>NW_026988423.1:17660000-18260000 GCF_030222135.1 Aotus nancymaae
AAAAAGTGCTACCGCAGTGGGGAGGCCGACCTTTGGGAGTACCTGGTAACATTAGTGCCTTAGTCCCTTTGAACTTAAGCAGTCTTCCTCCAGGTTAGAGGGTTTCAGTGTTCTCGGCTAATAGGCTAATCTGACATCTAGAACACCTTCCTCGCATTAGTTCCTTACACACCCAAGCCTTCAAGTGCTGAGACATGAATGAATCTCTCCTCCCCTTACTTTTGAAAACACAGCTGGAAGATTAATTAAAGCCTATTGTGTTGGTACCTCAGTAATATTCTACATTATCTTTAAGAATTAAGGTCACGTCCCCATGTAAGAAAATATTATTTAATGTCACTTCTATATCATAATGCCGATATAAAAGCCTTGGCGATTTTAATAAAGAGAACACAGATTTCAGCATTTATACACAGTAAAACATTTTCTTCGGGTTATTTCTGGAAATCCCTTCCAAACATCTGCGTTTTCTTCTAACTTAAGTCTCTTCCCACCTCCTTCCCAGGGGATCTGCTGAAGGGTGTTGTAGGTTGCTTCTCTGTGGGAGAGCAAACTTCACAGTCAGGATAAAACAAACAAACAATACCAAAACAACACCCAGAAACGGCAACCCCCAACCCTCTCCAAAGTTCTAATTTCCTGCACTTAAAATTAAGTCCTGGGCTATCCTTGTGTTGCAAGGATCTTAGAATCGAAATAGAATTTGACAACTTTAAATACCTAACTAAATCTAAAATTTTGCTTTTATTATTTACTAGTTATCAAAACATGCAAACTCCTGATTAAGGAAGGCTGGGTGGCAGGAGCGCCTGCGAAGGCGTAGGGGAGAAGTGTGAAAAGAAGAAATCCCAGCTCTCCCTGGGAGACTGCGTGTGAAAGAGCCCGGCTCCCTGGAAACTCCAGGCCGCGTTTTACAAGCGGCCGCATCTGCCTCCCCTGTCTCTCTTACCTCCTTGATGTTCGGCACTATTTGTGGCCGGCATGGTGGAAGGACACAGTGAGGTTCTCACCCCCGCCCCCCGCTCCCCGCTCCCATCCCCAGTTCCATCAAAGCGAACCCGGGCCAGCGCAAGGATCTCCGAGTTGCGAGTGTGCTGAGGCTGGGACTGTCACTCATTCTCCGATCAGCGCGTGAACGCAGCTCGGCTGCCGCTGGCAGGAAACAATTCTGCAAAAATAATCATACTCAGCCTGGCAATTGTCTGCCCCTAGGTCTGTCGCTCTGCCGCCGTCCACACTCGCTGCAAGGGGGGGACACAGAATTTACCGCGGCAAGAACATCCCTCCCAGCCAGCAGATTACAATGCTGCAAACTAAGGATCTCATCTGGACTTTGTTTTTCCTGGGAACTGCAGGTACATTTTTTTTTTTTAAATTCTCAATCTGGTTTGCGAATTACCCCATCTTCCTACTCCTCCCCAGAGGAGCGCTATTATTTTGGGTGGTTTTACGTGGACTGCTAAGGCTGGTCATTTTTGTTGAGCTGTGAAAGGAGCGCGTCGCCCTTGCTGCCCAGCCGAACCCCGCGCCCTCCCGGGCTGCGCTGCACTCCCCGCGCCGCCAGCTCCCGGCGCCCCTCCAGCGCGTCCGCCCTTCCCACTTTGTGCGCCCGCGGCGGTGGGAGCAGAGCCGGCCGGCTCCTGGGGACGCGGCGGCCGCACTGGTGATGGGCAGCGCTCCTTCCCTGAAGGCGGGCGGCGGGGCGGGGGCGTCGCGGCTCGGGTGGTGCCGCCGCACGGGCTCGGATTCCGAGGGGGAAGGGGCTTGTCAGCCCCGGCTTCGGGAAGAGTGAACAATAAGGCTAGGGCAGCCTCCCCAGATCATTATTTCCCCGGGTCTAATAAAGTCGGGTTCGCTGCTTTGCCTCCCCCGCCCCGGCCGAATAACGGTTTGCAAAATGGGGCGAAATGGGCAGAATCGCAGGGCTGTGTGGCCGTTGTGGCACCCCAGTCGGTATGACGTTAGTTTTTCATTTGCCAAATTGCTGGTTAGTTGCAAAGCCTACCCTCGGCCGCGAGCACTGAAGGATGGGAGGGTCGAGCGTGGCGTTTTGACAGGAGGAAGTGCGGAGGGGCGGAGGGCGAGGAGGGCGTGATCCGAGCTGCCTGGTGTGTGTGCGCGTGTGTGCGCGCGTGTGCCTTTACACGCGCCGCGTGCCCAGTGTTGCACGGGGCGGGAGAAGAATGGCAGGTAGCCGCCCGAAACACCTCGCCCTGTCTCCTTTCTTTGGGCGAGGTTCCCGATCCTGGCAAAGTGTGAACAATAGGGAGCTGGGAGGAAGACAGTAGTGATGCTGCCGCGGGTGGCGGGGGCTGCGCCGCCGCCCAGACAACCTCGGCAGCGAGGAGGGAGGTGCATTTCATTTTGGCTATTTCCATCCCGGCCTCCCTGGAAAATTCTTCTGTGCGTGCCCACCCTCCCCTCCAGCTGTCATCCCCCCACCTCCACCCAAGGATTTGTGCTTTGGCGCTGATGGACGGGAGGGGAGGAAGAAAAGCAGGGGCTGCAGAGAGCTGGGTGGGTTGGGCGGACATTCTGGGCGAGGGGCGTGTGCTGGGAAGCGCCCGAGGAAAGCCGGGCGGAGGGGCTGTGTGTCGCGGTCGCCGCTGCCAGGTGCTGTGGTACCTGCCCTAGACGGCGGAGCCCGGGTTGGGGAGCGCGCGGGGCGGACCGGGGAGCACCCAGTGCGCCCCCTCAGAGGGCCGCACAGGAGCAACACTAGGCCGCCGCCTCCAGCCAACTCGGGTCCCTCCCATGGCGACCAATCAGCGCTAGGCTGGCTGGGCGGGAAGCCGCGAGAGGCTTTTATTGCGGCGCGGGTGGCGGCCCGGAGCTGGCAAGACTGTCTCCTGGTGCTCCAGCCTAACGGTCTCGCTCACCCACCCCCGGGAGAAACCCCGCCCTGCGGCCGGTCCCCCGCCTGCCCCGCAGTTTCCAAGGAAATAAAATGGAGACTAGGTGGTCACCAGGAGTGCTCCTGGTCCGGCCGTCCGTGCTCGCCACTCTCGCCTCTTTCACGCCGACTTGAGCATCCCACTGCCCCCGCCAGCGCTCACTCTCGCGCCGTGGAGTCCGGGCCCGAGCGCGTTGTCGCCGGGGAGGGCACCCTGGCAGGCACACCGACGCGCGTGCGCTGGCCGGGGGCGCTACCGGCGGCGGGGCGGGGCGGGGGCGGGGCCGTGGCGGGGCCAGGAGGGGTGGGGACCAAGCCTAGTCCGCCTGACGCTGGGTCTCAGCCGCCACCTGGACGGGGGCTATCCCCCGGCAAGCCCCTTCCCGCGGTGCCCGTGGGTCCCGCGGCGCGACTTGTCAGCATGGGGCGGGCATATGGGGGTGTTTTTGAGATCTCCTTGCCCCCGGGTGGGAGCGTGACAATGGAGCCCGGATCTTTGGTGGGCCTTTTGGGGGATCGCCAGGAGGTCCTTTCCATCATCGTGATGGGTACAGTCATCAGTGTTTGGATCCCGTGGAAGTTGCAGGCCCAGGATTTCCCATTGGGATGTTCCTGGATGCCCAGGCAGGGGAGGCATTCTGACCAGTGTTCCCTAGAATGAAAGCGACCTCCTTCCTGGCCCGGTACCTTGAGGATGGGAAGAAGGCAGAACGTGAAGCACATATAAGGTTGCTTAACAAAAGAAAGAAATTGAATGGTTTTCCAAAGAGAAATGATTGCTCATTAAAATGTCGTTTCTACCATAGTTTTTTAAAAGTCAAAGAATTCAAGTCGAAGGGTCAGAATTAAAATGAAAATATAGCACAAAGTATATATACATATGTATATATATCTGTGGGTCTTTGTTTGTTTGAACTCAAATGGTGTAGCATGTCCAGGGCAACGGCAACTGAGTTTGTGTGCTCCGCTCGGTGCATATGAAAATTTACATAAAAGGCAAGCTTACCTTAATATATCAAATAAGTCTGATCCGCTGCCCCTCTCCCCTTTTGATGTCCTCTGCTCTTTAGGAATACAATGAAAAGTTGTGCAATTGCATAGTAAATTTGAGTCTATTCTAGCAGAAATTTTGGATGTTTTTAAAAAATGTTTGCCTGAACGATCTGGAATGGCTAAGTCACGTTTGCTTGATAATTTTACAGTCTTCTGCCAATTAAACTTGCAAGAGTCAAGGAATGGATAGGACTGTGTTTCTAATAAGATACCACTGGTTAAGAACAAAAAGATACTTTACAAAAGCTAGCATTGAAATCAAGTATATGTAATATCTCTCACTAAGCAAATTAAAGTGTGCTTCGGCAAAGTTTAATGTGAGCACAATTATAGTGAGCCATATATTTTCGTCGATTTTCATTTTAAGATTGAGAATGTGTCTTTTTGAACAAAATTTCACTGAATGTAATAAAGGCTATATAAGAATGGAAAACCTTTCATAACTCTAGTCAAACCCCAGAAAGATTATCTTCTTTCAATAAATATCAGCATATTTTAAAATATTAATAACTGATAATCTGTTTAAAATCCAACATAGTTATTAAAAACAGGGAATAAAATCCAGACATTGTGGGCATATGGGCTGTGATTTATACAAGTTTCTGGTTACTATTCCCTCTACAAAGGTCTTAAAGATCTGCTAACCTGGCTAAGTTTTCATAAGTCTTGCATTATTTTCTTAAGTTAATTCTTTATGAAGCTCCATCCTTCTTCTCCTAAATTATTGAACCTGATAATTTCTTTCCAGATACCTTAATGGAGGATTTTAAAAAATATTGGAATAGCAGAAAATAGCAGGACATATTCTTGTTTAGTAAAGGAGGTTTCTCTAAGTCTTCCTATGCTAATTGGTTAAACTAAGAATGGGTTAATTTAACTGATGACTGGTTTCTTGACCTTGATAGTTCAAGAATTAAGATAGCAATTGCAAATAACAAAATCCCACGTGAAAACTAAAAAAAAAAAAAAAAAAAAAAAAAAAAAAAATAGTGTGGGTGTGTTATTTGTAAGGGATGTGGCTGTTTATTGGAGGCAGCAATAAGAAGTCAGAATTAGTCCGTAGCAGCCCAAATTCCAAGTTTTGAGCAGTGCTTCCGTTTGGAATCCATTTATCATTAATTGAATTCCTCAGATAGGTCATATGTAATTTAATGGAAGTAACCTATATCTGTATTTTTTCTGTCACAAGAAACAATGTCTTAATTGCCTTTCAAAATAAACAGCACCATTTCGTCACTCAAAAGCTAATCTTTAGACATGTTTTTGTTCACTGCAGAACCCAGTTTCTCAAATTATAGAGAGCATTTTGTAAACTTTACACTGCTTAAAATACGGACTCTGGAATTTCTGATGCAACCACTTAATTTTTCAAGGCGATGAAGCTTCTATTAAGTATGAGTTTGATAAATTCCCCATATTTTTTTCTTTAGTGTTAAAGAACTGTGGCTGCTCTCCAGACTGAAAGTGGCTTCAACACTACTGGCAGACTTCCAGAGACATTTTACAGACAGTCCTTTCTGACTTAGTGTAAAATAAGTGATTGACTACCTGTTGCTAAAGAACGGGTTGTACTTTCCCTTAGGATCCTGAGCTTGTGATGGAGAGCAGAACCAATTGGCAGGCAGGGGAGAGAAGGGACCGCACACCTGCCCCCGTCCGTCTGGGGGAAGAGTTGTAGACTGGGAGGAGACAAAGACATTTTATAAAGGCTCTCCTGTACCGGTTCAACATTGCGTTTTTGAGCACACAAATGTTTTATGATGTCAAGATAAATATTTTAATATAAATTTCATAGTTGATCATTCTTCAGTTTAGCAGTTGTAATATATAGACTAAGGAGTGTCTAGAACTTGAAAAGAAGTGGCAGCACATTACAGGTAGCATTTTGCTAATGTTAAAAGTGGGTTACAAATTACACAAAGTTGAAAACATTAATCACGTGGCTGTATAATATGAGGTCATTTGAGCTTTGAGTAAAAATCACTAAGGTGAAGATTCCTTTGGTTAAAAAGAAAGAATTCTAAGTAAAATTCTGAAGAAGAGAATTTTATACGTTTCATAATATACTCAATGATTCTCTGAGCAGTACTGTAAAAGGTGGCCCCTTAGGAAGGAGGAAATGCCCAAGGACCTCTCTGAATCCTAATGATTGGGTTTCTATGAGCTCCAGAGGTCTTAATATTGGAAAACATTGTAGTGAAACTATTTTTAACAATACGAGTAGATAGGCTTACTACTTACTGTAGGGGTAATAGAATACATAAGTAAATCTGAAGGTCATAGTCCTGTTACCTCTAGCCTCTTTTGTTATTAACTCTTGATGCCAAACCTTAAAACCATTTGCTGATGTAAAGGGATGTAAATTATTTGGTGTTGACAGTGGTGCCATTATGCCCTTTCATTTCATGTTGTTGAAATACTGTCTCTCAGCTGCAGATGCTCATTAGGAGCATTGCCTTTTGATGTTGGTCTGGGTGCCAAATGGCGGCCTTTCAGGCAGTTTCAATACATTACATTTAAAACGCTCTCAGGCCATGTCTACATGCAGCCACTGAGTTAACGGATTTTCAGTTGGGTGGGCACACTTTTCCTTTACTGCAGTATTAATTTAGCTTCTAAGCAATGGGAGACTCCAAGAGGACTGCACTAAAAGGATAAGCCATTTGGTTTATCTTGTGTATGTGTGCTTTTGAAAAACAGATTGTAATAAACCCATTGTGCATTCTTTTTTCTTCCAGATATATGTAACACTTTCTTGAATTCAAAGATTGCATGGCTGATATGATTTAAAAGCCTTCTATGTAACCTATATTCCACTTTGTACTCTGAGGACTTTTTGATTTGTAACTGCAAACACTGGTAACAGCTGATCTTCCGTTTTCTCTTTGGCGTCATTCCTGAGATAAGGTGTAAAATGCCTTTTGTTGTACATTAATCTCCTCCTTTAGTATCTGATTACCTCATCATTTAAGAATATTCATAGTAATATCACACCGTTTGAGATTGTATTACATTAGGTATTCCCTTAAATAGTTGATTAAATACATTTATTGAGTGCCAGCATTTTATCATCTGCTCTGTGGGGAATTAAAAGGAGTGAGATGACATAATTCCTATTGTCAGGAAACCCTGGGAGTAGGAGAGACTAGAGAGTAAGAGAGGTGGATAACCCTGGGTTGAAACCCCAGACATATCCCTTACTAGCTGTCTGATCTTGGACAAATGATTTAACTCGTCCAAGTTTCAGTTTCCTCTTTCGTGAGACTGGAGAATTAGTAATGCCTACTTGTTAGAGTTATAAATATTTTAGAGATCTTAGGACTTCAGTGCATGTAAGCAGTGTTTATTAATGAGGAAGAAGGATATATATGGATCTAGAAAAAATAATTATTTAGACATAGTGCCGTTTTTTTAGAAGGATTTTAAGAAAGGTATTATGATAATATGACTCCTTCAGAGATAAGAACGAGGTTTAAAAAATTGGTTACTAAATATGCCTGCAATTCCATGTTGGTTGTGAATGCTTTACAGAGAAAAATGGCCTGATTATAAGGTTGAAAACCATCAGCACAAGGTTGGATCTAGGTTTTGTGGGGCCTCAGGGGTATACAATTTTGAGGGCCTTCTTTTAGGAAAATACAAAACTCTCTTGCTTTTGCAAAATTTAGTTGAATACATGACCATGAGAACACATTGCCAAGTCCCGGTCCCCCAAGCCTTGGAAGGAGGCCATGAAATTGAGGAACCCTGAAAACTTCTGGCCCTGCTTTAGTAACTATCCTTTGGTCCACTTGGACCCACTTGCTTGGAAATATGAGCTCGTTGTTCCAGTTTACTAAACGTGGACCTCACAGAGATTGTTTATGTAGCGCTTTGAAGATTAGAATCATGCATTAAAGTCAAAGTCATTTTTAGAAATAAGTATTTCACTTTTATTTGACAGAAAATCTTAAGTAAGATCTGAGCTGATTTGATATTTCTCACTGCCGATATTCTTGTAAATTACTAACTAGAAGAAAATAAAGCAACTGCTATTGTTATTCAAATGAGTGAGACGTAAGTGCCCGATTGGCAGGGCAAGAAGTAGTTTTGCCAACTAAAGGCATATGATATTGGAGAGGAGACTGAAGATTTTGTTTTAGCTAACTAAAAGGAGACAAACTGGATATATAATACCAATAATTATATCTTAATCATCACGTTATGGTTTACAAAACACTTTGATATGCATTTAATCTTCACACTAATTATTTAATAAATATTTATTGAGTACATACTCTGGGTGCTGGGAATACAGTGGCAAACTAAACATACATCATCCCTGTTTTCATGGAGTTTCCAGTCTAGTAGCACAGAGAAATATAGACATTAAAAAGTAACACACACGATTATAATTATATATTCAGATAAAAATATAAGAAAAACCCAGGATGAGAGATTATCAAAGGGGATTGGGTTGTTGGGGAGGTAAGGATGTAACACTTAAACAACTGTGAAGTAGGAAGAACAGATGGTATTCTCATTTTAGGGCATGATTGATTGACTGCTTAATTCAACAAACGTTGAATTACAACAAACATTCCTGAATTCCTTAATTCAACAAACCTTCGTGAAGTCTGGAGAAGGTCAGATAGCTTCAGGAATTGTGTGGGGTTTCACGTTATAAAGTCCAGGAAAATATGCATCTGCCTTTAGAGCTTACCACCTGGAAGGAGGGGAGAGAGACATATTATACTTATAAATAGAGTATTTACGCTGTTGGACCACAAGGAAGGAAGCAATTAATTCTGCCTGGGACTCCCTTGAGCTGGGCTTGGGGAAGAGTTGCTTTCATTGGATAGAGCAGGAAGAAGGGGTGATTTGGGCAGAGCAGACACCCTGAGCAGTGGTTGAGACATGAATCTGGTTGTACATGGGGAACAGTGTAAGAGTAATGGGGAGGAGTAGCCAGAAATATGGAGGAAAAAAAAATTCTGCAAGTCCAGATTGTAAGTCTTTAAATGGAAACTGAGACTGAGAAAGGTTAAGTGACTTAAGCAGGTGGAGCTAGGACCATAACTTGCATTTGTTGGCTGCATTTTATCCTTTTCTAAAGCAAGGATAATTTGAATACATATAGCATCTGAACATGTGCCAACAAGCAGGAGTTCTTGTGGCTTCTGGATTGAACCTGACCAGAATGAGTGGGGAGTGATGTGGTGGAGGGGCAGTATTCAGAGCTGTGGTCTGAAGGAACTCTTCTGCCATTCTGCAAGTTGCTGTCATTCTGAGCCTGTTTCTCTATCTGTAAAATGGGCTTAATGACACCTCCCTTATGGGTCTTGGTGAGCTGAAATAAAACCACGTATGTAGAGCGGATATAACGTATGTACTCATTATGTGCTTCAAAAAAGTTTCCCATGGACAGAGGTTTTATTTGCAATGTTTGTTTAAAAAGGGATGTATAGTACTTTGAATATGATGTGCAAAGTTCTGTGCTAGAGGCTGAGAGGAAAAACAAAATAAATTTAAGGTTACTATACCGACCCTACAGAAACTTTGAGGTGGTTGGGGAGGAAGAACTTTTACTTAGTTCAAACTGCAAAGAAACCATGAAGATGTTATATGAATAAGTGCTCTAATGAGGCAGACAGGTAATAGCTGGGAAAACTGAGAAGCGAAAATCATGTTGATTGGTTTTAATGTCTGAGAAAAAAAAAAAGGTGTAGAAATGCTAGAATTTGGCTTGGTGCAATGGCTCACTCCTGTAATCCCAGCACTTTGGGAGGCCGGGGCGGGTGGATCACCTGAGGTCGGGAGTTTGAGACCAGCCTGACCAACATGGAGAAACCCCGTCTCTACTAAAAATACAAAAAGTCAGCCAGGCATGGTGGTGCATACCTGTAATCCCAGCTACTTGGGAGGCTGAAGCAGGAGAATCGCTTGAACCTGGAAGGCAGAGGCTGTATTGAGCCGAGATGATGCCAATTGCATTCCAGCCTGGGCAACAAGAGCTAAACTCTGTCTCAAAACAAACAGAAAAAGCTAGAACTTGATCTGGACCTGCAGATATGAAAATAAATAGGGAAAGAGGGCCTGTTTCCTATAGGATGAGATGGATCCGGCCAAAGAATTGCTACTGAAGAGCAGTTCAAGGCTGGATCTTGGGGCAAGCCATATTTGAATCTTAAATGTCAGACAAAGGAGAGGGGTGCTGCTGGAGCTGTTAGAGAAATTAAAAATATATATAATGTTTAAGAGGATAGTCAGAAATAGCAGCTGAACATGTGCTGTGCCAGGCTCTGTGTTTGGGACTAGCTGGGAATTAGCAGAAAGTTAAGTAGGAAGAAATTGATAGAGTTCATTGCAGCACTCAAAGTGAATTCTGGTTTTGTATAGCATCCAGTATGGTGGTCAGACAAAATGAAGGGCCAACGAAAGAATTTTTATTGCTGTGTGAAACATCAACTGGATGATGCTAGGAGAAGGGAAGCCAGTTAAAGCTGACTTGGACCCATCGACGATAGACTGGACAGGGAAAATGTGGCACACATACACCATGGAATACTATGCAGCCATAAAAAACGATGAGATGATGAGTTGGTGTCCTTTGTAGGGACATGGATGAACCTGGAAACCATCATTCTCAGCAAACTGACACACAAGAACAGAAAATCAAACACCGCATGATCTCACTCATAGGCGGGTGTTGAACAATGAGAACACATGGACACAGGGAGGGGAGCATCACACACTGGGGTCTGTGGAGGGGGGAACTAGGTGAGGGACGAACTAGGTGAGGGACAGTGGGGGGTGGGGAGTTGGGGAGGGATAACATGGGGAGAAATGCCAGATATAGGTGATGGGGAGGAAGGCAGCAAACCACATTGCCATGTATGTACCTATGCAACAATCTTGCATGTTCTTCACATGTACCCCCAAACTTGAAACACAATAAAAAATATATATATAATAAAAATAAAAATAAATAAAAAAATAAAAAATAAAATATAAAATTGAAATTTTAAAAAAAGCTGACTTGGAGGCCAGTGAAGTCCAGTGGAAGTATCTTGCATAATTAGCAGGCGCACTTGTATGTGGGGAAAGGATAGCATTAGGCTTAGAGTCAAAATATCTGGGTTCAAGAAGTTGCTCTGCTACTAACTAGCCAAGTAAATTTATATCAGTTACGTAAACTCTTTGACCTGTAACTTCCTCATTTGACTATAAGAACAAAATAAGATAATATGTGGGACCTGCATTGCAAATAAAATATTTCACAGCTATACATTTTATTAGTTGACACGTTGCTGAAAAATTAAATAAAAATCAATTTTATGTACTGCTAGAGGTGCTTTTTTGATTAAAGAAATCTGTGATATATTTTCTAAAGCAGATAATTTTGGAAAGATATACTTGTAATGATTTTGGATAAGGATAAAAGGGGCGTAGCTGAGATGTTAGAAATAGTAAAGCAACCAAGGGTAGATGATAGCTCCGAAATGTAGATGACTGAGAGGGATAAAGATCTTTAAAGTTACAGACTCGAGGAAATGAAATAATCATGATACTGCCAATATGCTGGAGAAATTAAGAGGTTAGGTTTTAGAAAAAGTTTGGGCCTCCTAATACCTTGACTTGTAGGTCAGTATTTTTCAAACTATGGATGATGAAATCTATTTAATGGACTTCTATATACATTGAAAAAGAAAGAAGGAAGGGAGGAAGGAGGGAAAGAAGGAGGAAAAGAGAAGTGGAATGGAAAAGAGTGTGTTTTATATAAGGATAAGCATGCTTTGAGTAAATTTATCTCTCTCTCTCTCTCTCTCTGTGTGTGTGTGTGTGTGTAATATGTAACTTGGTTGTGATGGAAAACACATTCTTTTGGCTCAGGTCAAAACAGTTTGGAAGCTACTGTTGTCGAAGGAAGAATGTAGCATCAAAGAGAGGGTGAAACAGTCTAGTGGAGGGAGTACATCAGAAGATATAGAGTAGAAACAGAATGGGTTGTGAGGGATAGGAGGAAGAAATGACAGCAAAATTACGTATTGAGCATGTAAGCAGTCAGTTAACTACAGGGTGTGAAAGAAACAAAACAAATCAAACTCTAAATATTATACCTTTTTTTGAAATGGTATCTCACTGTGTTGCCCAGGCTGGCCTCAAATTCCTGGGCTCCTGCCTCAATTGTAGCTGGAACTGAAGATACATACCACTGTGCCCTAAATATGGTACCTTGACCTTACAGAGCTTTCTGTCTGATTGGGAATGAAAAGATAACTGGGAATACCAGGTAGCTTCTACAGCCAAAATATGAGGCACTTAACATTTTGGAGTCAGGATAAATATTGCCTGGGAACCAGGGAGTGGTTAAGCTGTACATTTTATTAGTAGACAGCAGCTGAAAAATTATATAAAAATCAAATTGTATGTATTGCCAGAGGTGCTTGTTAAAGAAACCCAACTGTGATATATTTTCTAAAGCAGATAATTTTGGAAAGATACACTTGTAATGACTTTGGATGAGGATAAAAGGGGCGTAGCTGAGATGTTAGAAATAGTAGAGTAACCAGCAAGGGTGGATGATAGATCCCAAATGGCAGTTGATGGGGAGAGAGCAATGTCTTTAAATTTATAAGCTTCAGGGAATGAAATGAACATGAAGACACTGGAGAACTCGTACAATGTTAGGTGAGAGTTGAAGGAGACTTTGAAGGAAGAATTTAGCTCCACTGAGAGGAAGGGTGGATGAGGTAAGTATATGTGTTCCATGTTTGGGAGGTGACTGGGGGAAGCCCAGTTGAAGAGACCGAGACTCAAAGATAGTAGTAGTCTCTATTTTTATATTATTTCAGTGAGGAGAAAAACTCTATGAGTTATGTTCAGTACTTTGCGGGGTTTTTATCACATCCACAAATATTTATGTGGTAGTATTTATGTAGCACACAGAATGATATCTTGCCTATAATTCAGAAGGTAATAGTGAACAAATGAAGAGAACCAGAGCTTAGTGGTAGGAAAGCCTAGGTTAGGAAAGTATAATAAAGTGAAGTGGAAAAAAGTTGTAAACAAACAGTATATATATAGGTATAATCCCAATCTTGTTAAAAAAAACAACTCTTTCACTCATTCTATAATGAAGACTGGAAGAAGGTAAATCACTATCTATGTTGTCTAAGTTTTTGATAACGAGCTCATACTGCTTTGCAAAACAATTCGTGCAGTAAAAACAAGGGCAGCAGCACCTAGGGTGGTTACGATTATAAAGAAGGTGAGAATTAAGTAGAAACTTGGGATTTGTGTCAGAGGAGAGTGGTGATGTCAAAGGGATTTCAGTTGAATGGTGAAATTTATGTTATTTATCTTGAGTCAAAGACTGAGGATGAGCTGATGTCCAGGACACTTGGCAAAGAAAGAAGGAAAGGAGGGCTGCTAGGTCAGGTGATGGCTTCATCATGAAGGTGCCTGGGCATCACCATGGAAAAGAGACAGAGGGAGGGGAGAGTTGATGAGCAACCTTTGCAAAGGACAACAGGACAATTTCACGCCAGAGGAAATGAATAAAGTTAGGGGTTTTCCCCAGTGACTTCATTTATCATATGAGTTGATTATTTTTAGTTACATCATTGCCCATGGTATTCATACATTTATTTCCAGACCTTTTAAAAAATGCGTCTATAGCAAAATCTTTTGAAGCTTGTTCTGCATGTCACAAATTGGATGTGGTATTTTTATCAGATCAGCAAATGCGTGATTGATTACTTTTCTAATGTTCTTTTATTCATTTTCAATTTGAGCATCCATTCTGTTCACATGAGATGCTTCCAGTCACCAGTTAAGCTGCAATTGCTATATGAGAATTGGACTTAGAGTATACCATAAAGGTGTACTTTCAGCAGCCTTAGAGGTCTGTTATCATGGGCATAAGAAGATGGAGCTCCAATGCGAGCTCTTTGATTTGGGTTGATAATTATAAATTACCTTTCTTTCTGAATTTAGTATCTACTTTTGGTGTTGGAGGCAGTGCATACTGCATGGGGTGCTTCATGGACCTTTGGTATCAAACCTGCATTTCGAACTGTGACTCTCCTGCTTTTCATGACCTTGAGCCAGTTATTTAATCTCCAACGGTCAGTTTATTTAGGTGTGAATCAGGGATAATACCCAACTAATAGGGTTATTGTGAGGACGAAATGAGGTAGTTTATACAACTGGCACATAGTGAGCTCAGTAATTTTTTCCTGTTTGCCTTCTTTCTGCTGAAGTTCACAGTGAAGGGATATACAATTCGTGTTGGATTTAAGTATTGATTCTAATGAGAATCGCATTTTCCATTTATTTTTCATTTTCTGAGAGTTCAGGATCACCGTGAGTTGCAACCGAGTTGGCAATGCCATGCTTAATTGTGGAGCTGTTTTACCTCCTGTGAAAGCAAAGCCTAGTAGATCTTGATTTTGAGAAAAGTAAGATTAAAAAAATTAAAACTGGTTTCTCTAGACTCTCAATTGCATAAGGTTAATATCAAACCTGTCAATTCACTATAACGGTGGAGCCATAAAATTTAGTATATTTAAATAATAGTGGCTGCTAAAGATCATATTGGTGACACTTCATTAATCTGGAAGTCACTTATCTGGCAAACTTGATTCTTTGGAACATGAAAAATGAAGGGAAAGAAGCCTCTGAAGAGCTAGCATAGCATCCTTTTCTTTCTTGATGCAATATCTTTCATATTGCTGAGGAATTTAAAACATTTATCTTACTTCTGTTTCTTTTTGTCTGAATTCCTCTTTATTAAGTTTGCTGTAGTGTCTCCTTTTGTGTTTCATATTGTTTCATTTAACGCCTCAAATTCTAACAATCTCTGGCTGTCTATTAGTAAAGAGTGAGACCCTGAAAGCTGTGGGGCTCAATGTGGGGTGTCACACTGAACGACTGTGCAGAAACCCAGAAACCCAGTGGGGGACATCCATGTATATTCATTAGTACTTACATTTTCTTTTGGACTGGTTGATTTAAGAGAATAAAAAATTTTGCAGCAGGCGGGGTATAAGTCTGACTACTGTTTTTCTCTAAGCTGAATAGGAAGAAATGGATTGGCAGTATTTTTTCTTTAGTAGTCAGGATTTCATTTAGTTCTCCTGTTTTCAGTAAGGTGCTTCTGCCCTCAACAAAGTCTGGTATACCCAAGGAAAAAGTGCATCTGGTTCAACCTCTCTATTAATAAAAATTGAGTCTTCTTCTGGGGTGAGGGGAGTATGGGAGAAGGGATATATGGTTGCCACCCTCCTGTAGCTTACAGTTTGTGTGTTTGTGTGTGTATGTGTGTGTGTGTGTGTGTGTGTGTTTGAAGTTAGTGGTATGAGAGGGTCCATTGGCTTTAATTTTGTAGCTCACTCAGACCCAGTGATGACCTATCTCTTTCAGGCTTTCTAATTGCTAAAATCCAAAGCAGACTTTTGAAATCTTTTATCTTGCATGTTTTAGAATAGAATTCTTGAGACTGAAAGAAGCTTGTAGTTCTTAAAGGAAAAGGAAAATGCTCTAGGGGTGCATCAAAGGCAAAGACCCAAACAGATGAATGTTCAGAAAACTTCAAGGGATTCACAATTTAAAGAGTTTTGAGGAAACTTTTCTGAACTGAAGCATTCTCAAGAGATTCCAAGGTGGCCTGAGATTCCACATTTCTTGGATAGAAAGATGTGGACTTGGCAGTGATTTGGCAAAACAGAACAAGAACAATTTCACAAATATATTGGCAAGTGGCTATGTCCCAGACTTGTTGGGTAGTTAAATGTTCACTAGAAACATTGACTTAAGCCAGTATTTATGGAATAACTCTCGTGTTCTATGTAGTTGGTCAAGGAGTTGGAGGTAAAAGATGAATACCATTCAGTAGCTTTGTGAAAAATTCTAGATTATGTTCAAAAGTTTTTTGTTTATACTTGTAATATTTATTTCTGTGGAATGACACAAAAGACTATCTTGAAATGTCAGAAAATGATAACTAAGAGTTATTTATTCTTTTCTCAGTTTTTTTCCATTTGTGAATGTAACTTAAAAGTGACTCATCACGTGTTTAAAATTTAAAATTTTCATCAAAGAAAACCATCTGTCATAATGCAGTTAAAAAAAGGAACATTATGTGATTTTCTTTGAAGATAAGGGATTGAAAGTGAGTCAGTTAACTGCCTAGATTACCATTTGAGGTCATTTTGAACTAAATTGGCTTTGGAATCAGAATTTAAATTCCCAGTCAGACTCAATTAAGATAACTGGTCATGAAGGCAGTTCATTCACCTGCCTTCCTTCTCATAAAAGGAATATTTTTATTATTTGTATTCCTTTATGGCCAAGTTAGACATAGGCATTATTTTTTAGAACATACACATTTTACACAGTAATTTAGGTGTTTAAGGGTAGTTTTGTATCTAAATAAGAAACCAGAAAAATCATTCACCATTTGGTTTTCTAGAGATGTTCACGGTAGACCATTTTGAAGTTGCTGGGAGGCAAATCAATATATTACTGAGTTATATTTTTGCTGCCCTGTGCAATATTAAGAGAATAGCTTTCACAAACAAACCCCAGTTAAAATTATTTAGTTATAATAATAAATGTATAATTAGACTTGTTTTAAGAAAACGTAAATTATAAATATGTGCATTTATTTTAACAATTTATGTATGCATTTATAAAACTAAACTTTTTGTTTGTGATAAGTAAGTATAAAATTATATACAAAATTATATGCTCTTTTAACTTGCTCAACATGAGAGATTTAAAATGACGAGGTTCGCTGTGAATTTAATCTTCACTTTTATCTATTTATAGACTAGAACAAATAAATCAATATTTTTTCAATTATAAAGTTTTAGTAATTGAAAATTATTAAATGTACAAAGGGGGAGAGCTTTTAGAATTTAGAACTACAAAGAAGGAAAACAATTTAAACCTACAGATGAATTTGATGGGGTTGGTTGTGTGTCTGCGGCTGTCTGGAAAATCCAGGTACTAAAGTACCTCGTACTAGCTGGACATTGGAACTTCACAGGGAAACAAAAATATCTTGAATGACTGGCTGATGTTCTTGAAATGATGCTAATATCTATTCTATAAAAAACTGAAAGTATGTAGATGTCATTGTCTGTTTAGAATCACATGTCTTGGGATTTGGGACTATGATAGGTATTGATCTACATATATTTTTGAAATATTTTGGCCGAAATGCAATTTGGTATGGTTAAGTCTTATCCATTTGCAACATTTTGTCTTAAAACTGTATCTATAGAAGTTTTTTAAAAATAATGTAAAAAATCAAAGTTGCATTTTGATGTTTAATGCATTGATTTAAAAAAATTATATACAGAGCAAAATGTTTGAGTTTTTGATGATATTTTGCTTAAAATATTAGGTGCAAATGTCAAGTAATTTTACAATTAGAATTGCATCATGATACTTTGTGCGTGGAGACAGTCCAGAACCAAAAATGATGAGACAAGTGAAATCTTTATCAAGGAAGGTCTAGCAGCTGTATCAGATAGGTTTGCGTTTTCTTGGAAAATTTGGTGAAAAAAAAAAATCATCCAGGAGATAATGTGATTAGAAATGCTCCTTCAATGTGCATATGTGTTTAATCTGCTCTACAAAGATACTGTTTTCTTTGTAGCATTGTTTTATTGAATACATTTTATTAAATTTTCTATCAAAACAGCCTTATATTGAATTTAACAATACCTTGGAAAAGTTGCAATCTTTATAAGTGTACAAGTAAGTTAGATGGATTACTATTAAAATACAATTTCTAGTGTTACAGCTCTTTTAGAATTTGTCTAGCAGATTTTCTGTTTGTTTGTTTTTTTTCTTACCATGAAGGAAATGTCAATTCTTAGTCTTCATTTGGAATTTATAAAATATGTTAAAAATCACCAAGTTTTCCAAAAGTTTATGCCAGACAAATCATTCGCTATTTAAAAATAAACTGCAGTTTCTTAATAAAAAGTATAGCCTGAGTATTGTCCCATATAAATGAATTTCCTGGATTTGGAAAAAAAATTAATACATTGAAATCAATAGTTGACCATAGATTTAAATATGATACAAAAGGTTTAAAAATCTAAATCGTCATTGTTTACAAAATATTGGCAAATTAGAGCTACAGCGCTTGGTGTTATTGTGTAATCTTCTGTTTAAAAATAAACAGTGGAAATAATTGTAGAAACCTCTGGGCTTAGAAAGGCTTGTTGGTGGTTCTTCACATCCTACTAAAAAAGCAGGCTGTCTTTGCATATTAATCACTCTGTGAAAGGAAGCTTGCCTTATTTGCATTGTGCATGCACTAAGAAGTCCAATAGTGCGCCTGAGAAAAAAAAATGGGGGGATTGTAATTGTTGTTCTCAAAAGGGTTTTTATTCCATTCAAGTGGAAAAGCTGAATACTGGAGAATTAGTGCAGTGTTTTGTGGAAGAAGAGTCCCTTTTGGCCACTGCATTGCTTGTGGTGCAATCCCAGTGTGTAAGGATCCTGAATATTAGGGTGAAGAGGAAAGTGACTCATCTTTCTATGATGCAATAGTTTATGTTCTTGTACATCTCTATAATTTTGTAAGCATTTTCTCCTTGTTACGTATCCAAAAAGAGTTAGAATGAAATTCTGGGAATATATGCCATATTGGAAATCTCAGGAGAATTAAACATGAACCAAAAAATCTGAATCTAAGTAGCTTGGGTTTTGGGAGTGGGATGAGATGAGGACACACAACACAAAATTAAGCAAATTGCATATAAGTGTTATTGTTTTTAGAAAATGTGTGATTTGGTTAATGCCTGGAAGATATTTGTCCCCCAAATTGATTTTAAATGATATTTTTGAAATTATCTTAGTAATAATGGCATGCCTATCTCTTCATTGTATTTTAAGACTCAGTGGTTGAATGTAAATATGGAAAATAAACAGAAGAAATGTTCTTAATGTTAGTGAGGCTTTCTTTTAATAAGACTGCGTGAGATGAGCTACTTATAATGTTTCTCCTCTATGGTAAAATATTCTTCATGAAAGCTTTTCCTTATCTCCTAGTTCTAGCTGGCAGCAGCCACATTAGCCAGTACAGTTTCCAAAACCTCAAAATGTACAATTAATTATTTTGGAGGTCTGTTACTTTGGACTGTTTTAATATACTTTACATATTTTTAGCATCTTTGGAAAAATTCTGCACAGAATATGGCATTTACAACTTGAATTTCGCAAAGGGGAAAATATGCCATTGTCTATATACACGTATTTTGACAAAATGATTGTGTGTAATATGGAGAAAAAGCTTATTGTTTTTAATGATTTTGTTAAATACTAGAAAGTAGTTAACTGAGTTAAAAGGTTTCATGCAGGTTTTCCTAAAACTACTTGGCTTAACTATATTTAACTATCTGTGAAAGTACTTGTTTTTATCCTCTTTAATGTTGTATGGATTTGGTTATTTAAGTTGAATACAGATCCTCTGATGATACCATTTCTATTTTATTTGAATTGCTTTCTGTAATATTCAACTACATGGAAATTGTACTTAATTTGGGCTTATGTAGAGTGGTCCATAGACTTTGACTGGAGTGTGTGTTTCGGTTGCTGTTCTGAAAAATAGAAGTAGCCAAGAAGTAGTCTGAAAAAGTAGAACCATAAAAAATTAGACCGGTAGAATTTTAAAAGAAAACTGTAATTTTTACCATTCAAAAGTCCTTATATAGGTTTCATAATAAATTTTTTTCTAAAATAAGTATGTTACTGATATACTTCTCCAAATGTTTGTTATAGACAAGTCAAAAGACAAAATTACAACAAATTTAGTTATAAATCTAATTGTCTTTTATTTGTGATTCATGAATTGGGGCAGCTTCCATTCAACAAAATAGAACGAGAGCTCCCACTGAGCAATGGCAGAACAGTGGGTTTGGAAAGTGGGAACAAGGAAGCAACTATAGAAAAAAAACTGGTTAACATCAGTTTACTTCCGGTGACTTTTTTGCAAGTTAAAGCAGAGGAGACTTCTTTATTGCACTGACTCAGGTTGACTGGAATCTCCTGTTTTCAGGAAAAACTGGTCTGTTTTGGGATCTATCTGCTTCTTTAAAGTTTCAGTTTGATTATATGGCATTTAGCCTGAGTGACTCCATTTTGGTTTGGTCTGGTCTTTTGGGGCCGGGTGCAGAAGCTCAGTCTAAAACAACGGCCTCCTATAATTTTTGTTTAACAGATATAATTTTTAGGGTTTATACTTCATTTAAATTTGAACCTTTTTATAAAAATCTGAAATGCATTACACATTTTTAGGATCTTGTAGACTTCATAAGTATGCAAAACAAAAATAGCTAGTACCAAACACCACATGATCATCTCCAAATTCAGAAAACACATTTGACAAAATGCGATACCCCTTCAGGATGAAAACACTCATTAAACAAGGAATAGAAAGTACTTTCTTGTTCTGATAAAGGGCATCTGTGAAAAATCCATAGCTAACATATACAAATGGCCCATAAGCACAAATGGCCAAAAGTCGCTGAACATCATTAACCATCAGGAGAAGTGTACATCAAGGCCACAGTGAGATACCACTTCACACCCGCTAAGATGGCTAGACTCAAAAAGACAGATAACAACAAGTGTTAATAATGATGTGGAAAAATTGGAACCCTCAAACACCGCTGATGGGAATGAAAGTGCTGCAGCCTCTTTGGAAAACAAGTCTGTCAGTTCTTAAACAGAGTTACCATGTGAACCATCAGTTCTGCTCTTCCAAGAGAAGTGAAAACATATGTCTGTATAAAAACATGTATGCTAATGTTCGTGGAACATTATTAGGAATAGTCAAAAAATGGAAAAAACCTAAATGTCCATCAATTGATGAATGGACCAAAAAATGTGGTATATTTATACAATAAAACATTATTGGGAAATAAAAAGAAATGCAGTACTGACACATACTACAACATGGCCGAGCTTTGATTCAGCATTTTAGTAATGTGAGATCCTTAATTGTGTTAGCTGTTTGTTTGTAGCCATGAAAATTTATTTATTTTTCAATGGTTTTGGGGGCACAGGTGGCTTTTGGTTGCAAGGATAAGTTCTTTAGTGGTGATTTCTGATATTTTGGTGCACCTGTCGCACAAGTGTACACTGTACCCATTGTGTAGTCTTTTATCCCTATGAAGTTTTATTTTAATACTAGCACTTGTTAATATTTATCCTTAATTCTGACTAACTTTTAGGTTGCGGGTACTACATCTTCATGAGAATAGCTAAAATAATTTTATTTGGATATTCCTGAAAGAACTATTGAATGTGAGCATGCTAAGATTACCCCTGGCAAAAAGGAAAATGCCTAGCACCTGGAAACATCTGTTTCTGTCTGTCTTCTAAGAGAGAGGAAACGTTTATGTCTTCCATTTATGTGTTTTGACTGGGGAAAATTTTCACTTCTATTTTGCGGAGCTGTTACTCAGGATAAGAGAATATAGAGGAGAATCACCCCTTTCACATACCTAACAACTTTACCGTATTATTACGTACTATCTTATGTTGTATGCATTGATTGTCAGTCTGTTCCCTTCATCTCCACCATTTTGATAGCTTAAGGCTTATCGTTCATTCTCTGTGCATAGAGAAAAACGAAATGATGTTTCCTAGTATTTTGTAATCTTTCCTTCATGAATTGCAGAAGAAAAGTGTTTGGTTTTTGTCCCATTAATCATAAAGTGGGACACAATACATATGGTTGCATTTTAAAGCAAGGCGAAGATGGATTTAAGATGTATTTCTTGTTGTGTGAAACATCCTCCTCAGTGGTCTTAAATAAAATATTTATTAGATAATCCTGCGGTGATTAACATGAGAATGGTTACATAATTCTTAGATGGCATGTATTGTGTTGGGCTAACACCGCATTGCTTTTCTAGAACATTGATAAAAAATATCTTATGGGACTGCTCTTTCACTAAAAGCAGAAATCTATATTAGTGGTTTTGAGCTAACTGGAACTGCTGTAGATTGATTGCGAATTTTCCACTAGGATGCTTTGATGTTTGATGCAACTATTCCCACAATCACTTAGAGGAGCCATGAGTTAACAAGGAGTTAACAAGGAGTTAACCCATAGGAAATTAAGAAATTCGAAGAATCTTTGAAAGTTCATCTTATTTAACTTTTTTTTTTTTTTGAGATGGAGTCTTGCTCTGTCGCCCAAGGCTGGAGTGCAGTGGCATGATCTTGGCTCATTACAACCTCTGCCTTTTGGGTTCAAGCAACTCTCTTGTCTCAGCCTCTGAAGTAGCTGGGACTACGCACCTGTCACTATGCCTGGCTAATTTTTGTATTTTTAATAGAGATGGGGTTTTTACCATATTTGTCAGGCTGATCTTGAACTCCTGACCTCAGGTGATCCACTGCCTCGTTCTCCCGGAGTGCTGGGATTACAGACATGAGCCACCACGCCTGGCCTATTTAATTTCTTTAAAGCAAAATTTGCGGACATCTCAGATAAGAATCTGTCTTTAAAAACAAGACATCTTAGACATACAAATGGAGGTTAAAGATCAAAGGTTTTTTGCATTTGAATAAAATTCGTTGTTGACTTTCATTAGGTGGCTCTCATTTTTTAAGAGTTCAATATTTATTTAAGTAAACAAGTTTTGAGGTGCCTGTTCAGACAGACATCTTATTTTATGATAAAGGTGGCACCAAGCCTGTAATGTAATTCCCCCCTGCCCCTGCCTGCCACCCAAGAAGTTTGTAACTTACTTTGGCAATTGGGATGCATTTCCCTATAAGATGTTATATGTGGTGGTTTTGTCTGGATTAACCAAAATGCAAATCTTCATGTCCTCTACAGTGCCTAGCAAAGGGTCTTACACATAGGTACAAATTGTCAGAGTTGGCTCAGTTTCACTCTGAGCTCCCTGTAGGTAGTTATGTCTTTGACTAAGAGCTAAGATTTAAAAGAAGAATAGATATAACTGAATTCAATTGTAAAAAGAGTGCTAACTGGGAATGTATGCAAAGGTTTGGTGGCAGTGAGTAAACAAGAACTGGGGATGGCCTTGCTCATCAGATGGGGTAGTTGGGAGGTCATTGGAAGCAGTAGATTGTCATCCCATCAATGACTTGATGGGAGCATGTTTTGGAAAGTGGATTTGTTGCTCTTCTTTTGGAAGTTGGGGGAGATTACAATCTAGAAAACCAGTAATGGGGAGAGAGGTAGTAGGAGGAACTACTGTAGTTGCTGTGTGAGGTGACGGGAGGTGGAATTGGAGTTCTGATTGTGAGATGTAAAGGAAGGCATTATGCAAGAAATACTACAAAGGGAAGATTGATGAACTTAGTGACTGATTTGGATTTGGAAGAGGAAAGAATGGTGATGATTTAGATTTCAGGTGAGATGCATGGTAAGAATAAATGTCATTAGCAACAGAATTGGGGAAGTGGAAATGAGGACTTTTAATTTTTTTAGAAGGGTAATAGTTTGGCTTGGGCAAGGTGATTCTGAGATTAAAGTGGACTATCTAGGAAGAAAAGCCAGGTATACTTCTGGAAATAGAAGTCTACAGTTTTTAGGAAAGATCATGTTACAGACATAAAACTGTAATCATTTAAGTAGTAAATGGCTCTCGAAGGATAAGTTCTTTTAGAGAGAGAAGCAAAGAGGACCAGGGATGGAAACTAGCACTTACATTTTGAAGATGGACAAGTCATTTAAGCGAGTTACTGTTTTGTATATTTTGAAAAAGAATTAAAACCACAGAGTTGCCTTTTTTATATCGTGGTGCTGCTTTGAATTCTTATTCTCTTTTTAATTCACTCTGGCTCTGTTTTAATGAAGAAGTTTGTTTGCAGTCCATACCAATTTCTTGTTGGAGTTTTTTTTTTCTTTAATCTTTTAGTGCTTTTGGTAATAATGTAGCTGATAGATGAAAGATTATGTAGCTCTCATTGATTTTAAATCTTTAGGCATTAGTGAAATTATATTCCAGGATAGCAGGAGAATTTGAAAATAAATCCATGGACAGCTACAGAAAATAATTTTGAGAAATCATGAAAAGAACAAAAATCCTGATTTTGTTTCAAATGGAAAGAGGGTGAATTCTTCCCTGAGGAAGATGGGGGAACTTAATGCCCATCCTAGGCAAGTTTTAAGAATCAACAATTAAGCAGATGACATGGGATCCCAGAGAAGAAAGCCAGGATCTATGTGGGTTCACTAAGGACAGGTTGTATCAGAACTCATTCTGTCTTTGTCAGGATTTACAGACTGAAAATGGAATTTATATTGGTTTATCACGATAGCCAAATGGAGAAATACAAGTGTGGTGCCAGTAATTGGTCAAATGACCATCCTCCTCATCAACTTGGAATGTGTTGGCTGCAGGATTTCCTTATTTATTTACTTATTTAATATTTAAGATGTAAACTCTAATGTTTTGATATACATGTACACAACAAGTGATTACTACAGTCAAGCAAATTAACATATTCTTTGTCTCACATAGTCACCTTTATGTATGTATGCATTTATATATTTATAGTGAATAGAATTCGTAAAATCTGTCTTAGGGAATTTCCATTATATAATACAATATTATTGCCTGGTCATCATGTGGTGCTTTAGGTCTGTAGACTTATTCATCTTCCGTAATTTCAACTTTGTACCCTTTGACCTACATCTTCCCATTAGCTCCTCTCCTGACCTCTGCACTGATAATCACCATTCTACTCTGTTTCTATGTATTTAGTTTTGTTTGTTTTAGAGTCCACATATAAATGAGACTATGCCATATTTTCCTCCTCTGTGTCTGGCTTATTTCACTTAGTATAACGTCCTCTTGGTTTATCTATATTGCTTTCATGGCAGGATGTCCCTCTTTCTAAAGGCTGAATAATATTCCATTACACACACATACACACACACACAGAGAGTTTTAAAATTCTTCAACTGTCAATAGTTACTTAAGTTTTTTCTATAACTTGGCTATTGTGGATGATGCTTCAGTGAGCATAGGAGAGCAGATATTTTCATGAGTTGGTGATCATTTCCTTTGGGTATATATCCACAAGAGGGATTGCTGGGTCATATAGTAGTTCTGTTTTTAATTTCTCTAGGAACCTCCATACTACTTTCTACTGTGGCTGCAGAGTCTTACATGCCCACCAACAATGTACAATGGCTACCATTTCTCTACATGGTTACCAACACTTGTTATCTCTTGTCTTTTTGACAAAAGCCATCCTTTTTTTTTTTTTTTTTTTTTTTTTTTTTTTGAGGCGGAGTTTCGCTCTTGTTACCCAGGCTGGAGTGCAATGGCGCGATCTCAGCTCACCGCAACCTCCGCCTCCTGGGTTCAGGCAATTCTCCTGCCTCAGCCTCCTGAGTAGCTGGGATTACAGGCACGCGCCACCATGCCCAGCTAATTTTTTGTATTAGCAGAGACGGGGTTTCACCATGTTGACCAGGATGGTCTCGATCTCTTGACCTTGTGATCCACCCGCCTCGGCCTCCCAAAGTGCTGGGATTACAGGCTTGAGCCACCGTGCCCGGCCCTTGACAAAAGCCATCCTAACAGGTGTGAGATGCTTTCTTATTGTGGTTTTGATTTGTATTTTTCTAATGATTAGTGTTGTTGAGCACCTTTTTGTATACAGTATCTATTGGTCATGTTTATGTCTTTTTAGAAAAAAAATGTGTGTTCAGATCCTTTGCCCGTTTTTAAATTGGTTTATTCATTTTTTTTGGCTGTTCAGTTTATGTGTCCCTTATATATTTTGAATATGAATGCCTTATCTGATAAATGGTTTGAAAATATTTTCTCCCAACCCATAGACTTCCTTTTCTATTTTTGATTGTTTCCTTTGCTGTGCAGAAGCTTTTTAATTTGATGTACTCCCACTTGTTTATTTTTGCTTTTGTTACCTGTGCTTTTGGTATCCTGTTTTTTAAAAACATCATTGCCAAGACCAGTGTCAAGGAGCTTTCCCCCTGTATTTTCTTCTAAGAGTTTTATAGCTTCAGGTCTTTAATTCATTTTGAGTTGATTTTTGTGTATGGTGTAAGATAAGTATCCAATTTCATTATTTTCTATGTGGATATTTACTGAAGAGACTGTCTTTTTTCCATTATGTCTTCTTGGTGCCCTTGTTGAAAATTAGGGCATACGATGCCACATAATGCATATAATGCTGCATATCCTTGGGTTTATTTCTGGGTTTTCTATACTATTCCATTGGTCTATGTATTTTGTCATCTTTTTTTTTTAATTTTGCCAGTACCATACTGTTTTGATTATTATCACTTTGTAGAAAATTTTGAAATCAGATAGGGTGATGCCTTCAACTTTGTTGTTATTGCTTAGGATTATATTGGCTATTCAGGGTCTTTTTTGCTCCATATGAATTTTAAGATTTTTATCCTATTCTGTGGAAAATGTTATTGTAGTTTTGATAGTGACTGCATTGAATCTGTAGCTCACTTTAGGTAGTATGGACATTTTAACAGTATTAATTATTCCAGTCCATGAACATGGGATGCCTTTCCATTTGTTTGTGTTTTCTTCAATTTCTTTCATCAATACTGTATAGTTTTCTGTTTATAGATTTTTTACCTTTTTAGTTAAGTTTATTCCTAAGTATTTTATATTTTTGGTGCTATTCTAAATAAGATTGTTTTTAGATTTCTTTTTCAGATAGTCTGTGGTTAGTGTATAGAAATATTACTGATTTTTGTATGTTGATTTTGTATACTGCAATTTCACTACTATGCTTATTAGTTCTAACAGCCTTTTGGTGGAATCGTTAGTGTTTTTTTTAATATAAAAGATTACGTTATCTGCAAATAGTAACAATTTAACTTCTCCCTTTCAGGTTTGGTTGTCTTTTATTTCATTTTTTCTTGCTTAATTGCTCTGGTTAGGACTTTCAGTGCTATTTTAAACAGAAGTGGTAAGACTAGGTATCAATATCTTGTTCCTGATATTAGAGGAAAAGCTTTCAGCTTTTCATGGTTAAGTGTGGCGTTAGCTGTGGGCTAACATATATGGCCTTTATTGGGTTAAGATACAGCTCTTCTATCCCTAATTTGTTGAGAGTTTTTATTCACAAAAAATGTTGAATTTTGTCAAATGCCTTTTCTGCATTTATTGAGATGAACTTAAGGTTTTTGTCTTTCAGGTTTTTTTTAATTTTATTTTATTTATTTATTTTTTTATTGCATTTTAGGTTTTGGGGTACATGTGAAGAACGTGCAAGATTGTTGCATAGGTGTATACATGGCAGTGTGATTTGCTGCCTTCCCCCCCTTCACCTATATCTGGCATTTCTCCCTATGCTATCTCTCCCCAACTCCCCATCCCCTGCTGTCCCTCCCCTATTTCCCCCTAACAGACCCCAGTGTGTAGTGCTCCCCTCCCTGTGTCCATGTGTTCTCATTGTTCAACACCTACCTATGAGTGAGAACATGTGGTGTTTGATTTCGTGTTCTTGTGTCAGTTTGCTGAGAATGATGGTTTCCAGGTTCATCCATGTCCCTACAATGTAGTATATCACATTTATTGATTTGCATCTGTTGAACCATGCTTTTTTTTCCAGCAATACATCCCCTTGATTATGGTGAGTTATCCTTTTAATGTGCTGTTGAGTTAGGTTTGCTAGTATTTTGCTGAGGATTTTTGTATCTATATTCATTAGGAATATTGACCTGTAATTTTCTTTTCTTGTAGTGTCCTTGTCTGGTTTTGATATTAGGATAATGTTGACTTAGTAAGATGAATTTGGAAGTATTACCTCCTCTTTAATTTTTTGGGAGAGTTTGAGAAGGATTTGTTTTAATGCTTATTTTTAAATGTTTGGTAGACTTCCCCACTGAAGCCATTAGGTACTGGGCTTTTCTTTGATGGGAGATCTTTACTTACTGATTTAATATGTTTACTTGTTACTTGTCTGTTCACATTTTCTATTTCTTCATAATTCATTATTAATAGGTTATATGTTTCTAGGAATTTACTTCTAGGTCATCCAATTTGTTGGCATATAATCTTCATCATAGTCTCTTAGGATCCTTTTTACTTTCACGGTATCAGGTATAATGTCTCCTCTTCTATTTCTGACTTTATTTATGTCATTCTCTCCTTTTAAAGTTAGCCTAGCAAAACTTTTGTCAATTTTTATCTTTCAAAAAAACTAACTTAGTTTGTTGGTTTTTAATGTTTTTCTAGTTTACATTTTATTTTATTTATTTCTGCTCTCATCTTTGTTATAGCTTTTTTTTGGACTCACTTTGTACTTAATTTTTTTCTTAATCTTTTAGTTCCTTGAGGCATAACATTAGGTTGTTCACTTGAAACCATTCTTCTTTTCCAATGTAGGCATTTATTGTTCTAAATTTTCCATTTAGAACTGTTTTTGCTGCATCCTATAAGTTTTGGTAAGTTGTGTTTTCCTTTTTGTTTGTCTCAAGATATTTTTCAATTTCCCTTTTGATTCTCCTTTGACCCACTAGTTGTTCAAAAGCGTGCTGGTTAATTTCCATATTTTTGTGAATTTTTCACAATTCCTCCTATTTTTGATTTCTGGTTTTATGTCATCATGGTTAGAAAAGATACATGATATGATTTCAGTCTCCATAAATTTATTAAAACTTGCTTCATGGCCTAACATATGATCTGTCCTGGAGAATGTTCCATGTGTGTTTGAGAACATTGTATATTCTCTTGCTGTTGAATGGAATGTTCTATGTATGTGTGTGAGATCCATTTGGTCTGACGTGTAGTTCAACTCCACTTTTTCCTTAATGATTTTCTCTCTTAACAGTCTAGCCATTGTTGAATGTGGGATATTGAAGTCTCTTATCATTATTGTATTGCTTTCTATATTTCCTTTGAGATCTGTTAACATTTGCTTTATATATTTAGGTGTTCTGATGGTGGGTGCATGTATATTTAGAGTTGTTATATTCTCCAAATGAATTGATTCTTATCATTATGTAATGACCTTTTTTTGTCTCTTTTTACAGTTTTTGACTTAAAACCTATTTTGTCTGATGTTAATATAGATGCCTCTCCTTTTTTTGGTTTTCATTTGCATGAGACTTTTATCTACCCCTTCACTTTTACTCTGTGTGTCCTTAAAGGTTCTGAAGTGAGTCTCTTGTAGGTAGCATATAGGTGAGTCTTCTATTTTAAATTTATTCAACCACTTTATATCTTTTGATTGGAAAATCTAATGTATTTGCATTCAAGGTAATTATTAATAGGTAAGGAATTACTACTGCTATTTTATTTGTTTTGTGAAGGCTTTGTTCCTTTCTACTTATCTTACTCTCTTCCTTTGTGATTTGATATTTTTTCTAGTGGCATATGTCTTGATTTTTTTCTCTTAATCTTTTGCATATTTACTATAGGTTTTTGCTTTGTAGTTACCATGAGACTTACACATAGAACATGTTATAATTATTATAGTTAATTTTAAGCTGTTAAAACAAACAACTTTGATGGCACACTAAACCTCTACACTTTTATGCCCCACCTCCCAGCCTTAGTTTATGTTTTTGTGTTACTATTTACATCTCTTTATGTTTTGTATCCTTTAACAAATTATTATAGCTATGGTTATTTTTGACAGTTTTGCCATTTAATCTTTATATTATAGGTATCAGTGATTTACACACCACCATTATAATATTAGAATATTCTGATTTTGACTATTTACCATTACCATTGAGTTTTTACTTTTATATATATTTATTTTGTTAATTTGCTTTTTTTGTTTCAACTTAACACGTTTCAGCATTTTTTGTAGGGCAAGTCTAGTGGTTTTGAGCTGTGTGAGTTCTTATTTGTCTGGGAACGTCTTTATTTGTCATTTATTTCTGTAATACAGCTTTGCTGAGGATAGTATTCTTGGTTGACAGTTTAGTTTTGTTTAAATCCAGCACTTTGAGTTTATTAACCCATTCCCTTTTGGTTTTAATGTTTCTGTTGAGAAGTCCACCAATACCTTTATGGCGGTTTTCTTGTATGGGATGGGTTCTTACCTTTTGCTGTTTTCAAGATTTTCTTTGTCTTTGACTTTCAACAGTTTTTTTTTTTTTTTTTTGAGATGGATTTTTACTCTGCTGCCTAGGCTGAAGTGCAGTGGCACAATCTCAGCTCACTGCAACCTCTGTCTCCTGGGTTCAAGTGATTCTCATGCCTCAGCCACCTGAATAGCTGGGATTACAGGTGTGCACCACCACACCTGGCTAATTTTTATATTTTTATTAGAGACAGAATTTCCCCATGTTAACCAGGCTGGTCTCAAACTTCTGGCCTCAAGTGATTGCCCACTTTGGCTTCCCAAAGTATTGGGATTACAGGTGTGAGCCACCACACCTGGCTGACGTTTGACAATTTGATTATGTGCCTCTTCTTCTTTGTGTAGTTCTTCTTTGGTTTGATCTTGTTTGGGATCCTTTGACCTTCATTAATCTAGATGTCTGTATCTCTTATGAGATTTGTGGAGTTTTCAGATGATGTTTCTTTAAATAAGTTTTCTGGTCCCTTCTTGCCCTGTTTGCCTTCTGGAATTCCCATAACTTGTATATTTGTTTATGAGATTTGTGGAGTTTACAAATGATATTTCTTCAAATAGGTTTTCTGGTTCCTTCCCTCTGTTTGCTTTCTAGAGTCTTCATAACTTGTATATTTGTATGCTTGATGGTGTCCCTTAGGCCCCTTATGCTTTCTCCACTCTTTTTCACCATTTTTTTCTTTTCCTCTGATTGGCTAATTTCAGATGACCTATCTATATTTGAGTTTGCACATTCTTTCTTCTGCATTATTGTGTCTGTTGTTGAAGCACTCCTGAATTTTTCAGGGTTGTTGTCATATTCTTCAACTCCAGGATATCTGCTTGGTTCTTTTTTATTTTATGATTTCTATTTATTTATTACAGTTCTTATTTTGTTCATGCATTGTCTTCCTAATCTCATTTACTTGTTTAATTGTATTATTTTGGATCTCATTGAGCTTCGTTAATATGATTATTTTAAATTCTCTTTCAAGCAGTTATGAGATCACCATTTCTTTGGAGTTGATTGTTGGAGCTTTCTTAGTTTCCTTTGGTGGTGTCATAATTGCCTGATTCTTTGTTATCCCTGTAGTCTTTTGTTGGTGTCTGCATTTGAAGGAGCAAGCATCTTCCAGTCTTTTTTTTGGTAAAGTTTTTAAAATTATATATTATATATTAGACAAAATTATTTTAAGCCAGTAAATTTTTATTCAAGGAATTTCACATGTGATTCCTTCTACTGTTCTTCAAGGTTACCTTAATTCCTCTAAAGCTGGAGTCAAAATTCATCTTCAAGGTAACCCTTTTAAAAAGAACTGAGGCTTAATCCACAATTGTCCTGTCAGCCCTGTCACAATTATTTTATTTTACCTTCTTTTCTTCTAATTTTAATGGGGTTGGAGCTGGGTCATGTGGCTGCTGCTTATTCTGCAGTGGGACCTCTGGGTGGCCAGCTTGTTACCAAGTGGTTTAGGGGGCATGGATCTGCTGTTTTGTCTCTGGGTAGACTGGACTGTCTCCAGGACTTTGGTCCACAAGGCTAGTTCTGGGATTAAGGTCTGCTTTAGAGTATGTAGACAGCATGTTTGGTTACTAGGTTAGTAGACAGTTGTGTTTTTCTCTGTGTTCCTGGGATATCTTCCCACTGGGTCACTGGTTGGGTCCCTGAGCAAGCATTACTTTCCCAGTTTATGGTTGAAGAAGGCTGAAACTGAGTTACAGGGTTGCTTTAGGGCCCACAGCTGGGACTAAGGTCAGTAGTGCTACTCAAAAGACTCAGGAAAGCATGTCTCCATTTTGTCTCAGTGCTGCTGGCATGACTTATCTCCGCCCACCATTGAGAGGGACTGTAGCCATTCTCAGAGCTATTTCAGGGTTTTTTGTGTGACTGAGGTTAGCAACCCTGCTCCAGGGACTTAAGACAGATATATGCCTCTCTGGGACCCTCGTAGATCAGCTGGACTGAATTCTGACCACTGCTGAGAGGTACTGAAGCCAAGTCTCATGGCCATTTCTGATCCACAGGTAGGACTGAGGTCAGAAGGTTTATCATCCATGGCACAAGTGGGTGTGATTTCTTCTGGGTCCCAGAGTGAATGGTTCTGATAGAAGACAGTGATCAAACAAAGCTGTAGCTGAGTCCACAGGAGTATGGAAGCCATTTTTGGGTCTGGAGCTAGGGCTATGGTAGGAGAGTCTGTTACCTGGGTACAGTGCTGTCCTCTCAAAAGATTCTCCTAGGCCTTGTGCTCCACTGGAGTTTCACAGTCTCTTACTTGATTCCTCAAGCTTCCATAAAGGCACTTTTGTCTGTAGAGGGCTCTGAAATTATTGTTGCTTTGGGGAGATATATGCAGGGACCTCCTGTTCCACCATCTTGCTGGTGTTCTCTTGTGTTTTCTTATTCAAACTTTACATTAGTATTTTAAGTAGAATACCATTATAGGTGGCATGGATTGGAATTGAGAATTAATATGATGGGTAATAATATCAGGATTCAGTATCTCAGTAAGTTGGATTAATGAGCTAAACATGATGAATTTTAATAGGAATAAAAGCAAAATTCACACTTAGGTCCTCAGTCTGTTACTCCAGGACACATCAAATGATCAAGTGAATTAACAAACTAGAACTTAGTGGTAGCACTTTGAAAATACCTCAGTAACCTCACTCAAGTCCAACAATGGGTTATGGTTGATAGACTATTATAGTTCATCAGACTTTCACAAGAAGTTGTTAATGGCTGTGAACTGGTTACATTCACTAAGTGGTTTTTTGCTGTTAAATTTTCACTAGTACATGGCCTGAAAAGTAAACAAACAAACAAACAAACAAAAAACCCAAAAACACTGGAGCTGGCAGGTATCTTAGAGATTATTGAGTTTACCTAATTCATTTACAAATGGTGATATAAATTGAAGAAGAAAGAGAGTAGAGCTTACCAGACCAGGTTCACACAAATAGTTACTCATTGTTCTGGAATAGCCTCTGGGACTCCTGAATTTCTAATTTTACTCTCAACATTAGTTGATTTTGTATTTTTATTTATAGAAGGAAATGTTTTTGGTAATAGTTTTAGACATATTTTGTACAATCATCATTTACTAATTGTGCATAATAAAACATTTTATGATTGGCAATATAGTCTGTAAAAGTTGATACAGTAATTTAAGTTTCCATTTATTTTAATGACAATGTAACAGTTTACATCTGTTTTCTGCCTCTTTTATAAAAGTTTTAGAGGAGAAACATTCATTTTTATTAACTTTATTAAGTCTTTAAGGCATTAAATATATTTTATATTATTTGTAGTGTTGAAGCATCTTTTATTGGAAATTGCGTTGTAATTATGAATATTTCTTGGGAGGAATGGGGAAGAGAAAGCCATGGAGAAAATGGGAGAGAGGAAACTGTAGAGGATGATTCATTATTTGTATTCTTGTGGGACAACTGTTTCCTCCCAAGGCATCCTTTCTTAAAGAAGTCTTTTACTCAATATGAGATTTTTCTTTATTTTTATGCATTTATTTTTTCAATGAAAATTCATAATCATAAATTGTAAAAAATGCAAGTGAGTTTATAATGAAAAATGCTTGTTCACTGATTACTATTTCCCATCTGAAGAAGAAAAACCACTTTTACATCTTGAAGTTGTTTCTTTGGGTGGTTGCTTGCATATTGCTAAATAATATATTTTTATGTTTCAAATTTAATATACCTCATTGTTTTAAAAAGTGATTTATTTACATGGTTTAAAAATGAAAAGCATAAAAATATATATAATGAAACATCTCCTCCAAACACAGAAAAATCACTGAATTCTTTTCTAGAAAATGTTTCATATTAATATACAAGCAAATATAAAACTATTTTCACTCTATTTTATGTAAATTTATACTATTACATGATTTATCAATTTTGGTCATTATTTGTTGACTTCATGCTATGATAAAAGTAGTGTATGTCACCCCACCTCACTAAACTTCCTTTTCCCAAAACTGGTCTGTCAATATTTATAATTCCTCTGTTGGTTAAATTCTTAACTTTAAGCAGTCAACCTGATGCTTTGCTTTTAGTGTTGTATTAGGCTATTCTTGCATTGCTATAAATACCTGACACTGGGTAATACGTGAGGAAAAGAGGTTTAATTGGCTCATGGTTCTGCAGACTTTACAGGAAGCACGGTGCTAGCATCTGCTTGGCTTCTAGAGAGGCCTTGGGAAGCTTACAATCATGGTAGAAGGCAAAAAGGGAGCAGGCATGTCACATGGGGAAAGTAGGAGCAAGTGGCAGAAAGTTGGGGTGGAGAGGTGTCATACACTTAAATGTAGATCTTGTGAGAACTCACTATCAAGAAGATGGCACCAAGCCATGAGGGATCTGCCCCCATGATCCAAGCACCTCCCACCAGACCCCACCTCCAGCATTGGGGAATACAATTAAACATAAGATTTGGGCAGGGACAAATATCCAAACTATATCAGTTGTCAACTATAGATGATGTCTCTTGATTCCTCATTTTGTGAGATGAAGATTAATAGCACCCCTATACTTCCTTCAGCTCTCCTTTTTATCATTCTTCTTCCAATTGTTAACATTTGTTTAAAAAAATTTTATATTATTAATGTCAATAACATCTACATTTTGTTCTTTATCCATAATTAAGCCATCAGTTATTTCTTTATAGCTTAAATTTTAAAAGTTGAAAACTAGTTTTTATATTATGATGAACAAGTAAATATTGTTCACTGAGGAGCCAAGGGGTATATCATTATTTTATTTCCTTTCCTATGAAGAACTATTAAAGTTTCTGCTAGTCTTTTTCCCCCTTTAATTGTCTGCCTATGTGACCTTCTTAAGTTTTTCCAGTGTCTGCACTCTCTGATACCCAAGTATCAAATCTGTGAAATCTCTTTTTGAAGAGGAATTCATGATTCTTCTGCCTGTCTGCTTCTCTCTTCTAAGTTGATTGACTGTCAGTAATCTGCAGAGTGTCACCCTGGCATAACCTTTCATTGATCTTCTTGCCTGAATCCAGTTTTGATAATGTAATGCCTTTTCTTCCTGCTTTGCCATCTAGCTATGAGCAAAAATTCAAGTTATTTCCAAAGGAAGATGGAATGAAAGGTAAACTTTAGGCATTATTAGTCGATACATTTCTAATAATGTCTATTCTTCCCATAGATATCTGATAATATCTTTATTCTGTCCTGCTGATTACAGGGTTGACAGGGTGTGACTTCTAGACTGAGAAGAATTTCCACGTTGTAACTGTAAGGCATTTCTCATAATCTTTTAGCCTCTGTGACTCTGATGAGAAGTCTGATGCCAGTCTGATTTTTCATTTTTTGTAGATGACTTTATTTTCTCTCTGGAAGCTTATAGGATCTTCTCATTATCCTTGGTGTTGTAAACGTTTTAATGAGCTCTAAGTGTGGACCTTTGAAAATTCGTTTTCTTGTTTATGTAGTGGCTCTTTTCAATGAGAAGACTTATGCCCTTCATTTGGATACATCTTCTTGTATTAGCCTGAGATGCAGAAACCTGGTAATTTAGCCCTCAGTGATGGGACAATGGGGAAGAGGTGGCAGCAGTCTGGTCTGTAACTTTCTCTCAGTCCTCACTAATTAGTACCCATTGTTGTCAGCCCCTACATCATCCTTAGAGTACCCAATAGTTCTGCACCTGGAGTCTATCTTGGTTTCTACAGGGCAGGTCAGCTCCTTCCTGAGCTGTAGGTCCCTCAAAGATGTATTTTCTACAGATTTTCTTTACCTCGCTTCTTTAGGCATTATTTTATACCTGCTTTTTTAAGAAATCTTTTAATCCTTGTTTGTCAATGGCTCTCCTTCCATTCTCTGCTCATGTGCTGGTATGCCATCTTTATCCTTTTAGCATGAAGGTATTGGAGAATTGGTAAGAAAATAAACTCGTGTGTTCTGTCATCTCAAAGTTTGAGGGTCTCAGTTGATCACAAGCTCAATAGGGCTGTCCTGTAGCTTTGTCTCAGTAACTGGAGTTAGGGACCTTATCTTATTTATCTTTTTACATATCCTGGAGCTTGGCACATAGTCAACACTGAATAAATGCTTTCATACCTACTATTGAATTACAGTAGTTATGAAAGTTGAATTGCTATATTTAGGAATGAATACTAAACCACACCCCCACCACTGGAATACATAAGCATTAAAAAGACATATAAAAAATAATGAGATTTATGGTAGATTTGATACCCATCCACATTACTTTGTATTAACAGAATTGCCAGCTTTAGTAATTTCCTTTTTCATATCATAGCTGTCTGAGAAGTAGTTCTTTTAAATATATTTCTTTTAATTACCAAGTTATTTTTTGTAATTAGAAAGCTGCTAGGACTTGACACCATTTTAATGTAAGCTAAGCCGAATTTTAACTAACATAAGAATCTTGTGGTGTCATAAATTAATGTTTACAACAGTATTTTATATACCATAAAGTGCTATGCACATTTGAGTTTTTGTTGATAATATGTAGGAACCACCAGAACTGTTTTGTAAGCTGTACTATTTTGAGCAGGGATTAAGGCACTAATTAGCATGGTATTGTTATCTATTTTTGTACTTTAAATGGAGGAGTGATTTTGTAATGTGTAGTTGTGAACTGTAGCTAGCAATAGCAGAGATAGAGCAGCTCTGCATAGTTTTTGATTATTTTCAGATATATTTGGCTAGTGTAGACACTGCTTTAGGGAAATATAGAGAACTAAGCCTGCTGTGAAGATCTTTGGCTGTATCTCATATATAAATGTAATATAGCCCCAGTGGTAAAAATCTACTGACCCATGTCTGGTTCTGTTTGGCTAGTTCTATTGAAGTAATCAATCAACTCTGCCTCACTAGGTGGGAGTGTGGTGGAGCCTGACCACTAACGGGGCTGAGACATTGAGTTATCACTGAGCATGAGAATCATGCTCTTTGTGCAAGTCAAAACTCCTGGTAGCATTTGTATCTGAGGACGTGTCCTCTTCCCCTTTGTCCACTATTTTGATTTTTTTAAGGCCATTAAACACTGAATCAATTTAGCAGAAAAAGGGAATAAAATTCATTTAAATCTCTGTTTAAAACTTTACATTTGCTTCCAATTTTTATCTATGTGTTTGTAGACTTTGCATAGTTGTAAACAGTGTGTAATATGATATTCAACTTTTGCTACTTAGCATTATTTTACATATGATTCATAAAACTATGTGCTTACATAGATATTGTCTTCTGTTTTGTGGTAAGGACATTTAACATGAGCTCTACCCTCAACAACTTTTTCCAGTATACAGTAACTATTATTAAGTATAGGCATGACTTTGTACAGCAGATCTCTGGATCTTAATCATCTTGCAAAACAAACTTCACGTGTACTGTCTTTTAACAATGGTAAGGCATTCACTGATATGCCGTAATGTACTTAACCTTTCACTGTTATAAATTGGTTTGTTTCTAATTGTTTATTATCATAAACATCATGATATAGGCATCTTCATACAAACGATTATTTTGCTTTGAGATTGTTTTCTTGGAATTAAACCCAAAGTGACACAGGTCTAATGTTGTATACCTGTTGTTCATGCAGTCATTTTGGCCTCCAGAATGACAGGGTAGTGCAGTTATTTTATTCTGCATTTCTTCATTAAGGAGGCTAGGCATTTTCTCCTGTGATGATTTATCATTTGTCTTTATTTATGGAATGGGAGAGCCCATAGTTTGGTACTTTTAGCCGAATCTGATAATTGCATGGAAAAAGTTGGAATGGGGGAGATCGATGTCATTTAAGGAACCCTATCCCTTTTCTGGCCTTTTCATCATACAGTTATTTTCTAGGGAGGAGATTTCTCCAACTAAAATGCAGACATTACTGGTAAGGGTAACAGAAGTCAAATTTTTAGTGGCAAGCCCTGTGGTAAGGATTACTTTATCAGCTCAATTTCCAGTGCTAACAGCTGGCTAAGAGTAGTAGCTCCCAAGAACAGGACACAGGACTGGAAGGGCAGTGGGCATGAGAAGCTTGGGGATGATATTAGAATGAGGGGGTGGGCACAAGAATATACTAGGCAGCGTTCACTCCCTTTTCTGGGCTTCCTTCTGTTTATGAGAAAGTTAATCAGAAAAAAAGGATAATTACTGTAGTGGGGGAGTGAGTGTTACAGAAGACTGGGTCAGAGAAATGATTATTTTGAGAAAATACTCAGAATTAAAAGGCTACTTTATTTCCACCAAAGTCAAACATAGAAACTAGTGGTAATTAAAATGAAGGAACATAAATTAATTGTATAATATATTAATTCACCACAAGAATAGATTTATAGGTGTTGTTATATCCTTTGTTTTTAGGGGGTGAATTTTCAAAAGAGAGGTTAATGAGACCACATAAAATTGTCATATGAAAAATGTTTTTGCCTTTGGTAAAACTGCTATTGGGACAAAGCCCATTATTTTCAATTTTCCTTTTAGAAAGATCCAAATGATAGGGTCATCAGAGTTCAGGGCTAGGAAAAAGTTGATTTTTTTTTCCTGAAAAGTATGATTTAATTTATTAGATAATAAGATACACATTACCATATATGCCCCCTTTCTCTCATTCTTGCTTTCTCTCTGTGTGACTGGAAGATAAATGAATAAATCAAAGGTAATCAAGACCTAAAAGAATTATTTAGGGCTACTGCTCCCTGGAATTTCTCTTATAAGAACTGTAATTAAATAAGGTAATAAGTTATCCCCATCAAAGATAATTTTCAAGTCCAAAGCAGTACATTTTGATGGCAGCTAATTGATGATTCTGTTTCAAAGAAAATAGTTTTGTGAATATTTTGTTCTCTTCTTATGATAACCTAAAAAATGATTCTTTTCTCATGAAGACACTTTTGCTTCAGCCCTTTCCAGTGATTTGCCAAGAGGTGGGTTGGCCTGCCTACCCTTAGCCTGCATGTCCCAGAGAAGGAAGTGCCAGTTCAGGAGCTCAGCAGAGGGCAGAGCTGGGGTTAGATTTCATCCTCAGGTCCTGGAGTCACTAAATGTTAGGGTTGAAAAGGACTCAGTGAGGAGCTTGAGGCCCAGAGAGGGAAAGTGCTCATACATATGCATATAATTTTCAGTGGCCAACAAGAACTTTTGCCATTTGAGTCTACATTCGAACGCTTTTATGGTGTCACTTAATATTTTTGTCATAAAAGAGGTTGAAATTGCAGAGTGATTTCTACTGAACTGTGACCAATTCAAAAAGGCACATGCCTGTAAGGCTGGAGACCCACATGAAGTAGTGTCTGAATGAGAGTCCTGTAGGCAGTTAGATTTCTTTGAAGATGGGTGGGAGAGAGATGGGGATTCCTGCTTAATCTGAGTTTTATATTCTCTTATTATTGATTTAATAGAATAAATATTTAAACTTTATGTTCTACTAATAAATTATAATGTATCCAAGTTAGGGAAAAGGAAAAAATATTCTAGGTGCAATCTAGATCTCTAATTCTTGATCTCTAATTATCCAAATAATTGCCCCACCATCCCCTAATCCCAGCTTCTGGTCCCATCTGTCCTGCTTGTGTTCACTGCCATTTAAAATACAAGTATTTATTACTTTCCAAACATCTCTCTAAACTAAGATCCTTTTCTCCCAGCTTCAGTTACCACTTTTTATCCAAAACCTCAAAACGATTATCTACCCTATTCTTACCATCAATTCCAAATGCCTTCCATACACACACAATTTAATCATGTGTGCCCAGGTCTCTTTTTTACTTTCTCATCCAGAACTTTACTTTCAAGAGAATTTCTCCATCAGTTAAAATGTTTTTTGAACTTTTGGATTCTGCCAAATAAATAACGTGTTTTAAAAACAAAGCTATGAGTTTCCTCTATACTTCAAATACACATATTTGACCATCATAGCTTCATTCTTGATGGACTGAGCCAAAAATAAAAACAAAAACAAGTCCCCCCCCTCTTTATTTCAGATCCTAATTGAACTACAGAATATATCCCACACATCTACCTCCTTCAGAGGATGTATTTACAGTAAATCATCATGTTGGTATGAAATACCATTCCATTCAAAATGGGGGAAGGATCTTAAAATAGTGTGATTAATTGTATAGGCCTCCTTCTGATATTGTATGGAATACTGATTATGTTGTGGTAGTAATTTTATCAGAAAGGCTCTCTCAAAAGGCCTTCCCTCCTCTAAGTGGAAAATATACTGCTAAAAATAAAACTTAAGGCCTCTTTATTTTGTAGCTGTGTCTGTGGCTCATTTTGGTAATTTTTATTCCATATTGTTCAACGGGAACAAAAGTGCCACTGAAACGTATCAGTAACGTTAAAAGATGGTTCTTGTTTTCTGGAATATATACAATATCCACACATTATGAATTTCTAGAGAATCTCAAAACAACTATTTAAAATATTTTATTTCTTTGTTTTGTTTTTTAGCTCTCTGGGTCCTCATTTTCAAATTATGGAGCCTTTGAGTCTGTCTGCATTTCATGTTTTGCAGAGATTTTTTTAAAATAAAAAATTAGAGGCAAGTGGATGATGCCAATAACCCTAATTAAGAGGAAACCAGGTCCCACATGGATATTGTCTGATGCATTATAAATTACAGCTTTAGAATTTAGAAAATTGTGTCATAAATCATGATGTCATTTCCAGGTAATCACATTTGAGCCATGTTTCCCCTGAGAGAGTGTGCCTGTTACAACAGCTGTGTCATCCCTAGGGCTGCAGGAGAGGTTTGGGCAGTTCATAATTGCAGAATGAAGTGTATGTTGACTGTATACTTCTTATTTTTATTATTGCTCACTGTAAGAAGTCGTTTACTTACATTAAAACATCAGCTTATGAATAAACAAAGCTTGTTTAAATTAAAACACCATTAGTCACTATGGCAGTTGGCTGTCCTGGTACACTTTCTATAATAAAATAAATTGAAAAATTAGTGAAGACTCAGATAAATAAGAGGCATTGTTACACAGAGGAAAGAATGAGGACCCTAGAGGTAGATCTGGCCTGACATTCTGCCACTGATTAACTATGACCTCATATATTTTACTTTACTTTTTAAACTTAATATCTCTAGCTGAATGTTGATTTACTTATTCATTCAGCAAGTATTCTTTGAGACTCTCTTATAACCAACCATCAGCTAGATGCTGGGGATAACATGATGAGTAAAAAGGAAGTAGTCCTTGATCTCATAGAACTTATGGTTTAGTAAGAGAGCCAGGTGTTGTGGAACAGAGAATCACACAAATGATACAATGACAGTTGTGATAAGTGCTGTGAACAGAAAGAATACAGAGCTATCTAATAAAATTGGAATAAGATTGCCTCTTTTTCAAGGTTGTGACACATAAAAAGCACAGCGAATGGTAGTAGTGATTGTTGGAAGTATTATTAGTATTATCATTATGTCATCCTAACCTAAAACATGATCAGGTGAGGACAGAGAGTGCGGATAACTAGGTGCAGGCTGTATCATTAGATAATGAAATATGGTGAATTCAGGTTGAAGAGGTATAATGTATGACTGTGAATTAAAATATAGCCTCCTAAGATACAGTTGGCATCTTCTAGGGGTCAGAGTGGCTGTTACAGTGATGGATATTTGGGTGTTCTGTGGTTAATGCCCTGTTCCTGGAAGGTTGATGGGTCAGGGTCGCTACAGGAAGGTTGCATTCTAGTGGTTACTTTTTTAAAAATGCTTTTAAGCTCTTTGGTGTTTGGAAGCAACTCTATAGAATTCCATATACATACATACACATTTTTTTATATATACAAATATATATACATACATGTATATATGTGTATATGTATATGTATATGTATGTGTATGTGTATATGTATATGTATATGTGTGTGGTCATGTCTTCCTCTACAGAATATAGGCACTTTGGTTGTAATTAGAGAAAAGAAGGAATGTTTCCATGTCTTCAACCTCAAGTTGCAAAGCATGCTGCCCTAAATCACAAAATAGAAATTCTCTGAAGAGTTCACCTAGAGGCGAGAGAACCTGTGACCCCTCTATTCAATTTTCAGAACAGCCATTCTCTATGAGTGACCTGCACTTTTTGGTGCAGCAGGGTGATGAGAGGAACCAGTGTCCCAGGTATTCTCCTAGGTCTGGAGTGATAACCACACTGTGATAGTATATACCCCCACAGATACTGCCAACAGCAAGCACATAGACTCTGGGCTGATGAATAGCCATGTTTCCTGGAGCATATAAGTTATCATCAAAATGCTTGCCCTAGTTCAAGGAATTACTGGATGTCAGAGAACTGAGTTCTCTACTTAAGTGACATGGAATGGTGGGTACAGAATTCAATCAAGTTTCCCCTACTAATAATGGTCATGGTTTATTGGGCATTTAGCTAAGTGATTTTCATCTAGAATCTCATGTAATTCTTAAGGCTGTCAGGTAGGTACAAAAATGCTCATTTTCTAAATGGAGACAATCGAAGGTTGTACATCCAGTAAATAGCACAGCAAGCTCTGTAGCATGGGTGTGTCTGATTATGAAGCCGGCTCTTTAAACCAGACACTCTGTTGTACCTGTTTGTTCGCTTACTGTGGAAGCTGCACTGATACCTACTGACCTATCTCATTTTCCATTGTAGACCGAAGGCTAGTGTGGTGCCTGGCCTTGGGTTAGGTGTATTAGTGCCCTGAGGTTGCAGGTGACAGAAATAGAACTCAGATTGGTGTAAGCATAACTCAGACTTTATTGGCTCATATAGACCAAAAAAAAAAACTCCAGTGGTGAGATGCAGTACTTTAGACGTGGCAGGATACAGGTGGATACATGATGTCATCAGGATGGCTTTTCTTTCCATCTTTTGGCTGTGCTTCCCTCCACGTTGGCTTCATTCCCAGGTAGCTTCTCTCCATGGGGAGACAATTAGAGCAACCTGCAATTCTAGACTACTCAGCCCAGAAATAAGAGGTTGTCTCCTTCTAACTGTTCTAACAAAAGCCCTTGGGGTAACTCTTGGTTAGCTTGGTTTGGGCCAGATTCCCATTTCTGAAACAATTAGTAAGCTGGGAAGATGATGTCCCTAACCCTGGAGTTGGAGGGTGGAAGAATTGACTTCACCTGAATCCCATGGACAGAAAATGGGGCAGCAGTTGTTTCCTCAGAGATACAGGCAAAGCAGAAACCTATGTTCATTGTAAGAGCTGTTCCATAAATATTTGTCAAATAAAGGAGTGAAGGAAGCAATGAATTTCTGCTCTGTTCTAGGGAAACTTCAGAGAGTACACAAATCTAAAACTATTTCCTGATGGCCTTAGTGAAATGGAAACATGCTGTTTAATTGAATCTTATCAATTTTAGAAAGTTGGGTTGAATTGAGGAGAGTCAATACTATAAATGTCCGCAATATTATGGATTAGGTCATATATTAAGCTTGCAATACCTTTACACAAAATGAATATGGGAACAAATGAACAACTTTGAGAGGGAAGATAGAATCTGTGTTCTACAGAAGAAGAAAATCAAATAAATGCTCCTTCTCAGAGTAATGCATATTTGAAGGGGCTTTTATCAAGTCCTTTCTGTCTACGTTCCTCTGCACCCCTCAGATACTGGGATCAGTATTGGGATAATGGAGGGAAAAGAAGGCCAGTAATGAGAGAATTATAGTTTTCAAGTGGGCCCTCCAGCTAAGTCCCCTGTGACAGAGAGGAATTGTAGACACCTTGAGGACTCCTGCAAAGGGAAAATCAAGTGAAATTTCCTGGAAGTCTTGGGTTTTATATTAAAGGTTTATGCAAATTTTGGATTCTACTTGATGATATTTACGTACTCCTTTTAATAAGTTAATATTTAAAGTTAATTACCATTGAGAGAAAAGCAAAAATAGTCCCCACTGGTCTTAGTGAAACAGAAAGATGCTGTTTAATAGAATCTTATCAATTTCAGAAAATTGTGTTGAATTGAGGCGAGCCAATACCATAAATCAGTTTCATAGTTCGGGCATTTCCTTCAGTCTTAGTTTCTCGATATTTCAGATACCCAGACCCACATAAAAAAAAAAATGCACTTTTCATCCAACTCTCAAACTTCATTTTTATTGCAGTTGTCTTGTCTTATGTGGCAAAAACACTCAGTTTGGTTGTTCTTTTTTACCTTTCAGATGTTGCTTGAGTTTTAAGTCGTTAAAGTAGCGCTGACTTTGTGAACCACTGTATCATTAAAATGAAGAGCGGATTTCTTCAGCTTGTTCAGAATTTTTTTTTTTATGATTATGGGTTTCCCCCTGCCATGTGGAAAAATAAGTATTAAACCCTGCATTCAAATATTTGGATTAGTGCCTTCTGCTAAGCCAACATGAAAGTCACTTACTTGTGCATTACAGATTTGCTATAGAAAGAAGTGTTCCATTTACAACACACATGTATTAAAAGTAATTGTGACTGTCTCTTTGAACATGCCGAGCCAATTGGGCATCAGACTCTTTGAGGCCTTTGCAGTGATCAGGGAATGGGCAGTGGCTTTGGCATGGTCTCTCACTCCTGCAGTTTCTCTTTCCATAAATTTGTCCACCTTTGCTCATGTATGTATATGTGCCAGTATCAGCCTTGCTATAAATTCATAATTGTATTTAAGATTTCTTCACCAGGTGGTTTTACTTAAGAATTTTAAGGACGGTTGTCTTCAGGGCACATTTTCATTGTCAATACATCAGGGAGATGAGAAGATGACAAATCATCATTGTGCATGCTTTCTTCCAACCGTGGAAAAAAAATTAGATGCATTTTAATATATAATAGCTATTTGAAAATTATTTTTCTCTTTCTAAAATGTTTTTGTATATGTTCTTATTTTTCTTCTGCTGTATGTACTTACATACGTATGTACGCTTAAAATTTTTTTTTTTTTTTTTGCTAAAATGAGGATCATACAAGAATTTTCACTTACTATTTTGAAGGTGTCATTTCCTTGTTTTCAGGCTTCCAATGCTGATGTCCAAAAGTCCTGTGGCATGCTGATTCTTGCTCTTTTGTGTGTACCCTATTTTCCACACAGGGTGACATTTTAATATCTTTTTTTCTATCGTTAGTATTCTGAAATTTCACCATTCTGTGCCTTGCCATGGCCTCTTTGCCACTCACTGGGATTTTTGCAGTCTGAAACCTCAAACTCTCAATTCTGTAAATTTTTCTTGTACTTATTCTTGGATTTTGTTTCTTTTTTCTGTCTCTTTCTGTCTCTGTCTCTTCTCTAATTTTTAAAAACATATTCTTGTCCTTCAGATTTGGGGCCTTCTGGATTGAGCTTCTGATCTTATTTATTATCTTTTGGCCATTCTGTTCTTAATTTGAAGAGATTTCTTTCAACTCCAGTATTGAATTACTTTAATTTTTGCTATCACATTTTTTTAATTTCTGAGAGTTCTTTCTTGATTTTCCCTCCTCCCTGAAGCTCTTGTTTTATGGATGTAGTATATTCCTTTTTTCTAGTAGTTCTAGTTGTTGTTTCTTGTTTATTTTTTTCTTCTCCCTACATAGTCTCCATTATCTGATATCCTTTCTTCTCTTAGGAGAAGAAAACTGCTGATTAGTTAGCCTAATTAGTAGTTTGGCTTCTCTTTCATTTGAGAGGCTTTCCCCAAAATTCTGGTGGTCATTGGGTATCCATTCATAATCATACAAGGTACCGAAAAGCCACAGAGACCCTGTGTGGACGGCTGAGACTTACTGAATGATGAGCTTCGTTATAGGGTTATGGGTGACCAGCTAGACTTTTCACATCCGTAGGTCTTTTTGGGGGAGATGGTTTAGTTCCTCCTGGAAAAGATCTTACAGTATTCTGCCTGGTGAATGGAAGCTTTGCTCTAGTGTTCTGACACTGAGTACAAGGAAGAAGATTAGGGGGGAGAGGTCTCATCATTCAGCTTGTGGACATTCACTTGATCATCCTGTATGCATCTCTATTCCTGCTAATACCTTTTTCTGGCCCATTCAGTTTCTGTTGACACTAACTGTATAGCTTCTGTTGAGGAGGAATAGTTTAACTGTAGTATTGAGATGGGGACCTGGCAACCTATCTGCTCATTTTATAAACTTTCAGACAATGCTTCTATTTTCAGCTTCCGTCTCCAGCCTGATTTTCTAGTTTTTGAGCCTTTTAAGTGTTTTTACTCTGCATTTTGAAAATAGAAGTTAATTCACTGGGGTCTGTTGGGGAGCACCAAGGGAAGACAGTGGGAGGGGGGTTGGAGGGTCAGGGAGGGATAACATGGGGAGCAATGCCAGATGAAGGTGATTGGGGGATGGAGGCAGCAAACCACATTGCCATGTGTGTACCTATGCAACAATCCTGCATGATCTGCACATGTACCCTGGAACCTAAAGTGCAATAAAAAATTTAAAAATTAAAAAAAAAGAAAATAGAAGTTAATTATGTCTTTCAAGCACATTAAAACATATCTTTTAAGACTGTCATTCAACAATGTGCCTATTTTCAATTTGGTTATTCTGGGGTTTTTTCCCCCTTTAAATTGTTTCCACCATGTCTCCAGTTTAGAACTTCAACCAATTTTCTCTAAACATGTGAACTTTTCATCTAAAGAGATTCTGTAAGCAGTCTCAAAGGCAGCTTTGAGCACTCCTCTTATTTGCTTGGTGGAGTTTTGTATCATGCTGCTTCTGGCCAATACATGTCCTTTTTTGGTTTCAAAAAATTCTGGCAGTTTTTCTTTTGATTTTGCATGATTGGTTTTATAAAATGTCATTCTAAAGTGAATGGCTATGTGTAATTCCTGGACATATTTTCACACACAAGAGTCGTCCACCTGATCCTCACTGGCATATGCCCATAATTAAACTCATATTTTAAAGACAGCCTTTGCCTTTTTGATTGACTATTGCTATTCACTAGGGATTCATTTATTGTTGTAAGGGGAATCTAACACTATCAACTCATTCTGGAGGCTCTCAGGGACAGTGAATTCCATGTCTGTCTTAGTCCTCAATACTTTCAGGTTGTTTTTAATTTTAATCACTCTCTTGCACATTTGCATGGTTCAGAAACCTCTATTTCTCATTTCCTGCTTCAAACCCGCAACTGGTATTCACAGTTGTAAATATAATTTTTAAACTGTTGCACTTTAAACAAGTAAATAAATAATTATCACACGAGTCCAAGCACCATGATTTTTGCTACTTTTATGTCATGGTGAATTGGATTTGAAAGTAATTGTATGTTGGTAAAGATAACTTTTGATCAATGGCAATTATGGCAGAAAGTTGAACCAGGGGGTTTTTGTGTAATCAAAAGTGAAGCAAACAAAATCAGACAAAATGCTTCCTAGGGTGATAAGAGAAACATAATTTCAAAATAATGCCCTAGGGGGATCCTGGGAGTTCTGAGCTGTCACAGATTCCAGCTGTGGGACAGGTGGTAGAACAGCACTGGCTGTGGCAATTTCTTGTGTAATATAATCTTATTAAAGTAGTGTACCATTTCCACTTTAAGACCATAGTTGTGCTATTTAAAGGATGATACATTTTTCAGTCTCTTCTGGTTTTCATGAAGAAACAAAAAGACCCAAAACAAATTAGCCACTATGAAAGAAGGCATTCTGCTAATCTTGGTGAGCATGACAAACATTTTTAAGAGTACAGATATTCAAAACCTGCTCCCCTTCCTTCTCCCTTCAGGCACAGAGTAGGAAGTGTTGCATTAACCAGGGCAACTTTCCAAATAATTATACTTCAGGTTAGGACCTATTGTGTAGTTCCACATGAAGGGGGCAGGGGAATGTAAGGCCTGCCTGCATCCTCTCTTTCTTTTTTATTTTTTGTTTGAGACAGGGTTTCACTTTGTCACTCAGGCTGGAGTGCAGTGGGTATGTGATCATGGCTCACTGTAGCCTCAACCTTCTGGGCTCAAGAGATCTTCCTGCCTCAGCCTCTCAAAGTGCTGGGATTACAGGTGTAAGCTACCATGTCTGGTCTGTCTATATTCTCAAATTGTTATCAAATAGTCTGAAAGCATCATGACAATTAGGAATAGACCTGCCCAAACAAAACAATGTAAATAAAACCACAGAATTAAAGCCCTAAGAGCCCTTTCTGCATATCAATTAGCAGATGAAATCCAAGCTAAGGGACCTGCACACGGTCACAAAACTGCCGTATTTTACTGATTCTAAGATGCCTGTATTTCCATTTGAACAATTTTGAAAATGAGATGGCATCTTACAGTTACTCCCAGCCTTGTAGTTGTGATATAGTTGTGATTGCCTGTGCATGCATGAATATCCCAAGTACCAGCAGCACAATTTGCAAAATGAAAGAAATTCCAGAGACAGTAGTGAAACACTCTTACCAAATGCTGCATCACCAGTGTTTTTCAAGGCACAGAGATGGTATGACATGGAAAAGTATGGGCTTGAAAGGTTTGGAGTCAAAACATAATTCAAAGATGGATTCTGAATGTGAAGAAAGGTTAGAGATACTGAATGAAATTCATTGTTCTGATATTTTCTTTTGTACTTAAGCTTAAAAGTGATATATGGTAAGAGTCTGTGTCTCTGAATAAAATAACTTCCTTAATAGGTGGAAAATAAAACATTTGAAGTGATAAGGTACTGTGTCAATTTAATTGACGGCTTTTATTTCTTTCTTAGTACATAAAATAATGGTACATCTTACAATACATGGAGACTTAGAGTTCATGAATTACGGTAAATAAGAGTTGCTGAAAGTCCCTCTTCTTCATACTCTTATTTCAATATGGCCTCATCATGATGGATTATGAATGTAAGTAATGACACTTTTTGATAGAGGATCAGAGAATTTAGCCTCAAAATTAGACGGTTCACAATATGATACTCTGATCCTGGCTTTCAGAATAATCTCAGATAGGGGCAGGTGTTGCATGGCCATTTCGATGGCTTTCCTCCTTGCAAGCTGAGGAGATTTCTCCAAAGCACACCTCAAGAAAAGCAAAGAAAAGTGGAATTCATGGCCATAATGAATGTAGCCAAGACAGTTTCAGAGCAGGATTAACAATGACTCATTTCAGCCATGGAAACATTTTATTGGTCCACGTGTCTAATTTTATTCCCTGCAAAACCCTCCCCATATATTAGTTGCAAATTATCACCCTAAATGAATTGTTGGTTTTAAGCCAGTTGATATTGGAGAACTGCTTCTCAAAATTATGGTTTTGGTTTCAAAGTATTCAAACTGAAGCCATTCTTCTTACTAAATAGTGCCATTGAGACACCAATTGCCTATCAAACTGGTGAAACTAAAATTATATTATCTGGAGGTTACTTAGCTCTCAATGTCTGTAGTGATTTTAAATTAGTAAGTTAAAAGTCAGAAAGAAAGGGAACCAAACATCTCTTTGTTTTACACACCAAAATGTTTTCTGATCCACTGGGAGATCATTGTTACTGCTCTTCCTTAAACTCTGGCATTTGGCTATAGTTGCCACATCAGCAGTATCTGGGCTCAGTATGGCCCACTCAGCCTGAATAGAGGTGAGTCCTACACACAGAACTGAAGACCAAGGAAAGGTCAACACAAGCTGCAAACTGTCCTGTGTTGTTCTGACTGTTCTCCCATGGGGGCCTTAGGGTTGTCACAGTGGGAGTGCAACAACCTGGTTTAAGTCTTTTGCTATTCATGGAAAATGTTAGCCTGAGAAACTGAGCCTTGAACTCAGTTTCTGATGGAAACTTGTAGACATTATGTTTGGCACACCTGTCATCTCAATTAGTTTTTTTCTTTTTCAGATAGGACAGACTCATGTAGGACCACGTCGGTAGAATTATCAAAAAATTGGCAATTTACCTACTTAGTCAGACTAGACCTTGAAATTTGTGGTGGCAGGAAGTCTCCATTGGGCTTATTTAATTGGAAGGGCTTTTTTGTTTTGTTTTGTTTTGCTTTGTTGAGACGGGGCCTCACTGTTACTGGAGTGTGATGGTGTGATCATGACTCACTGCAGCCTTAACCCTCTGGCCTCAGGTGATCCTCCCACCTTAGCTACCCGAGTAGCTGGGACTGCAGGTGCCCACCACTATGCCTGGGGAATTTTTTTGTATTTTTTGTAGAGCTGAGGTCTCTCCATGTTGCCCAGGCTGCTAATTGGAAGGTTTTAAACTGTCTCTGTATGTAAGAGTGAGCACAAGTAGCCATCCAGTGAGGATAGGAGTCTCCATGCAACTGAATGTGATTTAATGTTGTTCCTCTCTAAGACTCATCTCTAAACACTCACAGATCTGAAAACTTTTCCAAGACCATGTATCCGTGTTTCGAGTTTGAAAAAATGAGATCTGGGTCCTAGAGATGTTTTGAGATTGTGGAAGATACAATGAGTAATATGGGTTTGGAAGATCCAGTTATTTGTGAGAATGCAGAAGGGACTAGATCAATGCTTACTTTTGTGCGTCTGTGAAAAGGGGGCCTACTAAGAAGGAAATAAAGTCAATGAATGCATAAGAGACCAAGATATTCAGGCACAGGGAAGCTCGTATTTATGCACAGTCTGCAGTTCTCAGTGTAAGCACAGATCAGTGTATAGGCTAAGAAGATACTGAAACTTTCTTTGACTTAGAACATTGAGCTGCATTAAAAAAAAAAAATCGAGCTGTTAATTCAGTTTAAAAAGGAAAAGCAAAACCACCTAATGAACCAATTTCATATTTCCTGAAAGTAGGAAACTGGAATAAAACTAGGATGTCAAGGCGTTCTCAAATTCGATTCCGAACTAAATTAACTTTCTAGTTGATTCATGTCTTTGGCTGTGATATGCTAATTGCAAACCCTTTTTATATATTTATTAAAGTAGGATCTCATCTTGAGCAATTCATTATGATTTGGTTTTAAAAAATAACTCTATACTTGAAAGAATTAAAATGTATTTCCTCAGAAATATTCTATAAATCAGACTTCTCTATTTTAGTCAGATGGGCTTTTAATAATGTGAATATGATTTAGTGAGGCTTGATTTTAATAGCTTCATTTTCCTTATTCTGATGAATAACAGGATTCTATGGCTTTTCAGTACAATAGTAGATAATAAAACCACCTCACCTGTTATTTATGAGTCATATTCTGTTCTCCGGAGTGCCTTCAGCTAATGAGCAAACATCAGCTGTATCCCTGAAAGAATAATTGTTCTTATAGAAATAATTACTGATTGATAATTACTGACTTTTTTGAGATGGAAAGACCTGCTCTCTATTTTTCTTTTATGCTATACTCAACAGGAAAAGTCAGTTGGCAAGAGTACCAAGCATTTAATTACTCAAAACATTAATTTCATTAAATTCAAATAATGCATATTGAGTGCATAGTACTGCCTGTCAGGGGGACTCTGGTAAGATGTGACCCATACACATGAAAAGTTAAATGACAATAAAGTCAGGCTGTCATTAAGTGTCAAATGAACACTTGAGGCAGTAGCTATTGTGGAATTCACGAAGTGGAGGAGTCATGAGATCAGGAGTCAAGTTAAAGGATTCATCATGGGGGCAGACCTTTTTGGGGGCCTTTAGTTGGGGTAGAATTTTTAAGGGGGTGAGGAGAAGGGGAGAAAAACAGAGAGGTTGGAAGCAGTGGTACCTTGGGTAGCATAAGCAACCATAAAAGGAGATGACTGTGTTTGGAGGGGATGGTTAAGCAGTCTGCTTTGCTCTGCCAAACAAGTGGCTTGTACTCATCAACACTGTCAATGTCTTGAAGGACAAGGAAAGGCTGAATAATTGATTCAGATGGAAGGAGACTAAGGAGACATGAGAGTGCAATTCTGGATTGGAGGCTGGTTTGGGGAAAATATTTTTCTTTTCTTTTTGAGACAGTCTCCTTCTGTCTCCCAGGCTGGAGTGCAGTGATATGATCTCAGCTCACTGCGATGTCCACCTCCTGGGTTCAAGTGACTCTTGTGCTTCAGTCTGCTGAGTAGCTGGGACTACAGGTGTGCACCATCATGCCTGGCTAATTTTTGTATTTTTAGTAGAATTGGAGTTTTGCCATGTTGGCCAGGCTGCTCTCAAACTCCTGGCTTCAATTCATCTTCCTGTCTCAGCCTCGCAAAGTGCTGGGATTATAGGCTTGAGCCACTGTGCCTGGCTGGGAAAAAAAATTTCTGTATAAGATATTGGGAAAAATTTATGAAATTTGAATATAGGTTGTACATTACATGCCAGTATCATATCAGTATTAAATTTCCTGAACTTCATAAAGGTATTGTGGTTATGTATTAGCTCCCTAGGTGTTCTGTAGCAATGCAACACAAACCAGGAACCTTCAAACAACAGAAATACATTCTCTCATAGTACTAGTGGCCAGGCATCTGAAATGAAGGTGTTGGTGGGGCCATGCTCCCTCTGACAGCTCTAGGGAAGTCTTTCCTCACTTCTTCCCTGCTTCCAGTAGTGGCTGGCAATCCTTGGCATTCCTTGGCTGGCAGCTGCCTCACTCTAGTCTCTGCTTCTGTTGTTACCTGGTGTTCTCCCTGTGTGCTTGTGTTTTCACATGGACTTATAAGGACGCCAGTCATCAGGTTTAGTCCTCACCCAAATGCGACAGTGTCTTACCTAATTACATATGCAATGATCCTATTTCCAAATAAGGTAACATTCTAAGGTTCCAGGTCCACATGAATTTTGAGGAGAACATTATTCAACCCAGTCCAAATTATATATGAGACTGTCCTAATTTTTAGGAGATAGATGCTAAAGTATTTAGGGACAAAGGATGATGATGTCTACAACATACTTTCAAATGATTCCTTAATAATAATACAATTATGTACATATTTATGGAGAGGGAGACAAAATACAATATGGAATAATGTTAACAATTGATGAATTTCAGTGAAGTGTATGTGCGCTGTATAGTTTTTGTAACTTATCTAGAGGTTTGAAATTTTTCATAATAGGAATTTTTTTAAGAAGCAAAAGAAGCTGGGGTGCAGTGGCTCACATCTGTAATCCCAGCACTTTGAGAGGCCGAGACAGGCGGATCACTTGAGGTCAGGAGTTCAAGACCAGCCTGGCCAACATGGTGAAACCCCATCTCTACAAAAATATAGAAACGGTCTAGGCATGATGGCGCATGCCTGTGATTCCAGCTACTTAGAAGGCTGAGCTGAGAGAATTGCTTGAACTCAGGAGGCAGAGGGTTGCAGTGGGTAGAGATTGTGCCATTGCACTCCAGCCTGGGTGACACAGCAAGACTCCATCTCAAAATAAAAAAAAAAAGAAGTTAAAGAAAAATCCACAAAAATGGTGATCATATAACATTTTTCCTTCTGAACATTGTTACGTCTAAATGGTGCCCAAACTGCTAACTCTATACTGCTTCAAGTCTAAGGAGGTAGCATTGTTAACTAGACTTGATGTTGGCACTGTCTCTATTCTTCCTCTGTGGAGATTTTCTTTAATGGCTTAAACAGATTTGACTCAAGATTTTAATTTCTTGCAGCTGAAAACATCTTACCTCTTACAATAGACTATTGCAAGACCGTGTTTTATATTAGCCAGGTTAGAGTCAATATTAGCCGAGTTAATGTCAATATATTTCATTTCTTTGAAACAAATAAAAAATCCACTTTGATACTTTCATGCTTTATCTATATTTATAAAACTAGGTTAACTTTTTAAAATCAGAATTCCAAGGCATTTTTTTTTTAAGTGAAATGTTTGGCATTTTGCCCAAGATTTTGATACATGATATGTGTCCTAATTGTCCCTTTGAATGTCCCAGATAAAACTACATTTCTTGGAGACAAGTTAAAAAGTCTAGATTTTTTGCCTTATGACTTTTTGTTACTTGTAAGAAATAGCTCTCAGCAAGAATATGGGGTTTTAGTGGGGAAGGTACTTCTAATTTTTGTAACTTTAAAATACTGCTGCAGATAAATGGTATACTACACAGGCTTGGGGAACGTGTTTAAAATGCGTTTTGGTTTGTAGTTGAGAATACTTTTAGAATATAAAGTGCAATATATTTTGCATTTTCTGAAATAAATAAAACAGAGCTGTGCAAAATACACGGTGCAGCCCTTTGAAAAAAGACATATCCTAACTCAGGGCAAGCCGTCTGATGGAAATAGCATTTTCTCCAAGCAGATGGGGCTGGCTCCACCTAGTCCTGCAGAAGGCCAGGGGACTTGTTTGTGTGCAGAGCCTTGGTCTCATGCCAGGAGAGCCAGCTTGTAAAGTTATTCCCATAGGGCTCATTCCCGTCTGCCCAGCATCACCCCTGACACGAACAAAACAGCCATGGGCCTCCTTCATTTCTTTAAGATGAATGAATGCTGCCGTAAAGAAGGACATTTATTGAGCAGTGTGACGTGATGCAGAAAGAATGCTGTAATGAAACACAAAACTATATGTTATAAATGTCAACATAATAGAAGTAGTTTGGGGTGCATTTTCTGATGTCTACCTTACTATAAGATGTTTTGAGGGATACGTTATAGTAGTAAAAGGCTGTCTCCATAGTATTAGAAATACCTGCTGGATTTCTCTGAGGCTCTCTTTGTTGTAAGGATAGAAATACATTCAGGCTAGCACACAGCGAGGCGTTAAGTGAAACATAAGCTCACGGAAATCTGAGAGTGGCAACCAGGGAACAGGGCCTAGCAGTGTTGGGAGTTTGAGGGGTTATTCTGGATCCAGAGCTGCTGATCTGGGGCCCAGAGCAGCAGGTGCTTCTGGATCTTGCACTCAAAGGCTGTGAGTGGATGCGGCCCAGCCACCGTCTGCCTGGGTGTGCCACCGCCAGCTGGCTTCCAGCCTTCTGCTCTGTTTCATCACCTTGCAGTCTCCACCCCCTCACCATTTCTTATTTCTCTTAATGCTTTCCATGCAGCTCTGGCTCATTGCGGTCCTTCTAAGCCATTTACTCCCTCTTATCCTTACAGCTTCTCTTCTCGCACCTCACGCTCTCATTCCTTCAGCATTTTCTAGTTCAGCCCCCTAAGGAGACAGACAGGCTCATGGCCCATATTGTCTTTGTGCTCTGGGCCATGTCACTGTCCCTGATCCTCCCTGGTGGCAGCAGCTGGCAAGCCATAGAGGTTCAGTGGGACAGACAGTAGTCAGCGAAAGCAGCTTCCTTCAGCATGAGCTTTGGGCATAGCAGACCTGATTGACACTTCTGGTTCAACCAAATATTACAAAATAGTTTGGGTGTAACCCTCTGATGTCATGGACACTTTAAGATAGATGGCTTAGGTCAGATGTGGTGGCTTACACCTGTAATCCCAGCACTTTAGGAGGCCTAGGTGGTTGTATCATCTGAGATCAGGAGTTCGAGACCAGCCTGGCCAATATGGTGAAACCCCATCTCTACTAAAAATACAAAAATTAGCCAGGCATAATGGTGAATACCTGTAATTTCAACTATTTGGGAGGCTGAGGCAGGTAAATTGCTTGAAGCTTGGAGGCAGAGGTTGCAGTGAGCAGAGATCATGCCACTGCACTCCAGCCTGAGCAACAGAGACTCTCAAAAAAAAAAAAAAAAAAAGATAGGGTTACTCCTAATTAAGATCTAAGATCTGGATGTATAACCAGGAGTAAGCATTACACTTAAACTCTTCATGTTGGAATCAGTGCCTCTGTCCTAGGGTGTTTGTCATAAAAGGAGGACATCGAGAAGAACATTTTCCTTTGAGATAGAGGTGGGGGGATGAGAGAACTTAGCTTCAGCAGCTTGATGTTAGCAGTTGTCGAGTGGGCTTTGTAGGAGAAGAACCAGATCGGGGTGATGGTGGTGCGCCGAGTATTAAATATTTGACTTAAATTGATTGGAATACGATAGCAGCTTTACTTGGAAGAACCCAAGGACATGCCCATAAATGGTTCAATTTATGAAGCCCATTCATGGATCTATTTAGGAGGCTGAGTTCCTGCAAACAATAACAGTAATTCTTGGGTCTCTACTATAATAAGTCAGGCACTGAGCCAAGAACTTTCACTGGCCATCCCATTTCATCCTCACCACAGCCTTTTAGAACATTATTGCTTGTTGTCTCTCTTTGACAGCTACAGAAATTAAGTTTTAGGGAGGCTAAGCAACTTTCTCAGGGTTGCAAGGTGGTGACCTGGCTGAGATTTTGAATCTGGGTCTCTGCCTAATAGAGAGACATAAAAATAGGACACTGGGTCCCATTTTTCTGGTGCTGCTCCCATGCCACCTCCTTCTACCCAAGCAGCTTTTGCTTAGCAGTGGCAATCCACCATCCAGCCTTTAGGGTTCTGTGTGGTGGCTCAAGACAGGAATACTTGTCATGCAATGCAGAACTTGCTGGGAAGAGCATCCCAGACGGGAAGAGACACTTGGGGGCAGACACCAGAGCTTTGTAGGGTGTGCCAGTTGCCTGTTGTATGACACTCTCCTAAGAGGCTTTACTGGTGCAAGCTGGTGGCCCTACGGACTACCAAGTGACACACAGTGCTCAGCTAGAAGGAGGGAGATGGGGAGGAGGTCATTTTGTTTCTTTCAGCCATTCTGGAGGGTGTATGGAAGTGTACCTTCACAGTCAGGGCAGGTGAACCCTCAAATTTTAAGAGCTTAGGTGAGACAGGGGACATATGTGAAAGTAGTCATGTCTAAATTGGAAATTATTGCCTCATGTACCAGCAAACCACTGGTACCCAGAAGAGTCTGCTTTTCGTTGCTGCTTCTTCACTGATGAGTGTTTGCGGGGAGAGGGTGCTTCCAACCAATGTTTGCATTAAAGGAATTCGTTAGGTCTATGAACATAGTAAATACAACATTCTCATGGTTTGGATCATTAAGCCTTTTTTTAACTCAGAATTTTGTCAATGTGTTGCAATGCTTTATGAATTGGAGGATGACAGTTTCAGTATGTGAATCTTCAACAGTTTGCATAAGGTAGAAGAAACTGCTGCACCTTATCTCAGAGGACCTGAGAGACCCTCTTCTTTTACTACAGTTAGAGGGGTTTCGTCATTAGGTCCCTGGGAGCTGGAAGAGGTGAATGAGACAAACTGGGGGGGAAAAAAAAACAATTATTATACAATACACTCAAATGGAAATTTAATTGTGTTTAGACATGAACAAACTTTTTTTCAAAAAAGCAGACATAAAGTTATTATTTTTTTCAGATCTTTAGAATATATTTTTGAATATTCTCCTTCTCTTCAATCTTTAAATAACAACCAGTAGAAATAGCGTGACTCTTGGAGCAAACAATGGTTTGTATTCCCCTGGTGTCACAGCCAACTTATTTAGCAAGTGAGTAATTCCCAGGGCTGTGGTGACTTCATCAATGAATCTGATGCACAAACAAAAACTGTGTCCAAAACAAAATGTGTCCAAAACATAAAATGATTATTATACTTTTGTGTTGATAATAAAATCAGCCATCAGTACTGTGTGTGTGTGTGTGTGTGTGTGTGTGTGTGTGTGTGTGTGTGTGTAGTCACAGAACTTGAGGATTCCTTGATACGTTATTAAATCCTAACCAGAAGCTTTAGACTTAAAGGAAGGAATACTGTATACAAAAAGTGAATAAACCTTTTTTTTTTTAAGACAGAGTTTCACTCTTGTTGCCCAGGCTGGAGTGCAATGAAACAATCTCGGCTTATCACAACCCCTTCCTCCTGGGTTCAAGCAATTCTCGTGCCTAAGCCTCCCGAGTAGCTGGGATTACAGGCATGCACTCCCACGCCCAGATAATTTGGTATTTTTTAGTAGAGATGGGGTTTCTCCATGTTGATCAGGCTGGTCTCAAACTCCCGACCTCAGGTGATCTGCCCTCCATGGCCTCCCAAAGTGCTGGGATTATAGGAGTGAGCCACTGCACCTCGCAGAGGCTTTTTTCTTTTGATTGGTAGCAATGATATAGTACATACATTTTATCATATCAGACCTTTTGCCTTATCATGTCATGCCAGCAATAATCCCGCCTTTGAAAAATTTTCAATATTACAGTACTTGAATAGAAAGTGATCTCGGCCTATCTAATGCAAGTGATAGGGTAGTATTTAAGTTAAACAGGATTCTTTGATCCCTTCCAACAAACAATGGTAAAATACAGAATTCAAAAAGGGGAAATCAAACAACCCAAAAACTCTATTGCCCATGTGCTACTATTTGTACCAACTATATTTGGAATAAGTTTCCACTGGGCAAAAGATAGGAATCGAAATATTTCTGAGGTTTAGATCTTACTTCTTTTATGCTGTCCTGTTAGATATGACTTAGCCAGACTTATGGAATGCCATGGCATATTCTCTATCTTTAATTAAAACAAGTTTTAATTGTGGTTAAAAAAACCCACATAACACAAAATTTACCATCTTAATCATTTTCAAGTGTACAGTTCAGTACCGTTAGGTATGTTCACTTCATTGTGTAACAGCCATGCCGTTTCTCTTACTTTTACATTTTTTAAATTTTTTTTTTTTTTTTTTTTTTTTTTTTTTTTTTTTTTTTTTTTTTTGCCAGAAAGAAGTGGGGAATGAAAAGGGATTTTTCTAAAAGGTGACTGTGTCTCCAAGGGAACTTATTTCTCAGCAGTATAACCTGCTGGGCCATGTAGATGAGTCTGTTCGGGCAGCCCTTCCCTTGAGATAATATGTTCATGTGTGTGCTGCCCATAAAGCAACATCAGGGCCGAGCGTGGTGGCTTACGCCTGTAATCCCAGCACTTTGGGAGGCCGAGGCGGGTGGATCACGAGGTCAAGAGATCAAGACCATCCTGGTCAACATGGTGAAACCCCGTCTCTACTAAAAATACAAAAAATTAGCTGGGCATGGTGGCGCGTGTCTGTAATCCCAGCTACTCGGGAGACTGAGGCAGGAGAATTGCCTGAACCCAGGAGGCGGAGGTTGCAGTGAGCCTAGATCGTGCCATTGCACTCCATCCAGCCTGGGTAACAAGAGCGAAACTCCTTCTCAAAAAAAAAAAAAAAAAAAAAAAAAAAGCAACATCAATTCTCTTTGTTGTTGTTGTTGTTGTTGTTGAGATGGAGTCTTGCTCTGTCACCCAGGCTGGAGTGCAGTAGTGTGATCTTGGCTCACTGCAACCTCTGCCTCCCTGATTCAAGCAATTCTCCTGCCTCAGCCTCCTGAGTAGCTGGGACTACAGGCACCTGCCACCATGCCCAGCTAATTTTTTGTATTTTCAGTAGAGACAGGGTTTCACCATGTTAGCCAGGATGGTCTCGATCTCCTGACCTTGTGATCCACCCGCTCTGGCTTCCCAAAGTGCTGGAATTACAGGTGTGAGCCACTGTACCTGGCTCAATTCTGCTTTTGGTGATTCTTACCTTGGAGTTGTGGATGAGACTACACAAATAAAATTACCTTATAGTTCACCTCATCTTAGCCATGAAGACCTAGGCCCAGTCCACTCAATATGCCCAAGTCAGTCACTGCATAATTAACTTGAAATATTTCACTCTATTATTGATTGATCATATAGATAATGGCCCCAGATTCAATAAGCCATCCAAAATACTGCTGTGGTTGTGCTCGGTTTTTTATTTTTTAAAGTCATTTAAACCAGTCATAGTCTTAAATGCCTTCTCTTGAAAATCTGATTTAATAGAGTCATTATAAAATTGCTAGGTGGTTTAGTTTTATTGGACTTTTATATTTGGTGGAGAATTTTCATTTCAAAAATTACCTATTTTTTTCCGATGTTGGACTTTTAATGAGGAGTAGAGGAAAGTGCTCATACAGATTTCTATAATGAAAAATGGTAAGAGAGTTAACTTTCTAATTATCTGGAATAGTAGAAGGTGGTTTACCCCCTGTCTTTGCTCTGGTCATAGATGAGAGGGTCCCTTCCATGTGAAATGCCTCAAATGAAGTGTGATTGTGATACTCGGTCATGGTTAGGGAGAGGTGAAGCTTCTTGTGTCATTATGCTGACAACTGTGTGTCAGCACACCTCTGCGCCATTCAGTAGGCTATAATCCCTCTTGCCAGCCCACCAAGAGCAAACCGTAATCCAATTGTGTTGTTAATCACACAGGTATTTAGGGACTTCGCTTTACTTTGAATAGTCTTCCAAGGAATTCTTAGTTCTAACATTTGCGTGATTTCAGTAGCTGATGATAAACTCTGTGCAGATATTTAGGGACTTTGCTTTACCTTCAGTAGCCTTCCAAGGAGTTCTTGGTTCTAACGTTTGCCTGATTTCAATAGCTGATGATAAACTCTGTGCAGATGCTGTATCTTTTCTGAAGACCTGCCAGTTTCCACATTTCCCTTTGTGTCCTAGAGATACTGTCTCCTGAATAATTCATATTTTTCTTAGTTTCCTTTCCTGGCTCCTTTCCTCTGTCCATTCTTAAATACTGGTGCATCTTGGCCATCTTTTCTTTCACACTGTCCTTGGGCCATCTCTGCCACTTCTCCGGTGTCAGATACCACTAATAATGTGTGTGTGTGTGTGTGTGTGTGTGTGTGTGTGTGTGTGTGTACTCGGAACGGATAACATCACCTGAGTTCTAGGCCCCACGTATTCTATTGCCTCTAAGATATATAACAATTTCTAGTCACCACAGACACGTAAGATTTCCTATGTCCAATGCAGAACTCATTAACTTTCCCTTCACTTCCCTCCCCTGAACCAAATATAGCACATGAGTTCTCTTGTCTGTGTTCCTGATCTCTGTGAAAGCAGAAGTCTAGAAGTCACCTTTGGCTCTTTCATTGCCGTTATTCCGCATCTATGTGGAGTCATTGTTAATGATGTTCCTGTTATTTCTGATATTGTATAATAACACAGTATGACATCTGTTGCTTCACATTTCACTTCTCAATTTGTGGTTATAAAGAGGTCATTTTTGCAAGGATGTTCAAGGCCGTCATCAGCTTCTCAAGGGCCCTCCAAGTCCTTCGGGACACAGCCACACAGTCCCCATCTTAGTCCACTTTAACCCCTTCCTTGTTCACTGGTCCCTCCCTTGTCAACAATATTTTCATAATTCAAGCAGTTTTTCGGCACTCCTTACAGTACCTTTATGAAATATTGTATCTTTGTATGATGTGTGAATATCTTCATTTCATTTTCTTTCTATTCTTGAATACCTACCTCATCTGGAAGAGGCTGGGTGAGGGTGCTGGGTTGATGGTTGGAAGAGGCCCTCACCTGAGGCAGGGCTGTTTCAATTGGAAGTCATCTACCCAGTACTCAGCTCACCCACGAGTGTTGCACTCGGAAGACACCATTCGCTTTCCCACCCACTCTCTTAAGTGTAGGTCTTGGCTATTCCTGCATATTACCTTTGAACTGTCCCTTATATATTTTGTCATATTTTTACTTTAGAGGCTATAAAGATTTTCAATAGAAAAGGATATGAAGACCTAGGGAAAGTGTGGCCAACTTAGTTTGCTGTCTTATAGCACAACATAGTTTGCTCCCAGAAGGAGATATAGGGACATAGCTCTGCTGATGAAACCATTCTTAGAATTTGAAAAGCATTTATACTTGCCATATCATTGGATTTGTTACTTCATTTTAGATAGTTGGCAATGTATTACTGTTTATTATTATTATAATTTTGGAGATGGACTCTGCCTCTGTCACCCAGACTGGAATACAGTGGTGTGATCTTGGTTCACTGCCACCTCCATCTCCTGGGTTCAAGTGATTCTCCTGCCCTAGCCTCTCAAATAGCTGGGATTACAGGCATGTGCCACCATGCCCCACTAATTTTTGTATTTTTAGTAGAGACGGGATTTCGCTGTGTTAGCCAGGCTGGTCTCAAACTCCTGACCTCAGATGATCCGCCCACCTCAGCCTCCCAAAGTGCTGGTATTACAGACATGAGCCACTGTGCCCAGCCTTATTATTTTCTTCATTGGTGGCTCCTACTAATCAGCAACTGCCAACTTGTAGGATAAGAAAATTGACAGTAATAATAGGAATAATGGGTAAGACAATTGAGTGCTTACCACATGCCAGGCACTACACTAAGTACTTTCCTCATATTTGAGTGTATGAATTGACTGAGTGAATCAGATCATCACTGGAAAGGATCATAAGTTAGCATGCTGTAGCCCATTCTCTGTCCATCTAAGTTCTCAGACCACTTTGGGGGCATGCAGTGAATGGAATCAGTTGTAAGGATTACAGGAGTCCAGGAAGTTAACCATGAATAGAGAAGACCTTAAATAAATGTGTCTAGAGACATGTTTGAAAGCCTTATTCTAATAGGAAACAGAATTAAATTATTATAACATGCGTTGGCTACTCTTTTGGGTTTAAGTCATACAGTAGTTGATACAGGAAAATGGTCTTAAGAGACAAACTGGAGTATGTTTATTTTCATCCCTCCTAAATCTCAAAGACAATCAGCTTTGGTCATTCTTATGAATTTTTTCCATACTTAAGAATGTGAAGAAAATATTTCCTATTTATATATTATATCAATTAAAACCTTCAAAACATCTCTGTTATAAAAAATGCAACTAATAATGCCACAGCAATTTTCCCATTGTCATGTCACTAAATAAGTTGGCTTATGAAGGCTTACACGAATTGTCATTTTGCATTATTATAGTATTACAAGAAATTTTTGTGGCTTTTAAAAACCTGCTGTAGACAGTTTGGCTTTGCTTGGCTAGCCTTCAGGATCATAATGCCATTTCCTAGACTTTACTAAACCCCTGAAATAGCAAAGGTAGATAATTAAACTAAGCCTCAGCTACTGCAATGGTTGTTTCTGTGCAATTAGGAGAAGATGGGAAGCCTGGTAATGTTTTGGGCAGAACCAGCACATCATTGAAATGCTAAGAATGAGCTGCAAAAATATTTTGTAATAGGGATTATATAGTCAAGCCAATGAAACTAACGGAAACTCGTAACAGTTGGTCTGGTGTTAGTCCACCCGCCCTAAATTTGAGATTAAAAGATGCTTTGGGACTAAGCATGTGTTGGAAGGAGTTGGTTTAAGCCAACAGGCCTCTGACTTACTTTGCTTAAGATAATGCACTCAATACAAACACCTTGGCTTGGGGCAGTCAGTATAATTCTCTGGTTTATGGTTTAGAGAGCCATACTTTTGTAGTACTCAGAAATAAATATTTTGTTGGTTTACAACTCTAGGGAAGAGGGTAATACATTTCTGAACAACACCATCAGAGCTGATGAGGTCTCCACACTTTGTTGTTTCTATTCTGGACAGGGTGAATTCTTCTGAAATTGCATAGATGATGGATCATCCTAAGATAATCATCCTAAGATAATGCTGTGGTTGCCCCTTAGACTCGTGGGATGAAGGAATATAGCCAGTGGCTTCATATGAACCTGCCCGATGGCATTATGGATCCTACTTTTCAGAACTGAATACAGATGGGTTTGAGAATAGAATCTAGCAGAGAGATGGCCAAGGAAGCACAAGTAGAATGCTGGCATTAGCTAGGACAGGGTTTGGCCACATGTGAGCAAAAGCTTCAAATAATGATGGCTTCAACAAGGTAGTTTATTTATTTATATTTCATAAAAGAAATCCAAAGGTAGGTAGGTAGGTAGGTAGTCCAGGATTGTTATGGTGGTTTCACCACGTGATCAAGGAACCAGGATCCTAGTTTTCTGCTCTCAATCTTTATTACTAGGATCTTACCTTGTGTCTCAACATGGCTGCTGGAGTGCCAGTCGTTACATTAGATCTACATGTTAGTGAACTATAAGGAGGAAGTGACAAAAAGGATAATCTTTTCTTCCCTATGAGGAAGCTTCTAGGAAGTTACATGTCTTTGGCAGAAACTTGGTCACCTTATCATACCCACTGAAGGAGGGGCCAGAGAACATGGGCTTTTAGCTAAGTAGCAGTATACCTCACTTAAAGTCCAGTTCTTATTATTATGTAATAAGAAACAAGTGAATATTGAGCGAAGAGCTGCAGACTCTGGCACAAATGCTAGATACTATACTGTTTATGCAAATATCAGGGCGGCATGAACTTTAAAAGATGGCACCATAAGTGTGGGTTATCTATCTCACCATGGAGAAAAACAATATATTTGTTGAAGAAGCTCTTATTAGTCTATAAATATTGGGAAGTTGATTGAAATTGAGCATTAAAACATTGATTCCCTCTTAGTAGTCTGACAATTCTTATGCAAGCAAAAAGGAAAGATGTGGCCCAGGAACAGAGAAACGGAAATGATTAAATGCCAGCTCCGTGACTTTTATAGCAGTTCATTCAGCTGCCTACCCACAAAGCACTTCCCAAGGAAGTTACAGCCAAGAATTCACTTGGCTGGGCTTGTCCATTTTTCATTCATTTCAATGACCATCTCCAGGAATAAAAAACATTCTGAAAGAAGAAAACCCATTGAAGGAGTTGGGGAGTATGAACAGAGTTTTCCTTTAAAAGAAAATTTTAAAAAGAAATAGCTTTAAACCACCTATGTTTGATTACAAATTTTAGGACCCCATTTTCCTCTGTGTGTGTGTGTGTCTGTGTTTGTGTATCTAAGTCACTATGAATATATACATATGTATTCAAGATCAAGTTAAGAATTTTATAGAATTAGGAACTTTGTCTATTTTCTTGTTTTAATTATATGGAATGAAAACAGAAAATAGGAGGACGTTCTTTTAAAATAGACTTGCCAAAAACCTGAAAAGGGCTCTAGCATTCAATGAGCTGTACATTTCTCCCCCGTTGGGGGGTCAATGAATGTTGAATACATGGGGCAAGATTTTGGTCTTATCTGCAAAAAAGGGAAAAAGAAATTTGGTGAATCTCAGACACAGGTTTTCAACAACTTCTTAGATAGATCTCATGGATCTCCAGTTACTTTCAGGGATTTAAAAAGTTGGGTCCAGTTTTCTTTGCTGCAGGTACCTTGATCACTTCAGAGGGTTCCCTTCGGGTATCCCTTACTCAGCTCAAGGTAGGTAAGTGGGAAAGGACAGAGTACCGCTTATGTTTGTGCATTGCTTATGCCTCAGAGAATCTCCTAACAACAACCTCTAGTCTCTTACAGAGGTGTTGGCTAGTCCAAGGAGCAGTTTTGGTATCTCAGGAAGGACTGCAGTGATGTGTCTTAGAGTTATTTGTCATCCACTGCCCTCAGTTTTGAACTTTAGCTAAAATTTGGAGCCAAGAGTCAAACTTCCATTTCATATTCAGTCACACACGGAGTAAGTCTTATATTTTAGGTCTTTTTTCACTCTGTCATTTACTATTCACCCATTTTTGTAGTCTCCTTTCAATTCGTTGTTTGCTTCATTCTGTGTTTGTTGGAGTGATTTATCTCTTCTGTTTTAGAAGTTTAGTGTAATTTAGGAAAGGAGGTTAGTACCAGTTAATGTGTTGCAAGCTTTTAGAGCATAGTCTTATAAAAGGTTTTCTAGACTTTAACTTATGCTGACAAGTTGTTTGCAAAAGTAACAAGAATATATGTATTTTTTCCATTATTATGAAGTTTATATTTTTAGCAGTAAAGTGGAGATTATGAAACTTCAGACTCACTGTATGGTGAAAGAAAGGAGAAAACTGAAGCCAGGGGTAATTTGCCTCTGTGTTATGTTTCATGCCTATTAAAAAGAATCTGAAATTAACCCCTTCTATTTTTTGTCTAAAAATGCACTACATTAGGAAGATAGTCTAGGATATCTTCACTCATTGCTTAAAAAAAAAGTAAGTGAACTGCTACGAAGTGGTAGGTGGTTTCAAAAACCTTAAGTAATTGCTTCAAATTCTGTAGTATTCTGAACCATCTGTTCATTTGCCAGGTATGGACAATTAGGGAAAGCTGTTTGAACCAATGTTGAAATAATTTAAAATCTCATTGGAAATAAATGGCTAACAGCTTCCAAATGGTCTCATCATTGATTTCAGGAAATGCTGTAGTCAGTTGAAAATGGCTTTGTTGTTAAAATATTTGACAATTTAGTATGCAAATCACTGGAATTAAATAATCTGCTTAACTAACAATACTTTAGATATTTCTCAAGTCATTTTTTAAAATCGGGATTTGCTAAATACTTAAAGTATATGTAGAATTGTACTGGACATTTTATGAAATAGTAAATGGAAACAAGGTCTTGCTCATGTGTTGGGTTATAGTATATTTAAGTTAGTTATAAGACATAACTGTAGACCAACTACAGAAACAGCCATATTCATTCATTCCTTTCTTCCTTTATTCACATATTATTTGCCAAGCACCTACTTATGCATCATGAATGCTGGGTTACAGTAGTCATCTATAAATTAAGATGCTGTTCTCATAGATCTGTTACTTGGATTGGAGGAGACACATGGTGTAAAGGTAATAGAGTGAATGAATGAGTGAATGAATGAATGAATAAGATGTTTCAGATAGTAAGAAGTCCTGTGAAGAAAATAAAAGGCTGTATGCTCCAGAGAGTAAGTGAGCAGAGATGGGGTTGGGTGAAGAAAGAAAGTGTCCTCTGATTGAGCCCAGGAGGCAGAGGTTGCAGTGAGCCAAGATTGCACCACTGCACTCCAGCCTGGGTGACAGAGTGAGACCGCATCTCAAAAAAACAAAAAAAACCCAACTCTTTCTGATATTGAAAATCAGACTGGAATGACACAAGGAGCCAACAGAGTCGGCGGGCGGCGGGGAGGGGGTGGGGGTGGGGAGTAGGAGAATAGAAAAATCAGCATGGATTGGCTGCTTTATGGAAACTTTTTTTGAGTTATTTCGTGGTTGTGCCCACCACATTATACATCTTGATGTAGTTTGCATATATTTTTAAAGTGGGTTAGCATCATCAGCTAATGCTTATTGAACTGCCAGCAAATATTTATGGAGCGCCTGCTGTGCTCAAGAACACTTATTAAGTGCAGAGCCCTGAATTGTGAGTTACAAGGATTTTCAAAAGATAGAATTCTATGGTTTAAGGGAAATATTTCAAAGGAATTACAAATTAATTTGAAAAAACTCCAGGGCCTTCTTAGAGAAGCGCTGTATATTCCAGATATAACATGTAAAGCCAAAAGATTAAACCAGATGGGCAATCATTTTCTTTCTCATTATCCAACTAATAGGGACTGTGAAGATGGGCAGGGACTCATGTCTAGGGCCCACATGAAGTCACAGTGGACCTAGAAAGAAGTTAACATCGTCATTAAGATTTTTACTGGCTACTTTGCTTCCCCAGCATTTTATATCTTTTGAGGAAACGGAATGTCTCTGGCATACACTGAGAGGTGCTAGACTTCCTTGCATGCCGTGTGGACACAGGAGGAGTGGTCACAGAGGGGACATGTGCCATCCGGCTCTTCTTGAGCTAGTTGTACCCTTGAGGATGTAGGCAGGGAATATCAACTTATTATTTTGGAAAAATCAGAAACAAACATTGTGTAAAGTTTAAACAGTGGCAACAAAAGGTGCTGGACACTTTAAAATGTCCTTGCGTGGATAAATATTTTGTATGGGAGAGAGCACAGGCTCTGAAAGCAGCCAGACACATGATTAGATGGATGACTTATCATCTTGGAGTCTTCTTCTAGTCATCTTTAAGATCGTAGTAGTAATGATGATAGCTGTCATTTATTAAGCACCTGCTAGGCATTTAATGTACATTATAGCCATGCTGAGCTATGTGTTTTAATCTCTATTTTATAGCTGGAAAAACAGGCTCAGAGTGCGTAGGCAACTTATCCCATGCCACATATTCAGTATGTGGCAGAGCTGGACTCAGACCCAGTTCCCTCTCTTCTGAGGTCTTCTCGCCCACACTGCAGTGTCCCTTGCAGGCTTGTTAGGAAGATTAGCAACCATGAATGCAAAGTGCTGCTAAGCAGGCTCACAGAGAAGCACAACAATGAGGCGTGTTCTCTGACTGCTTTTGCCTCCTACATCCCAGGACCGGGGATCACCTTGAGATTCTCTGTGAACAAAGAAACAAATTGATATGACTAAATATAATTCTCTGTACAATTAAATTTTAAAATTGACAGCCTCTTTCACTATTGCCCCAGCAAAAAATAAATAAATAAAGCAAAAACCTAGGAATTATGTTTATGTGTTTTCCAGATAAAGAAAAGACATCTGGGATCCTAAAGCACATAGAAAACATGTTGACATAGCATGTAAGTTGAAATGGCTAAAAGCTAACATAACAGAACCAATGTTGTAGGAATTTAAAATGTTAGTGGCTTGTCTAATGACATAGATAACACACAACAATGGTGCTTTGCAAGTGAAGTCCCATCATAGTATGACAAGTTTCAGTATAGGTATGAAAGCTGCTACTCAATATTAGGTTAATTTTGGTCTTCATCAAGACCTTTAAAGATGATTTCCTGGATTTTAGTTTTTATAATCATGGTTCTGCCTTTAGCAAGGACTTGGTAATGATCAATTGTTGGTGTAGATAAGTTGTTGGTATGAAAGTTGATTTCAAACAGCTTCTTTTGGCATTTAATAATTACTGCAGTTAATTTTCACCTGAATGTGTAAGAACTGTCTCACCCTGAACTGTCAAGTCTAGGAAATTATTAGATGAGACACCTCCAAATAATGAAAAACCTGATTCATATGACTCCCATGAGCTGACTTTTCCAGGAATGAATGGAGTTTCTTTAATAAGATTTTATTTCAATTTAAGGTAATTTAAATCAAACTTTTTAGATTCCTGGTCTTGATGCTAATGTAACTTACCAGAAATTGACTACGTGTCAGGGTTTTGATTCATATAGAATAGAAAGGAAGGACATAATGTTAAGTGAAACTAGCCAGTCACAGAAAGACAACTACTTCATGATTTCACTCCTATGCAGAATCCGAAAAAGCTGATCTCATAGAAGTAGAGAGTAGAATAGTGGTTACCAGAGGCTAGAGAGGGGAAGGAAGGCAAGCTGGGAAAAGGTTGGTCAGCTTAGACAGGAAGAGTAGTTCTGGGTGTTCTATTATACAGTAGGGTGACTATGGCTGATATCAATGTATTATTTATTTCAAGATATCTAATAAAGAAGATCTTGAAAGTTATGACCATAAAAATATAAAGGTTTGAGATGATGAACATGCTAATCACCCTGATTTGATCATTATACAATGTATATATGTATTGAAACATCACACTGTACCCCATAAACATAAACAATTATGTGTCAGTTATAAACAAATTTTTAAAACTTGTCATAAAGAAGAATAATGGGAAGCCCCTTTTGGTATTATTGGTATCAGAGAACATGAATCACACACCTGTAAAACACATTCTCTTATGATAAGATAGAGATGCACTGTTTATTCCTAAATTACCAGGAGATGTAGGCTTGACTCACACTAAACCAAATCCATGAATTAATGTTTCCTAGAAAGTTAGCTCTAGGTGGGAAAACGGTGTCTATATAATACCTTGGTTTCTTTGTCAAGTCATGCCTGCCTTTCTCAGTTGCTTTGCACTATAGCATTATACGGTCATCTAGTGAATCAAATAAGTATATATGCAGATTTTAAGCAATTCAACATTGATACTTTTGTGCAATACTAGGGTGATTTTTTTCTTCCTAAGTTATCTGGGTAATTACACCAACTGGCCATTTGGTTTTTACTTTGTAAATATCAGCTTAAGTAAAATAGCATAACAGTTGCTCAGAGAGTATTTACATCCATTTTTATTTTTCCTTTTATTCTCAGCAATATGTCTAGTTTTTTTTTTTTTTTTTGCCAAAGTCTAAAAATATCACTGTAGTTCAGAAAATAATACCTCTTAAATAGAACTAGCAAAAATATTTCTTCAGTGTTACAAGGTCATCTCTTAATGCTAGAAGGTTTATGACATGAGCAGAACTGAGCATTAGCCAGCTGATACTGCTCCTTTAGCGTAGAACAAAAGCATCTTTTCTGTGACTAATGTAAATCCCAAAAGTTAGTGTTTTTCAGATACATAGAGTAAAACTTGGGTACTAATGATTGAACTGATGATATTGTCAGGCAGTGGTCACATCCTAGGTGACCGTAGTCACAGGACTGGTTGGCAGTCAGTAACTATGTGTTTCTTAGAAGCTATTTGGGGATGTGCTTCAGCAAAATAAGGGAGAAAAGAAAGAAGGTGAGGAATTCAGGAAAAATGTATCTCCAGAGAGTGGAGAAATATTCCATTAAACAAATACATGCAATGGTGTTTAAAAAATCAAATAGTTTAACAGAGGGCCCTATGTTAAAAAGCAGTGGTTCCCTGTCCCACTCCTTCTCAGTTGCTTTGCACTGTAGTATTATAAAGTTATCTAATGAATCAAACAAGTGTATATGCACATTTTAAGTAATTCAGTATTGGTACTTTTGTGCAATATGAAGGTGATTTTAGAACACAGCAGGGTTAATGGGGAACCAACAGCAACAGGGTTAAAGGGAGAGCCAGTACAGATGACAGCAAGAGGAGTCAGGGCTTCTGGAGAGTGGACTCTGGGAAACTCAAGAAATATTCATTTAAATAAAGTATGTAGAGAGAGATGGGGGTGTCACCTTAGAAGAATTTTAAAAACTTAAAACATGCTTCATTTAAACATAAGGCCTTCTGCTGAACTATTTGACTTTTTAACCACATCACACATATTAATTTAATGGAATATTTCATTAAAAATAATGCTGTGATTTAAAAAAATGTTAAACTAAGCTGGTAAGGCTGGTAGAGGAAAAACTTTGCCATTCTTACTAAGGATGGCTGACTTTGGCCTGGACCTTGGTATATTCTGGGGATGGCTCAGGTAGGGGTGGAAAAAGTGTAGGCTGGGGATCCAAAGAGCCTGATTGTCAGTTCTCTCCCTGCTCTACTAGCTGTGTGGCTGTGGATGATGGCAATGTTGCCATTTCCTACACACCTGCTATGTACCTAAGGGACTGGTGTTATCTTTATTTGATAATAAAGATAACAGAAGCTCTGTGACCTAAGGCAAGTTATTTAAAACTTTCTGCATCTTGGTTTCTGACACAGATATGAGTAGGGCCTGTCTAATAGCATCGCTGTGATGATCAGAGATGTACTCTGTGGGCAGCTGCTAGCCCAATGCCTGGATTATAAACATTAAACAAGTGCTTGTTATTGTTACTAAAGTATGTGGTTTCAGCCATGCTCCTGGCCAGGTGTTTGACTTAGTTCCTCTCTTCACTAAAAGATGAAAACAGTAATTCCAGACTTGTTGACAATATGGTATTGGGGTATACTTTAGGAGTATATATTGCAAATTCTCTCAACTCTGTGATAAGAGGATCTAGCGGTCTAAGAAAAGAGATGAGACCATCTCAAACACGGTTCCTTCCAGAATTAAGATGTTATCTCTTACTGATGGTTAAGATGGAACAATTGACCTGTAAATATGATGCATTTTATTCTCCTGTTTAGTTTTTTTGGTGAAATTATCAGTCTTACTGGGAAACAAGAACGGTCTGCAGATGTCTGTAAGGGAAGCATGAACATCAGTTGTATATTAGACATATCACTTGCTTTCCAGGTCTAGTTTAGGTGTCAGGAAATCCCTTTATCCTTTGTTATACAAAGTAGTACTCTAATTCTTGCAATATATTTTGTACTTCCTGTTACAAAAGAGAAGATTTAACTAATTTTTGTTCTACAAGGGATTTGTAGTAGGATATGAGAATAAATAAAGTGGTTTCATTGGCTCACTGGTACAGCTGAAGTTTGTGAAAAACCCAACCTACATATTTAAAGGAAGCAATCACTAATATTTTTTATCCCCTTATATATAAAACACTTTAACATACATTATCTCCTACAATCCTCACAACAACTCTTAAGGATACGATTACAGTCAATGCTTGTTATTTTTGGTAGTTGCATTCTACAAAGTCACCAAATGCTGAATAAGGGAACACTGAATTGTTGTTCTACTGAAATGCAGAATTAGGTTCCTGGGAGCCTCTGGCCCCATTTTTGTCAATGGATCAACATGTTAACTTGTTTTATGTGTGTTTCTGTTTAAAGACACCATACTTAATATTTATTTTTGATTAGTTAAAATTGAACTCAGGGCCATCAGCATGACTATTCATAATCTGTGACTGGATGAAGCTTATCTAACACTTATATTTTCATTGTAAGGCACATCACAGATTTCTTGTACTTAGGAACACTAGACATTACTTCAGCAGTACCTTGGGAGGCATTTTAACAGCGACACCGCTGCCAAAAGCATAAAAACGTGAAATACATAGCACTAAATAGATGTGGCTCACCCCTGTAATCTCAGCAGTTGGGGAGACCGAGGCGGGCAGATCGCCTGAGGTCGGGAGTTTGAGACCAGCCTGACCAACATGGCGAAACCCCAGCTCTACTAAAAATATAAAAATTAGCCGAGTGTGGTGGCAGGTGCCTGTAATCCCAGCTACTCTGGAGGCTGAGACAGGTGAATTGCTTGAACCCAGGAGGCGGAGTTTGCAGTGAGCCGAGATTGAGCCACTGCACTCCAGCCTGGGTGACAGAGTGAGACTCTGTCTCAAAACACAAACACAAAAACAAAACAAGACAAAAACAAAAAATCGTGGAAAGGACACTTGTTTATAGTATGAGAGCTGAGGCAGGAAGGCAGAGCATTGCCTTGTTCAACTTCAGCTGGGAAGGACAACGTCCTGCATGTGACCATACTGCAAGTATTGATTTTGGGGTTGCAAACAAATTTCAGAGAGTAGGTGAATTGGTAAATACAGAATCTTGCAAATAATGAGGACTGACTATATTACTGTATTAGCATCTTTTTTGTTTGTTTGTTTTTGAGACAGGGTCTCACTCTGTTGCCCAGGCTGGAGTGCAGCAGTGTGATCACAGCTCCCTGCAGCCTGACCACCTGGGCTCAAGTGCTCCTCCCGCTTCACCCCCTCAAGTGGCTGCAACCACTGACATGCCACCACATCCAGCTAATTTTTAATTATTTTTAGAGATGGTCTTTCTATGTTGCCCAGGCTGGTCTTGAACTCCTGGGCTGAAGTAATCCTCCCAGAATTTTCAATTTCAAATAAAAACCTGAAGCTTAACTTGGGTGACTTGCCTAACTTCCATGCAGGTAATAGATGGGGGGACTGATGACTATACTTTTGCACTTGCTTTGTTCAGGGTATGCCATCTACTGAAACACTCTCTTCCACCCAGATCTCAGGGGCTTACCACAGGTCAGCAGGAAACTGGGACTGTAGCAGGCCCTGCTCCATACAGTCATTCAGGGATTCAGGCACCTCCATTCCCCAGCCCTTCCCAGAGTCCCCTGCATTCCATCAACTGACTCACAGGAAAGAGGGAGTGCTGTAAAGGATGCTTTGTGGGAGGTTCCAGGGGCAAGACCTGGATGTAGTTTGAGGACATTGCTGTACTTCCATTCACACTGCATTGCCCCCACCTACCTGAAGAGAGCCTGGGGAATATTCTTTCCCTATGTGCCCAGGCAGAAAAAGGAGCAGAGTTTGGTGAACATCATGACATTTTCTTCCTTCTAGGAGCACATAATGATGTTTTAATTCCATTCTTATATTCCTTACACTATTTTTATGTGTCCGTTTGAGAAGTGTTAGTGACTTACAGCTTCTACCTGTTGGGATTCAATTGAAGAAAAGAGTGGAAATGGAGGTTTTGTTTTCTGTGCAGTAAATTTCCTGAACACCAGGGGAAATGAGCTGATTATTTTCTTATACTTAGCTGGGTATTTCAACAGAGAGTCTTTTCCAAAATTAAAAGAGTTTTCTAAATGAAATGACTCGATTTAAAATTAAAATAGATGCAGAGATGTATTTTTCCCCCTCAGTAAATTTTCTGAGTCACGTTCTTGCCTCCCATAATTGAAGGCAACCATAATAACGAATTTGATTGCATGGCTTTTACTATTACTTTTGAGGTAATTGCCAGATTGGCATGCACAGTAATTTGTATGTGAGAGGTGATCAGATGTGAACATTTCCATTCAGTCATCTCCCTGGAATTCAGACACATCACTGCTTCTGGTTTTAGAATTAGGACCAGTAATTGCAGCTCTGAGGTGGGCTGTGCATCTGAAATAGGCTGTGCTTCATGTGTGATAGTGATGTTATCAGACTTGCTTAGGGAAGCAGAGGTGAGCAGATTTCTATCCTCCTCCATATCCTAAAGTAGCAGTGGTAATAATAGTAGTAGTGGCAGCGGCGGCAGCAGCAGCATTGCTGTTGTTTGGAAAATATAGCAGGAAATGTGCAGATGGAGGTGGAGTTGGGGGTGCCCAGCTTCAGATGTATTAAAACAAGCGTGGAGACAGAATGAAGACTGATGAAAGATTAGGATGAAAATGTAGAAGTTTCTTACTTTTACTTTTAATCTCAAATTAGATACTGGGTTAATTTTTTCTTCAGTAGAAGTAGAAACATATTCTTCCTCTACTACACAAAGAGAATAGTGGCTATTCTTTGTAGGATTAAAAGAAAATCATACGAATTAAAGGTAAACAAGCCATATGGCTGTGGATCTATTCCTTTTTCTGGAACTGTCTTTTAAAGGGCTGTATATTCCAGCTTCCTTACTCTTATAAAAAGTACTTTCATTCTCCCGCTTGTTTTTAATTAGTTCATATGCACTTGTTGAACTTCCACTGTGTTCACAGCATTGCAATAAGCACTCCCGGTGGACACTGAAGACATGACTAAGAAATTTAGATCAATCCTACATGTCTTGTAGGGATTTATAAAGTTGGTTGGTCAGTAACATCTTCATACTGCAATCCTGTTACCATTGTTTTCGATATATTGTGTTTGATATCCATAAGAGAGAGAAAACTGCCGAGAGTTATAATCTACTTTTGTTCAAGTTCTGACTTGCAATTTATTCCGATTTCTCTTAGATTTGGCCTAGTTCTTTGAGGCTTGGGTCTGAGAATTTATATGCTAATTTATATGATTGATGAGCTGTCTTTCATTTTGTGCTGTTGACAGAAAAGGAAAATTAACCTCAAATCTAGTGGTGATAATTAGGCTTCAGCTTAACTCACCCACATGTCCTGGGGGTCACTTTCTTTTGCTGCCTGTTGTCCAGTCATGTGCAGGCAGGTGGCACATTAGTACCTGGGCAAATAAACTCTTCCCATGGGGATTTGTCCTTGAGACAATAGACTTTTTTATTTTCACCTTCACTTACCCTTTAGGGGCCGTGAATTTGAGACAGAGATTTAAAAGAAAACCCTAAAGGCTTTGCTGTAGAGTATTCAAGATATAAACACACTAATATTTGCCTGGAGCCTTGGTCTTATTTACCAAGACTCTTTTCCTTTATTAAGAAAGAAAGCCATTTTTAAATTGTAGAACTAAATATCCAGCCATTTTCCAGAAGCAAGAGAATTCACTTGTACATATGAATTGCTTATGAGGTTTTGTGGTTATTCCCTTTCTTCTTTTTCTTCTTCTTGCACTGCCATTCTTGAATGGCCCTGGCTTCTGTAGATCTGGACGATGTGTGATTGGGTGACAGCTCCAATCTGTTAACATCTCAGTGTAGGATGGGGCAGAAGATGAAGATGAAATATTGTTTTAATATCCCCTTTCCTTAGTTGTCAGCAGCTTTAGGGATTCACAAATAGCTTGTGGTTTATAAATATTAAATCAAGGATTCATTATGGGGAGGCGTCAGTGTGACTAGCCAAACCCCAAACCCCAAACCCAAGGGATCTAGCTATCATGATGCCGCTTGTGATGAGAAATTCAGGGCTGAAAAATAGTTTCTATTCTCCTTAGACATTTAAAAACACACGGGAAATATTCTGTTATTATAATAAAGTATTCTGGAGTCTACGTTACGAAGACCCTGTTAATAACCTTGAATCAACACTCTCTAGCATTTTATGGTGGAGAAGGCAATATAATAATACTACATTTACCTGGGGCGGTTAGACTTTTAACACCTTATTCTTTGAATTTGTAGAGAGAAGAAAATGAAACACAGTAAAAATAACAAATCACTGAAAACAGTTGTCACAAAACCCATACACTACTACTTTGTAGGAGTCTTACAGAAATACCTGAAGACCTTATAACTAGAACCCATTTTGTTATAATTCTATGAAAAGAGCAATTCTAGTTTGATAAGTTTGATTATATATTTTTCCTTTGAAACTCTTAATTCAAGTTTATATGGACAATACTTTATAAGACACATCTCACCTTGAGATGCGACTATTGAGCAGGAGACAGCAGAATCACTAACAGTAGTGACATCAAGGTCTAGGATCCCTTATTGGATGGGTCAGTAACTCTGCACATCTCACCACCCCGAAGGCATTCTCGTATTATATTGTCTAGCATAGTGACAGATTTTTATAATGATGACCCCAAGACACCAAGGAGATATTAAATTATGCTCAGCCTACTGGGGAAATGTATTGTTCTTTTTTAAGAGCATGCCACCAAAATATTTTTTAAAGGCCTTGTGTTCTAGGAAGAAAGCTTCATTATTGGGTGATTCACATGTGTGAAGCCCACATCATCTAACAGAGCTGGATGTGAGAAGCACTGGAATATTTTCTAGATGAAATGTAACACTGCCCTTACTTTCCATATTTGCATTTATTAAGTATGTTTGGTCCAAATAATTATTATGTCACTGTTATTTTATGATTACTGTGATCTCCTCTTCAGTTTAATTTTCCTTGTAACATCTGTCTTTCCAAGACAGAGGCATGTCAGGAAGGAATGCAGACTACCTCCACTCCTCTTGGAATATGCTCTTGCCTGGGAAGGCCTGAATAAAACATTTAGCATTCACCAGCCGGTTTAAGGATGTGACTCCAGTCCATGAGAAGTCCAGGTCAGTTTCAGAGCCTGCCTTGTTAGCCCCACATCAACATGGCCCAGTCACTTCTCTGCTCCTGTCCTGTGTGCCTGTGGGAAGTCTCCAATCTCAGGGAGTCCTTGTAGCCTTGTGTGCCTGACTTCCTATCTCAGTCCCCACCTGGGCTCTTCCAAGCCATTTCCACACTCCCCAAGCCCCCAGCCCAAGCCTGATCCTGCTACTCTTAGTAAATAACGTCATCTCTGGTTTGGAAGTTCTAATCTACCTGACATGAGCTGCTTCCTGCTTTTTATTCTTCCACTCCAACTTTTTGGAGTCCCTATTACCCTCTCCTCCCAGCTCAACAGAAGAGCCACCCTTTTCTTTTTCCCGGCTGGACGCAGCAGCCCTCTCTGGCACCCCCCCACACTGAGCCATCAGCTTTCCCTTCTCTCTGACCTCCCTGACTCGCTCCTCTGCTTTCCCCTATGGTGCCTCTCCCCGAATCCATAGCCTGAACCACCTGCCAAGCCACTGCTTCCCCCTACCTTGCCCCTGCACTCACCTCCCACTCTCCCCTTTCTGTGTTGCCATCGCCTCTGCCCCCCTCTACTTTATAGATGCCTTCCCTCCAGGTGATTATCAACTCCCAGATCCGCTCCCCACCCCCACAACAGCAGATCCCTTCTGCTGTTGTGGAGTTCATCTTTCTTGTGGAGTTCATCTGCTGACCTTAATTGGTACTTCTGACCAACTTTTCCTTCCAGAACCCTCTTTCTTGGGGTCTTTGTTATTATCATAATTCTCACTCTTGTAAACCATTCTACCTTTCAAGGTAAGTTCCTGCTCCACCCCACCTCAAATCTTTCAAGAAAATTGATGCTCTACAGATAGGCTGAGATTTCAGTACCATTTTGTACACCTCTGAAGGCCCTGGGGGCACTGACATCTGAATTAAAAAGCTATGGGCTTAAATAATTTACTTAAAGCCTAACACTGAATAAGGAGTGCAGATGAGCTGGTGCCTGGGCTTCTTGATTTCTGGCCCAGTGTTTTTTTCGAAAGCTCACATTGCTTGCCAGGAATAGGTGGGCATTCATCTCAGTTTTTTTCACTGTGCTTTTTCCATTCACTCTTTCTTCTGTACCCATGACTTTAACTACCATCCTTATTAATATGACTTCCAAACTTATATTTAGCTGGATTCTCCTCCTGTCTTTATATCTGAGTTTTTTTCAAGTACCTGATACCACACCAATGCCTTAGAATTAATGCCCACATCAAATCACATTCATAAAGTATTTTGAGATTCACAAAGTGCTCCCACATTCCTCAGCTTATTTAATCCTCATTATAATTTAGAGATGACGTTATTATCAGCCACCTTTTTAAGATGAAGCAATTGAAGCTCAGAAAAGTTACAGAATTGCTCAAAATAACACATGGAGAAAAATAAGATGGCTGGGTTTGTGAGTTGGAATCCCTTGGCTCTTTTCCTGCCCTGGCCGCCTGGGGTCTGTTCCCAGGCTAGTTCAAGGCTGAAATTGCCATTGTCCTCCTCTTCTCTCCTTGATAACAGTAATAAAATAACAGAAACAAGATGCAAGCCTGCAGCAGCCTCAGACTGGTGCTGGTATGGGAATATCTTGGCTGCAGAGACATTGTTTCCATCATCTCTCGGCCCCTGAGCACAGGGTCTGTTACACAGGAGTTGATTTAAAAAGCATCTGCCGATTTAGATTGAACCGTTCAGTGTTCCGTTCTTCTCTAATGTACCCAGATTCAGAGCCTTACAATTGCGTTTGAGTTCTTCCTTACTGTTCTTTATAAATACGTTATTATTAAATAACTATCAATATCTATACTTATCTATATCTATAAAATATATACTTATCTATATTTATAAAAAACGTCTATACTTATTAAAATAAGTCCAATAGATTTTTCCTTTTTCAGTGCTGCAGGCATTTCTATATTTCTCTTATGTTCTGCTCAGACACATACTCTGGTCCTCATGTTGACATGAGGTACTGTGCCTGTAGCCTCCTCCCTAGTCCTCAGGGTTCCGGCCTCTGGCTCCACGAGTGCCAGGTAAATCTCCCGAAAACATAGCTCTCTTCCCAGATTCAGACTTTTGCTTCGAGTGTGTGGGAATTTTAGAGATTGTCTGGCCCAGCCTCCAAGGAAAGAAAAATGTCAAAATACAGTCCCAGAGGGCCAGGCTCACTCACCCCTGCAGGTCGGGAGCACCACCCGCAACCTGGTGCTTCCCGACACCTAGGCCCGGACTCTTGCCTCTGTGGCTTTGTGCATCTTGTCAGTTCCTCCATCTGAAGGCTGCACCAATTCTCCCCAGCCTGCCAAAAACGAAATCCAGCTTTCTTTGTCCGACACTGAGGCCCTCTCTATGACCCAGTTCTAACATGCTGTTCCAATTACCACTCACTAATCCCTAAATTGATGTCCCAGCCAAAGTGCCCCACTCACCATTCTCCAGCGAGCCCACTGGCCCCCTTGCCTTTTGTAGGTAATTCTCTCTGCACAGAATCCCTTCATCATCTTCGTCTTGTGCCATCCTTTCCAAGGAAACTTTCCTGATCCTTGTAGTTGAAAAGAAAGGGACTTTCCCATCTCTGAGAGTCCTACAACACTTTGCTTCTTTAGTCCGGACTTACCTTGGTATGACTTGCATTGTATTTATTTTTATGCTCATCTTATCTCCCTACTAATTCTAAGCATCTTTAGAGCAAGGAAGAATTTTCATTTGTTCACCACTGGCATCCCTTAGCATCCAGCATAGGAGCTCCACTTGGCTTGGGGCTGGTAACAATTTGGTGATGGGTAGTTGAAGACATGACAGAGAGACAGTGCTGTGGAGGGCTTGGGTCTGCATATTGGGAGCCTTGGATTTAGTTCATCTCCAAAAGAACTCTAGGGTTTGGCCTCCACTGAGTTAAAATTAGGTTAAAGTTTTAAAAACATCATAGAGATGTTGAGGGGGAGAAACGCTTTGCTTCTGCCATTTCTTGCTCTCCACGGTGGTTGCTCAGAGGTGAGAATCCATTGGCTTTTATCACAGTCACACCTTTATAGCTGGTTCTGCACTTACTTGGGAGAAACGGGTGTTGGTGTTCCAGGAAGGGGTACTATAGTTCACAAATACTGCAGATATGATGAGGTGAATAGACGTCGGCTGACTTCTCATCATGTATGTAAATGTCATCAATTTGTTGACTTATATGACATAAATTTACATGGAAAAAAAAATGCCTAACCAAAGGGAAAACTCACTGATTTAAAAAATGTATATGTACTCTAAATGTGTTGACCTTTGGGTGTTAAACGAGGTAAATGTTAAGCAGAATATGTGCGAATCTGCAATGATTATTAATGCATTTTGTGCGATAGGTTGTATTGTCCAGATTTGTTTTTTGCAGTTGGCAAATAGAGGCTCACTTGAACTTGGCTTTTCCCGGCGAGGTTTTTCTGCTCTTCTCTTCCACTTCTTTACTTACTAATGTGTTTCAGGGAACTTGCTGGAGGTGAGAGTTTTCATTGTTCTTATCTCTGTAATGAGGGAAGATGAAAGGATATAATTGGTCTTCACCAAAATTTATTGCTCCTAGGCAGTTTGATAGCAGCAACTTACACTGTGTATGTATGTAGCCAATAATTGAACATTTTCACTCATTTTCTTCAGTCATTTCAAGGAACAAATTAACCAGACAAGTTGTACAATTTACTTACGAAGCAAACCGAAAAGCAGACCAATTACCAATTATTTGCTGTCTAAGTTCTGGGAATATAGCCTAGACATAGGATATAAGTTGAATTATATTATTTCAGCATCAGATCCTAGAGAAATTTAATGTTCAGAGTATTATTTGTCTGGGGCCTAGACTCTAGGCTACTACTGTCCAGGAGAAATAAAATTAGAGCTTCATATATATTTAAAAATTTTCGGGCCGGGCGCGGTGGCTCATGCCTATAATCCCAGCACTTCGGGAGGCCGAGGTGGGTGGATCACGAGGTCAAGAGATCGAGACCATCCTGGTCAACATGGTGAAACCCCGTCTCTACCAAAAATACAAAAATTAGCTGGACATGGTGGTGCATGCTTGTAGTCCCAGCTACTCAGGAGGCTAAGGCAGGAGAATTGCTTGAACCCAGGAGGTGGAGGTTGTGGTGAGCCGAGATCGCGCCATTGCACTCCAGCCTGGGTAACAAGAGCGAAACTCTGTCTCAAAAAAAGAAAAAAATAAATAATAAATAAAAATCTTCTAGTAGCTGTGTTAAAAATAGAAATAGCTGAAACTACTTTTAATAATATATTCTGTTCAACTCAATATATCAAAAGTATTATCATTTCAACATGCATGCACTATTTTAAAAATAATTGGCCTCGTGCAGTGACTCATGCCTGTGATCCCAGCAGTTTGAAAGGCTGAGGCGGGTGGATCATCTGAGGTCAGGAGTTCGAGACCAGACTGGCCAACACGGCAAAACCCCATCTCTATTAAAAATACAAAAATTAGCCTGGCCTGGTGGTGGGTGCCTGTAATCCCAGCTACTCGGGAGGCTGAGGCAGGGAGAATTGCTTGAACCCGGGAGGTGAAGGTTGCAATGAGCCGGGATCACACCACTGCACTCTAGCTTGGGCGACAGAATAAGACTCTGTCTCTAAAAAAATAATAATAATTTAAAAATAAATAAATAAATAAAAATAATTAGTGTGATATCTTACCTTTTTGCTGTTGTTTTACTGACTCTTTGGAATCTGGTGTGCATTTTACACCCCTCAATTTGGACTAGCTATAAGGCAGTCCAAATATACCCTGGTTGCAAATGCATGGTGGCTGCCATATTGGACAGCACAGGTCTAGGCTGGTTGGGATGTGATTGTTTCAGAAGCAAAAAGGTAAAGGAACAATTGTATCATTACCCTTAAAAAGGGGACAGCAAACATTTTCAATAATGGGCCAAATAGTAAATATTTAGGTTTTGTGGGCTGTGTGGTCTCTGTTGCTCTGCTGCTATAGCACAAAAATAGCCACAGATAATACATAAACAAATGGATATGGCTGGGTTCCAATAAAACTTTATGTACAAAAACAGATGGTGGGTGAATTTGACTTGCATGCAGTAGTTTGCCTACCTCTGTTCCTAACTTTAAAATACATTGCTGTCTCATATAAATCAAAATAATTTCTGTTTGGAATTGTTGTTTGTCTGTTGAATAATTCTGTATTTAGAAACCATAAATGTGGCAAATAATAGCTTCTATCATTTATTTCCTCTCATATAACTGGATGGGCAATTCTCACTTTGTTATAGATATTGTTTGTTGGTTGGTTTAGAAAACAAAAGTGTTTTTATATCACTATTGATTACCACTTTTCTCTTTTTTTCCCCTTCTACTCTTCATCTCTTCTGGCTGGAATAACATTTCTGGATGATTTCGCTATTGTATTCCTACTCATATTATTCTGTTACAATAGGTAAGACCCTTTTCTTTCCTTTCAAATTATTATTCTGCCTAGTGTTATACTATTAATATGTATGGCTTTGCTTTTAATTTAAGTGTTCAAGGAAACAGCATGGCATAGTTTCCATAAATTTATTCTAAATTAAATTATTGTCAGCTACAAGGAAATGTCATTGGTACAGAATATATGATGAGATAGATTCCAATCAACTGTGGAATATCTTCTTAAAATATTTTATAGAATGTAGTTTACGCTTAATACACAATCAAAAAATAGATATATGCTGGATTTTACTGTCTTGCTTCTTTCATACTCAAATTGGATATAAGACAATCATAAACCCATACATGCCTTTATGTATGTTAATGTGGTTATGTTTAAAAAAATTTTAAAGCCTTTTCTCACATTAGGAGTACCGGAAAGAGATGTTTCTTTGTGTTACATCCTTGGGTAGTATGCTGGTATAGTCTGTGAAGCCAGGAGAGTAACTATATGATGAATTGACCACTTGGTTATGTAATGGGGACAGCTACTTCAGGTTTATTTTGGCGACTTCATGTGAACCAATGGTAGACCTGCTCATCAGGGTGTCATAGGAACATTTAACAAAAGAAGATATAACAAACATCTTTAGGTCTCTTCTTGTCATGTCATTTTTTTATGTCTGAAAAATATTTTAAGATTTGTTCTCCCCTACTTAAAACAACAACAGCAACATTACTCTGAACCCCTCTGGGTGAGGTCTGACTGGCTCAGCTGCTCCTCCCATGGGTGCCCCAGTGACCACTGGTAGAGTCCTCCTCACCCACCCAGGAGCACTTTACCCCTTTACCTGGCCCTCTGTCCCTCAGTGGCTTTTATACATTACGAGCAAGAAACAGTGCTCTGAAAGAGTTCCCTCAGCTTTTCTCCTCTCTCTCTAAAATATCTTTTTTCTCTTAATTCACTTTCTCCTTTCTAATTTCAGGGGAAAAAACAATACGTCTTTCAGAAGCTGAACTTTGCCCTTGTCACTCGCGCCTCCCTCCTCTGACTTTCTCTGGTACCTATTTCATCAGTTAAGTCTTGCCCTGTGGCATTTGATGTCTTTTCTTCTCAGGCAGATCTTTGAGCCCAGAGTCCAGCCTGCAGACATCACAGGGCTTCCTTGCGCCTGAGAGGGGCAGAGAGCACCCCCTTGCTCTCTCTTGCTTGCTCCCCTCTTTTTCCTTTCCTCACCATTTGTCTGAAGGATGTTATCACCTCCTTTTCCTTCCATTCCTGACTCCCTGCCTCAGCCTTTCCACTAGCCATATCCTCCAGACACCGGAATTCAGCGGTGCCTTCTCAGCCTCAGCCTCAGCCCTCTGTAGCATCTTCCTCCCTCTGTCTTTGCTCCCTGTTCTCCTCTGGTTTGCCTCTCCCTTTCTGACTTCACTTACTTTTGTTCTTCTCAGGCTCCTTCACTTGTTCCCAGTCCCTGAATGCAGGTGTCTTTGAAAGCCGTACTTGGGATCTTTCCTGCTATCCTCATTGACTCCTGAGCTGTCCCTGGCTCTTTTCTCTTGCCTGCATGGCAGCCCACACTTCCAGTTCCTTCCCCGGAGTGCTTTGCAGGGAATACACCCCAGACACATCACCTTCCTTCCTCCTGTTAGGGCCATGGTCATTCTCTTGGTCTCTTCCTACCTGTGCCAGCCGTCATTTGTGAAGACCTCAGGTCTGCCTCAGCCCTGACTTTTCCATTCCCTTCTCCATAACCAGTGTGGCCTTTGCAGGGTCACTGCCAGAATCTCTGGCTCTCCCCTTCACCCGTTGCTGTTATATTTATCTTCATAAAGCGTAACGCTCATCCCGTCCCTCTCCTGCTCCATAAAGTGTCCTTGACTTTTCATCATTACTTAGATTAGTGCCTGCCATGTAGTAAGTGCTCAGTCAATACCAGTAAAATTCCCCCTTCTCTTCTTCCTCATCATTTGTGTTCTCAAATTCTAATTTTGCCATTTAAAGCCTTCTGTGATCTAGACCAACCTTCTTTTTGACTTTATTTCCCACCAGTGGAAAGAGAGTGGGAAAGTGGGAACTGTAGGTGGTTCCACCCCAGGGCGGGAAATGGGGGCGAGTAGGAGATAAGGTTGGCGAGGGGGGACTGGGGACAGATCGGGGAGGGGGCCTCTATCAGGCTTTGGAACTTCATCCTATGGGTGCCACGAAGGATTTCAAATAGAGGCATGATATTCCTGTGTGGCAATCAATACAGACCACTCACCCTTCTGACTCACACTGTCCATCCCCTCTTCTTCCTGTGTTCCTGTCGAAATCCTACTTTTTTTCCCTTTCCTTCCTTCCTTCCTTCCTTCCTTCCTTCCTTCCTTCCTTCCTTCCTTCCTTCCTTTCTTTCTTTTTTGATAAAGAGTTTTGCTCTTGTTCCCCAAGCTGTAGTGCAATGTCACGATCTCGGCTCACTGCAACCTCCGCCTCCCGTATTCAAGAGAGTCTCCTGCCCCAGCCCCCCGAGTAGCTGGGATTATAAGGACACACTACCATGCCCAGCTAATTTTTGTATTTTTAGTAGAGACAGGGTTTCACTATCTTGGCCAGGCTGGTCTCAAACTCCTGACCTCAAGTGATCCACCCGTCTTGATCTCCCAAAGTGCTGGGATTATAGGTGTGAGCCACCGTGCCCAGCCTGAAATCCTACTTTTAATCAAAGGTGGATTTGGAATGCCATCACTTTTAAGAAGTTTTCTGTTGCCTCTCCAGGAACAAACATTCCCTCTTCAGAGTCTCCTCGTTGCTATGAGCACATCCAGCTTTCCAGCTTGTAGCACATCTCCTTATGCCCCAGTCTTAGCTTCCTCCCCAGCCTGCAGGGCCCCTGCCTGACAGCCTCCAGGGCCCTACTCCACCTAGCATCACACCATGTGCCCTGCAGGTGCTCTGCAAGCATTTGTTGGAATCTAAATGTGCCTAGATATTTTTGAGTAGTTTCCTTTTTCTTTTTTTGATTTCACAGCAGATTTATTCAAGATCACTATTTTTAGTGATATTGTTATTATAATATTTAGCCTCAGCAATATTTAACCAAGGTCAATAACATCTGTTTAACTAGAGGAAAGAAAACTGCTGGGTCAATGAGAGATCTACCAAGTTTGAATCGTTTTTCCCCAGGCAAGGAGGACACTTGCCTGGCTCCTTCCTGTCTACCTGTTCTTTTTCATGCCCTTCCATATCAGACTATTGTCTGAACAACTTTGGACCCATAACTTCTTCAGAACATGGCAGCATTCCAGGATGACCTAGTAATCTTTATTTGACTTTTGAGGGAGGATAAGAAAGTAGTTTTTTTTAGTTATTTGTTTCATTGTGCTGCACTTTGCTAATTCTTTCTGGGTGTGATACACACACACATACATACACACACACACACACGCTGTAAAACATGATTTGTAGGCTGAGTGCAGTGGCTCACACCTGTAATCCCAGCACTTTGGGAGGCCAGGGTGGGCGGATCACTTGAGATCAGGAGCTGGAGACCAGCCTGACCAGCATGGCAAAACCCCATCTCTACTAAAAATACAAAAATTCGCCAGGCGTGGTGGTGCAGGCCTGTAGTCCCAAGGACTTGGGAGACTGAGGCAGGCTAATCACTTGAATCTGGAAGGTGGAGGTTGCAGTGAGCCAAGATCTCGCCTCTGCACTCCAGACTAGGTGACACAGTGGGACCTCTGTCTCAAAAAACACACAAAAAAACCACGATTTGTAGAACCTAGCAATGAAATGCCAGCTTGTGAGCTTTTTTAAACTTTTATATCTAAGGCATGGAAGGATGCAGATATTTGAGAGAAAATATCCCCAGTTTTAGTGTATTCTTTAAACACATATGAAATAAAGATACAAGTGTTTACAAGAGAGGAAGATGACAATTGGTTTATGCTGTAAGCATTTTCTCAGGGCAAACTTGCTGGGAAGGAAGCCCATTTCCCCTGCAAGTGAGAAAGCCAGCATTGGGTGGACTCCCTCCATCATCATGGCCTTCCTGGGCAGATAGAGGGGATGGCCGTTTTTAGGAGATGGGTGAGTCAATACTGGGCATTGAGAACTTCTCAGTGGGTCACAGTCAGGCTTTGGCAGCTTGGCAGGTGAGGGAGCACCCACTAAGAAAATAATTGTGGTAACGGAAGGAAGTGCACTCAGGCACCTCAATGCCCTGGGAGAGACAATTTCCTTCTGACTTTCCTCCTTAAAACGGCCCCCTGGGAAACACATTGGCCGATCTTGCTGTGGGATCACGCGCGCTGTGACTACAAAATGTAAAGCAATAGAACGCACAGAAAACACTGGAGCATTAATCTGAGGTTCTGAAATGCCATCATGCATTATTTATACTTCCTGATACAAAAATATATTGCAAATGAATTTCAATGAGAGATATAATATTTCTTCTTTTCCCCTGATGATAGATTCAGAATGGATAAATTCCTTTATTTTATTTCAAGCTGTCTGCTAAGATAGGCCAGCATGTTATAGAAATATACTTTTTTCTTTGAGGTGAGTGAAGTGGCTCAACTCAAGGAAATTTTTCTTTGGATAAAAGAGGGTTTTTTAAATTTTTTTAATTGGCTTTCTAACTATGTTACATTATCTGCTGATCAGCTTTAGGAATGTTGGAAGTTTTGTCATTTAAAACTCTGAGGTGAGATGAATAGAGTCACAAAGCTATAGGTGAATGCTGAGAAAAAGATGAATTGTGGTATGTTTCTAAAGACTTACTGTTCCTTTTAACAGCATTTGGGGAAAATAACATGAGAAAGACAGCACAGTTTGATAATTATTTGTCAGAGGAGTGCTCATTAGCCTATACTAATTTGATTGCTATGAAAAAAGCAGATTAAAATACTCTGTAGAAGGCAGAGTCATAACGTTATTGAGTATCCAGTAGCTGCCTTACTTATTTAACTCCCTGAATGGAGTCTCCAGAGTTGGCATCAATAGCACCTTGTTTTACAGTGGAACAGACGGAGGAGCAGAAAGGTTAGGCAACTGGCTTAAAAGCACAGAGCTGGTAAGAGAGGAGGGTGGGCTTTGAACACAGGCAGTCTAATGTCTGAGCTTAAACATTTAACTATTATTCTATACTGACCGCTTCCCCATCCCAAAATAGCACTGGCCTAAGGCACATAGAATTTATAACTTCCCCTTAAAGTTTACAGACAACTTTCAGTTACCTTAATTTGAAACGTTGCTTTTACAGCCATAGATGAATAGGAGTTGACTCTTTTCAACAGGAGAGCCAAAGGTACCTGGCTTGGAAGATATCCTGTCCACAACCATAAATGTTTTGATATTAGCAACATTAGAGATGGTAGATAGATGAAAGATAGATGAATGAATGGATGGATAAACAGAAAGATAGCTAGACTGACAGCTAGATGGATGAACAGACACAAAGATAGATGAACGGGAAGAAAGACAGACAAATGGATGAAAGATGATAGAATGATAGATGAAAGAAAAAGAAAGTAAAAAAGGAAGAAAAGAAAGAAGAAAGAAAGAAAAAGAAAGAAAGAAAAAGAAAGAAAGAAAGAGAAAGAAAGAAAAGACATGGATGGTCAGACAAAAAGAAGGAAGGAATGGAAAGGAATAAAGGAAGAAAAATGATAGGTAGATAGATGGTTAGATTGATAGATGAATAGCTAAATAAATGGCAGTTCATAGATGTGGAAAGACACTGGCTGTTAAAGTTCAGGGTTTAAGCTTTGTATGTGTTTGTTAGGCTTTCATGTAAACAGTGTTTTCTGATGGGAACAGCAACCTAGACACTCAGAAGATTTGTGGCTTGATACTACTGGTACTTTTACTGGAATGTATGTGTTCCTGTAAGGCTGGTAATACAGGAGCTAACTTTTTTATTGTGCCACATTTTTTTCTGAATAATAACAGATGAGCAAAGTAAATCCTATTTTCACATTAGATTCCAATATTTATTTAACTGAATATTTATTGACTTGAGGAAATTCTCATTCTCCATGTAATAAAATCATGATGAAATGTAAAATCACACTTAGAATAAAAATAAAATAAAATCACACTTAAAATATTTTAAAATAACTTGATTATAAAGCAATACTGTAAAAATATTGTCTTAGGCTCAGCCCAACAAGCAACAGAATAATAAAGCCTCTACTTCCCAGACCATACCAGGTTGGAGGCAAAAATTAAGTTATACATATAGTCTGGGAACAGTTTCTCTGTCCCTCCTGCTCTGGGGTGATCAGAGTTCTTCTTCACTGTTCCTGGCATCCCTGGAAGTCAACATCATGGATTCTTGATCCTAATCCTCTGTATTAGTCTATTCTCATGCACTATAAGGACATACCAAAGACTGGGTAATTTATAAAGGAAAGAGGTTTAATTGACTCACAGTTCCCCGAGGCTGGGAGGCCTCTGGAAGTTTACAATCATGGCGGAAGTTGAAGCAAACATGACCTTCTTCACATGGCAGCAGCAAAGAGAAGTGCAGGGGAACTCCCCTTTAAGAAAAACCATTAGATCTTGTGAGATGTATTCACTATCATGAGAACAGCACAGGAAAGACCCACCCATGATTAAATTACCTCCACCAGGGCCCTCCCACAACACTTGGGAATTATGGGAGCTAAAATTTAAGATGAGATTTGGGTGGGAACACGGCCAAATCATATCATCCTCACATATTCTGGTCCTGGTGGCTGCTGTCTTCCAAGGCTCCAGCTTGCTGCAGTGACACCTCTACTTGCAGTGAATCTCTCTGGGCTTCAGGTTCTGTATCTGGAAATGGGCATCAGAACAGTGATGATGGCTGCTGCTGAGACTTAAATAATCAGACACTCTGACATTACTGTCCTCTATTTTCCTGAGAAAAAGAGACAAACTTAGAGCTTTACGATATTGAGGAAGGAAATAGACCATTTGTTTGGATTGGCACTGCCATCTGTTCCAAGAATATTGTTTTTGACAGAAACATTGAAAACTTTTTAAACAATGGATATTTAGGTGGTTAGGAAGTTATTTTTAACTCTTTACAATATTCCAGAAATGATTTTGTGTATCACTTGCTATATTAGGTTTGCCTCCTAGGAATACCTCTGGTCCACCATATAATCCATGCATACTTGCAGAGATCTCCAGAAGACAAACTCCTGCCTATGGTTGAATTACTGAAGAGCAAAGACTCCCCTTTTGGACACAGATGTCAACTCACATTTTGTTGTCAGCTTTACTACCCATCCTGACTCTGAAGTCTTGCAAGGCCCACAGTTTCTCTGATTCCCTTGGTTCTCCCCGCTTTTGTAAAATGAGTGAAGGACTGTATGCTGGACTTTAATTTTTCTCATCTGTAAGGCATCCATGGTCTAGTGTTAAGAAATATGGCCATTAGGTTATCCTGACTGGCCCTATCCCTGGCTTTGACACATACCAGCTCAGTGACCTCAGATGAGGAGCTTCTCTAAGATTCAGGTGTCCCCATGGGGAATTAAATGAGATAATGTAAAGCGTCTATCACTTAGGTGTGTTAGAGGGAAAGGGTTAGTAAATTCACTAGCTTAGTACCAATTCCACCTGCTTGGTACTCTGCATGGTTCACAATCCTTCAGAATTCCTTGAAGGAGTGTTTGTTGAGGTGCTTTTGTGAGCTTAGTATTGTTCTAAGGGCTAAGGGTGCAGTGATGAACCAGACCCTTACAGTTCCTGCCCTGGGATTAGACTCAGCTTAGACCTTTTGTGAACAGATCTCACCGTCGGGCCTACTTTTGAGCTTAAGATTCTGTGATCTGGGAGTGACAGCTTCATGGAGACAGGGTTTTCTTTTGGAGTGATGCAAATGTCTTAGAACTTGATAGAGGTAGCGATGGCACTGCTAAAAGGCACTGAATATAATAAATGGCACCAAACTGTACACCTTACATGGTTAGTTTTATGTTATGTGAATTTCACTTCAATTAAAAAAAAAAAAAAAAAACGATTTTATGATCAACTCCCTGGAGCTTCACCTCAAGCTGTGATTCATCCTGGGCCTGATTCATACTCATCTTAGGTAATTTCTTCCCTGAAATTTTTTGCCCTTTATTTAGAAATGCCTTTGAAACTCATGGGTTGGGCCAGAAAGTAGCCTATATAATGTGTCGTCAGCTATCTTGCAGAGTGTTTTAAACACGTAATGAGTTAATAATAATTCACCATATCTCCCAGGAATGCCTACTTTCTACTTCTGCTTCCATTCTTTGATCCAGGGCTATGATTCTTTTTCCAGACACTCTTTGGAGGGCTCCCAGGGAAGGGAACAGAAGAGCTGAAAGTGCTGAAGGTGAACTTAGCTTCAGCTTGCATTTCCTAGGGCTGTCCTGCCACAGAGAGTGTACATCTTTGCGTTAAAACTCTGCTAAAGGCAGAACAGAAAAGTAGCAGGAGCTCTAACAGAAAGTCCTCCACCTTGTGCCAATGTCCTTTCTCTATCCTCCCCTGAGCTAGAACAGTTAATGATCACTTCCCATAAAACTAAACAGCTATATGTTTGCCCTATTGACAAGGTACATTTGAGGGCCATTTAGGTGGCATGGCTGAAGCAGATGTGAGAGAAAGCTTGATTGAGTTAGTTGCCTTAAAAGGACACAAGTCCACCGTTCTAATGGGAAATCCATTTGATTCAGGCATTTGGCATGAGTCTGAATGCCTGAAAAAGAATGCCTTGGAGAAAATCTGAAGCAGACTTTTGTCTCCCCGTGGCTGGTATGGATGTCTCAGATTCAGTCAATTCTGTGGGGTTTTTCTATTCCATCTTTTGCTCTGTGGTGGGAATGTGTGGTGGGGGGCGGGGGAATGAATGACACAGAGAGAGAATAAATAAGTGAGAAAGAAAACAATTTATATTGGCTGGATATGATTTATGCTCATAGAATCAAAACAGTACATAGGAGAACATCGTTCATACTTAATGGTAGTAAATCAATTGGTTAGAAATAAGGCATTTAAGTGCTTATGCAATGTAGACAGGAAAGACTGAAAAACTACTAGCTCAGGCTCTGCCTCAAATATTTAGCTTCTATTTTTTTAATCTCAATAGCACCAGATAATTTATTATAGAAAGCTTGAGAAATTCCACTCTTTCCCCTTATTTCCTTCAAAAAGTATAATTAACTTTGTGGAATATCAGTTGGTTGTAGATACATGGCTTTATATCTGGGTTCTCTATTCTGTTCCATTTATCTGTGTGTCTATTTTTATACCAGTTCCATGCTGTTTTGGTTACTATAGCCTTGTAGTATAGTTTGGAGTTAGGTAATATGATGCCTCCAGAAAAATAAATAAATAAATAAATAAATACACAAAATTCAAAACCCAGTACAAAATTTAATGTAAAAAAAGTGTAATTAGATACTCACTTAAATCACCCAGATGCTGTTTTCCCTCCTAATGCAGGATTTTTAAAACTTGGGTTAATGAGCTTATAGGGCAGTCACTTTCATATTCTTTATTCCCAATCCCTGGTGATAAATATATTTTATATCACAATGTAGAATACATAAACAAATCATACAGTTAAAAATTCCTTTGATATATCTAGATATTAAAAATAATTACTGAGACAAAAATTTCACAGAATACTACCAACCCATCTTATATCCATGTTGTATTTTATATTGTTCTTTCTGGTTCTTCTTTAGTCTATCATTTTCTATACTGTTCTCCAATTTCATGTCACAATGTACAGCATACAACACACTGCTGTAGGGAACCCATGGACCAGCTTTGGGGTCCCTTTGAACTCCTGAACCAATGTGCTAAATTTCTGTTAGGTCTTGTGCATTTTCTGGGAAGAGCATTTGTGGTACTTGTCAAATATTTCAAAGGTAGTTTCAGTGAAACTACCCAGAAAAGCTGAAGAACTACTACTACAGAGTGTCTTTTGATAAGTTGTGGGTTTATTTTGGTAAGTTTGTAACTCATTTGAGTTCCAATTTAATTTAAGATAATATTAATGCAAATAGTGACTTAAATTCTTTCCCCTTTTGGTGGGAGAGTTTCTTTTGCCCCCAATATAACTTTTTAAGCAACAGCATCACTCTATGTAAAATGAGGTGTTGGGTTAGATTATTCTTAAGTCTCCTGTAATTCTAACTTTACCCAAATACTTTGTTATTATCAAAACAGTAACACATATTTATTGCAGAAAATTTACAAATGCAGATAAAATAGAAAAATTAAAATTGCTCATTAAACTACCACCTAAAAAAATAAGAGTTACATTTTGATGTCTATCCTTCAGGTCTTTTGTTTATGTACAAATGTATGTACTTTATAAACTACCTTTTTTCATACTGTAATATAAACTATTTTGTAACATTTTACTCACTATAGCATCATTTCTCTGTCATCATATATTTTATATTGTATTATTTTTAAGGCCTGAAGATACCTGTAAAATATTTAATCGTATAATTTAACCAATAGCTAACACTGAGGATTAGTTTACCTCAATTTTTCTCCCATAAGCAATATTACAATGACCATCCCTTCAGCTTTTTACATTAATTTGATTTTCATAGTCTAAATTAATTCATTTAAATGGAATAGCTAGGTCTAAAGGTGTAAACGTTTTTGAGACTTTTGGTACCTGTTACAATTTGCCCACCTAAAAGGTGTACTTAATTCTAGGCACTGCTCTGATCTTCCAGATGCAGTGTTCCTCTGGCCCCATGAACCCTGAGTACTGTGTAGCATCCAGGTGCATCTTTAGGCAATAGAGTCTTTTAAGTTTCCCTTCATAGAGAAGTGTTCAATAACATGAGGATTTCATTTGGGACTGAATTTGTGTGGGTAGTAAGTTGTTTACCTGACAGTAATTGAATCCAATCTTTAGCTGAATTGGATGTGCTGGTGATACCTACCTAAGGGAATTGCTGCAAGTCGAGTCAATAAAGCAATTTCAAATGTAAGAAAACCAGAACTTCCTTTTGAAAGAACAAATAGACAAAGGACTTTTCTTTTGAAACATTGTTAATTAAAATGGAGTTTGAAGAACCTTTGAGCCATGAGAAGCAGATTGGGTATTTCTCAGAAATCATCTTTTTTATGAAATGTGACCTGAATTTCTATTTTCTGCCTAATCTGAACAGAAGCCTAGTAGCAGTCCTTCCCCCACCGCGCACCTCCACCCCACTAGAGAAGTGGGGTTTCATGGGATTCAGGGTAAATAGGGAAGCCATGAGAACATAAGCTGGGAAATGCCACAGCATGTCACTAAAAGGAAATTTAGTTCGCACGATTTAGCTTGGCTTGGTGATGGAAGTAGTTTCTCACCTCACAATAACTGAAGCAATATTTTGCCTTTCTCCAAGTGTAAAGGAAATTTTGTGAAGTTTAGATTTTTAAATTTTTTTAAATTTTAATTTCTGAGGTACATGTGCAGGATGTGCAGGTTTGTTACATAGGTAAACATGTGCCATGGTAGTTTGCTGCACCTATCAACCCATCACCTAGGTATTAAGCCTCACATGCACTAGCTGTTTATCCTGATGCTCTCCCTCCCCCCACCCCACTGCCGACAGGCCCCAGTGTGTTGTTCCGCTTACTGTGTCCATGTGTTCTCATTGTTCAGCTCCCACTTATGAGTGGGAACATGTGGTGTTTGGTTTTCTGTTCTTGCATTAGTTTGCTGAGGATAATGGCTTCCAGCTCCATCCATGTCCCTGAAAAGGACATGATCTCATTCCTTTTTTATGTCTGCGTGGTATTCCACGGTGTATATATATCACATCTTATTTATCCACTCTGTCACTGATGGGCATTTGGGTTGATTCCGCGTCTTTGCTATTGTGAATAGTGCTGTAATAAACATCCATATGCATGTGTCTTTGTAATAGAATGATTTATATTCCTTTGGGTATATGCCCAGTAATGGGATTGCTGGGTCAAATGGTATTTCGGCTTCTAGATCTTTGAAGAATCACCACACTGTCTTCCACAATAGTTGAAGTAATTTACATTTTCACTGACAGTGTAAAAGTGTTCCTATTTCTCTGCAGCCTTGCCAGCATCTGTTGTTTCTTGACTTTTTAGTAATCTCCATTCTGACTGATATGAGATGGTAAAGAAAATTTTGTGAAGTTTGAATTTATAGAAATAAAATTTTCCATATTTTCCCAGTGTGAATAATAATGCTAATGATACAGATGCCACTGGCCTGTCCTGTTTATAACTGCAGTGAGAGTCACACTGAGAGTAATGATATTACTGACTCTTGCCCACCTGCATACCACGTGATCTTAGCCACAGAAAAATTTCCCTCAGTTCCTGGAAGTCCCTGGGGGCTTGTGAATGCCAGTATGTCACCCAGAGCTCCTTATCAAAAAGGGCTTCTTTGATTTTCCCATGTCAGCCTTCTCTTCTCAGGGCCCAGGACTAAGCCATAGGTCCAGGCAAGGGTGAATTTGCACAGTCTCTGCCAGTTCACAATCACTGTTTCCCTCCAACTCTGGGTCAGGTTGGTGGCTCAGCTCTCAGTCTTACGATAAATTCAGTTGCTGGAAGGACCCCACATCTCTCATGTACAAAGATATTTGACAGATCCTCCACCCTGACCCCAAGTCCACCAAAGGTGCTTGGAGATGTTGGAATCCAGATTCAGGCTACCAGTCAAGTGAATTAACCTAGGAAACAGGCACATTTCCGGTGAGAGACTGAGGCCCAGAGAAGTGAAATGACCCACCCAACTAGTAAGTGAAGATTGCTCTGAACCTAAAATTCTTGTTCCATGCTCTTTTTAAAATTCTTGATACTTAATTGGAGTCCAGTGTCAGCCAGTATAATGCCAGGGCTGGTGGGTTTACCAACTTAATATAGAAGTCCTGGCTGGGCGAGGTGGCTCATGCCTGTAATCCCAGCACTTTGGGAGGCCGAGGCAGGTGTGTCACAAGATCAGGAGCTCAAGACCAGCCTGGCCAACATGGTGAAACCCTATCTCTACTAAAAATACAGAAATTAGCTGGGCATGGTGGTTATGTGCCTGTAATCCCAGCTACTCAGGAGGCTGAGGCAGGAGAATTGCTTGAACCGGGAGGCAGAGGTTGCAGTGAGCCAAGATCGTGCCACTACACTCCAGCCTGGGCTACAGAGTGAGACTCCATCTCAAAAAAAAAAAAAAAAAAAAAAAAAGTCCACCCTCAGGATTTTTAACTCTTACCTGAGGCATTAGCCACCCCTTTAGAACCTGGTACTCCCTTTAAGGAAGGATATTTTTCCAACTGAATCCTCTGGGTGCAATTGAATTTCATTGGGTAGTCCTGAAATTCTAATTGCAGATAATGGCTACATCTCAGAGTAGGTGTAGGCTTAAAAGTTTACTGGAGAGTTCTCTCTGTATTCCCCAATACAGAACTAAAGAGAGGCCTGAGAGAGGCTGTCTTGACTGGAGACTTTAACCTCCTTGGCTTTTTGGGGCCGAAATTGGTCCAGTCTCCACGTCTTTTTAGACAATTGCTAATAGCTGTATTTTTTGATGGAAAGTCAGAAGTCATTTTTTTCTTTCGCCCTCATCCGTAATGTTGCTTGAAAGGCATTTGGGGCCTTCTCCATGACTACTGCGATTAATACAGAGTCTGAGGGAGCAAGAAAGCTACCCCCAAAGGGGAAGCATAACATTTATAGAGAGGATTGAAGCCCTTTAAAGGCAGGATATAGCAAGGCTTTGAGACAGAGTTATACCTTAAAGTGACCGCTGTGGCATTGGCTATCTAGGGTGATCTGGCTGGAGAATGGCAGGCCCCTCACAACTTTGTCACGGGCTGCCGTTTCCTGAAGACGTGGCCCAGCCCACAGGAACACGTTTAAAGACTGCTGGCGCATGAAGCACATTCTTTATGTTTCGAAATGTTTTATTGTACTTCCTTGACTTGCCTTATTTTCATAAATTTTGCTTTCTCTGAGGAAAATTTGAGCACCTCTCACTTTTCAAATTTCAGTTTTTATGAGGTTGACATTTTCCTTAGTGTCTTGTTGGCTATAAATTATTAAGATATATTAAATAAGGATCTGCCTCCTAGGCCCCAAACACTCTATAAAATGGATGGAAAATAAATGATTTAAGACGATTCTAGCTGATCTACAGAGCCCGTTACAAAAATAATGAAGCTCAGAGGAATGCAAAAGTAGAAAATGGTCAACGTTTTAAACTTAGTATTTGCGCCCAAACCCTGAGTTATGCTTTACAGAAGTTTTTAATTGTAGAATTCTCTAGTAACCTAAAAGTCATATCCACAAAGATAAAAAGACTAAGGCTGGCCGGACACTATGACTCACGCCTGTAATCCCAGCACTTTGCGAGGCTGAGGCAGGTGGATTGTGAGGTCAGGAGATCGAGACCATCCTGGCCAACATGGTGAAACCCCATCTCTACTAAAAATACAAAAATTAGGTGTGGTGGCACATGCCTGTAATCCCAGCTACTTGGGAGGCTGAGGCAGGAGAATTGCTTGAACCTGAGAGTCAGAGGTTGCAGTGAGTCGAGATCATGCCACAGCACTCCAGCCTGGCGATAGTGTGAGACTCTGTCTCAAAAAAAATAAAAAATAAAAATAAGATTGCACAGTAATGTTTGCACATAAAAATATTCCTTTTTCCCTTAACAGATCCCTGCTGTTCTCAATCCACTCCTTGCTGTTTTAGCTACATAGCCTTTCTGGTATAGACCTACTCCAAGATGGCCTCTGTGATCCCCACCTTCTGGTCTTCATGCCCTTGTCTGATCTTCTTCTCTTGAAGTGGGACCTGTGATTTGTTTCTAATCAATCATAGCAAAGGTGATGAGATATCACTTCTATGATTATATTATATAAGATTGTAATGTTTGATATGGATGTTCCTCAAAAAAACTAAGAATAGAACTACCACATGACCCAGCAATCCCATTGCTGGGTATATACACAAAAGAAAGGAGATCTGTATATGAAAGAGATACTTGCACTCCCATGTTTAATACAGTACTATTCACAATAGTCAAGATATGGAATGAACCTAATGTCCATCAGTGGATGAAGAAATAAAACATATATATTGTATATATACACACACACACAATGAAATACTATTCAGCCAGAAAAAAAGAAGGAAATGCTGTCATTTGCAGCAACATGGATGGAACTAGAAGTCATTATAAGAAATGAAATAAGCCAGGCACAGAAGGACAAATATTGCATGTTCTCACTAAAAAAGTGGATCTCATAGAGGTAGAGAATAGAATGGTGGTTACCAGAGGCTGGGAAAGGAAAAGGGGAAATGAAGAGAAGTTGATTAATGGTTGCAAAACTATAGTTAGACAGTAAGAATGAATTCTAGTATTCAATAATACAGTAGGGAAATTATGGTTAACAATATATATTTCAAAATAGCTACAAGAGACAAATTGTAGTGTAGTGTTCCTAACACAAAGAAAAGATAAATGTTAGAGGTGATGAATCCACTAATTACCTTGATTTGATCATTACACGTTGTATGTAGGTAGCACATATGCCTCCAACATAGGTACAACTATTATATATCAATTTTTAAAGACTGTCATGTTTATCTTGCCAAGAAAATCTCTTCCTTTCTGGTCATGCTGGGAAAGCCCATGTGGCAAGCAACTGAGGTTGGCATGCAACTGATGGCCCTCAGTCCAGCAGCCCACAAGGAAATGAATGCTGCTGACAAGCACATGAGCTTGAAAGCAGACCCTTCCCTAGATGAGCATGAGATGAGACCACAGCCCTGCCCAACATCTTAATGGCAGTTTGTGAGACCCTGAAGCTGAAGACCCAGCTAAGCTGTGTTTGGATTCCTGACCCACAATAACTGTAAGGTAATACATTTGTTTTGTTTTAAGCCACCAAGTTGATTGTAATATTGTTGCACAGCAATAGACAACTAATATATTTTAGTACAGATGTAACCCCTGAGAGTTACGTTCACGTAATCATTTAATCATCCAATTATTAAAAGTTCCTTGAGCATCCACTACAATGTCAGGCTTGGCATTAGGTGCTAGAGAAACAAAAAGTAAGTATGTCATAGCCTCTTGAAAACTACATTAGTAATGAGTGTTGTATAAGGTGCTGGAGATGTGGTGGCAGGAGTAGTCCAAGTCTCTTACAGGAGCAAAGTGACAGGGGACCTAACCCTTCAGGTGGTAAAAGATGAGGAGTGATGTCAGGAATGACTTCCTAGCATCAGATACTTGAACTATGCCAACAGTGACGAGGAGATCACCAGGTGAGGTGCGAGAGAGGATGCAGAAATAAGGAGCGCCCAGATAGAGAGGGGACAACACTGGCAAAAGCATTGAGGTTCTGGAAACTTCCAGCAATGAAGTGAGACAGTGAGGGCTGAAGTACTGTACATAAGAGATGGATAAGGGTGAGATAATGAAGGCTCTAGTATACACTGTTAAGGAACTTGGGCTTATCCTATAGGCAAAGGGGACCATGGAAGACTTTAAAGAAAAAGATGAGGATGCATTTGTACTTTAGAGGGACAACTATGACTTCTTGGGAGTATGAATTTGGAATCTAGCTGGTTCTGCTATTTTGCCATAGCCCACTAATGAGCTAACTGATGTCTAAATTAGGACTGTGCTAGAATGGAGGAGAAGGACAAGTTTAAAAAGTACATATAAGAGGAAATCTAGTAATTTGTCAGTGATTATGGTATTTAGAGTGAGAGGCAGAAAGCAGTCAAAGATAACCCCTAGGTTCCTAGCATGAGTAACTGGGCAGACCTTACCAATTAAATAGAAAATACAGAACAACAAGTTTACCATGGAGGAAGCTGAATCAATTCAGTTACGAACATGTTGGGTTTGAGTGCCTGTGGCACATCCAAGGTGAAAATTGCCGTTCAGTAAGCCACAAGACTTCTTATCTCTTGCCCCACTTTATGGCCTGGCAGTACAGAGGCTGTGGGAGAATGTGTAGATTTCCTTAATTGGAGCTATGGGGGAAGAGTTGTCCTCAGAGAAGAGCTTGGTTGTCATTAAGACGTGGATGTGGAGAGTGTCCAATAAAATATAAAGAAGTGTGGTATGTTTTCAACGAAAAGGAATGTCAGGGAGCCCGATAGAAAAGGTTATGAGAGGAAGATTGATAGTGGAAGGCACGCGTAAGCATTAGGAAATGCAGGGGTTTTGATTGAGATGAATGTTCTTCATTTGTACAGAAGCTATGCCACAAAGCACTGGCCTCTCCCTGCATGCCTGTATTTATAGACTCTTTATATTAAGGCATACAGGCCCAGCTTATTGAGTAGGATAATTTGAAATTCACACTTTCTTTCATTTAGAGTTTTAGTTTTCTTTCATTCTGTTGTTGTTTGGAGCAGATGGTGCAGAACTGCTTCTTCTTGACCTTTAAAGGAACTATTAGGAGTAGAGTTTAGTCACTTGTCCATTTCTGCTTCTTCACGCCTCTCATCATGATTCCACCAGCTTAACTACAAGTGCTTTCATCCCAGCTCAGCCTGGGCGTGTACCACGGCCTTTTTCCTGAAGCCACTGGGAGCAAATTGTGCTCTCCTTACAGACTCACTTTCATCTGGGGGAAGTCATTATTTATTCCTATATGGTCACCTAAATTGGAAACATAACTATGATTAACTGAAATCTTTTATATCTGTTATTGGCTATTTTTTCTAGTCTGGAAGCCTTGGTTCTCCACATATTTCATTAATACATTCGTGCTCTGGACAAACATCTTGAAAGAGTAACTAGGAGAACAGCTGCATGGCCATTCTAAAAAAGTGAGAGAACAGAGTTCTAGGCTTCTCCTCACCCCTTGCCTAAGGCAAGGTGACTGATACATTCTGCTACCTTGGGCAAGCCATTTAATCTTCATGGGCCTCAGTTGCTCTCTTAGTAAATAGTATAAATTATACATTACCAAGCTTAAGATAGTGAGCTCAACCAAAATCCCTTTAAATCTTTTTTGGATCTAAGACCCTTCCAAAGCCAAGCCCATGGGACAGTGTTACTATTATCTACTGCTATGTAACAAACAACTCTGAGGTTTAGTGGCTTAAAACAGCCTTCTTCTTTTCCTCCTGTTGCTGTGCATCAGGAGTTCAGGAAGGATTTAACAGGACATTTTTTTCCTGATCCTCTTGGCGTTCTGTTGGTGACTGGGACTGGAGGATCCACTTCCAAGATGGTTTCTTCACTTGCACACCTGATACCTCCATGCTCTTTGGCCTCTCCATCCATGTGCTGGCTCATCCTCCCAGGCCTCTCCATGTAGCTCAAGCCTCTCACATCCTGGGAGTCTCAGGTGGACACTTCTTACATGGCAGCTGGTTTCCAAGGGGCAGGAAACAGAAGCCACAGGTCTCTTAAGGGCTTCACATGTAACCAGCACTGTATCACTTCAGCCGTGTTCTATCAGTCAAGGCAGTCACAGGGCCCACCTCTTGATGGCAACACCACATTGCACAAGAGTGTGTGAGATGGGGATATTGTGGCTGCCTTTGGAAAGTAGGACTTGCCATAGCCAGTGATTTCTTCCCATTAAATGGAGAAAAAATTTAGTTTTAGGAGTCATGTATGTAAAGCACTTGACACAACAGCAAGTGTTTAATACATAATACCTCCTACTAGTCCAGTGAAAACAACAGACAAACAGTAATGAGAGCTGGGACCTCTCTCCCTCATACAGAGAGGAGGGTGTTTTGCTTAGGAGACACGATAGATGAATAAGAACATAATACAGAAGACTGAATACTGGATGTGAGATTCTCAAAGTAGACTGAAATAAAAGAGTTGAATATTTTTCAAATTAAATTATTTCTGACTTCATAATATATGTCTCCAGGTTTTGTAGATCTTGGTTGCTTCACTTAAAAAGACAATTCAGAAATTTTTTCAGAGAATATTTTAAATATTCATTTGTTTACAGTGTAGCCATCTTCACTTAAAAGTCCTAATTCAGGTTCTTTAGAAGGTATGTCTACATTTCTTTTAAATATTTTGTGTCTTTGGTGATGTGTGAGGTTCAACTTATGAAGAATTCTAGCTTTGAAATTGGTTTAGAAAGATTGCCCCTTCTATGAATGCGTAAAAATAGTTTAAATTATTTATAGTTCTAGAAAGGCTGTGTTATTTTATGTGGGGCACAAATTATGGGAGATTCAGAAGGTTTCCCATTGCTTCCTGTCCAAAAACTGAATCTCGACTTTTTGGTTACAGATTTTATTTTTAAAATTTTTATATTTAAACTTTTATTTTTGGAAAGAGAATGCATTTATATATTTTGCATTTCATTTCATTGGTGTGCCCCAATATTTTCCCTGGATATACGGTTTTAGTTCTTGTCACTAGTCACTCTGAATTTTTTCTAGAACTGTGGAAAGGCTTACAAGATAGTGATTAAGATGTTAAAAGTAAATGGAAGAATACGTAAAGAATGGTGGTTAAGAATCCTTGATGTAAGATCTACCCTCTTAGCAGAGTTTAGGTGTATAATACAGTTTTGTTAGCTAGAGGTCCTATGCTGTATAACAGATCTCCAGAACTTATGGATCTGACATAACTTGGACCCTTCAGTCAACACCTCCCCATTTCCTCCTCCCTACAACCCCTAGCCATTACCACTCTACTCCCAGCTTCTATGAGTTTGCCTGTTTCATTAATATATTCCACATTTAAGTGTTCTCTGCCTTCATGAATCTAATGTCATAGAGATCATATACAGAATTGTCTTTCTGTGTCTGGCTTATTTCACTTAGCGTACTATCCTCCATTTTGTTTCAATGGGAAGGTTTCCTCATTTTTCAAGGCTGAATAATATTCCACTGTATGTTAAAAAAAAAAATGGTTAAGTTGCTGACCAGCCTTCTTGGGAGGAACATATGTACTTAACTGGAGATTTCTTATAACTTTAGAGTCTAAATATATTTTAATTGAACAATTTATTTCAATACCTGCCTCCCAGACCTGTGTTTTATGAGTAATCTCAAAAGTAGGTGAATTATGAAAGTGGTATACCAAATAAAAACAAAGCTCTCAGATAGTTAAGAGGAACTTCTTTGTGATTTGTTGACACTTCCAATGGGACTGATATTCACGAAGGAGGGAAAGGAATACTTGAACAGAAGCCATCTCCTTCTGCTTTGAAATTTCCCATGTCCCAGTCCCCATTGGGCCAGCCTGGTTGGCTTGCACATGGGACAAATATGTGGAACTCACATCCTCTCGCCTGTATGTTGAAAACAAATGAAATGTAACAAAGATCATTTATTCACTTTCTGCTTCTAAATAATTGTGCAGCTTGTTCTGAGCTTGAATTGGTCATGACAATTAGTACTGATCATGGCAATCACAGAAAAGAAATGATTGGTGTGCTGTAGTCTGAGTTGATCAAAATATTAGGAGACTGGAACCTGGGGTTTTATGTATGACCGTGTGTATTTACAACCCCCTGATTTTCCTTGGATTAATTAACTTGATAAAAGTAGATAGTCCATCCCAATGGTTCAGTTTTTGAGGACCTAGTCTGTTGCTGTCACATCCAGAAAATGTGCAACCTGGCATGAGACTTAGGAGAAGTATGTACCTCATAGCTGTCATCTGCCTGAAAGATGGGGGACCACGTGAGCACAATGCATGCACATAGAAACTGATTGGTTTTCTATTGTGGTAAAATACACATAACATAAAATTTACCACTAGAGACATTTAGTATTGACAACCTTATGCGACCATCACCTCAATGTAGTTCCAGAACTTTTTTTATCACTACAAGGAAACCCTGTATCCATTAAGTGGTCTCTCCCCATTCTTCTTTTGCCCCAATCTCGGGCACCACTCAGTTGTGTTCTGTCTCCATGGATTTGCCTATTCTAGACATTTCATACGAATGGAATCAGGCAATCTATGACCTTTTGTGTCTGGCTTCTTTCAGTGAGCATAATGTTTTCAGCACAACTAATTTTTACTGAATGTCTGCGATGTGCTGGACACTGGATCTGCAGAGACAAACAAAACCAACATGTTCTCTGCTTTCATGAATCTCATGTCATAGTGGTAGACTCAAGCCAAAAACCAAGTAAAGAAACTGATAAGATGACTTTAAATCATGCTAACTGACAACAGACAATAAAAAGTGTGCCAGGCAGTAGAATATGAAGGGTGAGAAAGGGGTTTGCTACTTCAGAGAGGGGTCAGGGAAGACCTCTCCAAGGAGATGACATCAAAGTAAAAAATTTCAAGTTTAGGTCAGGTGCGGTAACTCACACCTGTAATCCCAGAACTTTGGGAGGCCGAGGCAAGAGGATTGTTTGAGCCTAAGAGTTCGAGACCAGCCTGGGCAACATATTGAGACTTTATCTCTCCAAAAAAAAAAAAATTTAATTACCTGGATGTGGTGGTGTGGCCTTTAGTCCTAGTTACTTGGGAGGCTGATGTGGGAGGACCACTTGAGCCCAGAGTTTGAGGCTGCAGTAAACCATGATCATACCACTGCACTCTAGCCTAGGCAACAGAGTGAGATTCTGTCTCAAAATAATAATAATAATAATAATAAAGTTTAGAGGAAATGAGGTCTGTGAAGAATAGAAGGAAGAAAATTTCAGAGAGAAGGAATAACATTTGCAAAGACCCCAAGGTCAGAGAGAATCTTGCAGCCTTTGAAAGAAGGCCAGAGTGGCTGAAGCAGCTGGAAGGACTAGAACAGCAGGGAGGACTCTGTGTTTTACTCTGAAGGTAATGGAATGTCAGCGAAAGATTTTAAGCAGAGCAAGATTATGAGTAAACTTACTTGGTGCTGTGTGGAACACTCAGTGGCTGTTCCAGTGGTTTGCAGTGGGCAGCCAGCTCTATCTTGAGATTCCTGGCCATATGGAATATACAGCTGGGTGCAGCCTGTTGTTAATGCTGAGATAGCCTTCCTACCTCTCTGATTTAGACTCTCCTCTCTGCCTGTGACTAGCCTGGCCTTGTAGTCATTGACAAGCCTTATGCTCAGAAGTCTCCATGACCAGATGTCTCCATTGATATTCCTCCCACTAGCACACGCTATCTCTGAGCCTCCTCTGCAGACCACTCAGCATCCAGTGTTACTCATCTAAAGGGGTTCTGCTGAGTTCTTCAGATGAACTGCATCATTGCAAGATGCTCAGTTCACATGGTGCTGAGGAGGCACACAGTGGGCCCACATAACTGACATGACTTGGTTGGGATTCAGAAATTCTGCTCAGTTCCAGATCACTCATTTCTGATGGACCAAAGCCCACATTGCTAGACCTTCCAATACACTCAAACTTTGTCTATGCTAAGAAAACATGATACTTTGGTCCATTGTAACCCTGTTAGGCCATAGTCCTTGAAGAAGCAATACAAAATTTGACTTAATTTAAGTGAATGTTTAAGTAATCTTTTAGAGGACCAGAATATGCATGAAGGACTCATCAGCATTAGCTTGAAATCAGTCTACAGAAAGCATAATCTGTATTCTGTGTGACTAGCATCTCATTTGGCCCTTTGTAAAGAGATAATGGAGTTTCTTTGCCAAATGTAGTCATATTTCTTCCTTTAAAAGATGGAAGACATCTCTGATTATGTTATTCCAGATCTATATGGACAGGTTTTACAAGTATTGAGACAGTTCTAATCAACAGTAGGAATTGAAATTATTTTCTATGTGAAGTCTGACTTCCTTCCATTCAGTGGCTTGCCTGACATTGAGTGATTGACATTCTGATGGCACTTGGAAGATGTGGAAATTGCAGTCCCACATCTCATTGCTGTCTTTTCTTCCTGACTGTGACAACTGTTTTTAACCCATTAATATGCCTTGAAATGGGTCATGAAAGTGTGTATTAGGAAACCAATTTCTCAGTGCCTCCAGGCAGGAGTAACATGACTAGTAAAATCATGACTGCTTAATCTTTAAAGAGGACATATTTGGAGTAAAAGAATACATCTAAACCAATATTCAATTTTAAGTTAGATGGCAAAAATAAATACTACAGTCAAACATAAAGGAGTTCTAGACTTAAAATTATAATAGTGTATCTTTTCTTCTTGAAATGATTTTCCCTTAAACTATGTATTTATTTTATTTATTACCTATTAAGTGTTTATTACGTGTTAGATTCGGTTTTAAAAATTTAAATACATCATCTCATTTAGTTCTCCAGTAGTCCTTCGCAGTCCGTATCATTACTATCCCCATTTTTTAGGTCAGGAGACTGAGGCTTACACACTATTGCCAGATATATTTGAACCCACTCTTGAACTCTGAATTTCAGGTCAGCAAATTCCCATAGATCACCCACTGCTAGGTGCCATGGGAAATTTAAGATGTAAATAACACAATTTTCTTCTGAGGCACTTTAAAAAACTTAAAGGTGTTAATTTTTTTTTCTGGAGAATCAACAAAATATAATGTTTAATTTAATATAGATTAAGATGATTGCATATAGAATATTTATAGGTATGTGTACATACACATGTTAGTATACATACATGTATTTCTTTTCAGCAGAGAGGGCTTAAAAGAAATGATACCCCAGTAGCAACAAGCACACCTAGCACCCATATTTTGATTTCTAGTACCATTCTCCAAAAAAAAGAACAAGAGATTTTTGGAAAAATGTCTGCTGCTAGGACTAGTAGAGGCAGGAAGTATACAAGATGAGCCTGGAGCATCTTGTAGTGCCTGAAGTAAGGAAGTGCTCAAAAAGAAAAACAAAAAACCCGCAATGGTTGGAGTATGTCAAAGGGGCACAGAAGCCAAATGAAACAACTCCCAATGTCCAAAGCTGAAACAATTTGAGCACCAAAACAAAAGAAAGTATTGGATTATAACCTAAAGTGAAAAATAAATATTTGTGAATCCATACAAATACAAATAAATGACTGAATAAATTAATATATGCAGGAGAAGAGACAAATTTCACATGTGAAATAATTTTAAATAAATCATGTAGATACTCCATTCTAGAGGGGAGAGAACATAGCCCCCTCATTAAGTGGGGCTTTTCATAGTGACTTCCTGCAGCATAGCAAGGGGAGAAAAAAAGAATAACTTCACAGTGCAGAAACCTGGTAAATACTACGCAAGCCAGGTGACCAAGGGCAATGTCAATAGTTTCAAGCCATTGATAGAATGTAGATTTGAAATGATGCAATGAAAATGGCACTTTACCTGTGTGATCTACCTACCCAAATGCCTTCATCCCAGTCTAATTGTGAGAATAACACCAAACATAGCCAATAGCAGGACGTTCTGTAATATACCTTACCGGTACTCCTCAAATCTGCCAAGGTTATCAGAAACAAGCGAAGTCTGAGAAATTTACACAAAAATTGACACATAAAGGAACCTAAGGAGATGTAACAACTAGTTAAAATGTGATGCCCTGGATAGGATCCTGGAACAGAAGAGGGGTATTAGTGGAAAAAAGGAAATTTGAATAATCTGCATCAATAGTGGTTCATTAATTGTAACAAATCCACCATGCTAATATAAGATGTTAATAATGGGTAAACTTTGTGAGTTGATGGGGTATATGTGAACACAATTTTCCCTACAGTTTTTTTAAAACAGTCTAAAACTGTTTTGAAAAATAATGTTTATTAATAAAAGAAGTGTGCATGTGAACATTTTACTGTGATTCATGAGACAGGGTCACTGGCTTGGTTCTTGCCCATTTATTTTTGTGATTCATTTGTCTAACTTATCTTGTGAGTGTAGAATGAACATATGAATTTATTAAAGTGGAGATTGTTAGATAAGCAATTTTTGTAAAAGAAAGTCATATAAAGGTCCCTTGAACACATCCAACTTTGGAATATGAACAGTTCATTGAGAAAAAAATCTGCAGGCAAGAAATGAATCTGTAATATAATTTTAATCTTGTAAATGTCCATATAAAGGTATTAAGATTATTTGTGTATGGAAATACATTCATTTTTTGTAATAGTTGTTTTAATAGATTTTAAATTAGCTTTAGGTCTTTTCTGTTTTGCTTCACTAATTACATAAGGCTTTGCCTATTACATTAGATTAATTTATCTCCATTGCATCCATTCAGGATGTGGTAAAAGAAGTAAAAATGCAAAGTGTTTTCCTAGGATCACTCAGGATCAAAACCAGACTGCAGGCATTTCAATTTCTGGTTTTTGCACTTTGCCTACCATGAATATATTGGTTGACTTTCAAATTGCATACTCCTTTAATCAGCTTTTCTCTTATAACTCTAATTTTCATTTTCCCTTGGGATTTTAAAAGGCAGATTTTATTATGAATGTTCTTTGAAGTGAGAAATGTGAAACCCTTTTCCAGTCTCTCCCTCTAAAAAGTATTAGATTGCAAGAACACAGTGGCATCTTCACATTTTCTGTGATAGCCTTAACATAGTCTGTTGTTACATCTCTGATTGCTGATTTCTTTCCACCACACTGCGGGAGAGGCTGTGTTTCTTCCTTAGCGTAAGAGTTGGCATATAGTAGATGGTCAATAAATGGAATTTCAATAAATAGCAAAGAGCGATTCAGCGGAATTGGCAAGAAATGTAAGTTATTTGTAACAAAGACACTTGTTCTCCTTCAGCCTTTTACTGTTGGGTTTCCCAGACTCTTGTGCTTTACTGGAAGCCCAAGGTTTCATTGGGGGAATGTGAGTGTCCTAGAAAGGAAGGAAGTGTGGCAAGACTGGGAAATCACATTAGCAGACACGGATATGACCTCAAAATTAGAAAACCATGGCACCAATTAAGCAACCTGTATACCTCTGCCTCTTTGACAAATTGTCTTTTTGGATTGGCTTTGTGATTCATGGGCTCAAATTTGGAACATTGGTGTTTAGTTCCATGAATGGAAAATACTTTTCATTTGACTCACGAATATTGTCACTATCGTTATGTCACCTGGCATTTGAGACTGTGACACAAATACCTCACCAGTTCTATCACCTGTAATGAATACTGCAATTAGCTGCTTTCTCTTTCCTGGACTCAGTGAGTTCATAATCCCTTTAGTTATCATCTAAAGCCAAATTGCATTTTGCAGAACATGTGCTCCCTGATAAATTACAAATGGTTCTATTACAAAGGCTCCTGTAGTCAAATAAGTTTGAGAAATGTCGTGTTAACAAAGTTAAAGGGCTGTCATCTTTATTCAGGGACTTCTGAGAGTCCTGACCCTACAAGTATGGCATTCATCTACCAAGTTTCTAAGGCTTGCCTGAACATGGGTTTGTTGATAAGTACGGCAAGAGTGGTTAAGAACTCTATCTTTAGAGTCAAACTCATCTGGATAATAGAATCTTAAGAAAGCCCTATGATTAAGCATCAGTTTCCTAGGCTTTTAGGTGGGTATACTAGTAACAGATGACCAGGTTGTTATGAAAATTAAATGAAATAATTATGTATGAAACACTTGGCACAGTGCATGGCACCTGGGATGTCCTTAGTAAATGGTAGTTAATGGTGATATTAATGTTTTGAAGAATATTAGAGTTCTGCAAAATACAGTGTTGGAAACACTGATCTGTAATCATATAGGTTGTTCATTTGATCCCGTTTTACAGAGGAGGTTAATATAAATTCCTGTGATTAATTCCATGGTCTAATCCTTGCTCTATCTCTAGTGCAAATGCCAGATCTTCAGTCTTACAGAACATATTGTGATGTAAGTATTCTACTAAAAGGGTCTCATTTCAATACCAGACCCTGCTTTAGGAACCTTACCACTGGCATATGTAGGGTTTTGATGATTTGGTCCTAGAGATGGGGTTTAGTCTATTCAGTTGTATTGTTATGGCCACCAAATATTATCTAGTACCCATTAAATGAGCACAATAGTGTGTAGCCATATTGCATCAAGGTGTAATATGTGGCTCACCAACGGAGAGAAGGGGTATCTGGCTAAACTAGATGCTTGTGCTTAATTTAGACATGAGTAATGTTTGTGTTATATTAACAGATGTCCCAGCACATGGCACTTTGTTTGTATTCATTAATTCATTTATTGATTCACAGATATTTAATGATTGCCTCCTATGTGCTGAATATGGGGACTGCAAAGATGAGTAAGAAGTGGGCCCTGTCTCCAAGGCTGTAGAGTCGCCTTGTGGAGCTGGTCCTGAATGTGGTTGATCAGAGTACAGTGGAGGGAAGTGTCCCAAGGAAGGATAGAGAGATGTCTAGAGAAAAGGAGGCACTCAAACCCAGGCAGACAAGTCTCCAAGGCAGAGAAGAAATAGCCATGCAGCAAATGAAAGAAAAGAGCTTTGGGGCCTTTCAAGTGGTCTGGAATAATGCCAGCAGCAGCAGGAAGCAGGGAAGGGGTTAGGAGTGCCAGAATATGGGATGTAAATGGAGTCCAGAGCATACCACGACGAAGCCTTGATGACAGGGCAAGGGGTTTTGTAGGAGTTTGGACTGTGACATACTGATTAGGTTGCTTTATAGGCAGATACCTGGAAACAGTATGGAGAAGGACCTGGAAGGAACCAAAGTGGATACAGGGATAGCAGTTCAAGGAGAAGAACCATTCAGATCTAGGCTGGTGAAGGACAGGGTGCATTTGTGTAGAAAAAAGAGGCAGGTGCAAGTTTTTATAAACTCAAGCAACATTGTTCTAAGCATATGAAGAGGGACTTATGAGGCAATGGCTATGTAGATGGAGAGGGGAGGAGAGGTTTAAAAGATTCTTAACACACAGGATTGACAGAATACAGACAGTTTATTGCTGGTATTATTTTGGTAGAAGGGAGGGAGAAAGGACATCGAGGATGTCTCGGGTTTCTGGCTTTGATGATTGGAGGTATAGTGAGACCATTGACTGAGACCTGGAATGCAGTGGCCAGAGAGAAACAAGCAGTGTGTTCCCAGAGGATGGGATCCAGTGAGTCAGAAGGGCCTGTGAGGTATTCAGGAGGATTCCAGTAAAAAATACACTGGCACTCCCACAAGCTCTGGGTTGGAGATGTGAACACAAGATTCATCAGCCTATTTGAAGAGATGAGAAGTCACAGGGGGAGGGGCATGGTTCAGGCTGAATTGGAGTGACCCAATGAGATGGTCATAGCTAGGATAAGCCAAGTGCCATTGCAGGTTGATTCCTTCTCAGTCTTAAGAGCATCCTGGCTTGGGTGCTGAATGACATAATTATGTTTGGTGGAACCCTAGGACACATCATTTACAGGGAGAAAGGGAGATGGAGACTAATCGCTGGGGAGGTGAAAGGAAATAGCAAGAAGAGTGGTGTGATAGCAAGTGGGGGAGTGTAGACAAAAGCCAGATGGCAGTGCCTTTGGGATTAAAGGAAAGATGCAGAAACATCATTCCTCCCAGAAGTTTGCCTAGAAGGAAAAAAGTGCACAGGTAACTGGGAGGTGTATGGGGTTGAAAGAGAGCTGCTATTTATTTTAAAGAAGACTCTACAGAACATTTTAGTGGACTGGAGGGCAATGGAAGGGGAAAGATGAGAGACAAAGGAGAGATAAATGATGGACAGGATTGCAGAAGAAGACAGAAGGAGATGAAGAGTTCAAGTGGGAGAGGTATGCCTTAAAGAGAAAGTGTGGCTTTTTCTTTTTATAATTAGAGGGATCATAAAAAGGATTGATAGGAATACAAATAAATTTGGAAGTAGCTGGAAAGCAGGCCTGGAAGCTGAGAAAATCAATTCTTCACTGGCCTCTATTCTCACTATAAATAAAGAGATGAGGTCATTTGCTGATAGGGAAGTAAAGGGAAGAGCTAGGTGCTTGAGAGGGTGGTAAAAATTTGGATAAATGGGAAAGGGAGCTGACTGGATACCTCCCTCACAGAAATATTTTTGGGGTGTTCTGAAACTGGAAATCACAAATTTATCACTAGCCCAGTCTGCATCATTTATTTTTCTTCTGCAGCATGTGGCAAGCCCTGTGCTGGTGAGACAGCCATAGATGGTTGGGTTGATCCTATTCTGGGAATAGGCTGTGTGTGGTAGAGAGATGAGGGCTGAAGAATTGAGGTTGAAGGTGAGTGAGCCCTATGGTGGAAAGTGAAGTCAATGAGGCCAATTAGAAGAAAAAGGACAGTAAAAGGACACGCATTGGTATGGCTGGACTAGATGAATGAAAAAGAGCAGAAATGTTAATGAATTGCCATTGGGTATAGGACTATCCAAATTTAAGAATGCAGAGATGGAACAATTCCCAGAGGCAACAAAGTCCAGTAGGTAGCCATAAGAAACTGTTGCTTAAGTAAAGTAAAAAGAAAATGTTGGTCAAGTGAGTAGCGTGATATTCCTTGAAGTTTTTCACTTGAGCAACTTTTCTAGTTATTACTTTGGAATTTACCACTGTTGGTTGGAATTGTACTGGGAATCTGGATCTTTCTATGACTGGCCTAGATAGAATGCTTTGTTGGCAGTAGGCAAACTGCAGGATTGTTTTCCTTTGTAACTCTTGAGAAGTTAAAAAGGATTTGAAGTCAGCAACATTTTAGTGATAATTGGTAATTATTATTAAAAGTTATAGTAGGATGCGGTGGCTCATGCCTGTAATCCCAGCACTTTAGGAGGCCGAGATGGGTGGACCACTTGAGGTCAGGAGTTAGAGACCAGTCTGGGCAATATGGCAAAACCCTGTCTCTACTAAAAAATATAAAAATTAGCCAGGTGTGATGGCATGTACCTATAATCCCAGCTATTCAGGAGGCTAAGGCAGGAGAATCGCTTCAACCTGGGAGGCGGATGTTGCAGTGAGCCAAGATTGCACCACTGCGCTCCAGCCTGGGTGACAGAGTAAGACTACATCTCAAAAAATATATATATATTGACAGTTGGTCATTAATAATTTGTTCCTACAGTTGTGTTAGCTTTGTTGGATTTTGATTTGGCCAATAGTTATACTAATTTTGAATATGCTTATTAATAAAGTAAAAAATTGAAGAATGATTTTGGGCTAATCATTTGGAGGAAGCCAAAGGGCATTGTCATATTTCATATAAACAATATAATCAGTGAAATGGTAGTCTCAGATGAATGTGTTATAATGAAGGCAACAAATGTTTCTTTTCAGTTGCCTAGGGATTCATGTCAGCATCCTGGACAGTGAAGACAGAGCATTTTAAAGGAGACTTTGGAGTGGTGCGCAGGATAACTAGAGCAAAAAAAAAAAAAAAAAAAAAAAATGCAAATAAATCTGGACCCATTTTGTTGAATTATGTTGTTTCATTAGTCATGTAGATTGCTCATGCATTACCTAACCATAGAGGGTTAGCGTTTTGGGACCAACCTCATCTGGTGCACATTTATTGTGTTACTTTAAATACAATCTCTGACTTGATTTGCACATTTGTTGACTCAGTATGCATACTTGAGACACGTCTCAAGTTGGTTGCTATGTTGCTAGAGTCAACTTTTTTTTACTTTGCTATAGTAAACTTTCTTACATGGATTTTAGACTGCTAATCATGATTTCTAAGTATTTTACATTGTTTCTTGCCTTTTTTTTCCATTTTTCTATTGTGGTAAACTATACTTAACAAAATTTACCATCTTAACCATTTTACGTGTATTGTTAAGTAGTTTTAAATACGTCCATACCCCCCATCACCACCATCTATCTCCAGAATTCTTTTCATTTTGTAAATCCAAGACTCTATACATGTTAAATAACGTCCCCTTCCTCCCAGACCCTGGCAACCACGGTTGTACCTTCTGTCTCTAGGAATTCGATTACTCTAATTATCTCATATAAGTGGAATCACACAGTATTTGTCCTTTTGCGACTGATTTATTTGACTCAGCATCATGTCCTCAGGGGTCATCTATATGAACTTCTTTACTTTTTAAAGACTGAATAATATTCCATTATATGTATAGGCCACATATTTTTCTTGCCTTCTTTTTGTACTATTCTTTTTTTCTCTAGCTGAATATAACTGCATCTCTATGGGAAAAAAAGCCCTCTTTTTCAAAAACACAGCTTTCTTCTACTGAGTCCAAGATGTGTTAACCAAACTAAAGCGGGTAAGAAAGAGAGAGCTGTGTGTAGGAAAGTTATCTTTGAAATTTAGCTTAGGAAACATTTCCATATCTCACAAGCCACAGGAGTGTCTCTATGGAAATGTGTCTGCCTTCATACCTCTCTGGCAGCTGCCCCACCTTCTGGCATTCCCAAGAGTATTTTTAGCGTGGCATTCGACTTGCTGGATGATGTTTCTCAATTTTTTAATTATAAGGTTATTTTATGTTAATTTTGTCATTTTAAAGAGTTTTGCTAACTTTCTTAATGTCCTGAGGCCATATGGAAGCATCTTGCTCCAATTTAAACTAATGAGAAAAGAACCTTTTACAAAACCTTTAAATCCGCATTGCACATTTTAGAAACCCGAGTCAGATGGTGGTGTGGAGGTGGTGGTGGGGATGTAGCTGTGTCAGAAATGAGGAACACACCTGCCACTCTTGTTTCTTCTGATCAATTCATTTGCAACCTCCGTGCAAAGAAAGTTATAGAAGGAAATCTGAAGCACTCACCTGTAATTCCAGTCTTGAAAATGTTCTTGTAAAGCATCCACATCTGATATTTATGCCTCTGTAAGTGGCAGTGCCTAGCTGTTTTCTGAGTGGGAGTTGATTTCTGCTGTTGAGTAAATAGTAGGTGTCAGAGAAGTGTTTGTAATGAAATTTAGGAGAGACACGTCAATGCGGAAGTAATAATAGTATTTACAGGGGAGCACCTTGAAAATAAGGTAAGTTACCTTAAAATGACTTTTTCTTGCTGCTGCTGTGTCCTTCTCTCCAGATTCCCTTTGAGCTTGGCAGCATAAAGTCTCTTTAGCTCCTGAATATGAGGGCATGACATGGAGCAATTGAAGAAGAAATAATGGGTCAACGTTGCTGTAGGGAGCTATGATTCAGGACAAGACGGTATCACATGCATTGTGATGTGAATGGTATCCCTGGATTTGTATAGCCTGGTGGCCCTGGCTGTGGCAGAAGAGTGCACCTGGGGAAACAATCGTTCATTCAGGTTATCCTCCCCAGTGGTGTGTTTTGAGCTTACCTGAAGTAACTTGAGTTCTTTCTGAGTGATGCCTAAAATTAAAATCTTGGGTCTCATGGTAAAAAAAGAAAACCAGTCTAAGACAGCCCTGTTCAAATAGCACTTTCTTCAGTGAGGGAAATATTCTATATTTATGCTGTCCAATATGGTAACCCTTGTCACCTGTGGCTTTTGAACACTTGAGATGTGCTAGTGTTACTGAGGAGCCGAATTTTTAGTTTTATTCAATTTTATTTTTTTGAGATGGAGTCTCACTCTGTCACCCAGGCTGGAGTGCAGTGGCACGATCTCCGCTCACTGCAACCTCCGCCTTCCAGGTTCAAGCCATTCTTCTGCCTCAGCCTCCCAAGTAGTTGAGATTACAGGCCCACACCACCACACCTGGCTAATTTTTGTATTTTTAGTAGATAGGGGGTTTCATCATGTTGGCCAGGCTGGTTTCGAACTCCTGACCTCAGGTGATTGGCCTGCCTTGGCCTCCCAAAGTGCTGGGATTACAGGTGTCAGCAGCTGTGCCCAGCCAACTTTATTCAATTTTAATTAGTACAAATTGAAATGAAAACAGACTCATGTGTCTAATGGCTACAGTATTGGATAGCACCTGTCTAAAAAGAAAGCCACTTCCTGAGTTTCTGCTTCCTCTGTGTTGTCGTTGTTTGTGTTTGTTTGTTTTTTGAGACAGGATCTCACTCTGTCACCCAGGCTGCAGTTCAGTGGCACAATCATGGCTCACTGAATGCTGGATATCCCCGGCTCAATCGATCCTCCTGCCTCAGCCTCCCAAGTAGCTGGGAGTACAGGTGCACACCACAACACTCGGCAAATTTTTTGCAAATTTTTGTAGAGATGTGGGTCTCACTATGTTGCTCAGGCTAATCTTGAGCCCCTGGACTCAAGAGATCCTCCTGCCTTGGCCTCCTAAAGTGCTGAGATTACAGGCATGAGCCACTGCACCTGGCCCTGATTATAAACCCTTCTGCTTCCCACATATTTTTAGAGGGGATAGCCTTTAGCATGAGGAAAACTGCATATAGGATCCTGGAAATGGTGTTTCTGTATGGGATGCCTGGTCGCTGGCCACCCTTTTATTCTCACATTCCTTAGCTGTGTTTGGAACTCAGCTATTGATTTCCTTGGTCAAGGGGTAAGAGGAGGTTGAGATGTGTAGTTCTTGAATCACTAGCTGGGGTCTTTAGAGGAAGGCTCTCAGCTTTCCTCTGCTACCTCTACAAATAAGAGTTTGAATAGGGCTACACTGGAAGAATTTTTGAGGCCATACATAGTCCAAGGAAGCCAGGGTTAAAGGAAACATGATGGGGTATTGAAAAGAAACCTTACCAGCATCAAGTACCTTACTAGCCAGATGACCTTGAGTCGGTCACATTCCCTCTCAGAGACCCAGTTTCTCCCACATAAAAGGAAAGGAATAATAGCTGTTCTGCCTACTTGTGTGGCTATTAGAAATCACTAATGAAACAATGTCAACTGCGAAGTCCTGTTTAAATGCTTGTCATCACCTTTGGCCAATGGCCTGTGCTTACAGCTGTTTTTTATATTCATTCCTTCTGACTCCTTTCCTTGTTAAGTAGAAAGAAAGCTAAAGTGGAAAAAAAAAAGAACTTCATATACTAAAAGAAATGCCTAAAACAATCAGTATTTTCACCATTGGTTCAAAGAAAAAGGCCTGATGTCTGTTAGGCAGAGGTTCCCAGCCCTCTTTTGAACTGGCAAATGTCTAGTGAGGCTGGGGTTCTGGTACAGCTAGGAGTGGGAGCAGTGTCACCAAACTCAGTGTCCCTGATCAGAAGGCCACACACAGAAGGGAGTGAGTCTTGGCCTTGAGGGGAAAGTTCTTGCTTCAGGAGAAAGAGGGACCCTTTTCTACTTTCTGTGACTCAGGAAGGAGCAGCAGTTTGCAGATTAGTTCTGCTCCTTGCCAAACACACATTTGCCCATCCCTTTCTGAGTTCCAGTTTTTATTCTGCAGGTTGTGAAAACTGCTTGCTCATTTTCCCACCCAAATGCATAGCTGTGGTTCCCTGTAGGCCAGTGGCAACACATCATTAGCTGCCTTCAGAGGGGAAAATAATATATGAAGAAGTAGAGGAAATGATTTTCTCATTTCTGCAAAGATAATGAGCGTTCCCTAGACCTAGACATTAAAATCCTGGTTAGAATCTGTCCCAACTAAATAGTTGAGTGACTTTTTTCTTGTATTCTATTTCTCAGCATCAAACCATTTTGTCTAATGCTAGCATGCTTAGACAGCAGTCTGATCCAAAATATTCCCTCCCTCTAAATGCAAAATAAAGTAAGATATTTGTATGTACCTCTTCCTTCTGGAAAAAAGTGTAACAGATTTGTTTCTAGGGTTTCAAAGGATTATGCTCAGCTGAATTGAAATCGATAAATTATTACCTTTTGCTGCATCATGTTCAGCCCACTTTATTATATATTTGTGTCTAATACTCTTGATTATATACCTAGGGAGAATGTAACATTGCCATTGAATTACGATTGAGCAGAAAAGAGGAGAAAATAATTCCATTTTGATACAATAATATGATTCAGTTTGATTGTGAATATGACTACTCTTAACTATCTGACCTAAAAATATTTTAACACCTGATTATTATATACATGTCAACAAGGGATCTTGACTCATGAATAAATAATCCCAAATCACTCATCCAAAAAACACATTGAGCATCTCTCGTGCTAGGTACTAGGGATGCTAGGATGTAACAGTCATAGCCCCTTCTTTCTAGGAGCCTGTAATTAGGTGAAAGAGGCAGAATTGTCAGCAAACAATGACGAAACTGCATGATTAGTGCTATTACAAAGGTATGAAGAGACTGAAGGGGATATATAGAGGAAGAAATTACTAGTTTTCCAAGAGAGTTGGTTAGCAGAGGTTTGATGGAGGAGATTGTAGTTGATCTTGATATAAAGACATTTGCTGGGCAAAGAAGGAAAGAAGAGCAAGCCAAGACTTTCTTTCTGTAGGGCTTGGGTGAGTGCTTGGCTTATCCTAGGCACACTGCAAGTGTTTAACTTAACTGTGTACGCTTGTTCTCTGAATGTGATCTGCCCATCCCCAGGGATCCAGCTACAGAGTATCAGCCTGCTTTGTCATGTACATCTTTTATTTAAGCCAGTTTATTCTTGTGTACTGACCATACTCTAACATGAGGTTGGATGCCAGCCCAGCCCATATGCCAAAATATGTTTGTTGAATTCACTTTTTCCTTATCTCATCCAACATGTTCCTCATGTCCTGCGTAGCTCAGAGCTTGGCATGTAGTAGGTGCTAAGGAAGTACTTTTTTTTTTTTTTTTTGAGATGGAGTCTTGCTCTGTCGCCCAGGCTAAGGGCAATGGCACCATCTTGGCTCTCCGTAACCTACACCTTCTGGGTTCAAGTGATTCTCCTATCTCAGTCTCCCGAATAGCTGATATTACAGTCGCAGGCCACCACATGTGACTTATTTTTGTATTTTTAGTAGAGACAGGATTTTGCCATGTTAGCCAGGCTGGTCTCGAACTCCTGACCTCAGGTGATCCACCCGCCTCTGCCTCCCAAAGTATTGGGATTACGGGTCAGAGACCTGTCCCAAGGGCATCTAATCTTCTAGCCTCTCCAGTGGCTCATGGCTGATGGTCTTATTAGCAAATTGAGGTGATCCACTTATATTTTCTTATTGCAACTTTAGTTTTGGAACTCAAGAGATGGAGTTAGTTGGGATTACAGGCGTGAGCCACCATGCCCAGCCTGGAAGTACTTCTTGAAATGGGTAAACATAGTTGTTTACTTTAGAGTCTACTTTTGTTTCCTAGAACTGTTATAACAATTACTACAATCTTGGTGGCTTAAAACAACAGAAATTTATTCTCTCCCGGTTTTGAAAGCCAGAAGTCTAAAAGCAAGTGTTGGGAGGGCTGTGGTCCCTCTGAGGGCTCTAGGGGAGAATCTTTTCATCTTTCTTCCAGCATCTGGTGGCTTGAGAGTTCCTTGGTTTAGGGCTGCACAACTGCAGTCTCTGCCTCTGTCTTCACATGGCCTCTATGTCTCAAATCTCCCTTCCCCTTTTCTTTAAGGACACAAGTCATTGGATTTAGGACTTTTCCTAAATTCAGGATGATCTCATCTCTAGTTCCTTAGTTATGTCTGCAAAGACCGCCCCCCCGCCCCCGCTTTTTTCACATAAGATCTTATTCTCAGGTTCTGGGGGGTTAGAACACGCACATATCCTTTGGGAAGGGTGTCACCATTCGAGCAGCTACAGGATGCTTTCCGAGGCCTAAGGCTGAGTAGGGTAAAGCAACTATAGAAAGCCTTGGTCAAATAGCTGTTTTGATTGCCATGTTTGGATGGGAGTGGAGGGTAGTGATGAGAGAAGATTTTTAAAGATGTCTTATATTTCCCTCTTTCTTATCTGCCTCATTTTGAGGAAGGGTCTTCCGGAAGAGCATTTCAGTGAGTCATCTAGGCCATTCCATGTGGCCGGTCTGTAGGTCCTTTGACCCTAAAGGCCATGCTATAGTCCACTGTAGCTCACTCCTAATCACAGCTGACTTGAGCCGGGTCAGAGACCTGTCCCAAGGGCATCTAATCTTCTAGCCTCCCCAGTGGCTCATGGCTGATGGTCTTATTAGCAAATTGAGGTGATCCACTTATATTTTCTTATTGCAACTTGAGTTTTGGAACTCAAGAGATGGAGTTAGTTGGTAATACACTCTGCAACTGAAAGGTCCTAGGGAGTTCCTCCCAGCTGGGCTGGCTACTGGGCCAAGGGTCAACAGGAGTTTCAAGGAAGTCGGTCAGTAGAGAGAGCTGACTCAGCCACTTGGAGAGAGCTGCAGAGACACCATGATGGAGGGGCACCTGTGGCCTCTGAGAAAGACCAGCCTTGGACCTCAGCCACCTTCGAGTTTACATGAGGCTGTGATTTTGTGTTTCCTATCCTTGAACTTCCACAAAATACAAAAATACACCTACATGGTGTTGGTGTGTTAAGCGTACACTAATATATTAAGCGCTTTACGTGCATTATCCTATTTGTCCCTCATTGAATAGATGCTGAGATGAGGCAACAGAGAGTAAGGGACTTGTCTAAAGTCAGTCTACTGGTAAGTTGTAGAGCAAGCCTCAAACTGGGGATCCAGCTCCAGAGCTGTGCCCGCAGCGACCCCAGCACCTCCTCTGGTACCCGTGTTTCTGTCCCAGCTTTCATAAGCCTCCCTGGTTTCCTCACGAAAGAACTGGGTAGGTCCCGATTTTTATATCCCAGAGATAGATGCTGAATTGATTAGCCAAATTAGTAACAAACTAAAAACTTCGCCAAGGTTTTTGGCGTACTCTTCAATGGGTTAGTGTGAATATGAAGGTAATCTACAATAAGCCATGAAGCTGTAGAGATTTTGTGATATACATTTTTTGGAATATATTTACATTCTTCATAATAAATCCATTATAGTTTTTTAAAAATTAAAGCAACCTTGTGTTTGATTAATGTCATGCCATGATATCCTAGCACCTTCAACTCAATCAGCCAGTCTAATCAGTCTGTTTCACAGTGGCTGAAAACACTGGCCTGACTGTTTTCCTGGCCATTTTCCTGTATTGGGCAGACATGGCCCCTGTAATATAATAAAACTATTTCAAGATTGGACTATTAAAGAAATGTGATCTTGCCTCAGCTTACTTTTTCTTCAAAAGGAATGGTCCTCATTCGTTGGGAAGTCTTGTGCACAAAAGTATCTTTAAGGGATTAAAGTCCTAAAAATATTGCAGTATATTGTAATTTAGCTACAAAGTCTTCCAGGATAATACCAGAGATTCAGATTCTGAAATTCTACAGAGAACAGTCTGAGATACCTGATTGTGTTTCTAGAAAAGGGAATAGATTTGGGGTTGAATAAGGAGTGTGAAATTACAGGTTATTAGTTTTTTTCTATCATCCATTTATATAATAATAAAAAGGCTAGCAGAAGATAATACACCCTATTGAGTATTAATATAGGGTGTGATTTTCAAGTGCCCACTACAGAAATATGCTTTACTTGATAATTTGAAACAGGTCCTCAGGTAAGCATATGTCTTTCTCCAAAGTCTGAAATGTCCCTAAAAGAAACACTGTTTCCTGATGAAAATTTAGGTTGCAAAGTGAAAATCTAAAAGTATTCCATCTAAATTACATACTGGTTGTCAAATCAAACACATAAATACCTGAAAATTAAATGCTCTGAGAAGAGGTATTTTTTTCCTTTTATTTAGAAAAAAAGGCCTGCCTGTCAGTCAAGTTTGAGGCAGGTGGTACTCACATGCAGCCTTGCTTTTGTGTATAAGAGCAAGCATCTGCCCAATCGAGCATCTAATTGGTAATCACGGAGTATTAAGTTAATTGTTTGAATGGAGGCTATAACCGATATAATTTCTAAAGCTCTGGATTATAGAATAGTTTTTTTATAGTGACAGGAAGAAAAGGGACATGGCTGTGACTACATTACCAAAACATTGGATCGTATAGACAGAGACACACATAGAGTCACATTAGTGCTGGTTTTGTTTTCTTAGGTGCTTGAAGGGCTCCTCAGGGCCTAGTCATTGTATTTGTAGTTACCAAGGTAAATGTAAGTAATTAAGGGAACAGAGCGCAGTGGGTTCCGCTGTGCTGTTTCTCACTTTGTTTTGCGTATTGCTAGGATCCAGAGTGATATGATTGGCAGTTGAGGGAAGATAAGCACCATACTTGTGTTGCTTTTTTTCTTTTTAAATAAGTTGCCGTCTGACAGTTATACTTTCTGATATTTATTTAGCCTTTCCATTTTATAAATTACTTTCACATATGCTGTTTCATTTAGTTCTCCCAACATCAAAAGGTAGTGTGATTTCTCTTCCAGAAGCTAAGTAGGGGGAGAGATGATCCCTATAAACCCTGGGGATGCCGGTAAGAGGGGAGGCTGGCACACTGTTCCCCACTGGATGACTGCCTAGCCGCCGTGCTTACCCTGGTGCTTCCAGAGCAGGAGGAGGGAGACTTGCAGTAAGATGGCAGGATGGGGGGGCCTGTGAGGTAAAGGAGTCTAAGACAGCCTTCTATCCTCCATTCAGCCTGGTCTCAGTTTCTGAGAAGTATGGTGGATGGCTCCCCAGTACTTGCAAGTCCTGGAGTTAGGCATGAACGATAGAGGAGGTCAGGGCCTAGTCTTGCTGGCTCCTCTACAGCATGGTGGGCAGGAAGGCACTCACCAAAGGATGCTTTGTGCAAGCAAGGCCACAGCCAGGAGCCTGCCCACAGATCTGCCACATGCCACAAAGGACCAGAGACTGTTTTTTTTTTTTTTTTTTTGAGATGGAGTTTTGCTTTTGTCACCCTGGCTAGAGTGCAATGGTGCAATCTTGGCTGACTGCAACCTCTGCCTCCCGAGTACAAACAATTTTTCTACTTCACCTGGGATTATAGGCGCTCACCACCATGCCTGGCTAATTTTTGTATTTTTAATAGAGACAGGGTTTCGCCATGTTGGCTAGGCTTGTCTTGAACTCCTAACCCTAAGTGATCCGCCCACCTCAGCCTCCCAAAGTGCTGGGATTACAGGTGTGAGCCACTGCGCCCAACCATTTTTTTTTTCTTTTAAAGAAAATTTCATCTAGATTATTTTTGTTAAGAAACTAAATCCAGTAATGCCTTTACTATTTGTCTATTTGCAGTTACACTAATTTGCACAAAATTTGTATGCCGTATACAAATAGATATGCATTCTCTTTACACTATGTGCACATGAATTGAAATCTGCTGTATTAACATTGTCTTTTAATGTGTATGTTTAATGTCCTGTTTCTATTATAAGCATGTCGAAAGCTGTGATCGCCTCTTTTCTTCTATTATCATTCTTCTTGGTCCAGTCTTGATCATATAAGCTTGGTACATTTTATTGAAAGATCGGTTGGTACTTCAGCTCAACAATGGTCAGTTATAATTGATAACTGAGAAAAAGTTGTTGGAAGAGAAAACAGACCAAAAGCCATTCAGATTGTTCCCACGTACTCTTAAGGCAACTAGTTGGTATTTAAATTGGAAGCTGTGATTATACATTTTTTATATGCCCATAGACTTGTATGTGTATCTCCTGAGATGCAGATTAAATTTTGAGAAAATGTTTTGAGCAATAATTTAATATAACGCTGTGGTAGTCTTATTGTAAAACCACAGGGCTTAGTGGAAATTTTTGTTGTATCACCATAGATACCAAAATCTAATTTGATTACTCTTGTGAATAGTTGCTAACTATAATCTGATATTGACTGTTACTTTTCATCAGCTGGAAGTAGTCTGCTAATTGAGCTGGAGGCAAGCCAGGGAAATCTTTCAAAGGAGTAGTTTTATATACAGCAGTTTTAATAAGCCATTCAATGAAACCTTTTATAAAAGCAACAAAGGCAAGAAGGGTCTGGACACTGTGAGCGTGCTTGATACATCTACCACTGAACGCAGGACAATGCCGGATCTTGTCTGTCACTCAGACCTGACTCGGCTAGGTTAAATAAGAAGTGCTTAATTTATTCAGCAGCCATGAGTATCCTTATTTGCTTAACAACTCTGTCAAAAGCAACGCTCCATGTCCCTGGAGTTGAATAAATGAGCAAGGTGCCTCTTGCATCATCGGATTATGCAGGTCTATAGTTCTAGGAGGAGGGCACTGTTTGCTGCTTGATTTTTAAATCACAATTAAAGTAGTATCAGATACCTTCACTGGGAAGAGAGTTTTTTTAAAAGAGGCAGCCATATCTTTGCCTGTTATAACCTAGGAGCTCCCAAAACAATGTGAATGTTTTTTTTTTTCTTTTTCTTGAGGAAATTGACACGTAGGGCAAATTGTTAGACCAGTGATTTGTGCTTGTTTAGTTTAACAAGTAATCTGCTCCTGGCTGTGTGGTAGCGTGTGCTATATTTGTTGAGCTTTTCCTGCATGCCATACACTACTAAGCACTTTATGTCCCGTATATAATTTCATCCTTATAACATACACTGTCATCTCCTATTGTTGTGATGAAGAGACTCAATTTCAAAAATTTAGTAACTGGCCCACAGAAACACAGTTAGTATCAGGCTGTACGTCCCGGTCTTTAGTCTTTTTAATTGTTCTGCCTCCCACCAGGGCTTGATCATTAGATGGGAGGTGAATATGACACTATTTGCAGGAAAAAGGTGTAAAAACGTTGTCTCATTGGGCTGAAGTGACTGGTGTACCACTTCTACTGGGGCCATTGAACTGAAATGAATTAGCATTTATTTCTCTATATGGTTGCATGTAGTGGAGATGCCCAGTGGAAAGCACTTGACAGGTATTAGGTGCCAATAAGTAGTCATTACTGTCACTGGAGTTGCTTTTCGGTATGTTTGGCACGATTTTGCCCAGTCCTGTGCTTCTCAAAGTTATTGTGCTTTTCGGTCCCCCAAGAATCTTGTTAAAATTCTGATTCTGCAAGTCCAGAGCAGAGCCTGAGAGTCAGCAGTTCTAAACTATTCTGAGCCAATATAGTGCTGGTGGCCCAAGGACCACTTTCTGAGTATCAAGGGCTTCATCCTTGAGCGCAGCAATGGATTTCCCATGAGATGGTGTGTAGTTTTTAACTGAGATACAGCAAAATCACCAGCCCAGAGCAGACGTTTGTCCTTGGTCTCAGCAAAAGAGTGAAGAGCTAGCTGAACTAACTAGGAATTTGGCATTTTAATAGAAATGAGAAGCTGGGAAGGGAATAGAAATGAAAGAAATACAAGTGAAGGAAATACATCTTGCTAGGAAACATGAAAGTAGTTGGAAGAAGTTGCTCTGAAGTGTGAACAGGTTATCGTGAAAAGATCTTGGTAGGAAAACCCCAAAGACAAACTGTCTCAATCCCACATTGCATTCATTATCAAGGCCCCTACTAATGAGGCAATTAAGGTTGCTAGGATACAGACTAAGGAGGCACCCAGTCTCAGGGCCCATCCTCTGTTTGCACCACTCTGAGAGTGAGTGCCTCCTTAAATTTTGAGCCCTAGTCACTTCATTCTCCTCACCCCTGTTCTATCTATCTAACGTTGTCAGACTGGAAGGGATCTTAGTAATCACCATATCCAGCCCCCTATTTTATAGATGTAGAAACTGGGCTCCAGGTTAAATGACTTGTTCAATGTACTTAAGAGTGAAATCATATTTAATGGATTCCAAGATGCACACTTCTCCCTGACAGCTGAACTGAGGTCAGGATTGTCTTATCATTGATGACTTTTGACTTCAGTGTCATAGTTTGATTGGCAGCCTTTCACCTTTCTTTGTGGTATAAAAATAATAATGGTGCATCTTACAGTGGATGGGTTCTTACGTACCGTGAAACACAGTATTAGAGAGCAAGGCCCTCTGCCTCCTGATTCGGTGCTCCTCAGCTGCACACCTGGTGACAAGATTGTCCCGATGTCTGTGTGATTACTCTGATGCTTTTGGAGACAGCTTAGCTTTGTGGCTGAGAACATGGGCTGTAGAGCCAGACTGCCCTCCTACATACCAGCCGTCTAACTTCTGCCCATGCAGCTTACTCCTCTGTAACTGAAGATAGAAAAAGTGTTAACTACCCAGTAGTGTCCTTGTGAGAGTAAAATAAATTAATCCATACAAATCAGTTGGAACAGTTGCTGACACATAGTAAGCACTCAGTAAACATACTGTTGTTATTGATGACAGTCTCACTGACCAAGTCACCCTGGACCCCCGATGGTGTCTGTACAGTAACTTGGACCAAATAGGTGTTCCTCTATGCATGCCATATGAATATAACTGTATTGAGAATCCTGTTAAACCCTGGACAGGATTTCTGAGTATCAGCATAATTCACTTTTTATGATTACTACAAAGAGAAACTATAGCATTTCCACCCATAAAGGGTGTTAAAAATATAAATTGACAAAGATTTGTCTTGACTGTATAGATGTTGGTCTGTCTGCAAACAGAGCTGTACTAGGTGAAATCCATGGCAGTTCTGCAATCTTCTGTTAATTGAGAGCCATTATTGTTTTAGTACTAATCCCAAAATGACCAGGGAGTTCTGACTAGATAGCATTTGTTATGAGCCTTGATCAGATGAGACATGGTTGACCACTGTGCCTTCCTTTACCCTGCCTCCAGCTCTGCAATTATCATTTGTATTAGCTCCGTTGTGCAATTGCCTAATACAGTCATCTTGAAAGTGATGGATGTAGACAATATGATTGTTCTTCACACTTATTCTTTTTTGTTTTTTATTGTACTTTGGGCTCTGGGGTACATGTGCACATCCTGCATCCTGCAGGATTGTTGCATAGGTACCTATGTGCCATGGTGGTTCGCTGTCTCCATCTCCCCCCGACTCCCGTCGCCTACATCAGGCATTTCTCCCAGTGTTATCCCTCCCCATCCTCCTCGCTGTACCTTCCCTCCCCTCCCTGCCACTCCCCTACCTAGCCCAGTGAGTGTTGTTCCCTTCCCTGTGCCCACGTGTTCTCATTGTTCATCACCCACCTATGATTAAAAACATGCGGTGTTTGGTTTTCTGTTCTTGTGTTAGTTTGCTCAGAATGATGTTTTCTAGATTCATCCATGTCTCTACGAAAGACACGAACTCATTGTTTTTTATGGCTGCATAGTATTCCATGGTGTATATGTGCCACGTTTTCTTTGTCCAGTCTATCATTGATGGGCATTTGTCTTCACACTTATTCTTAAACTTTTCTCCTTATTTTTTCTTTTATGATTGCTGTGTTTAACTAGGTGATTGGAGAATTTGGGTTAAGCCTCTCCTACACCTCTTCCCTTCACCTGGCAGGATACAGTTTCTCCTCCTGAACTCCCAGAGCACTCTGCAGCTGTCTTCTAACATTGATCATAAGCTTATGTGTTGGCTTATATGTTTACTTGTTTTGTCTGCTGCTCTGCTGCTTGGTTATGAGGACCCTTAAGGAAAGGATCTTGGCTCACTCTTTATCACCTTGCAGCAGCTGGCATAGTGTTTACAGTTCTTAGTAGACATTCAACGAATGGATACCTTTTGAGTTTCTGAGTAGATCTGGGATACATTTATTTCACCCAGTTCACATATATTCTATAAATAGATAATAGCTCATCTGAGATCATGCTAACCTCCCTAATTACCTGCCTTATAAAAGCAGGGCAAGTTATTCTCCAACAACATAGCAAACTTTATCCAACTTCTATAAGCTGCATTACACATCAATAATAGCTGTAATGGTATACCTTGATAGATGATAATAGATGACTTCAGACCAATTTGCTTCTAACACCCAGATTCTATACAATGAACCTCATGTAGCACTGATGCTCAGCTGTCAGTGAGAAAATCTATTCCATTGGTGGTGAGAGTTTCAAGAGGCTGAGCTTTGGAAGGCAAATTGAGAGAGGCTCTTGCTGTCTGTGATGTAGCTGTGAACACGAAGGTGCAGGCTATGCAGGGCTCCTGGCCACAGGCAGTCTGACAGATCCCATAAATGGAATTTTGGTCTTCCAGAACTGACAAAATAGGGAACGCTTTTGGTGATTTTTTTTTTCTTTTTTTTTTTTGGTGAATGCTCTAAAAGGCACCTCAGACTTTTGCCAATCTTAGGGTAACATTTACTAAGTTTACAACTGATTTGTCTTCTTAAATACATTTTTTCCTTGATCAGTGGATGTATGTTGGGAAGGGCAGAGCTATCTGATGTTGAAGATTAAGCAGCTATTTCTATTTGAAAGGAACTCTTCAGGTGCTCAGGGATGTGTCTTGCTTCGAAGTTCTTGTAAACGTTCCTAAGGAAGAGGGTAGGTGTTAAAAGTTCATTCATTCCTGAGGCGTTTCACGGTCTCTTATTTATCTCTTTCACATCCAAAAGTGTTATCCACATGTTTCGGTTCACTGTGTTATTTTGCATCAATTTAAGGTGAAAAAGCCTATTCCTAACTCAGTAAGTTGGGAAAAGGCGTGAACAGAGGAGCGGATTAGGAAAGTTAGACAAATTTCCAGCTTCTGGCACAGTCTTTATTTGGTGACTTAAAAAAAAATACTTGCAGTGTTAAAAATTCTCAGAATATAAACCATAATCTCAATTCAAGATTAGAAAAATAACAGGAGGTTTTATTTTTCATTATCTGAATAACTTATCTTCAGTTTTCATGAGTACAGATAAGTTGACTGTACTTAAATCCCCTTTGTAACAATGCAAGGTGAGTAAATAATTACAGCATGGCAACCTTGCAGATTAGTTCAAGCCTACAGACATATTTTTTGACTGAGACTTTAGATTCAATTTTTCTAAGACTTAGACAAATGCAAATTTCAACCAGAGAGAAAGCACATAGTTGTATTCCAGTCATTCTTTCTTGAAGTGGTTTTTATTTGCAAACAGATCAACTAAATGTGTAGTTTGTAATGCATACTAGAATCAGAGAGAATCAGTTTTCACAGGCTGGAGAACTTTTCTTTGTATTTCTTTGCAATAACAGCTGGGGGCAGGTCATGAATGTATCTCCTGTTTCCCTGTCTCACCTCACTGTGCTTATAGCATTCATGTTATGGACTAACAATGGAGGGACTAAAAGGCAAAAGAGCCTAAAGTGCAATCCACAGATGACCTCAGCTAACTTTGATTTTTGTTTGTTTGTTTTGCTTTTTTGTTCAAAGTGAACTTTTACGTTCCTAATTCTCTAGGTTTTCGGTTCATAGTTGCTACAGATCTTCAGCAGTTTGCCATTCGGTCCCATTTTCTCTGTTCCTTTCTGAAGTTGTGTGCAGCTTAGTGACCCCAGGAAAGCCCTTCCTGATGGCATGCAGCTAACTTAAGGGTGTCAAACTTCCTATTGATAGGAGCTGTTGAACTTGACAGCCTCAGATAGAGGGTGAATATGAGGCATGAATAACTCAATTTGTTCTTCTTGGTTACTTAGGGGGACTTCATAGCATAGTTTTCTCTATTATTATCAGAAAATAAATTTGCATGAAAATGTCTGTGCATTGCTCTTTTGGCCTTTTCACAGAAAGCAGATTTACTCCTGCTTTAGGGAGCTCAGTCTCTACTTTTATTTGACTTGTGGCATTATAGAAGTCAGAAGACATGGCCCATCATTAGCTGCTAAAATCGCAAGGCATTCTGCATGACTGTAGCTGGCAAGGTAGCATTTCAGTCCAGTGCAGTGTGCTTTTCAGGTGTCATAGTGATTGCCTTCCAAAGCATTTGGAAAGAAAAGTTAACATTAACCACCTTAACAAGTGGTAGCTTCATTCTAATGTTGAGATCCATTATTTTAACAAAATGAATGGTTTTGGGGGATATCATATGCTCAAGAGTCCAAGTTTAATATTAGTCTTGAGTTTATTTGGTTTTGAACTTGCTTCATCAGAAATGAATAAATATACGAGAGAAATACAAGTTTTAAACATAAACACTAAGTAGATTGAAATCTTGTCTTTAACTTCAAATCATAGTAAAATTAGCAATTCACAAAGGAATTGTATATATTCCTCAGCCAATGGTAAGTGGATTACAAGATGAAAATTCTGGCTAATGAGAGCTAATCAATAGACTTTTACTATCCTTGGAAGACACTCCAATGGCCCTTCTGTTACAGTCATTATGAGAAACAGTCATTTACCCAGTACACTTTATTCTGAGTGGAATCTGAAACCACACAGTGGGATTAGCTTGATCAGTCCAAACTGACTGACCATGCTTCCCCTCCGCCCAACCATTTGATATGGCTTAGAGAGCTCCCTAGTCATTGGGTGAAGGATTAGTACCTAGCTAACAAATTCAGGTGCAGTTTGCAAAGCTAAACTTTATGAGCCCATCTTCTGATGTTCTTATTTGGGCAGTGCTATGATTCGAGTAACAAAAGATGGCTTTTATAGGCTACATACATTCTAACATTGAGATTCATTATTTTAACAAAATGAATGTTTCTGGAGGGATACCATATGCTGAAGAATCAAAGTTTAATGTTAGTCTTGAGTTTATTTGATTTTGAAGTTGCTTCATCAGAAATGAATAAATAGACAAGAGAAATACCACAGGCTTTAAACATAAATGCTAAGTAGATTGAAATATTGTAAATTTCTTGTGAAATCTTGTGAATCTGTGTGATAGAATATGTATATTTAGGAAATTTGTCATATTATTATATTTCTCTCACTCCTTTTTTTCTAGGTTGCTTTTAAATGTATCATTTGCATCTCTATATATTAATGAGTTACTTTTCGAAATTGAGCTCTTAATAACACCATATTTCATAAGTAGATTATATCTTTATTGACTTGTTTTGCTGGAGTTTAATGGAGGTGTCAAAGAATATTATTTATTTTTTGATATGGGCTAAGATGAGAACCTTTGTAGAAATTTAAATCACCCCAAAACATGACTACCAAAAAGTAGCATTTCTAGGTGTAGTTTGATTTATATTTCATGATGACTGTCATTGGTTCATTCAGCAAATGCTCACTAGCACCTACTGTGAGTCAGCTATTGTGTTAGATAGCTGTGAGGTGGCTCACAACTATAATCCTAGTACTTTGGGAGGTTGAGGTGGGCAGATCAGGAGGTCAGGAGTTCAAGACCAGCCTGGCCAACATGCTGAACCCCCAGCTCTACTAAAAATACAAAAATTAGCCAGGTGTGGTGGTCCACGCCTGTAGTTCTAGCTATTCAGGAGGTTACGACAGGAGAATCACATGAACCCGGGAGGCAGAGGTTGCAGTGAGCCGAGATCGCACCACTGTACTCCAGCGTGGGTAACAGAGTGAGACTCCATCTAAATAAGATAAAATAAATAAAATATCTTTGGATCTTTCCCTTGAAACTTTAAAAATAGGGTGGATTTAGTTTTTTTAATTTAAAACCAGAGCACAGAAGCTATTAATTAGGTTTGCGTTTACTAAATTGAACAACCATGGTCCAAGACAGTGTTATGCTTAGAATTTTCTTTTCTATACTGGAGTCTTGTTATATTGCCCAAGCTGGACTCAAACTCCTGAGCTCAAGGGATCCACCCACATCCACCTCCCAAGTAGCTGAAACTACAGGCACATAGCACTGTGCCTGACTATGCTTAGAATTTTCTCCTTTTCCTGACTTTAGGGTGGTAGATAATTCAGCAGGATGCAAAATAAATGTGTTGCAAAAGTTTGGAAAAGTTAAGATAGCTGTGTGTTGGAGAAAAAGAACAGAATGTTTTACAAAAAAAGCAACCGGGGAGGCATTTTGGAAAGGGGGAAGATGAAGATACATAATAATGCTAATCGTAACATGGAGAAAGTATATTTTTCCAAAGAAAGATTATAATGCTTGTTTTCTTGATGAAGTGAACCAAAAAAGTCCAACCAAGGATTCCGATTCCCTTTTCTTCCCAAAAGTAACTAGAAAGGTTCTTATCTAAAAGATTTTGTTATATTACAGGAGAATGAAATTTTCAGTACACTCAATATTATGCAGAGTGAAATATACAGATTGGTGAAAAGAGTATCCTCAAAATTTGTAGGATTTTTTGTGCATTCAGTAATTGCAGCTTTCCCAGCTATTCACAGATTGTGGTATTTCCAATTCTTCTTGTTTCATAATCGCAACTAGTAATTATGAGAAAATAATTTTTAACTGTCCTCTCTGACCTAATTAATATTACATTGTGCTAGGAACTACTAGCTGATAAGTTCGAAGGCTCTGATGTGAAAAACCCGTTGTTGGTTGTATGTTTCAGTTAACATTCATGATGACTTTGTCTTGCATGAATTATTACTTAGAGTATTACTGACCCATATTAATGGGATCAAGACCAATACATCTTCTGTAAGGGAGAAGTTTTGCATCACTGAACAATAAAGCAGGACAGCATAGTTTGTGTAAAAGAAGATTTAGAACTACATAGCCCATTATTTCACTTTCTGTGACATAATTGTAGTGAACTCTTGAACTTGTAGGGAATATATGCAACAGTAAGACCAAGGAAGTAAGGATATTTTCCTCCTTAGATGATGCAATGCCTAGTGTCACAGTGCCGTCACTTCACCACATTGGCTGAAAAAGCATTTGGGAAAAGTCAGGTCTGCATGTCTGACTTGTGAATTACATTAACTAAGCCTAAACCTAATAGCCCAAGTATGCTAGAGGGAAAAGAGGAAAGGGAGAGTTAAAATTGCTTTGAATTAAAATTGGAAAAAGATGAGAACCTTTGTAGAGATTTAAATCACCCCAAAACATGACTACCAAAAAGTAGCATTTCTAGGTGTAGTTTGATTTATATTTCCATGATGACTGTCATTGGTTCATTCAGCAAATGCTCACTAGCACCTACTGTGAGTCAGCTATTGTGTTAGGCGCTTGGGATATGGCAGCAAAGGGAATGGGAAAGATTCATTCTCTTGAGCTCACATTCTAGTAGAAGATTTGAACAATAGACAGTAAACATAATAAATGAGCAAATGCTATCGTATGTTAGAAAGTGGTAATAGCCAGAAAAAAGAAAGCATAGAACAGAATAATAGTGACTTGGAGTATGTGTGGGATGAGCTAGTGTGTGGGCAGTTGTCACAAGTTTGATTTCCTAGAAGATCCAATCCATATCATGGCATCTCTCCCCTGCCACACACATTTTGTAGAATAAATCTATTTTAAGATACAAGCCAACTGCTTCTCAAAAAGGTTAAGTAACTTGCCTTAGATCAAGCATCTGTTAAGAGAGAAATCTGTTTACCCTAAAATATTTTTATCATACCCTGCTGCCTCCCAGCTCAGTGTCTCCCTGCTCCCCTGTTTCTGTTGCTTTCTGCCAGGGATATCTTTGGCTCAACTGGTTATCTCAGGATGGTATGCTGCAGATGTTTTATCGGATGCTTGCTTTTTCCAGGCCACTCAGGGTTCCAGTGCCAGATATAGTTCATTGCTATAGTTATATTCTTGGGAATAGCAGCTTATAATAACTGGAAATTAGACATGCATGAGAGGGTAAGAAGGCTAGGATCGAAATGTTAAGATGTAGAATGTAGGTTAGAGGCCAGAGCTGTATAATAGGTGAAGGGAGATAATTACTTAACAAGAAAATTGTGTCCAGGGTTGGTGCTGAGGACAGTAAATAAGGCATGACTCATAAAGGAAGCAAAATCACTTGAAGAGTTAGTGCTGCTGGTTCTTAAAACTCACATACAGTATCTCATTCAGTGCCTGGGGCCTGGAAAGTGGGGTTTATGGCCTCATTTCATGGATAGCTAAACTAAGATTGGAAAAAATTAGGTGACTTGCCTAAGGGTCACAAAGGTGGGATGAGAATTCAAATGTAGGTTCTCTGGTTGCAAAGCCTCCTTCTTTCTACTACACCAGAGAGTAAGATTAGAAGAGAAAGAAACAGAGGCCAAAAGAACAAATACGGCAAAGTCTGCCCTTTGGTGTCCTCCACCAATTCTTCCTTGACTAAAGATTGAGTTCTACTTGAGTTCTGATTTAGGAAATATTGATAGAGAGGTAGCAAGATTTATTCCCACTCCTGCCTACCAGTTTTCAGGGACTGCCTTCCTCTCGGTGGAAACTAACTCACAATTCTCATATTGTCTTTACAGCAATTTCTAGAGCTACAGCTTTTAGCTTACTGTGGACAAGAATAGCTAGCTTTTATTAAGCACTTACTCTCTGTTAGACAGTGTTCTAAATTTAATTCATTTAAACTTCATAATGTGTCTATGAAGTAGGGTCTGGTATTTTCTATATTTTACATAAGAGCAAATTGAGGCATAGAGAAAGGATATTTCCTGAGATTTCACAAGTAAATGAAGGACGTGTGTTTTAAATCCAGTAAGTCTTTAACCACAATGCTATGCTGCCTCTCAACTGAAAGATGAGTAGCTACCATAAACTAATAGTTCCTGGTGCCTTTGCCAGTAATTGAATCATTGCAACAACTCTGGAGGCAGGTTTTTTAAATTATGGTAATTTTATTTTACAGGTGAGGAAACTGAGTCACGGGAAGGTTAAACTATCTGCCCCTAGTTACACAGCTACCAAGCAGTAGAAGCTGGATTCAAATCCCAGCAGAATTGAGCCAGTTCTTGATAAAATTGCAATTATATGAAAGTGTTATTGGTCTTCAAATTCTTAAGACGTTAATGACCTTGGAAGGTGAATGGAATCTGATCATCTTTTTTCCATCCTGCTTGCTTATTAGTTGAGGGCTACAGAATCAAGATTGTATGGACTAGGTGGAAAACTGGTTTTTATCTTAGGCAAATAAGTAATTACGCTTACTTGTGGAAGAAAGGAGTGAGATTATATAGCATCTCTTGTAACTGTCACTAAAGAATGCCATCCATGTTTAGCATCAGGAACTAGCACTGTCCCACAATTGCTCCCTCACAGCAGTGGTTCTCAAAGTAGGCACCCACAAAATACTAGTGTTAAAGGCTGAATGTGAAAATACTAAATGCTAAAAGCAAATAATGGTAGGCCTAACTTGCAGAAAACAATTATGCAGATAGAATTTTCTTCATTGAATATTTCTTTCTCATGAATTCTTCTTGAATCTTTGGAGCCTGGCTTGTTAGTGAGTGACAATATAAATGAAGAACAAACACAAAGCATTAGAAATTACCTGGTCTGCTTCAGCTATGTTTTGGGAGTATCCAAGAATGCAGTTTCCTATTGCATTCATAACATGGGGATCATCACTTTTTGGGGTTCCTCTAGGAGCACCCTGGCTCCCAGATGGAGGCCATAAGGTCAATCAGCCAGCATGGAGCAGGACATTTGGTGGAAAATAGGTCACCCATTCTACATGGCTTTTCTTTCTGGCATCTGGTTTAGCATAGAGAAGGCCCACTCAAGGAAAGCTTGTTTCAGAGAAAAACACTCAAGTAGGAGTTCAGAGAAGCTTTGCTGTTGCATTGCACCAATTGGAATGGGAGACCTTTTTTCCATTTCATTCTCAAACGTAGTTCACATCCTGGTCTTCCTCCTTCCTCCCACCCCATGACTCTCATTCAGCTGTGTTGTGAAGGTTCCACAACCCCTTTAAGGTTTATGGTCTTATGAAGCACAGCTGGATAGAGGTTCTTTATTCTTAAGCCTTTGGAAGGCTTCCCTTTGAAAGTTTACAAACGCCCCATCTCTTTTCTCTAGGTAGGAACATTAGGAGCAGACTTTAGTGGAAGTGAGGCATACTCAGTATCTACCAAACACAATCAGGTACACGGAAGTCATTCCATTTCTGACTGGAGGGATTGTTTCCCATTCTTTTACTTAAAAGCAAGTAAGCAGATGGATTGGAGCAAATAACAATAGTCAAGGCCCTCTGCAGACTGGTGGAAGCACTCAGGAATGGCCTCCCACCCCTGTGGGCCATGAAGTCATTACATTGTCCTCATGCTCTGCCTTCACTCTGTGGTCTTCCAGACCAGTTGGAAGCTGCAGTGTGCTGTGCTTCTCTGCAGGAGCTCCCCTTCAACGCCCACCCCCCCACACACAAACACACCTGCAAGCTGCTTTAGTGGCTGTTCCATCTGTGACTTTAAGAATAGATAAAACAATCAATAGCAGATAAGTGGTATCATGCTGCTTCAAACACAGAGGGAAACAGTGGGTCCCCTTTAGACAGTTAAAACAGCAGCTACAAAAATGAAGAGCAATGACTTGGGGGAAGGACCAGTCTGACATCTGTTGACCATTTGGCCAGTAGCTAGTGGTGCACCAAAGAAGTAACTTGAACAAGTTCAGAATCCAAGAAAAAAAAAGCGAATTCATTTGGATATCAGAGTGGGGCAAAACATTCTATTGTTCGGCACCATTTTGATCAAAGATAGACGATAGATGTCAGGCTGATTTGTCAAAATCATTGTAGAGATGATGGGTTTTATATTTTTGTAAAGTCAGCTTTGGGGTGCTTTGTACACCTTCACATAGCTGGCCAGTTAACCTTCAGAGCTTGAACTATATTGTTCCCTCAGTCTTCCTCGTTGTCATAGAACAGAGAGGTTTTTCATGTGCTGTGCTTGTGAAATCTTAAGGCTTTTCCATTGCTCTGCCACCTCTATTCCTGTGTTTCTCATTCCTCCTCTGGCAAAAGGCATTTTGAGGCCCATGTTTGCGTGGCATTCCATGTTTCACAAGCGCTTAGGGCCTGTGATTTGCTGCTGTGGCCCCAAACTGTTGTTAACTGCCCCCTGTCTTGGGTCTGTTTTTTCAGGCCAAGGCTCTACCAGTCCATGAATGAGCTAGCAGCAGGTAGGTCAGCAAGGGCATCTGGGCCACCTGAATTGGAATTAAGGGAGAACAGACTTTTGTTTTTGTTGACTCTCAAACAACTCTGTTAGTTGTGGCCTAAGTCTTTTCTAAGTCACATTGACAAGAATGAGAAATGTCAAAAGGAAAATCTTTAATATTAAATTATATTTACTTCATATGCAAACATCCATAGGTGTATTTTTATATGAGGGCTTTTATAAATAGGGAAAATAGTATCGGGTTTTGAATGATTAATTATTTCACGTTTCTCTTCTTCAAGCTGCTAGACTGCTTACAGAAAATGAGACCTTCAAGTTCTTACAGTTAAGATTTCCTGATAACCTTGAGCACTGAAAGAAACTAAACCTTGATGTTTCTTGGAGTTTTTATCAAAACTGAATAATTTTGTAAAGAGAATGTGATTGAAGAGCAATAGCATAGCTGATCCATCATAAATTAAAATTAGCTAAGTGCTCGTGAGGGATTTGTGCCATGTCTTTAATTCCTTCCCAAACAAAGCTAATGATGACATTCTCAGCTTTGCACTGTCCTCTGATATAGCACTGGCCCTACCGTAATAGAATTTGTGTGTGTGTATGTGCGTGTTTATCTAACTCATAGACTAAGCATCTAAGATCAGTTTACCCAGTTTTCAGCACAGTGGTCAATCAGTGGTTCATCAGTGCTGGGCAATTGAATAGCTACACAGTCCAGCAATTGCTTGGACGTGGTTCTTTTAATACAGGCAGCCCATATTCAGGCCAACTCTGTGAAATGGCACCGGCTCCTCCCAGGGGTCCTGAAGCATACTAGGGTAGCCATGGGGGAACCACACTGAGCTAAGACTCGCCAAATTCCTTCTCCAGAAACTGGAAACAATCCAATTAATAGCAATAGCTGACATTTTCTGAGTTCTCATTTCATTTTATCCTTACAACAATCTTACAAGGCAGATTTTATTAATCCCATTTTACAGATGAAGAAACTGGGTCTTAAGGAGACTAAATTTAAGTTGGAAGCCAATTGGATTAGCCTTGCGCTTTAGCCCCAGACATTCTGGGTTCACAGCTCGTGCGTTGCCTCCTACTGACTGTGTGACCTTGAGCAAATTCCTGTCATCTGCCGGTAACTCCGTTTCTGTGTCTATAGCATGGATAATAATAGCTGTTTTAAAAAATCTGCTGCAAGGATTAAATAAAATGATATAAATGGAATACCTAGTATAATGTCTAAGACAGGGTAAACATTTAGCGTTTTTATTATAATTATTGGTTTTAGGCCCACAGGAATTCAGACACAGATCTGTCAGGTTCTGAAGGAGGTTTATAAGCAAGGCTTGGCAAGGCCAGGTCTGACTTGAGGAAGTGCACTGGAGTCACAGAGCAAAGGATGGCCTGACTTGGGATATCCATCAACTGAGAGAGAGGCGGGCACTTACCAAACAAGTCCAGGCTGAGCTGGGTCTCCAGCAGTGGGATACCAAGTAGGGGTGGTGGAGTTGAACTTGAGATACCTTTCTGAAATAGAATTGACAAAATGTGTTATCAGTTAAAAGTAGGGAATGGGAGACAGAGAAAATTTAATGACAAGGGAGCCTGGGAAAGGGAGGAGCTACCTTTAAGAAGCAGAATAAAGGAGAGAGAATTGTCAGCGTGAACGTGAGAGATGTTAATATGTTAATATGTTCATATGTTTTGTATGGTAAAGGTATAGACAGGTGTATATTATGTTCAAGTGAATGCGGACAGTGGGTCTGAAATGCCAAGTGCAGCCCAGCTCTGAGGTCAGGGAATGCATCTCGATGGAAATTGAACCCTGAGTATGTTTTCTAAGCACTCTGTTTATCAGTTTCCTTATCTGTAAAAATGTGGCTGTTGGACAAGATCATTGCTCAGGTCCCTTCCTATGCTTTTTCTGGATTTTGTAACCTTTTGTTGGTTATTTCTACCCGCTGTGTTACTCCCTTTTTCAGACTCTCAGTGGATCTTTTTTTAACTGGTCTCACAGATGACAAACCCCTGAGCATGGGGTTCAGAGCCCTCATCCCATGTCTACATCTTACTTTTCATTCTCCTGTCTTGTTGCCCCAGCCATCCTAATGTAGTTAATAAAGTGACTCACCATCCCGGATATACCCTAATATTTTTTTTCCAGGTTCTGCTCACAATACTTCCTCTGCCTGGAGTGTCTTCCGGCTGTCTCTCCTCTGACAAGTTTGTTACACAGCAGGCACTGCTCCCTGCAATCTCCCTTCCATGCCAGACCCTGGTTACCCTTCATTGAGCCCCTGCCCTGTGCCACACCCATGCTTTGCAATTATCCTATCTCGTGGCCTAATGGCAAGTCTTTCAAGACGGAGGAGGTCTTCTTATCTCCATTTTATATGAGAACAAATTGAATCTGACATGTTAAGAAGCTTGCTAAAGCCTGAGAGTTGAGATTCCATCTTGGCTCACTCTGATCCCAAATTCCAAGCCCATTCTACTACTTCAAGCTACAGACCTGGGGACACTTGGTAAATCTTTCTTATGGCTTTTATCTAAGGTTGTCTTCTGCTTTAGGGGATTCAGCATAGTTTTATTGAGCATCTACTGTATGCCAGACATTTGCACAAATGTTAACTCACTTAAGGGTAGGTTTTATATCTTACTTATTATATTTTTCCAAGACTTAATTGAAAGATGGTACTGAGGTAGAAATTGAGTAAATGTTTGTTGAGTTCAACTGCAATGAGTAGAGTCACCCATCTAGCATAAAGAGCTATCATCAAATTAGGAATCAACAAACATGTCCTCCTGTTAGCTGAATGATCTGGTTACCTGTAGGATGACTGCCAGCTTCATTGGGAACTCTGTTAAATAGATCAGTTGAAATTGGTAAGGGATGACTTGGGTTTTCTTTTTAACTCTTTGTCCTTAAGGTTAGTAACTGTGTTTTAGGACACATTTTAGATCATTGTTAGTGAAGGCAATTAAATGGCTCCTTAAAGGACAAGAGGAATTTATGTCAAAATAAATTTACTTATCATTATTGGACATGTATTTTGACATAAATACCTAAAATTACAGTGGGATTACTACAATCATCATCAAGATGTGTTTAAGTTGAATTTGTACAAGACTTTGTGTTAAGTGTACAAGAAAGAAAACTATAGAAAAACTTTATTTATCTCCTGTTGCAGAGGCAATGGAGCTTTTCTCATACCTAAATATTTAAGATAGCTGAAGTGTATGCTACCAAGTGACAAGACCTTTTATTTTAAACATAATTGATAAACATATTTCTTAAGCAAAATATATGAAAGAAAAATTTTCTGATATTCATGCATTGTCATACAATTCATGACATGAAATATATTCAACAAATGTATTCAACATGAGTCCACTGAGGATACTAAGTGCCAGGTGGTGGTCTAAGTTCCAAGGATAAGGCAAGAAATGGCACAGGTGCTTGGTCTCATGGAACTTAATTCTAACAGGAGGAGCATGGAATTAACAAGTAAGCAAACACAGTTGTCCCTCGGTATGGAGGAGGTTGATTATAGAATTATCCCTTATCAGGATACCAAAATCCACGAATGCTCAAGTCCCTGATGTAAAATAACATGGTATTTGCATATAACCTACATACATCCTCCTAATCTAATTATCTTTAGATTACTTGTAATACTTTAGGCAACATAGATGCTTTGGAAATAGTTGTTATAGTGTATTGCTTTTTATTTGTATTATTTGTTTTTTTTTTTTTTCCAAATATATTTGATCCATGGTTGGTTGAATCTGTGAATGTGGAACCCATGGATATGGCAGGTAGACTGTAAGTGAGAAAGGTAATCTCAGATATGGTAATCGCAGCTATGAAGAAACTACAAGGAATTATTTGTTTTGTAGCAGGGGCAGGGGAAGAGGCCCCTTTAAGTAGGGCAGTCGGATAAGGACTCCTTGAGGAGAGACATTAAATCTGAAACTAGAAGAATTACCATCAAGTGAAGAATTGGAGTAGAGCGAAGGTCCTGAGATGAGGGGAGCACAGGGTGTTCCAATTTAAGCTAGTTTGTTGGGCCTGAAGTTTGAGTGAAACTTTCAAGAATATAGGTTGGGCAGGTCTATGACCATGGGAATCAGAAGGATGGGAGGATGACAGCATAGGAGTTAAGACTGGATGGTCCTTAGGTTCCTGGAGATAATTAAAACCAATGAACAGAATCATTGTTTACGAGAACTATTATAGAAGCTGCTTCCCTTCTCTGACACATCTCCCAGTGACAGTGGTAAGTCCTGTGGGGCATTAAACTAAACATATTACCAATAAATAAATAAATAAATACTCATTTAAACCTCAAAACAACCCTAGAAGGTAGGCACTATTACTCTCCTTCCATTTGACAGATAAGGAATCTGAGGCACAGAGATGTTCATTTTCCCAAGATCACATTTATTTAGCGGTGGAGATTAGAGGCAAACCTAAGTAGTTTGGTTGAGGGGTCCATGATTTTAATTGTTATGTCCTGTAGCCTCATGCACTATCCATTGAGATGGGGTAAATAAGGCCTTAGAGAAAGCAGAGAAAAAGAATAAAGACAGCATAATGAGAAGATAGGAGGGGAGCTGAGTACAGTAATACATTGTCTGCTGGGCAGTAGACAGGGTACCCATGTTTGAATTTGTTTTTTTTGAGTTTATCACTCCACGGTTGCATAACTGTTGTTCCGCCACATTTGCCATATGCTTTCCTGGACCAGTAGCTAGAATAAACTCATTGTTTATAATAACCTCTTCAACTAGCTAACAGAGGAATGTGCGTGAACAACAAACAAACCAGAAGCATGAAAGGAGCTGGCACAAATGAGCAACAGCGAAATCAAATGACCACCCAAAACCATCTTTAGCAAAGAGAAAGAGCGCTAGTTCCCCAGGCTGCTTTTGCGATGCGTGCTTCAAGGGCTTTTTATTTTTAAGAGGACACAAAGGCTGTTTGAAGTTCATGGAAAAATCCCACCTTCTTTTCAACCAGAGCCTGGCACTCTAAATTTTGCCTATTGTATTTGGTAGAAGCCACCAGCACTGCCCTGTCCTATTATTTTCATCTCTAAACTCATCCTAGGGGTTGCTGAGACAGGAGAGTTCCTTGGTCCCCTTTGCAGAACTTACGAGAGGGGTGTGGCTTGCCTACTTGGCTGCCAAGCTCTAACCCCTTGTGGAAGGGGAAGCACACAGACAAGAGGGTGCCAGGGCTGGGGTGAGTGCTTTTGGACTCTGGCCCCAGGGTAGCATTTAGGGGTGTGTACAATTAATCCTCTTTTAGCAGTTGCCATCTGTGAATGGCTAAGTATTAACCAGCTCAGTAGAGGGTCAGGGTGACAGCCTTTTGTGCCCTGCCCTCTTGGTACCTGGGTCATTATCTGGCATCCAAGAAGAATTAGGTCACATGGACTTGAAGAATGGTGAATGCAGAGGTTTTACAGAATGATGGAGGCGGCTCTCAGCAGGATGGGGAGCTGGAAAGGGGATGTAGTGGGAAGATTATCTTCCTCTGGAGTTTGGGACAGCAAAAATCCTTTCTGATTCTCCAGCTGTCTCTTTGACATTCAGATGCTTCTGCTCTTCTCTCCTTCTCTGCCACACCACTCTGATCCTTTGCAGTGGAGTTTGAGGTTTGGGTACAAGATGGGGGGCATGGCAGGCCAGGGTGGTTTTGGAAAAAGCAACATTCAGGAAGGAAAACAGGAATGTGAAGTTCTCATTTATGGCCATGGGCTCAGGCTTCTGGGTGGGGCTTTTTCCAGGGAACTGCCCTCTTCTGCCCAGTATTTCCCTGCCTCCTGTCATTATCACTGTGGCCACTCTGTGTTGGCTTCTGCAGAATGTCTCCGGATGACCCATTCTGGTTCTTTACACAACTCTGAGGTTGCAAAGGAGAAAGTGTCAAAAGAAGGACTTCCTCCTGTTCTGCTCAATTCTCCTTGTCCTCAGAAAAAGCCTGATTGTATTCAAAATAGGAGAATCCAGCTTACATTATGCCTTTATAAGATGGTACTGAGGTAGAAATTGAGTAAATGTTTGTTGAGTTCAACTGCAATAATTAGAGCCACCCATCTAGCATAAAGAGCTATCATCAAATTAGGAATCAACAAACATGTCCTCCTGTTTGTTGGACATGTAGGAGTAGCCCTGCCCTTTCCTGGGAGAGTTAAGGAAGTTCCCCTGGTTTGCCTTTGACCTGGAAGTCCCTCATTGTGATTGCCGTCACTCTGCCTTGGTGTACTCACCTACTTTCAGTGTATTCTTTGGTGACCACCTCAAAGTTCCTATGGTCTCCACTGTTGTGGCAGTGCCAGGAAATTTTAATAATTATTAAAGCCTTTTAAATGAAATGTGAAAGAGGCCGCAAATTCTGTCATGGCTTCAATTCCCCCGTTAGTTGCTAGCACCACTGAGCGTGTGACCTTGTTTTTAATAGCGTGGTTATTTTCCTTTGTTACTTGCATACTCTATTTCTTTCCATATTTAACTTTGCTCCTCTATGATCTGTTCTAAATTGTGGTTGCATTGTGCGTTGCTCCTTAATTATAAATCCTGGTGCCACACTTTCTCCTGTTTTTCCCCCATTTACTATTTAATTATCTGCTTTCTCCTCTTTGATTGGATTTATGGTCATTGAGTGAACCATTTATTTTCTACTATCTCCTTATGTATCAAAGATAAAATATTCTTAAGAAGAAAATGTGATTGAAACTTTAGAAATACTTTTAATAAGTAAGAATAGTTAACACCTGTAGTGCTTACACCGTGCTAGGCACTTTAATAACTCGTTTAATCCAAACAATCAGGCTTGGCGATCATCTTCACCATTGGGAAAGTAAAGCCCAGAGGGTTATATAACTTAATAAATTTGACCTTGCTGTTTCCCAAGATGTGTTTCCCCAATGATTTGTATTATTTTACAATATAAGTTGATTTTCAAACATGTTATTTCTCCTTTGTTTGCACACATTAGCTTATTTACATGAGGTTCTGTTAGTTTTTTCTACGAATTGATTAACAATACTGCTATGTTTGTTTTTATTTTCCCCTAAGTATGGTTAATACCTGATTTTAAAAAATGAAAGAAAATGTGGTTGTTTGCTAATTCTGCAAACTCATTATTTGTTCAGAAGATGTAATAAACTCTACTTTTGTATATAACGTCGAGAATAATCATTGCTGTTTATAGTCATGTGAAAAAAGTTCTTTAGGATTATTATTTCATCCCTATTTAAGTTTTCAGGATGATTTTTAAATAAAATATAAGGTGTAAATGTGATAAGGATTGTCTCACGTAAAAAAAAAAGGAGGTTATAATCCACAGGAGGGCACACCTGTGCACAGATGCTCCCACACACTGCGCACGTGTACCGGAAGCACGGCTGAACTATTACTACTACAAAGGCAGTTGACCATTTCAATCCATAGAAAACTTGAAATCAAATTTGCTGCAGACAGTGAGGTGAAGGTTGAGTGTCTTTAATCAGTATCTTTTCTGGCCTAAGCATTAGTCTTGCAATTCCTTTAGCTTGCATGGAGGCTATGGGGGTGACATTTATCCCAGCCACTATCAGATTGGAAGCCACCACTGAGATTTCTGGCTCATAGGCATATTGATATGCCAGCTGGACTTCTCATAGATTCCCCAGCAATTTGTACCTCTTTGCAACTTGGTACTTAATATTTACTTATTTACTTTGAATGATTAAAAAAATTTAAAAGAAACTGAAGAGTTTAAATATGAGCAAATTTTGATTACAATGTAGATCACCATTCTACTATTGCACTAAAAGGAGCCATGGAAAATTGACCATAGATTAGCAGTTTCATGAGGAAGGTGAAAGGGACAGCTAAGTTTTTTTGCAGAAACATCTTTAAGACAAGATGAGCTTGTAAATCTTTTAATTCTCATTCTAGAATTTGGAAACAGAATCTGAGTTATTTTCTTTGTTCCCTCATAAGAACAAAAACATACTTGCTTGATTATTAGACACATAATAAACTGGGTGGCATTTAGATTATGAAATTTGGTTACAAACATTTTTATGCATGTTATTTTGTGATTAGGCAGAAGACAGAGCATTGCATTCTGTGTTTAAGTACAGGATAGTGTTAAGGAAACATGAGAATGTAGGGAATGGTTGATAAACACATGCAATTAATGAAACTGTGACATGACAGCACTTTGGTGGTTGTCAGTGAGCTTGCTGGGCCTCTGGTTTCTATTCATTACTTATTCTAGTTCCCTAGTTGAATCACTCCTCTGCCCTCACACAGGCAACATTATTAAGGGGTGGATTGAAATGGTGTCCAAATTGATAAGAGGTAGTTACCCAGTGTTTCTGGATGTGTTTGTGACTCGAAAAAGTTTCAGGCTAAATGGAGTGAAGATGATTTGAAATGTAAATGGATTCCTTGTCCCTTTTGTAGATAATTGTACTAAATTGTAATCTGTGGGCAGCTAATGTGTTCTTGTGTTCACTGATAAGCTGTGTGGCTTGAAACAAATTTATAAAAGGGGACAAGTTGTTTGTAGGCAAAAACTCTCAACCCAGTAAACTCTGTATGTGTGATACTTTTTGTGCTTCTGTGAACAGGAATCCCATCTAAGTTACCTGCCTCCACAAGTGCAGTGACTCCCCACCCACCTCCCCAGTAATAATGGGTGGTTTATAACTGGCTCTCTTTCTTGAGATCCATTTTAGAGATTTGGGATGAAATGTACACTTAGGATAGGCTAGACAAAGGGTCCCCAAAGTTTTTCTCTGAAGGGATTGATAACAATTTGTTTTGCCTTTGCAGGCCAGTGGTCTGTGCCAAGACCACTCAACTGTGCCTTTATAGGCCTAAAGTAACCATAGGCAGTACTCGAATGAAGGGCAAGGGTGTGTTCCAATAAACTTTTATTAAGAAGCACTGAAATTAGATTTTTATGTGATTTTCATAAATCATGTACTATTGTTCTTCTTTTGACTTTCTTCCAATAATTTAAATAATTTGTCCAACAATTTAATTTTCTTGTAGCTAGAGGGCCTTACAAAAACAGGCAGTGGCCAGATTTGGCTGAGGAACCCTGGGTTGGATGTGTTCTTTCTGCCGTGAGTGTCCACGTCCCCTTCTGATCTCTTCTCTTTTCAGCTTTCTAAACTCAACCCAGTACTGTCTCCAGGATCTTTTGTTTTTGTGGCTTTGCATGGAGGCCCTGACTAGGTTTTCGTTTTGTTCTGTTTCTCCTGTTGGGGAACACAGAAGAAGAAGGGGGAGGGGAAAGGGAACAGGCAAAGGTTTTTTTGTTTACAGGAGTAGGGACAACAGAAACAGGAATTTATGCTGCCCGGCTATAAGGGTGAAGAGTTTAGACGTACAGCATCTGAGGCTGCTTCTGTGGCTATTTTTTCCTATTACAAGAAGTTTAACTGCAATAATTTAGTTCGAGAAAAAGACCATGATGATATATGTGTGAATGAGTATAACGCATTTGAGACTTATCTATTTGTTATTGTTTTTGTATTCCTTAAAAAAAAAAATGCAGATCCAATTGTGAAAAGACAGGCAGGGTTGACTGCAGTGTTACTGGATTCTGGCTGCCTTTCAGCTTGAAGTCCTTTCTAATGAGAGCAAAGCTGAATTGTCATTGTCCTCAGGCAGTAGTAAGCAAACCACCTCTGGTAATTTAGAGGATGCAGAACACTTCTTTGTCCTACATAGCCTTATAATTACTGATCTTCGAACCTCTAGTTTTGGAATAACTTGGGTCTTACGCACTTGAGTCCTATAATATTATTTTACTTGAGGGTGAAGAAGTTAATGTATAATGTCTTTGGCTAGTACTTCAGACACTTTGAAAATGTCTTGATATTTAATCAACATAAAAACAAAGTAAATTTTAACTGTGTATGTCCTTTCCTAGGAATATTTTAATCAAATAGGCTGTTACTCTTTTGTTAACACCTCTGTTTATTTGAATCCTCTCTTTTCATTTGGATGAGGTAGTGTCACAGTCAACAGGAACGTTAATAAAAACCTGATTTTCCTATTGATCTGCTTCAGGCATTAGTGAGAATACATTTTTGAGGTCATTTGAGAAGCATGTCAGAGTTTGGCTCAAACATCTCATTCCACTTCATATTGTAGGAAATGGTGCTGGATTTTGGAGGCTTGTGGGTAGGATGTACAAGCTTTGCTCATCCTTGGCTATGAGCAGTTGAGGTTGGCAGGCCTGTGGGGTCTCAATTGGAGGAAGTCCAGAGAGTTCTGCTGCTGTGCAGCAACACTGGCCCAGGAAGGGCATGGACCTCACCTTGCACTCTCATATTTGGCTTTTTCATTTCTGTATCCTCCTCTCTCACAATTCTTACCATGAAGACCTTTCCTTTCATCGGCATAACATAGCATACTTTTCTCTTTGTCAAAGATTGTGATTTTCGTAAAAAATGAGATACTTGACATACAGCCACACAAAAACGTATATACAAATTTCATAGCAGCATTACTCACAATAGCTGATAAATTAAAATCAAACACATGTTCATCAGCTAATGAATGGATAAATCAAAGATATGTATTTGTATGGTGAATTATTATTCAGCCATAAAAGGAATGAAGTACCGATATCTTGCTGCATGGATAAACGTTGAAAACAATATGCTAAGTGAAAGAAACCAGATACAAGAGGCCATATAGTGTATGATTCCATTTACAGGAGATGTCCACAATAGGCTGCTCTATAGACAAGAAGTAGTATATTAATTGTTGCCAGAAGCTAGGCAGAGGAATAGGGAGTGGCTGCTAATAGGTGTGTTTTGGGACAATGAAAATGTTCTAAAATTATTGGCACTCGTTGCCCAACTCTGTGAATATATTAAAAACCACTGATCTTTAAAAGGCTGAATTATTTGATATGTGAATTCTGTTTCAGTAAAGTTGTTATAAAAAATGATAGTTTTGAAAAATAGAAAAATTATGTTAATATCATTCTGTCATCACCAAAAACTAGTTTTTCCTATAACCAGTTATACAATTTGTAATATATATTTTAAAATACTTGATTTATTTGCTTTTTATTTGACTAATTGGTGTGGTAGTCAACTACCAAACAAATATTTTCCGAAAAAACTAAGTCCTGTCTTATGGATGAAATATTAAGTTTATTATTCAGTATGTTGTGATTTCAGTAATTTCTAAATATTATCAGTTCTCATTTATGCGATAAGTACTTTGTGGTTGCAAAGTACTTAAGTGTGAAAGAAAATATTTAGTCAGAGATCTGAATTCTTTTTTTTTTTCTATAACGAACATTTTAACTCAGAAAACTTCTGAGTTCATGGCATTATGGTTCAAAACGTGGCCAACGAAATTTGTGGCTTGTATAAATTTGCTTTTTGGAGAGTCTAAGAGCTGATGACATGAAACGTGCAGTTTCATGTGACATCCTACATAGGGAGACTCTCGTATTTGCTGAAGAAGAGGAGAAAAACAAGTGAGTTGTCTCCCATCTTGGTTTTCCTTTATTGTGACAGCTGAAGATAAAAAAGCCCGTTATATGCCAAATATAATCATCTGGTATATCTGCCTCCGCTAAGATAAAGCAAAGATTTAGGTGGCCTACAAGATTTCTTCAGCCAAAACACATAAGGACATTGTGGTTTAAGATAAACAGAACCGTGGCTCTTGGAATGGGAAGAATGCTCTCCAGGCCCACTGAGGGGGTTATTATAGGAGCAGCAGCAGTTGTTTGTGGCAGGAGAAATTATTCAGAAGATTGCTATTTCTGCAATTCTGGGATGCTCCAGCTGCATAGATTGGAACTGATAATACCCAGTCAGTAGCCCATCTGTTTCTAAAAAAGCCCAAAGAGAAATGTAAAAATGGCAGTCAGAACAGAGGCAGTTATGTGGTGTGGACTAAGACACACAGTCAACAGTTGCTTGTGGTCTCTCCCCCTTGATTTTCTAAGTAATGGAATTGGAATCAGAATTCTATCTATTTGATTCACACAGTGATTTCTGTTACAATATTTGCAACTTTCAATTCTGTTTAGTGAATATTTAATGATGAAGATGAGGATTAAGAACATGATCTCATCTTGAAAAGAGACTGGATGACTTCAACCATTTAAGCTCAGACCTGTAGAAGACAGAAATAGCTTGGAGGAGTGTGGTTACATGGCGTAGCTGAGAAAGTTTGGGTTTTAAAGTTAGAAATACTGGGGTTGTTGTTCCTGCTGTACCTCTTCCTGGCTGTGTGCTTGAAGGCAAGACACTTAACATCTGTGTATGGTCTCTGAAGGTCCTCAAGGGGTTGGAATATAATTTTATTAGGTGATGAGAATTAAATGAAATCATATCTGCAAAGCTCCAGGCTTTTTGAGTAAGTATTCCACAAATGCTTTAGAGACTTAGCATGAAGAAAGAAAAGACTGCTACTGGAAATGTTAGACCCCTACCTCATATTAGTCCATTTTCACATTGCTGATAAAGACATACCTGAGACTTGGTAATTTATAAAGAAAAAGAGATTTAATGGACTCACAGTTCGGTGTGGCTGGGGAGGCCTCACAATCATGGTGGAAGATGAAAGACACGTGGCGAGGGCCAGAGAGAGAATGAAAACCAAGTTTTATAAGAATTTCCCCTTATAAAACCATCAGATCTAGTGAAACCTCTTCATTACCACGAGCACAATATGGGGGAAATGACCACCACGATTCAATTATCTCCCAGCAGGTCCCTCCCACAACACGTGGGAATTGTGGGAGCTACAATTAAAAATGAGATTTGGGTGCAGACAGCCAAACCGTATCACCCCTCGTGTTGACCAAAGGGCATAAATTAAGGGAGGGGAGTCCTCTGCAGTAATTCTAGGGCATAACCCAGTAGAAGTCCACAAGCAAACTGCAACTTCTGTGTTATGAAGCCTGCCTTATCCTTTTCTCAGAGATTATTATTGTTAACTCCTAGGTCAAGTTAGAATTTTCTGGAAATTCTGTGGTCATTTGGAGATAAATTCCCCCAAGCTCCTTAGCAGTTAGAAAATAGGTTGTATTCCTTTGAGTCAATTGAAGATAAATTAACCAATGTTGCCCATAAGTTCCCAGATTTTAATATTGGACTGTAAAGATGAACTTATAGGAATTTGGCTCTGGCTTGAGGTATGTTTTTTCTTTATGGACCGTAGTATATGCATAATTTTTAATAATATTAGCCTTAATATTTTCATCTGTGAAATGGGCTTAATTTACCTTGCGTGAGGGTGAGGTGAGCAAAGGCATGCAAAGCCACACATCGGGAAGTCAGAGAATGTTATCTCTGAGCAGGGCGCTAGAGTGTGCTGTATGTTTGTTCTCCTAACTTTTAAATTTTTGAAGCTTTGAAAAAGACAAGAGATGCTAAATTAGAATGAATATTGTTCAAAGCTCTCTGACTTTCAGATAATTGCTTTCTCAGATTTAGAAAGGAAACTATCAATCATGGTACTTGATTTGCATATTCTTTCTTGACTAATCTCTTGGGCAGATTGTTTAATTGATTAAAATGTGTAAGTTAGCTGTGATTCCTGAGAAGACTAGAGTATTAGTGTCTGGTCAAAAAGTTCTTTGTTAACCTGAAAGCATATGACAGACATATCGTTTCTTCATGTGCTCGTAAATCGCAATCTAACCACTTTGTACTACCTGAAATACATTTCTTCTTTAACTCAGTACTCAACTCCTCTTTATTTTTTTTTTTTACTGGAGTTGGGTCCAGAGATGCTATGAATTATCTGATACGTCCCTTGAAGTATTTTTTTTTTTTTTTGAAACGGAGTCTTGCCCTGTTGCCCAGACTGGAGTGCAGTGGCGTTATCTCTGCTCACTGCAACCTCTGTCTCCCAGGTTCAAGCAATTCTCCTGCCTCAGCCTTCCAAGTAGCTGGAATTACAGTCACACATCACCACACCCAACTCATTTTTGTATTTTTCACCATGAGGCAGGGTTTCACCATGTTGGCCAGGCTGGTTTCAAATTCCTGACATTAAGTGAGCCGCCCACCTCGGCCTCCCAAAGTGCTGAGGTTACAGGTGAGAGCCACTGCACTCTGCCCCTTGAAGTATTTTAACAAGGTTTTAAGAGGAGCGAGGAGGCTGGGCGCAGTGGCTCACACCTGCAATCCTAGCACTTTGGGAGACCGAGGCAGGTGGATCATCTGAGGTCAGGCATTCGAGACCAGCCTGGCCAACATAGTGAAACCCCCTCTCTACTAAAAATACAAAAACTAGCTGGGTGTGATGGCATGCACCTGGAGTCCCAGCTACTCAGGAGGCTGAGGCAGGAGAATTGATTAAACCTGGGAGGCGGAGGTTGCAGTGAGCCAAGATAGCACCATTGTACTCCAGCCTGGGCAACAGAGCAAGACACTGTCTCAAAAAAAAAAAAAAAAAAAAAAAAGGTGGGGAGAGAGGAATTGTCAGGAATTGGAGATTACAGTGTTTCCAAAGACGTATTCCTGAGTCATATATTCTGGCCTGTGCAGCTAGTGCAATCTGATGAGAGCAAAAATTGATGATTGTATTAAAATGGAATCAAATATTCATTTATTTCATTTTGAAAATGTATGTTAATCCCAATTTGGGGCAAAGTGCTATCTATGCTAGGCACTGGGGACAGGGAAATTACATGTAAGAATTATCCATGGGCTCTGCTCTCAAGGAACTTTTTGTTTTATTGTTCAGAGAAGATGTACATAAATAATGAATCCAAGGTAGAAAAGAGAAAATTATTGTTTCTGGTGCATGGGAACTAGGAAGAACTTGATGAAAAAGTGACTTTTGAGCTGCATCTTGAATGGTGAGATGTGATCTTGAATGTGGAGATTACTTTTTTTAGTCAAAGGGACCATCTCGTGCTGTTCAGTAGACATCAGATAGTGTGGGCCTGACGTTTGGGAGATCATTCCTTGGTCCCTGAGATTTCTCAATAAGGTATGCTCCCTGCACATTTTACATACATACATATATACACACATACATATACATGGAGACATACACATATGAATGTATATATATGAATTAACTATAATTCATATGTGATTATAATTTGTTTTTTGGCCAAAGTATACAAAGCCAATAGTCCTGTTTTTAATATACGTATATATTTGGTCAAAGACAGAAGGCATATTTTAAATTCAATTGCCATTTATTATAAAAATCCTGGATCAGTTCAGTGAATTATGAACTCATCTCAAGGATGAGAATTAAAAGAGATGTTCTATTTTAATCAAAACATTTGGGAGCTTCCCAGCAGAGACAGATAGACTTACTCACTTCCTGGCATGTATTACAGCCTTGGGAAGATAAAGGTGGATCATATTTGTTTTTTCATAAATTCATTTCACCCCAGAGTCTCTGACAACTGAAAACCTTGCAGAGATGAACATCTATGATCGCTTGGCCTCATTATGCGTTGATCTTAAATGTTATGCTCTGGTTTAAATTTGGCTAACTTTATAACTGACTATCCTCATCTCCCTAAATTCATACCATAGTTTGGTATGACTAAAGGTTATAGGGTTCAGGTCAGTCATATGGGGGAGAGGAGAGTTAGACAAATACAAACATATATTTTCACTAGAGGATCACTGGGTTCTAAATAGTAAGAAAATATTGATTAAAGCTGTAAGGGTGGCTAGTGTTTATTATTACCATTCCCAAGGTAATGATTTCACTCAGAAATCATAACAAAATACTAAGAACTTTATTGTGAAGAACCAGAAGTTTTAAGTTTTCTAAAATGGAATGTCTTGAATTTAGTTTTGAGATTTAAAAGTAAGCCTGTGGCCTTGCTCCATGCCCCTGACACCCCTTCCCTCTGCCAACAGAGGCAGAGAGCCCTTTCCTATCGGGATAGGTCCTTTCCTATTGGGATACCTCCCAAGGCCTCGGTAATGATAGTACTCAGAATAGCCAAATAAATTATACACATAATTTTAGCGCTGAATTTTATCAGGTGCCAGTGACCTAATATACAACCTCGTCAACTCCTTATAATGACTTTGCAAGATGGGCACTGTTTTAACCCCTGGTTTAAACATGAGGACATCGATTCTAAAAGATAAATAACCTGCCTAATGTCACACAACTAACAGCACAGCTGGGAGGTTTGCCTTGCTCTAGCCGATTGTCCATCGCCTCTCAAGGTTTGGGTGAAGTAATATTCCACCATTTACATCACACACAGCATCTGTGTGTGATACTTAAACACAGCGTTTGTTTTCATCTGTGCTTTCATGGTTTGATCTACTTCCATAATGGCCTGTCACAATTAATTAAATTTTTATCTTTGTTTTTCTAAATTGCAAAAGTAATTGTGTTTGTAATAAAAAAATGGAAAATATGGATAAGCAAGATAATAAGAATAAAGAAATCATCACATCTATAATCCCTATACTAGCAAAAGTGCTAATCAAAAGGATATTCACTGTCTGATTCCACATGTATGATGTTTGAGAATAAGCAATACTCCAAGGGAAGAAAACACATCAGCAGCATCAGGACCTGGAGTGGGAGGTCTGGACTACAGGAAGACACTAACAGGAACTGTTTTAGAGTAATAGAAATGTCCTGTATCTTGATTGTGGTGTGTATATGACTGTATACATTTACTGAAACTCAGAATTTCATATAAAATAAAATACGGAATTTTACTGTATATAAATTATTCTTCCGTAAATGTAACTGAAAATATAAGCTAAAGTTAACACCTTGTTGTGTATCCCTCACACATTTTCTATGAATATCCATTACAAATATATATCAAAAATATGTATATTTAAGAGAGACTTGTCTTGTAACCTATTTTTTTCACTCAAAAATGTTTCAAAAGCATCATTTCTGATAAGTAATCATTCATCTCTATCATTAAAAATGAGCATGATTATTGAAATAAATGTATTCATTATTCAAATTAGCTGTTGCCTGGATTTTCTTACAGCAGATCTTAATTTTAAGCTTTACTGGCACATGTTTACTATGCAAAAAAGAAAATGTTTCTCCTAGAACATCGTTGCCTTAACTGAAAAATAGTGAAACTGGTCGATTGCCTAAGGTAATGTCTTTGGGGACATTCTGTCTGTTGTTAGACTGCTAGTGATTAGGTAGCTATAGGCTCCTTTTCAGTACATTTCCTTTGACCTTGAATTAGAGGTAGGGCTAAGACGGGACCAACCTGTGTGAGTGAGCAGTCATGAGAAGTTCTTTTTTACCTGATGTTAATCTTTCGTTACCTCACTTTTAAAAACAGACTTCTCTTTCTTATGTTTTGCCAGTGGAAATATTTACCATTTGAAACTTACTCTTTGGGGAGTCTAATGAATGTTATTTCCTTTAAAAGGTACAATAAATATTTTCCTTCTGACCTCTAAAAGTAGATGGCAGAAAATAAAATCGATTGTTTTCCTCATTAATTTAAATAGACATACTACTTCTGTTTCAAAACTGACATCAGCTAGATGACTTCCTAGGCTAATGACAGTTTTCCTGCCAGACAGAACACTTGATTTACCATTGTCGTGAAGTCCCTGTGCCATCGTGTTTCCCATTCCCACTGCACGCTTGAAGAATTGTGATACTTAAGTTTTCTATATTGAAAAATAAGAAAAAAATGGACAGACCTCATTGTTTACCATTATGTAGAGAAAGATCTCTCCACAAACATTACGAGACTGTCTTCATGGGTCTTGCTGAGCATGATCAGCCTTCTCTGTCCCCCTCCCACACACCCCCATTAACACATTCTCTGCCTCTCCTATGTGGATTTTTTTAAAGTACATATTAGTTTCATGAAGGCCTTTCTGCCTGGAGAGGTGGCATCCCCCAACTTTTGGAAAGCCTTTTAAAGTCTTCATGAGTCCACCCAGGTGTGGTGGCTCATGCCTGTAATCCCAGTGCTTTGGGAGGCTGAGGCAGGTGGATCATTTGAGGTCAGGAGTTTGAGATCAGCCTGGCCGGGCATGGTGAAACCCAGTCTCTACTAAAAATACAAAAATTAGATGGGCATGGTGATGTACACCTGTAATCCCAGCTACTCAGGAGACTGAGGCAGGGGAATGGAACTCAGGGGACGGAGGTTGCAGTGAGCCAAGATAGTGCCACACTGCATTCCCGCCTGGGTGACAGAGTGAGACTCTGTCTCAATAAAATAAAATAAAATAAATCTCCGTGAGTCCAGTTAGCTACCATGTTTCATATCTTTTCTGCATCTAAAATTGTTATCCTGTGACCTAGTAGAAAGGATCTAAACCTCTGCTTTCTTTTTAGATAAACCCATAGGTTATTTTGAGGGGTGGTTGTGAGTTTTTTTTGCAAATTAGATAATCAGTAAGTCCCTGTTGCCACAGACTGGGCCAGACACACTGGGAAAGGTAAGGAAATAAGCAGTGTCCTGCCCTTTGGGAACTTGTCATTGTTTATCTGAATTTGTTGACTTTGTTTCTCTCTGGAATTATATGTAATTTCCTGTTTGCTGTGATCCTTACCTTAAAATAAACCTGCAGTAGTATCCCATTCACTCCTTGGAATGTTCTGATTTATGACTGTTCAGCAGTTCTGTCCCATTAGTGGGATCTCAGGAATGTCCTAAACTGGATATCCGTGGACCGGTGGGTTCCATCTTGAGCCTGATAGGGTGGAACCACCAGGCAAATGGAGAGTGTCTTTTGTTGTCGCTGCTTGTTTCAGCATTCCTGGAAGGACAATTTACTTTCCAAAGCTTCATTAGCTAAATGAGACTCAAGTCTTGCCTCTTTGGTTTGAGACAGGTCCTTTTTTTTTTTTTTTTTTTTAATCATGATGCCTCTTAAGTAGATATTCTCTTAGATTATCTTCCCTTTTAGATGACACGGGGCTTTAAAGTCATCCTGTGTTTGACACGATCAATGGATGGAGATCCAGGAGGAAGATTGGTGCTTTAGAATTTCCCTTCACATCGCTGTCCTCTGCAGAGCCTTCTCTTCCAGTTTTCATGCTGAGGAACTTGGAAAGGGCTAGCAGTCTGCTTTTAAACCAGCGACATATTCCAATGCCCAGTGCTTCAAGCTGTTTCCCTTTTTAGATTTAAGTTTGCCTGAAGAGGAAAGTGGAGACCTTGAATATTAAACTCCTGTTGCCTTGTGTGATTTGACAGTGGTTTTGTGGAGAATTATTTGTCCTTAGGTGGAATCTCAGCCCAATTTGGAACGAAGTTGTCATAGCCACTTGCGCCAGACCCCAAACAACCCATATAGCTGATCTTTTCCCCGGAGTCAGAGACACAAATAGAGCTGTTTCAGAGCCCTGCCGTGGGGAACGCTAGAAAGGTTTTGCCGTGGCCACTCTCCTTCCTGCATTGTGCTAGGGCTGACTCCACGTTGGTAACCAGGGGACAAGCAGCACTAGATGTTGCTTCTAGAGCACAGGGCTCCTCTGCCTAAGAAGCCCTAGGACATTTCAACAGCAGGAAAAGAAAGGTCTGTTTTGGCTTTATCTAGCCACGTCACTGAGCGTAATAACCCCACGGTTTCTTCTTCTTCATATTCGTTTTGATGCCAATTCTTTTGTGCTGTGCTTGGCGATTTTTGTTTTTCCTCTTCAGGCACTTCCCAGACTTCTGCACAAGCGTCCTCTGGAGTAGGGCGGCGTCCCTGCTCCCTCTGGTGGAAGACCTGAGCCACAGTGCTCTAAGAGCGCCTCGCTCACTACAGTGAAGCAAAAAATCTTGCCTAGCGTATGTGGTGCAACTTTTTATTTTGCAATCATAACCATTCATTCATTCACTCAGTCAGTCAACAACAGGTATTCTGTGACTTCTCAAGGCTGGAGAATCAGCAGTTCCTATCTCTTGGAGCTTGTATTTTAAACATGCATCAAAATTTTGTATCTGAAGTGCAAATACCAGACATAACATAAATTAAGACGAACTCCCCTCTCCCCCGCTGAAAATACAGGAAGTCTTACTCAATTCTTGGGGGGGAAATTGCACCAAACTCACGAATGTTTTGTAGTAGGGAATTCAAAATATTTGGAAAAGACAGTAAAAAGTCTTAGGTTATTTTTCAAGAGACATAACTAATAAACAGTACCTGGAGAGGTGGCCCCTGGACAGTCAGCAACCCCCCCACCCAACAGCTGGTAGCATCCTAGGGACAAGGTGGCTGTGCCTTTTGAGTTTCTGAGTTGCTGTTACCTCAGCATTTTGCACATTGCTCCACCAGTCAATTGAAGTGCAGAAAGAGTGCAAACAAAAGTTACTTTAACCCAGATGTCCATCGTAAAACATACGAAACAGCTTGGTAGTAGGTACTGTGTCAAGGAAGCTTTATTATGATAATATTACCAATAGAAAGACAAAAGTTGAACCAACATATGTTGCCTCCATATTCCTGGTAAAGGTTCAAAACCTGAGCACAGAGTTGTCAATGTGTGAGCTGTCTTTTCCCCAATTCTGTGCCAAGGAAGCGAAATCGCCATCAGTTTTAGTTTTTACAATTTCTAAGCATCCATGTGAGATAGCAAAGAAAATACCCTACCCCCCACCTCAATGCCAAAGATGCCGGCCATATCTTTCAGATTCTCTAAGGGACACAGTGACCAGAAAGTCAGGACGAATGGACCCTATCATTAGCCAACCAACAAAATGAATTTTCAGATTGTTCTAGAAATGACAGCAGAAGATCAGAGAAGCCACAACGAGATCCCTGTTACACATGTATTCTTGAATCTCCTTCCACTTTGTGGATGCTCTGAAGGAGGCTTTATTTACATGCACTAGTTGAGAAACAGTTTTTGTTGAAAACAAATAACAATTACAACAATCTGGCCAAGCTGAGACTCGCAGATTCTACCCAGCTAAATGGTGGGATATCTCTTTCTTATTTTTTAATTGTGCAAAAATACGCATGACATAAAACTTACTATCTTCACCATTTTTAAGTGTACAGTTTAAAATCTGGATCTCTTCCAAGGAGGAATTACGCTGCTAACAGAATAAAAAATTTAATTCTTTCTCTCGTAAACTGACTTCTCTAATTCCCAAATAGAAATGGGTCTACGGCAAATATAAAAATCTAGGCTTAAAATGACAAAGCAGAAATAGATTATGCAAAAATTCGTGGGATTAATAAAGGTAATCTTGTATGTAGTTGATATCTGATCACCTCCTTCATCTTTCTAAGTGGTGAGTAGTTGATGGGAAAGGCTGTCTCATACTAATTCATATCTTTGTAGCACTTAGCACAATGCCTTATTCAAAACTACTCTAAAACTATTTGTTGCTTGAGTGCTACATGGTTTTTTTTTCTTTTTGGTAAATAATCTTTTGTCCATTCAGTGAAACTGCCCTGGAATTTTACTGTTTTATGCCTTCATCGTGGAAGGGAGAGAGAAGGCTGGTGGACCGGTAGTGCCAGGGCTCCAAGGCTGCAGCCCTTTCTCTAAGGGACTGTCACAGATCTGCAAAGCCACTAGAGAAATGGCAGCCCAGCACACCTGGTAAACTTTAAACCCTAGCCAAGCCAGTTCAGCTGGCACATATTTTCAAGTGACTCCAAAATAAAATGTGTATTTGCATCAAACGATTGGGATCATCATTTTAGCCTTGGAGTCACTTAAACTTATCGACAAGGAGAAGAGCTTCTGCTTTTTTCTGTGGGTTTTTCCCCTGAAACATTGGTCTGCTCATTTCAAAGAGCAAGACCGTTCAATAAGGTGCCCGAAAAGCTGAGTTCAGACAAGGCTGGTAAAGAGAGTGGTACCTCTCGTGGCTTCTGCTTGCAGCCCACTGGCATTGCACGTTGACGTGCTTCAGCAGGCTCCTTCCATGTCCTTTCTGGCCTTTTTGAAAAGGTGCCACTGTGTTTTGGGAAAGGGTCCAAAGAGTAGATTAAGATCTAATATTATGACTGTAACCTTTTTAACAATGTGAGATTTCATAGAAAAATATTTATAAAATATGCCTCTTTATGAATATGGAAGATTAAATGTTCTGTAGTTGGGGAGCTCAAGTGAGCACTCCCAGTGGAACGAATTCTATATTTTCCACCTCAAATCCTTTTGAATAAGACTGGAGTAGACATAAATTACATGTTTCTCTTTGCAAATTGGCCTTCAATATTTCATGTGCCAAGAGTATGTTACAAAATTGGGGCAGCATTAATATCTTTTTCCTAATGCTCTCTGAACAGATTTTTTTTTGTATTTCGTCTCATCTGCATAAGCAAAAACCGTTATGAGGGAGTAAACTAATACATCACAAGAAAAACCCAAAATATATTTAGTGCTCAGATCTAAATTATTCACAATTTCGTGTCCTTTCCACTTCAGGGGTCTTCTGACAGTGTTCTAGCCAACATGGCTTAAAAATGTCATGTCCTGCCTTCAGATAAGTTACACTGTTGTTAATGAACAATGCCCTCCCCCGCCTCAGCATTCTGCATGGGGTACGCAGAACCTGTATCTTCACACTCCTACCTTCCTGCCCTCTCTAGTCTCCCCAACTCAGACCAATTACTTGTGCTGTGAAAGGCCATATTGGCATTTTTGCTTTAAACCTAACCAAAATGACTACAAAAATTTTGGTGACCATCCAGAAATCTCTTCGGATTGTAGGCTTCAGGGATAATGAAAATTATTGATTTACTCAGCAACTTTGTGCAACTGTATTGAGGGAAAACGAAATTGTGTATGAGAATTTAAATTTGCAAAACAACCTAAATCCTGATAAATTTCATACCAGTTATAAATCTGTGAGACCTCTCAGCCTTTTAGTTTATAGCTGGAACAGAATATGAAGACACTGACCTATAAAAGTCAAGTAAACATGCATCTTTTTATTATCACGGCAAACTGTTTGACATTCTCTGAAATCTTGAGGGGAGGAGGAAAAGGAAGACAGCTTTTTAAATACACAAGTTATTACAAACTGGCATCTCAGGCAGTCATTCGTTTGCAAGACCATCCTGGGCCACTTAGACTTGAGAGTGAAGTGAGTAATAGCCAAGATTGAAAAAGGTATTTTAAAAAGTTCATTATCACCTCTTGTTTTCATGAGGTTTAGGGACCAAGAGGTTACCATGATACTTGGTTTTATTATTTAAATAACCCACTACAAATAAGACTTTGTCAGTCAGGCACTGGGACTCACGCCTGGAATTCCAGCCCTTTGGGAGACTGAGGCAGGCAGATCAAGAGGTCAAGAGATTGAGGCTATCCTGGCCAACATGGTGAAACTCTGTCTCTACTAAAAATAGAAAAATTAGCTGGATGTAGTGATGTGTGCCTGTAGTCCTAGCTATTAGGGAGGCTGAGGCAGGAGAATTGCTTCAACCCAGGAGGCAGAGGTTGCAGTGAGCCGAGATCACGCCACTGCACTCCAGCCTGGTGACCGAGTGAGACTCTGCCTCAAAAATAAATAAATAAGACTTCGTCATATTTCTCCACTTGAATCGTTTTTTCTCTGAGGTTTCTTTTTTATCATAGCGTCTAGGTACTTAGGATCTAAAAATAAGATGTTAAATCTTTTTACTCTTTTCGTGCTCTCAGAGGACACTCACAGGCATTTGTTCTTCAGCTGTGTGTGTCTTGGAGAGGAGACCTGTTTCTGTTCAGCTGTTATTTCAGCCCAAGCCCAAACGAGGTGCATGTAATTGACAATGATACCTATTAACGATACCTCAGAAAAGGACCCTGCCTTTATTGGGAAAGATTTTCTTGGACTTAAAGAAGTTTTAGCTGGGCCAGTTTCTGTGGCCTAAAAGCACCTGCCTCATTCACAATCCTTGGTGCTTTCAAGAATGAGAAGGGGAGCCTGGACCATTGCAGCGTCTTCTTTAGGGAACCCTGGGCTCTGCGTCAAGGGTGATGGCTAGGACTGGAGTCTTAGAGAAAAGAGGCAGGCAGGCAGAGGTGGAGGGCTAGCCTGTGAAGAGATAGTGACAGAAAGAGCGGTGGAAGACACAGAGCTCATAGAGGTTAGGCCAGGGGTGGACAGGGGGAATGATAGCAGGTATGAATAGTAAATTATCCATGAATTTGTGATTGATTGGATCAGAACAGGGGTTTACATTACGAAGTGATGTGGCTTCCCAAAGTAGATTAAGTTTCTTGTCACTTGCTCCCTACTGGTTACCCAAAATTCAACAGGTATTACATGGACATAGAGTTTGATGGTAACTAACTAAATAAATAAATAAAATTTTTTAAAATTAGGAAACTGATCTTAGCCACATAGCCGTTGGTTACTACTTACATCTCTCACTCTTCTTATAATGTGTTCCTTAATTTGTTTTTAAAAATAATTCTCTCATTTCAGTGAAATATTTCAGGAAACTGGTATATTAAATTTGTATTAGTGATTTTTTTTTTTTTCTGAGACAGTGTCTTGCTCTGTCACCCAGGTTAGAGTGCAGTGGCATGATCTCAGCTCACTGCAACCTCCGCCTCCCGCACTTAAGTGATTCTGCTGCCTCAGACAGTGTCTTGCTCTGTCACCCAGGTTAGAGTGCAGTGGCATGATCTCAGCTCACTGCAACCTCCGCCTCCCGCACTTAAGTGATTCTGCTGCCTCAGCTTCCTGAGTAGCTGGGATTACAGGCACCTGTCACCATGCCAGGCTAATTTTTGTATTTTTAGTAGAGATGGAGTTTCACCATGTTGGCAAGGCTGGTCTCAAACTCCTGACGTCAGGTGATCCTCCCACCTTGGCCTCCCAAAGTGCTGGGATTACAAGTGTGAGCCACTGTACACGGCCTATATTAGTGATTTCTAAGGGGACCATGTTGTGGGTGCAGGTAGGAAACTTGTCCAATTTTTAGAAAGTGAGTCAATCTATAATTTCACAATCGTGATTATCTGGCCTCAAAATTTTTTGTGTTGATAAAGGCACATATTGCTTTTCTTTAAGTGGTGGTCCTTTTATGGAGAGTCTCTTCATGGTGGTGTTTTAAAGATATAACTAGTCATTAGTCTTGGAAATCTAACGAAAAGTGCTCAGAAGTCATGGGTTTACATTCTTCCAGAGTAACGTGTAAAGAGAAATATCTTAAAAACCAGGTCATGCCATTCCTCTGCTTAAAACCTTTCAATGACTTTCTAGTAGTCTGAAGAATAACATCTCAGTTCTTTAGGAAAGTCTTGCAGGCTCTGGTCCCTGCTGCCCGTGGTCTTGTCCTGTCGCTTCCTCTCCTTTTGCTAGACCCAATCGAGCAAAACTCTTGTTCGTTTCAAGTTCCTAGAAAATCCAAGCTCCTCCCTGCCTTGGGGCTTTAGTCCTTGTTCCCTCCCCTGAAGTTTTCCTTCTCAGCACTTTGTATGGCAGGTTCCCTTCACTTTTCAGGAATGCATCTTCTTGGAGACTTCTCCGTTGGCCTGTCTCAAGCAGGCCTCCTGCTTCTTCACTCATAGTGTGTGAGTCTTTTCTTTGTAACGCAGATCATCTCTGATTATTTTGTGTATTTATTGTTCACTTATCATCTGTCTCCCCTTCTAGTACACTTATTTCATTAAACAATGAATTCCCCAGTGCCTGGCTTGATTCCTGGCCTCTGCAGGTGTTTAGTAAAAATGTTTTGGTGAATAGAATTGAAGAATGGGTTCAGAATTGAAACCTGTGAGTCTAGGGAAGAAAAATGAATCTGTATAGAAAAAAATTCAGAAGCTGAACTACTGAATTTTAATATTCATTTGAGGCATAGAGAATGAAAATGAGCCATTAAAAGAAACACAAGGAAAGAAAAGATGCTTATATTCTAAACAAGTCAAGGATAGTGTTTAAAATGCCAAAATCTAATGATTACAGAGCACAGACAAACAAAAATCAATTTCATTTAATTCTTTAAAAAATGTTTTTGGAAAGAAATAGGAAATATTCAAATCACCTTCAAATTAAGAGAACATTAAAAGATACCTCTTTATCGCTAGTTTTAAAAGAAGGAAAATGGGAGGAAGAGTTGGAAGACAAAGCAAAATAGGGGAATAGGGAGGAAGGATAAGAAAGGAAATAAGGGTGACCTGTAGATGGAGAGGAAAGGAGAGAAAGGCGCTCTCAAAACTCTGGCCACTTATAGGGTTGGAGAGTTCTCCCTGCCCTGTGAAATGCTATTTAGTTGAATCACCATAGCTTAGATCCCTAGACCTGCCACATGGGAGGGAAAACTGCTTTCAGAGCTGCAGAACTTCTGTCTGGAAGAATAGCTGACGATAGTCATGGAGCAGATGAAAGAAAGCCAGAAATCAGACTTGGCCAAGGGGATAGAGGTTCCACACACCGTTTTATCAGCAGCTGGTTCTATGATCTGGAAGCCTTCCTGTCATCTGCACAGTGATAGGGAAAATGGCACCATTCACAATGAATTGTCTTGTTTTTGTTGGAATGGCCAGTAGCAGTGCCCTAGACCCTGGGATTGACCTAGGGGCCCTTTGCGATGGAGTTTTGGAATATGCAAAATTTGCTTTGCTAAGACTAATACAGTTTCCAACCTTGGTAGAGGAAGTGATATTTAATATCACATAAAACCCAAATAAATTATTCTCTAGGGAGTTGTCTGGTTGGCATTTCCTTCCTATTTTTCTTCCTTCCCAGGACAGCTCAATTCTATTAAAAATTCTGTTAGCTAAATGTCAATGGGTTCAGCACGTCTCCTCTCTGTGCCACACCTTGAAATTTTCCTATAAAATACTATTTTAATGTATTAGAGATAAACAGAATTTTATTAATGTCAGCCCCATAGATCTACACACCACCCAGTACCCCGTCTGGGATTGCATTTACCAGGGCTAGTTTATTATTATTCTCAATTCATGATGACAAAATACTTATTTAGAACACAGAAAAATGAAAGTGGCTTTGGTACTTAAACTACATTGCTGGAGGATGAAGATTTGCATTTAGTGCTGTTGGGCTTAATTAGGCTCCACAGTTTTCTGAAAGAATTGAATCTAGAGTGTTCTCTCAGTTGTCTAAGAATTAGCCAGACTTGACCGTGCCAGGTTGGAAAATTTACTGGCTTATGAAGAAAAGGCATTTTACAGAAACCATGCCAAAGGGTTTTGAGCTATGCTGGCACTTTCGTTTTCTCCAGTTAAGAATTGGTAGTGTTAATGTTTGCTCTGAGGAACTTCCCTGGGCCATTAGCACCCCGTGGGCTGACATTATCCAAGGGTAGTGTTAAAAGTGAACTAATTTTGCAAAGTAGGAAGGTTTCCGGGTTAGAAGTATCCTTATCTTTTTCAGTACTCAGCCATTTAAAAGTAACGACCACTATCTATACCACTCTACCTTGTAAACAGCCAACAGCCTAGTCCTTAATGAAGGACCTTTAGCTGTATTCAGATATAATCATCTGACACTAAATAAAATCGTGACCCAGGCTCATTAGGAATACCACAGGCCCCTCTCAGTGCTGCTGTGGTCACGCTTTGCACTGATTTACTTCTCAGATTAATTTTATTGTCGGAGGATATAAGACTTGATTTGGATGGAATCAGTGAGAAAAGCAAACACTGTGGTTACAGAAAGGAAGTGATCTCCTTTCTTTCCATCATAAAGGATCACAGCTAACACCCCTATAACAAAAGACAGGTTAACAAGAGAAAAGCATAACAAATGAATTGCATGTACACATATGCACAGCAATCACACAAAACATGAAAACTCGAAGAAAGGGCCAGACAGTTGATATTTAAATCCCTTAAATGTCCTTTTCATTGGGGAGAGGGAAGGAGGGCAGCCAGGGCTGTAAATGAATGAGCCTGATGACCAGACAATGGTTTGTACATGATGCTGTTTGGGAATTGAATGGAACCTGAGAACAGAGAATAGTTTGGGATGACTATCTAGGCTCTAGGTGTGATGTTTAATTTTCAGTCTCTTCCTCTGTGATGAGTTGTCATCTTTCCTGGTAAATGAAATTTCAGGGAAGGGATTGAAGGAAATTGTGTCTTTAGGGGTCCAGTTTCTGGGTAGATAAGGAAACTTCAGAGGACAGTGTTATCCTGTGCTTTGGGAGAGACAGAGGATTAAAGGGGTGGCCCCTTTAGTTCAGCATGTTAAAGGGCCATTATTTTGGTTTGTTTTTGTTTTTGTTTTGAGACAGCGTGTCATTCTGTCACCCTGGCTGGAGTACAGTGATGCGATCTCTGCTTACTGCAACCTCCACCTCCTAGGTTCAAGTGATTCTCCTGCTCAGTCTCCCAAGTAGCTGGGACTACAGGTGTGTGCCACCACGCCCAGCTAATTTTTGTATTTTTGATAGAGACAAGATTTTGCCATGTTTTTCAGGCTGACCTCAGGCGATCCCCCTGCCTCAGCCTTCTAAACTGTTAAGATTACAGGTGTGAGCCACTGTGCCTGGCCAACAACACCAATCTTACAAGAAAAAGAGTTACTGTACTCCAGAAAGGGGCTTTTGAGAAGAATAACAACAATCCGCCTCAAAAAGGAGACAGGAGTAGAATTTACTGTGGACTTCGGAGTCATCATCATCCCCAACATGATCCCTGTCTTTGTCGGGCTTCATGAGTTTCAAGATTCTCCCGCCTTCCCAATCTCTCAGGAGGCAAAAATCCTTCTTCAGGAAAAGAGAATCAAATCGGAAACTAGGAATGGAGACAAAATAAAGGAAGAGGAAAGGAAAGAGGTAGCTTCGGGTGCTTATCCAAAGATTTTTGAGTTGTCTATAAACGTGAACCTATTTACTATGTAATGTCTTTTTCTCTACAAACAACTATTTAGAAAACATGGTAGTGCTTTCATTGGCAAATGTAAAGCAGATCTTAAATTCTTATCTGGTCTACAGTGCTGCTGTGATCATGCTTTGCGTTGATTCCTGTCTCAGGTTGATTTTATTATCCTGAGGAGGTAAGGCTTGGCTTGGATGGAATCAGTGAAGAAAGTGAACACTATGGAGGCAGAAAGGGGGTAATTTAGTCTATTTCAGTCGATTCCAAGTGCCCTTACACATCTCTCTAAGCCCATAACTGTTGCCTGGCGTCATCAGCTTGCCTTCAGATCCCATCTCCTCCTCTTCAATCTCTAGGTCCTTTTGCAGAACTCAGTGTTTTCACGAGAGCAAAACTTTCGGCAAAGAAATTGTTTAATCTTTGAAAGCTGTTGAAACTGGTTTATCAACTAGTCTGAACCCAGTAGAAGTTCAGTGGTTTTATTTTTCTCCACTCACTGTATTAACTGCACTGTGTTAAATCTCTCTTCCCCATGAGTAACAGGAAGCCTGGGATCTTTGTTTCATTCATCAGTGTCATTGTCACTCAAGTGCCTAAAATAGTGACTGACACATGGTGGATCCTCAGAAAAGATTTATTAAGTTGAACATCTTTGGTGGAACCTCAGTTGTTTTGATTAATTAGAAAGTAACTCAGGGTTGACTAGTTTCAAGCACCATTCTCATATTCTTTGTAAATCTCATCTTTTCTGTTCCCTCCAGCACCTGTCTTATTTAGATTTAAAAAGACTTGGGTGGACCTGGAGGTCATTCTGTTAAGTGAAGTAAGCCAGGCACAGAAAGACAAATATTGTATATTCTCACTCATATGTGTGAGCTAAAATAAAGTTGATCTCAGGGAGGTAGAGAGCAGCATGATGGTTACCAGAGGCAGGAAAGGGTGTGTGTGGGTGGAGGAAGGAGGAGGAGAAGAAAAGGTTGGTTAATGGATACAAACATACAGTTAGGTAGAAGAAATAAATCTTAGTTTTGCATGGCACAATAGGGTGATAACAGTTAGCAACAATATATTATATATTTCAAAATAGAAGATCTGAAATATTCCTAACACAAAGAAATGATAAATGTTCCTGGTGATGGATAATCCAAACACCCTGATTTGATCATTACGTATTATGTGTATGTATCAAAATATCCCGTGTACCCTATAAATATGTACAAATATTAATGTATCAATTTAAAAAACAAAATAAAAGGCTTGGAGGGGGGATGGGGGTGCTTACTCTTTCCATCTTCCTCCCCTTCCTTTGCCTTAGAGAAGGGTAAAGGATTTAGCTCTGGTACACTCTTACCCTGTCCTTCTCTTTCTCCTTTCCTTCTTGTATTTCAGGGTGGGGAGGAGACAAGTGTCTTTCACACCATTGGCCATGGCTGCCATCCACTCTCTGGAGGTGTGCCTGCTTCTCTGGTACCCCTAACTGGTGGTGGTGCCCGCCGGGTGGGAGGCATCCAAATACTGGCCTCCATGGTACCCAAGGGAGGGTTGTTTAGAGTCCCTTCAGGGGACTCCCCATCTTGAGGTTCCTGGATGTAGAAGACATAATGTCAACCTGGCTTTATCAAGCCACCCCTTAGCTCTGCCCCTGGTGGTGCAGCCTATAGCCTTTCCTTTCTGAGGTCCCTTGACCTGCAGGCTGCCCCCTTGGATACGACCCTAGCAAGGGGATGTAGGCCCACTGGTGCTTGGGAAGCTTGCTCATCCTGGCTTCTGCTAGATGACTTCTGACCCCCCTTGCTCTACCATTTCTTTCCAATTTACTTTTTGCCTGCTCAGGGTGGTGGGGGGCTCAGGGCCGATCAGTAAGGCGGCTGACCCCTCAGTCATCCAGCTGAGAACCAGGATGCCGGGTTCTCCTTCACGCTGGCTCCTCCAAAGTAATTCTTTTAGGTAGTCACCTTTTTCTTGCTTTAGGTGAAAGAGAGGATAATAATGCCAGGGAAAGAAGAAGGAAAAGCCATAGCTACTCTCACTAGGCAGAAGACCCCGAGCTAATTCCACCTGCTGTCTTCTTTGTCTTCTCTAGACTGGGAAGGAGGAAGGAGGGGCAAGTGGGGAGTGTGGTGTCGCAGGACTATTCTACCATCTCCCTAAGCTTTTCGAGAGATGTCTCTTCTCAATCGTTAGTACTCTGCAGACTGCAGTGCACTTGCCCATCTCTTTGACCTTAGCTTTGCTTCCTTGGTCACCAATATAGGGCAACAGAACAAGTCCTACTCAGGACTCTGCTGCACAGTAAAAGAAAAAGATCCCCACCTCTCTTTTCTGAATCCTTTAAATCCAGCCAAGCAGGGGCTGACAGCACCATAGCTAAGTCCCTCTCTGTAAGTAAAGTGGCTGTTGTGTGTTCTTCTTGACTGTACATTGCAGAGTCACAAGATATTTTCGTATTCTTTGCTTTTAGTCTTGTGGTTCATTACACCTGGGAAACTGAGGTGTATTTCATTCTTCAGCATAGCTCCTGATGATAAGTATTTATTTTTGAAGAGCTTTCCTTGGATTATAACTTATCAAAAGATACCAGCACAATAACGTATAATACTTTGAACTTTAAGAAAAAAAGAATTCCCATTTTTCCTATGTGTGCTTATTTGGCTCTCACTACAGCATTAAAGTCAGTATAAGACACATTTACTGACAGCTGTGTTACTCTGGGTCTCGCAAAAGAGCATGAATCAACACTTCTGCTAAATTTCTCAGCAGTACATTGAATGTATATTTAATGTGTGTCATAAAAATGTGTGCAGATTGCTTGAGGCCTTCTGTCATAAAAGGCCTGAATGTCTACCATTAGCCATCACACTGGTGGTACCTCCAATATAATTGGAAAAGGTTTAGCAGTATATGACCATATGTAATGTTTGTCATTTCTATTAGTGCTCTAATTAAATCAGGCTTCTAATCAGACAACTTATAAAATCTCAAGTAATATGATTAGAGAAGTATAGGATCAGCCCTCATATGTCTGAAGCACAGTTGGGTAGTAACTTTTTGATATTGTTTTGCTGAATGGATGGCTTTGCTGAGTAAGCACGTAGTTCAGTGTTGAGATTCTGGCAAAGCTGCCTTTCTCTAAGTCCTCTAAAGATTCCGGACAAGGTGGTTTCCTGTGTTACACCTGTTAAGGAAGGACCACATTTTCTCTATAGTGATTGCAGCAGTATCTTAGAAATTCTAATCCCTGACGCCATTTCCTCCAGAAAAATGACAGTATATTTCATTTATGAGAAAGTGGAAAAATGGTTGTAAATAAATCAATAGAAACCTCAATTATATTTATTAATGAAAGGGATTAAGTTGGATTAACATTTATTGCCCTTACGTTTTAATTATATCAAAACTGCAGCAGAACTTGTATCTTGGGTTGATCCAAGAGTGGCCCTTTACACGATATTGGCTTTGAGCAGATAGAATTGTTCAGCAGCAGCGGCTTACACTATGAGTCTAGAGACCACTGTTTGAATCAACCAAAGGTGGGCGGTCTGCTCGGAGTCTGCTGGGCAGAGTGCAGGATGCCAGGTTACCAGGTTGGACTGAGGGCAGACTTTCAAAGGCTCCAGGCCTCCCTTTGGAATTGAAATATTAACTGAGGTCATCATCAGTGGAATCTGTGCAGCTGGCTTTTGTCCCACACTGCAAAATTTTATCCTGAATCTTTGTCTTTCCTTCCCTACTCTTAACAACAATGACGACAAAAATAATAATAAAACCTGGCTGGGTGTGGTGACTCACTGTAATCCTAGGATTTTGGGAGGCTGACTTGGGCCGACCACTTGAAGTCACGAGTTCAAGACCAGCCTGACCAACATGGTAAAACCCCATCTGTACCAAAAAGTACAAAAGTTAACCTGAAGTCCCAGCTACTTGAGAGGCTGAGGTGGGAGAATCCCTTCAGCCTGGGAGGTGGAGGTTGCAGGGAGCCAAGATCATGCCACTGCATTTCAGCCTGCACGACAGAGTGATACCCTGTCTCAAAAAATAATAATAATAGTAATAATAAAATCCTTCCCTACCCGTAACAAGAGCAAGTAATAATAATAATATACAGTAATATAATAAAAACAGTAAATAGCTGCCATTTTTTTCAGTGCTTCCCATGTGGCAGGGCCTGTTTTATGTGCTTTCCAATATCAGTCCTGGTCTTTGCACCACTCTGAGAGGATTGGGCTCAGTGGGCGATTAAAGCTGGCACAAGATCAGATCAACTCATCCCAGTGGTAAAGTCAGGAGTTGAACCCAAGGCACAGAGTTCCCCATGTTGCCTCCATCCCAGGGTGGGCCTCCCGCATATGCTCATGAAACAGATTCAGATGTGTTTCCTATGCTTATCACCCTGCTCTTTTATTGCTTAGTCTTTAAGTAACACAAAAAGATCTATTATATCATTACAGTTCATTTTTCATGTAATTGTATTCTCAGTGGATGCAATTGACAAATTATCGAGCTTCTCTTGTCTCCTTGACATTCTTACGTAGTTTTGAAATGCTTTTACATGAACAGTTCTCATAAAAAACAACATTGTTGCTTTTCAATAGGAATCCACTCAAGTCCCCAATCCCCACTGCAAACAATGCAAATTTGCCCACAATGCAGACAGAGAATAAACAGATTCACAGCGGAAAACCTCATACATGTTACAGGTCAGACTTAGGCAGAATTGCCATAGTGCCCATTTATCCCAGAATATCCACCACACCTCCTAACAGTGCGTGGTTTATTTCAGACCAATCAGACAGATCTTGGTGCAAGGGACATGGCCAGGTTTAAACTTTCTCTGATAAATCCGCCCTCCTGTTGGATTTCTGTGCCTCTTTCTTGCCTACCACAGTGACAGCCTGGTTGTCTGAACAACATATTGTCTCTATTCCATCACCTCTTGTGTATTAGAATTGTGATTCCCAAGCTTGATTCTATAATAGACTCATTTGGGAGCTTGTTAAATACACATTCCAGGGCTCTACCCCAGAACCTCCAGGGGTGGGGTTTACAAAGCATTTTTACAAAAACTTTCCAGGTAATTCTTCTGGACAGACACTGCTGTAGAATAATAAATGGAATTTGAAATAAACAAGAGCTTATCAGAGCTCTGCAAAACCTCCATGTCCACTCATGTCTGCGATAGGGAGCTACAAGACTGTGCACAGAAAATTGTTTCTGGAGTTACCAACGCTTTTGTCTCTTTTCTTCCAGAAGCCATTTAAAATAAAGCTTGCATCATACTCCTACTGGTCTAATTGCTCCTGTAAAAAGAAAGGAATGAAGATTATAATGGAAGTATAAATGCAACACCTTTTAAGGCAAGAACTATCTTTTAGGGATAGTGTTTTTAAACCCCCATTGCTTTTAGCAAAATTGGTGATGGTTAAGTAGTGATAAGAGGATAGAAATTTTTAAAAATTGGTATTAAGAGTTGCAAGGCATTGAAACTTGGCAATTCAATCTCCACTAAAAGAAAAATGAATTATAACAATGAAAAGCTTAAGTGTTAGTGCCCAGTAACAGAAATCAGGCAGCTGCTCAGCAGCATTCCTTCCTACAAGAGAGAGAAATAGTCCTGTGGTTCTCAACTGAAAGATGGGCTGCCTTTCAGCAGGTCAGTTGTATGTTGAGTATGTGGAACTTAGAACATATTTGCCCTTAGATACAAAGTAGCCTCACCTTTGTGCTGGGTACCTGTCCCACAAAGGACTGGGCACAAGGGATTTCAGGAGGGTGGTGGCTGCTTATCACATGGGGCGTGGCTGAGCCATTATTTTGACCAAATACTCCCTGTGGGATGCTCACCAGACTGCTGGGACCAGCAGTGTGGTCCCTCTGTCTACAGTCTTGGCCTGGTCTCATATTTTTCCTTGGCTGGTGTCTGTTTTATTACTTAATCTGTGCACCATTCACCCCAGACACTTTTGGCAACCACACTTTCTTTCCAACAGCATCTCTGATACTCACAGCATTGCCCATTTACTCAGTAGCTCTTCACTGCTCGAGTCTTGCGTGCATCACAGGCAGCAGACCTAGCTTTGCATCTCTGGTGTGTCACTAGTTCAGTGAGCTTAGGCTTGCAACCTCACATCTTCAGGGCTCTGTTCTGTGAAAAGGGAATAAAAGTACTCTGTGACTTATTAATCAGTGCACTCAGGTATTAGAAAGTCTCCTGCACATACACTTCTCCAGGAGGTCTGGATACAAGAGTCAGTGGTAAATGGTTCCTCCCCTCCATGTTCACAGTCTAGTGAGAGAGGCATTTGTATAAGAAAAAAGTCACAAACAAGGGGATATACTTCACGGTAACAATGGTGACAACGAACTCAGCTTTTATCCCTTCCTACAGCAATGTCCTTTTCCTCTGCCCCCTTCACAGGCATGCCCCCTCCGTTAGTCCTCTTTATTCTTGGGGATAACTTGCTCACACCTCTGTGCCTGGGCTTATAAGTTGGAAAATAGGCCTTGTATTTCCTGTTTTATTGGAGACTCTTTTTAGCAGGGTCAACCTGAACTCCAAAGGGGAAGGAATGAGTGGAGAGATAGGGAGGAGAAGCTGCCATGTGGGCATGGGCGTGGGGGTACAGGCTGTGTTTGTCACTGGGGACAGCTGGAATTATTGACATTTATGACTGGCAATTGGAGAGTAACTGAAATACTTTAAGTTGTGGGGTGTATGCGTATGTGTGTGTGCATCACAGGCACACACGTGCTCTGGCACATACACAGAGATGCACATATACAATATGTTAAAAATTAAGCCTTAGGGGAGATTATATAGAGCAAAAAAGAAAGCAGAAACGTTAAACCCATATATATTTTATCTGGGAGCTATACAGTTTAAGGGAGGCTTTTTGTCTTCTCATTGGACAGAGCCTGATACATGAACTCTGGGAAGAGCCATCATGGAATAACAGCTTTCTCCTTTCTCCTCTGGATTGGAGAACTGTTAAGGGCAATTCTCCTTTGAATTTCACATGGGGCCTTTCATTTCTCTAAGAGAACTCCTTGGGTCTGACAAATAAAGATATTTTCAATAAAAATCTCTTATTAGCTTGGTATCTTAGGGCCAACTTTTGCTTTTGAAGATTAAACTGTTGTTCTGGCAGATTGGTTTCTGCATCATTTTCTGTGCATGTGGAGCTGGAGCTGTACATATCCGCTGGCTTTGTCTTCACTGTCATGAGACTCTTTTTGGGTGTGTTTCCTGGGGACGGTATAGACAAGGATCTGTATTTTTTATGCCAGTGACAGTGACCAAGACATATGAGCATCCATCGTTTGCTCTCTGAAATGCCCGCTCAGTCACAGCTGTGAGATGAACACAGGGATGAACTTGGTAGGGAAGACCAAGTCCTGTTTATTTCATCCACTGATTAAATACGGCGTTATACAGGAAAAACTCCTTAGAACTGATCTTTCCCCACTCATGCCATAGGAGACCCAAAATGTAAAATGAATACACTAGCACCAAGATTGCTAGGAGAGAGGCAGGAATGTGGATTTCAAGATTCCTTATGAGACTGCACAGTATTGTGAACACCCTGAATAAAGAAGATATATGTTCAGTGGCAAGGGTGAACGGCCTCAATTCATCCTGCCCTTGAGGTTCTTTTCAGCCCCTTGCTAGTTCAGTAAATAGGCCAGCAATTTAGCAGAGTGCTCTGGTGGCTTTAGGTTTTGCTGTATTCATACACACATTTCATGTAGGACACACAGGTTTGCCCTTTTTAGTGTTATTACCATGTTTTTTTAACAGCACTTATGGCCCTCTGGATGGACACGTGGTTGTCTAAGGGCCGTCTTCTTGGTTATACCCTTAATTAAAATAAGACGACAACCACGTGGAAGACAGGCTTTGCCCGTTACATCTTCCAAATATCCGTGTCTTGTGTTTGACACTAGAGATTCTTATAAATTTGAAGCCTCGTTCAGTATTCACATTGGTGAACAGGCTCTAGCTATTGCTGGCAGAGTGTCTGCAAACAGTATTTTTAGGAGCATGGAATGACTTTTCTTTTTAATTAATTTCTGGTTTTGGAAGCTTGTCATGGTTTTCTTTTGCTTGGCAGATATTTTTTATGCATCTTCTGTGTGCCTAGCACTGTGCAAGACACTGGGACACAACAGTGAACAGACAGAGAAAATCCCTGCCTTCATTAAGCTTAGTAAATGCATTCAATGAGTCAATTAAATAGCATGGTACAAAGCGATGTATATTAATGGGGAAATGAATCAAGCAGGGCAACTGGGATTGGGAGTGCCAAGGAACAGTGGTGTTGGCAAATTAGATGGGTTTGAAAAGCAGTTTGGATACAAATAATAGGCTGAATTCTGCCCAATGATTGGGCTGTAGATACCTTTGTGACATCATTTGTATTGTTATTTTATTTAATCCGTCATGCTGTGTCCCGCTTCTGTTAGTAGTTTGTAAGCAACGTGAAGACAGGAATGATAAATCATAAGTCCTGTCTTCCCCTACACTGATTCTAGTGTAGTACACAGTGCAGATGCTCCCTTCCTGTGTATTAAATGGATTTATGCCCCTCTCCATCAGCAAAAGATAAGTGTGACCTTGTGCATGGCTATTTCATAAGCCTATATCAAGTGGGTGATGGGGGGAGTGTGTGATATTTAGGATATTCTTCCCAAGGTAGAATGGTGGCATTGTTGCACTCCTTTGCTGAACTGTTCATGGTAACTGTCTCCTTGTAGCACATGTTGGACTATGAGGAAGACTACTAGAGGCCTTTTCTTTTCTATTCCTCTTCTGGAAAAGTTTCCTTCCTTAGCCTAAAAGTCGCAGGACAGATGGTCAGTAATGGCTTGACCTAAACCAAATGGGACCCTTGCCTCTCTGTTCATATTTAGCTCTGAAGATCTTCAGAGCTTGCGATCTGGTCCAAGATATTCCAGCTGCTGTCAGGAAATTCTTTGTTATGTTCTTTCTAAATTTAATTGAAGCCTATTTGTCTTTTTTTGAGGTAGGCTGTGGAAGAGGCAAACAAGCTAGTTGATGTGATTAGCAGTGAGCCCTGTCAGGGCCTGTCAGGAGCCTTTCTCTTGATGCTTTCTGCCCTCTGGGCTGTGTGAGGGAGGACACAAAACCACCTGCCCCACCCCATAAGACAGTCCACCGTGACTCCTCACTGGGCATCCAGGACATTTTCTCCAAGCCCATTTTACCCAGGGATTCATTGATTGTAAGGAACAACAGACATTCAGAAGAGCTTAAAAGAAAAGGAGGGATGTGTTGGAAGCACACAGAGGTATCTAATGAAAGCTAAACCTGGCAGTGTGCCACCCTCTCAAAGGGTATGTAAGTGAGGTCATCGTAGCAGGTGAAGACTCAGACCTCAGTGGCTCAGAACAGCAGGTGTTAATGTCTCATGCTCAGAAACTCCCATAGCTGGGAGGGGCAGGCTGTGCTCCACACAGTCATTCAGAGGCCCAGGATGTCAAAGCTCTGCTGTCTTCCCCCAGACATCCCTAGCCAGGCAGCTGATAAGGGAGGAGAGATGAGTGGAAGATTGAGCAGGTGGTTTTAGGGGCCAGTCACAAAAGTGACACAAATTATTTCCACCCACAATCCACTGGCCAGAACCCAGCCACATGATTATGGCTTACTTGTAGGGAGACTAGGAAATGAAGTCTAGCTGGATGCCCATGGGTAAGGGGAAGTAGGTTTAGAGAACAGTTAGCCATCTCTGCCATAACCAGGAACTTGAAGTCCATCTAGAGCTAGGTCAGCCACTTCTTTTGCCCTGACAGAGAGCTGTGTGTCTTCCATGCTTGGTTTCTGTTCAGAAGAGGGGGACAGAGGATGCTTTTTAGTGAGTAAAGAAATGCACATCCTCTTCCTCCTCCAAAGACTTTGCAGTCCTCTGTGTGGACACTGTTTCAGCTTGCTGAAACCCCATGCTGGGGTTCAGTGAAGCCCTTCGTTGCCCCTTGCTCTTGACCAGAGGTCAAAGGTCAACTGAGTTGTTAGCATATTCTGTGCAGGCTCATCTCAGACGGCTAATAACAGGCATTGAAATAATGTCTGTAAAATATGTGAGCAAAGATATTTCTCCCAGGAGACTCTGACCTAAATTTTGAGCCAGGCTCTGCAAATTTGCCTCTTTAACTAGAAAAAGATGAAAAAAAGGACAGGTTCCTTCAATTCACATCTGTTCAGTCCTGCCTCAGCTCTAGATAATGTGTTCCTTAATCTTCGAGGGATAGAGGGGCTTTGCTTTCTCTCATTTCAGGTTTCTACACTGTATTTTCTCCCCAATATAGCATTCGACACAACTCCCAGCTCCTAGGCTCAGCCGCACAGCTTTAAGGAGGGTTCAGATGAGTTTGGGATCAGGCATGTATTAGGAAGTATGTGTGTGTGTGTGTGTGCGCGCGCGCGCGCTTGAGAGAGAGAGAGGAGGGAGAGAGAGATTGAGCACACATTTAGGAACTGCTGGGGACATTGCAGTTCCCCAGTGAACACCGTCCATTTCCCCTGCTTAGTGTTTGAGGTAGCACAACTATCACAGGAATAGGAGAGACAGTCAGCCTGACCCACCCCATAGAGGTCTGTCCTACCCCTATTGGGACTGGAGAATTGTCAACACCTTCCCACAGCAGAGACCCCTTCCACAGGGCTATGTATACTGTCTGTTTTATAAGCAGTATCTCAGAAATGTTGGAGAATATGGAAATGTTGGCACCAGTGCAATGGCTGTTTGTTGAGAGAGTGGAACTCTCTTCTCAGGTTCGGACAAGAAGAGGAATCTGTGCCTAGGCAACCCTGCTGTTTTCCTGCATTGTTGAGGGAGGAATTATGTCCTATGTGTTTGTAGTAAAAGAATCCACAGCTAAGAAAAGACAAGCTCAGGAAGGAAGTCCTTGGGTAGACGCTAAAGGAGCCTTCTCTTTGTTCTTTGAGCCAGAAGCTATAGGTACCTAATTATGATGGCAAGAGAGGTGTCTCTTATGAAGTGTGTCACTGCATATAAAAATATCTCTGTTTTGTTATTGCTGTGTTCTTCTTGTGATAGATGTTATTAGGAGCACACTCTGTCCTTTCCAAGGACGTAATCTGACTGCTTTCTGTTTCCTCTTCGTTTTTGTTTTGCTTTCCAACCTGGTGATGTGCTGCTGTGTTCTGTTGCAATGAAATTCCTTCATCTGTTTCACATCACAACAAAAAGGTAAGGAACTGCAAACCATATTAACATGCTGAAACAGCATCAGCTTATATGACATGCAAAAGGAGATGCATTTTGATCACTGGGAATTTATTTACTTTAAGAGAAAAAGTGATGGATTGTGAGGACCTCAATTCTCTTATTGATGTTTGGCTGATTGGTTTCACATCTCCTGAGGCCTGGTGTTGAATGAGACTCAGGTTTATGCGTGTGATGGGGGAGAAAGTTTGCGGGGGGCTCTTTGCATTTATGAGTTTTTGTCAGCAGCTCACAAACTTGGAGAGAAATTCATAGACATTTCACAGTTAAGCTTTATAAAGACAAAAATATTAAATCAAAAGGTAAGAGGGGTGTTAATATTGCTTTGGCTCCATACTTTGAAGCAAAAGTAATTCAACTAATATTGAGTTCATTAACTATGTGGCATGAGAGGGGAGAGGCCATTTAGATTCTTTGCCAAATGAGAAAATTTGTAATTTTGTATCTGCTAATCGCTCACCTACCATATATTCTTTTTTCTCACTTTGCCTTTTTTCCCTGTGGGGGAAAAAAACATATGATACTGACCATGTTTAAGTGTACCATTCAGTAATGTTAAGTATTTTAACAATGTTGCACAATAGATCTCCAGAACTTTTTTGACTTGTAAAACTGCAAGTCTATACCCATTAAACAACTTTCCTCTTCCTTTCTACCTCAGGCCGTGGCAGACACTCTTCTACTTTCTGTTTGTGTGAATTAAACTACTTTGGATACTCTGCATAAGTGGAATCATTGTATTTGTCTTTTTATGACTGCATTATTTTATGTAGCATAATACCCTCACGGCTCATCCAAGTTTTCGCATGTAACAGGGTGTTTTTCCTTTTTTAAGTATGAATAATATTCCATTGTAGATAGAGACCACAGTTTGTTTATGCATTCACCCATTGATGGGCATCTGCGTTGCTTTCATCTCTTCGCTACCAGGCTGCCAAGAACATGTGTGCAACTATCCCACCATATCTTTTGATTGGATGAATGGGTTTGTATATCCATTCCAAAAGTGAATTTTCACTGACTCTTGTATTATTAAATTTTCAGCACAGCCAAGCCAAGCACTAGTGGCTCCTTAAGGCTAGACACTCATCTTGAGGCTTAGCGGCTGTCAGGCACTTATCCCCTGTCCTATAACCCAGCATCCTTTCTCTTCCCTACTTCTCTTTCCTACAAATTCAGGGCAGAAGGCTGTGGAAGCACATGTTCCTTCTGCACTCCCCATCATCCTCACCCTAGAATGATTGTCCTTTGTGACATACAGTTGCAAGTATTTTTGTAATGTGTATCATTTCATGTAAATGATGTGAGCTCAAGATCAGTCGCGTATTCAAATCATGTTGCTTTGTTGCTTGAAAGAAGGTTGTATTATTGCAGTAATCCATACTAAGAAGAAGAAAGCACCATATGATCCTCAGTGGTGGATGGTTTCTGTCTTTCCTCCCACTCCTTACTGGTGTACATTGGATCAGGCAAGGGAGAATGGTATCTGAGCTATAGGGTTATGGGAACAAGACTTTACCCGTCATTGACCTGAGGTTCTGATGGTGAAAAGGGGCTATTTCCCCAAAGTTCTCTTGGTGCTGCTAACTGTATGAGAATAGTGGAAAGGGTGGGAGCTAAGGAGGTGAGTGGGTAGGGAGGTTTTGGTAATGTTGGAGCTTGTGGCAACCAATGTGGCTTCACTACAGTCCCAGATGTTCTCTGGGAGCAGCTTCTATAGGCAGAGGTGGGTTCACTTTCAGACAGCCAAGTTGAGAAAAAAGTAACAACCATTCTCTGATTTTTTTAAAAAAACATATTATTTGTAAGAAAGCATCAAGAATGTGCTTCTTAAGCTGCAATATTAGCAGGTTTGAGAATATGTCCTAGACTGAGCACTTGACATAGAAAACAGACTTGGGCAACAGGGTCTGCAGAGATTGAGCATGAGAAGTGCAGTGTGTTGAGTCCTTGTCAGGCTCCAGAGCAAGATGAAGATGCTCTGACTGTTCAGCTTCTTAAAATACACCAGTTGAGTGGTGTATTCCCTGGGCAGGCAGTGAACTTGCTCCTTAGATAGGCCTCCTGATTCAGGACGTTTAGTGTTAGTGTCACTTTAAGCCTTAGAGAGCTGTTTGGGAGCTATTTTGCTTACCAGTGCTTTTGTGTACATTCTTCTGTGTTCTAAATGGGAAATCAGGGACGTGCTGGACTATGCACCTGCCAGAGCCACCTGCAGTGCCATGGAGGCAAGGTGATTTAACACCCAGGATTCCACTTAATGAATAGACTGTTTTCTGAGAAACCCAGGGCCAGCTATTTCTTGAATATCAGTAACAGGACGTTGGAAAACAGGTTTTCTTGCAGGTTATATGGGTCTGGGGAGTACTTCTTTTTTGTGTGTGTCCAAAAATTAGTACAATTGATAAAATGCAAGGAATCTCCTTTGTGATTTTATTTACTTTTACTTTTACATTAATTTGCAGGTGAGAGTGGACACTGGACAGTTAATTTGCTCAGGATTTTTATTTTACTGCACTTTAAATTGAAATTAAAAAGTAATACAGGCTGGGTGTGGTGACATATGCCTGGAGTCCCAGCTACTTGGGAAGCTGAGGCAAGGGGTTTGCCTGAGCTCAGGAGTTCAAGGCCAGCCTGGGCAACAAAGCGAGATCTTGTCTCTAATTTTTAAAAAGTAATACATAGTATGAGTGGCAAGAATGAGACTGCTGAGAAAGGAGACAGTTTTAGACATGGTAGTCGTAGAAGTCCATCAGGGCAAAACATGCAAGTAGAAAGAAATACACAGCGACCTTAGGTTTTGGTTAGAGATGTTATTCATATTGGGAACTATAAATGAGCTATGGGAGAGGAAAAGGAACAGGTGTATGGGGCTGTGGGGTGAACAAGAGGCAGTGAAGGGACCCTGGCTGGGTTCACACTCCCCAGGGGGCTCTCCTTCACCGTGGTGCAGGAGCAAGGCTCTCCAGTGAGATAGGGCTAGGGGCTGAGGAGAACTGAAGCAGACCGGGAAACAAAAGTTCCTGTGGGATCTGGCTCAGGAAGACGAGGAGGCATGCGTGAAGCGTATCTGAGCACCATCCGTGCTTCTCAGAGTTGGTGGTGTTTGGATCGGTAATAAGCCAGCTTCCCAAAGATTTGTCTTCTCCCCGTCTCAGTAATCTGTGACCAGGCAGAGGAATGGGTAGAGTGGATGGTGCGAATGGTCTGAGGCTGGGAATTGGCTTGAGGGGTTTAGGAAAATGTTAACAGTGCCGAAGGCTGGGCTGTAGACATGGTGGCTTCCAATTCCTTAATCCTGAGCCTTGGAATGAAAAGGGAAGGCAGACAATAGACAACCGAGGGATAAATGGTCCCAGTGTGATAGGAGGAGCCAAATGGAGAGTAATGGCGCTGTGGGCATGGTCAGACTGGGAACATGGAGACGGGACGTATCCAGGGGAAGGCCAAGGCTGACACTGACCAAACAGAGGGCAGCTCTTGCCTCTTCTGGGGAAGCGGGGAATGTGGGCAGTATGCTTAGAGAGAGTCATGTTTCAATGAACTCCAAGAAGAGAAAGAAATATTGAAAAACAGGTATGGGATACGGAATAGCTTAGTAGTCCTAACGCAGGGCGTAGCAGGTAGAGGTTGTAGAAGGGAATAAATCTTTCCTTTAAAAGGGGGTGGGGGCAGGCAGTGGCCATGGTTTCTTTCCCCTTTAAGACCAGCAAATAAAAGAATATGAGTAAAATACAGAAATAGCTTAAGTTACATGAATATTTTGTATTCCCCATGTTATCTGGAAACCCAGCTGTTTGCTAATCATTAAAACAAGACAGTTATAGACCTGGTAGTAAGTTATTTAAAAGGAGAAATCAGAAAATATATTTGTTGAAAGATGTTTCTTGACTTGAATTCTCCATTATGCTTTTGGCCTTTGCAGAAAGAAGGAAATAACATTATGTACAAACGTTGTTAATTACTCATTAATCTGACATTTTGATGGCATTAAGAAACAAATATTAATTTGCGACTCAACATTGTGATTGTATCTAAGATGTATGACATCTCCAAAAATATGAAACCTACATGTCAAAATTACTTTCTTTAAAGACTGATTGTGGCAAAACTCATTATTAGAGCCTTCTGTACTTTAAAAGCTTTAAACGAAACACTGCAATTTACAGAATTCGTTACGGTGCACAACTAATTAGAACTTTAAAGGAAATCACAGTAGGGAATTAGACATTTTAAAGAGCATTTTCTTGAGCTGAAATGTTCTTCAGAATAGAGGTTGTTTTGCAGCAGTTGAGGCACTTGGATTTTACATACATATATAGGCACACACTGAAGAGTAGCATGTTTGACCCATCGTGTTCAGAAATCATTCTTGTTCTCTGTTCAGACAAAAGGCAAAGCAACAAAGGCAACAAGGGAGGGACAAGACAAATGCAAATTAGATGTCCATAGCGTACTCGGGAAGCCGAACAAAAAATGCAGACATATCTAATTAGTTTCCAAAGCCAGCTTCACCCTAGGAAAAAAACATTCTCATCTAAGAAAACAGCAGTGCAGGCCGTGAGTCCCAGGTGTATGGGTGATTACAGCAGAGAGCAGAGAAAGCCACTGTTGTTCGCCTCAGCTGCCTCTGTGCTACACAAATGTGCTTACAGAAAGACTATAAAATCGACCATGGATAACTCCCTCCCTTTCCCCAAATTGATTAATTTCTCGACGTGCTGGCAGATTTTTCCATGGATGGGGATCGGGTTTGAGAGATGAATGTGTAAGTCAACAGCAGGTGGGAAGTTGAATTTGTCTGGCCCAGCTGCTATTCCCCACATTTCCTATTCTTTTTGGTTATCTCAGTCCAGCATCTGTCATGGAGCAAGACTCATGGGCTTCTGTCATCTCAGGCCTGGGGAGCCACAGTGTTGCCCATGTCTCCTGACAGATCAGTGCTTTCAAATAGCAAATGACAAGAATAAAGGCCCCGTCACTATTAGCAGGAACTGCCAGGGAATTGAGGAGGGTATTTTTTGTATCGCATGTTGAGATTTCTCTTGATGTGGACACATGCCTTCCACTCCACCTTGGATTTGGATACTTGCATGATCTGGGCTCTTTTTATAGTACTTCCTTACTTAGTTTTATTGCATAATAACACTCATATTTGAATGTGATTTTCTTTGCATTTTAATCTTGATGATTGTGCAATGGCAATAAAAAACGACCTGCTTTCTTGCCCCTTACATTAAGTTTTGAAGGAACAATGTATTTTCCACACACTCCGGAAATCTCTGTAGAATTTAATCATCCAGCCAAAACACATTTCCAGCATTTCTTAACATCATACAGTTTTAGTGTTGGGCGTAACCTTCAAAGGTCAACTTCTCTACTCTTCCAATACGGGAATCCTTCTGCCTAACTCATCACAGATGGCCCCCTAGCCTCTGCCTAGCACAGGTCAATGAGGTAGAATCTGATATGGAGGCAAATGGCCGATGCCTGTCTTTGACAGCACTTTACCAGTTGGAGCATTATCCTAGTAACACTTAGCTTACCTCTCTTAGACAATGAGGGCTGCTATTTCTCCAAGGCTTTCTTTGAAAGAGGAGACAGACTGCCTTGCTTGCTTGCAATGTTACTTGGATAGATCTTCTCTTCTAAATAAAATACCAGTTACTGATGTCATTTAGAAGTGTTCTGCAGAAAATGTTGACTGATTATTACTGGCAGAAAGAAAGTTCGATCTTTGTTTGATATTTATTACAAGAGATGAGTGACTTTGTCTTAAGTTCAGCTACAGTACAAAATACTATGTTCAGTGCTACTGCAGAATGTGATCACTGAACTATTTACCTTATGTATGTTGTTTATTTTTGTTATTCGGGCATTGATTTTCTCTACCATTTGTTTCCACATGAAGTCTTTTTTTTAACAAAATCTAATTTCTCATAACAAGCAGAAATCCTTTTAAGAAATTATTCTTTTTCGTCCTGTAAGTTGCAGGAAACATCGAATATTGACTGTAAGCTGTTATCAGTTTGATATGTGACAAGGTCTGCCATTTCTTCATGTACAGATATTTTCACAGCCTTTAATTACTTTTTTTATTCTTTAAACCCTAGCTAAAATATTTGGTACACTACATTTGTTTTTATATAGTTATTTGTAATCTTTTGGGTAGAGAAAGATAAAACCAAATATTATTATCTATAAATTCCCAGTAGAAATGGCTTCAAAAATCTCTGTATATTTTCAGCAACAAAAGAAACAAAAAGACTCATCAGAAAGGGGAAAAAAGATTTAGAAGAAAATGCCAAATTATTTGGAAAATTGATAGAAATAGACTATTACCCATAGAAATATGGAATATTTAATTAAAAACTTGCAAAGAGCCTCAACATTGTGTTATAGTGATATTTTAATTTGTCAAAGAAAAGATTATTTGCAGATAAAATTTTATAACATCTTAGAATTGGAAATTCCTTGGAGATCAAACCCTTGCAGCTTCTTCATATCTCAAATGATAAGGAATTTGTCACCATGATCACAAACATTTACCAAGCACAGGTTAGATGCCAGGCAATGTCTCCAGTATGGGTTGCAATACTGAACAGGACAAAGATGAGGAAACAGCTCCTACTGTCGTGGAATAACATGTGCGTGGACTATCTGCCATGCACAACAAGCTGAATTGTTTAAATTCTGCTCCTCATGTCATCCAGACCCCATTTCCTGTGTCCTCAGGGACTCATAGAACTCAGAGTTAAGATTATCTTGGAGGTTTTCTAGGCCAGCCTTTTACAGGCACAAAAAATCTCTCTGTGAAAGCCGTAGTTGAACACTCTCCTCTGAATGGGCTCCAACAGGTCAGTGTTTCTGGTAAAACTGAGCACAGCTTTCCACCTGTGGTCTAGCATTATGAAGTGAAGCCATTGCCTCCCTGGTTTTAGACACAAGACGTCCTCCAAGGGAGGCAGCCTGAGATTTTGTTAGCTGCTGCACACCACAGTGTTACCTGGCATAAAGCTGATGGTCAGCTGTAAACCTTAGGCCTTTTATAACATGCATTGCTTTGGAGCCAAGCCTTCCACATCCTGTACTTGTATACTGGATTTTTTGACCCTGAATCTAGGACTTTTCTTTGCATTAACCTGTTTATGTTTCATTACAGTTAAAATTGGCCCACATTCCAGCTTATTTTGAGCTTTATGAGTCTTGATTATTTTCTCTAAATGGTTTTGATTGATTACTTCATTTGTAAGTAACTTTTGCATGTTCTCCTTCCATATATGTATATTTATTATTTTATAAATTATATGTGTGTGTTATTAGCTAATACCCCAAAGCATAGTATTTACTAAAGGCAAGGTTCAAATAGAGAATTAAATTCATATTTCACATCATCCTGATGATTTCCATTTTTTCTTTGCTGTTTCTGATCAGATGTCTTCAAATCATTGTTGTTTTTATCTGGTTGGACGAACATAGTGCTCGTTCTAGGAATAGTAGAACTGTCCGTTCTGCTATCTTCCTGTTGTTCACTTATGCTTTCATTATTAGTATTATCTTCAATACACTATGTTTTTGTGGGAATCTTTTTTGTAGGCCAGCTGTTCATTTAGGGACGATTGGTTTAGTTAAAACTAGATAATGTATTGCATAAATCCCCTTAACAGAGCTCAACTAAAAGGCTTGTGTGGTAATACAGGGAAGAGAAAAACAGATGAGAGAAGGCCCTCCAGTCCTCTGCTGTGATGACCCACTCTGCCCTCAGACTCACATCCCTAGCATGACATGCCATCCTCCCAATTACAGAACAGGTGGCAGTATCGCTGTCAGTCAGTGCATTTAAAATAGTGAAGCTGGCTGGGCACGGTGGCTCATGCCTGTAATCCCAGCACTTTGGGAGACTGAGGTGGGTGGATCATGAGGTCAGGAGATCGAGATCATCCTGGCAACATGGTGAAAACCTGTCTCTACTGAAAATATAAAAAAATTAGCTGGGCCTGGTGGTGGGCGCCTATAGTCCCAGCGACTTGGGAGGCTGAGGCAGGAGAATCGCTTGGACCCGGGAGGCAGAGGTTGCAGCGAGCCGAGATTGCACCACTGCACTCCAATCTGGTGCCAGAGGGAGACTCCATCTCAAAAAAAAAAAAAATTAGTGAAGCTTAGGGGATTTTAGTTTAAAAATAGAAAGTGCTCGAGTACTGCCTTCCCACGCTGTAGTGAGCCACCTCGCGTATCTCTTGGGGCTGGACTCACCCTGCTTTAGTGATCTCTTCTTTCATATATCAGTTGTCTGCAATTTTTTTGTCATCCATATTTTGACAGCTCGCTGTTAGATGTTCATTCCCGTTGTATATAAAAGTAGAAGTCAAAAGAAGGATTAAGACAAATTACCAGAACACTTGCGGCCTCTTTCTAGGTTGACATCGATCCATTTATCAACCCTCTTGAGGTACAGTTTTTTAACTAGATGGAAATAAGCTTAATTGTTTTGACAAACTGCCCCTAATTTTTCCATCTGGGCTAGAAGATTATCATAAGACATATAGTCGAACACACTGATTCTAGTGGTAACTGACTACCACTTACTGGGTGCCTCTTCAGTAACAGGTTTAGTACTAGGCTCTTTACAAATGTTACTTCTTTTGTTTCTCATGGGGAGCCTATGAGATGGGAATTTTATTCCTATGTTAGGAATAAGTTAGGAAACTGAGGCACAGAAGGGTACATTTGAAGGCAGCTGTGTCACATGAGCAGGCTTTTTGACATTAGTGTATGTCATTAAGAAATGTACTGGGGCATGTCCAGCACATAAATCCCTAGAGTGAACAACAGGATGGCTTCAAAGGATGCAGAAACATGGGTTTTAAACCACTTTGTTCTCTGAGCACGTAACACTTTACTCTGTTTGGAAAACTGGGACAGCTGCACGTCTGTAATATGCTGGCCTCCCTCTTTTCTTTGCCACACTGCCTAACGGGCAGGTACCAGTGTGCTTTGGTTCATATGGATGCTCCTTTAGCAACTCAGGTAGAGGTTGCCAGGGCCTGGACACAGGAACAGGTGCAAAGTAGCTGGGTGCTCTCTTACTCTATTCTCACCTACCTTTAACTGCAGTCCCTGTTCGCTGTGCTTATGGGGACTTTGCTGGTTGGAGATCATTCGAGGAAACAGAACTGCTTTTTCTGCCATCTGCTGCTGTCTTGCTACCTTCAGGAAACAGTGGCTTTCTGTTCTCCAGAGGGTGTGTATAAACTAAGCAATTTAGAGTTAGGATACTAAACTATCAACTGAAGTGATACGTTAGTTATTTTCCATTTTTACTGTAAATTTTCAAACAAATTTTAAAAATGCAAAAAAAAAGTACAACGTATACCTATTTACCAACAGGTCGATTCAAGTTAATGTTTTCCATATTTGCTCTTTCTGTACATTTTTTTCTAAAAATTTAAAGAGATACAGCTATCATGACACCTAATTCCTGAATAATTACTGTATCTCAGCATTGTATCTGCTAAAAATAAGGATATAATCTCTAAAATAAGGTCATTCTCCTACATAACTGCAATGCCATTTTCATACATAAGACAATTAACACAAATTCTCTAGTATCGTGTAATACCCAGTGCAATTATCCCTCCAAAATGTATTAGGTATTTTTTTCCCCAAACTAGGATTCAATTAGGTTTCATACATTGCATTTGGCTTTTATATCTCCAATAGTTTTAGAGTTTAGGATTCTGTTGTGACAGAGATGAGAATAAAAGATCTGGATGATTTTCAAAAAAAATTTAAATCCCGTCTCACATGAAGGATGACTTTTCAGATTAAATAGACTATTGATCTACATTGTTCCGGTGGTTTTTCACTTGGAAGTAAATGGCGCCGGATATGTTGAAGTTGTAAAATATAGAAATCTCTAAAGTGTGTACATGAACCACATCTTAACAGAGGCAGTCCGTCATCTGCAAATGTACATGGGACCTTAGTACTTTGATGCTGTTGTATGTGTGAAACCGTCTCATAAGCAAATAATGCATCAAGGGTTTTGGCTCAGCACTGATAATAGATTATAATAGATTGAAATTAAATATGATTTAAGTGACAGGAAATGGTGGCAGCTAAGTAAATAATTGATTAATCATCCCCCAGTTAAACCTGGCAAGTTAAATTGCAGGGCTGGAATCAAATGCTTGGTAGAAGCTCCCCTCCACACTTTAGTCCTAATAAAAACTCTGGTGAAGAAGAAAAGAAAAACCAGAAACTGCTCAGAGAAAGGGCCTGTCCCTTGTGGTGTCTTATTTGCAGCATGGCATCGTGTGTATTGGTTGCGCTGTGGAAGTAGTGATAAGAAAATGAAGATCCAGGAAAGCTGTCACAGAAAACGTAAACAAGTAGCGATCCATGGGTGCTTGGAAATCAACAAATTCAGAAGGCAAGTGGCAGCATATCTTTTCTTTTTTCATTTTGTTCTGAACGTGGTAAGTGAGATCCATATGACTGACAAATCGGCTTAGCATAGCAAAACTGGTCCCAGTGTGTGCGTGTCACTGTGTGGCTGCCATTGGAGGGTCGAATGACCTTGGCTCAGTCATTAGCTTGCCAGCAGTTTGAGTGTCTGGTTTCTAATCTGTAAATAAAAGACTGAGATGGGAGATCTCTGAGGTGCCTTCCAGCTCTTCAGATCTAAGATTCTAACAGCTGGAAATCTCTGCAACATAATGCTGTTCAGCTTCCCTCGTGTAATTATAACTGGTCTTTGTCATGATGACCCTAGGCCTTTACAGTCCTCCATGTGTCTCCTGAGTCATCAAAGAAAAATTAAGGTACACACTTACCTTATATGAGGCATATGATTTTGTTCCTTCTTAAAGATTAGCGGTCTTCCCCTAACACTTTATTAACAAGAATGCTTTATGAATCAGAATAGTCCATTCTGTGACCATGTAGAATAAGAGAAATTTTATTGTAATTAGAAAAAGATGTATATATTTTTAAAAATGGCATAACCATTAATACATTAAAGTGACTGCTTAAAAGCACTTAACTGACAGTAATTCAGCAACCTAAGAGAGACAGAGCTGACCCCACTCATTTCCCAAGGCAATATTGTGTTGGATTTTAATTATAAAGATCAGTTCAGCATTTGTATTTTCTGGGTCAGCAGAGTATGTCCTGTGTAGCCTTTAACAAACTTTTTAGACTTTTAAAGCTATGATTTCTCTACCCATAAAATGGGAAAAATACAGTACCTGTGTCAAAGAGTAGTAAAAGGATGAAAAGAAATCACAAATCGTGTGTGTAAAGAGCCGGGGGCATAATAGCTGTTGACAAATGTTAATGATCATAGCCATTGTGTTATCACTGAGTCCTTAGCAATTTCATTCAGGGTGGAGAGTCCTCCAACCAATCTGCATGATCAGGAATCAAGACTCATTATGTTATGTCAATCATCTTAATTGGCTCGCAATATTGGATTGACCTTACAGCAATTCACTGTCTAACTCATAACCTGAGAAAGATAGATCCCTCCTTTTAGTTTAATATGGAAAATAAGAATACACAATATGCTGATTCAAGCTACATGAACATTTTGTCTAGAAAAGATTGACACTCATTCATTAACTCTTTCCATTTTACTGACCTCAGAAATGCCAATAGCAGCTGCCTTATCTTTAGATGTAAACATATAATAATATGAACAAAGAATCCACAAAACAAACCTTTGTTGTAAAATGTGATGATTATTCTTTATATTTGAATCTGAGCTAGATCAAATCACATTTCCCTAAATATAAAAAGCACAAATGGCAAAAACATGATACAATTCAGGAATCATGCTCAACACTAGCATTACAATACCCATTCACTACATTATATGAAATGATTTAGTATTTGTTTCTGGAACAATTGCAAGAAGGAAAAATCAGAATCTCCAACTCATTATTTCATCTGAGAAACTTGAAAATGCTCTTAACCATATTAATGAAGACAACTCCGACAATGCGAATAGTGGGAAAGTGAACATTATTATCTTGTCTTATTGGCTCTCTCCCCTTCTTTTTAAAGACCTCTCTATCCATGGTCTTGTTCATTGCTATACAATTGGAAAAAGGTTAGCTTTTAATATTTTCCAGGTCCATATAAAGAAGAGTTTCCATTTTCACTTCATGTGTGTGTTAATTGAGGTCAGAATGGCATTATCCTTGTGTGATTGGGAGCATGGACCCCAGCCCCCCTACTTTCTTCCACCCCCTTAGAAACAGGCTGTGAAGTGGTAAGAGGGATAATTTAGGCACATCTAAAAGCAAATAACCCTCTCCGAAGGCAGTTTCTCCAGGTACCAGCATCAGGATTTATTTTTCTGGAAACAAGCATTGGCATAGAAATTGACTCTGGTAACACTCCTTTTTGGGGTTGGAAAATGTCAGAGTCTTTGTTTTTAATCAAAATTGCTCATAATCTGGCTTAACAATGCCATAAAGTCCTTGGTTTACTCTGCCCCAGGTGAATGAAAATATTTGCTGTGAAAAATAGATTATTAGTTTTATAGCTCTACCTACTTCAATGCCTCTATCAAGAGTACGAGAGGAGACATTAAATCTCAATTTTTAATAAAATTATTGAAATCATTGGGGAGCTTTATAACAGTTGACATTTGCTTTCAGTGTTGGGGGAAGAAAGAGAAAGTAAATTGATTTGATATTTATTTCCTAGGTTGGAGTACAAGTTACTTTAAACATAAAACATGTGTGTTGCCTTTGAATACAATGAGCAGAATAGGTTGTTGGTTCTGAAAATAAGCATAAATTTTAGGATAAAATGGGTAATGTGGTAATGATAATAAGGTAATCTGATTGCTAAATGAACCTGTTTTATTATATTCATCATTGGATTCCTGTTGCCACCTAGACAGTCTTCCAAATTGATATATTGTTTGGACCCAGAACACACAGCTCAGGGCTGAAAATACAGATCACTTAATGAAGTTAACTTCTTTTCAATAATGGGCTCTCCGTATTAGTTTTTCGTTTTGTTTTTTTTTTTCTTTTGAGATGGTGTCTTACTCAATCTTGGCTCGCTGCAACCTCCACCTTCAGGGTTTAAGTGATTCTCCTGCCTCAGCCTCCAGAGTATCTGGGACTACAGGCGCGCACCACCACTCCTGGCTAGTTTTTTTGTATATTTTAGTAGAGACGGGGTATCACCATGTTGGCCAGGGTGGTCTCGATCTTCTGACCTCGTGATCCACCCGCCTTGGCCTCCCCAAGTGTTTACAGGTGTAAGCTACAGCGCCTGGCCATATTACTTTTTCTACAAGAGTTTAAAACAAAACTTTCAGAAAATATCTTTGAATATGGACTTTCTTGTGGAGAATAATCTGTCTATATTCCAACGGACTTTGTTTCTAGTGAATGATTATGAGATACCGGGGCTGGGGCAGCATTGATGAAGTTGATTGCAGTCGTTGCTAGGCACAGGCCATCTGGGACTGGACAGGGACCAGCAAAGGCTTTGTGGGATAGAGTGAAGCCAAAGGTCCTCTGTTACTACCTTAGCAGGTCATTTGCCTATCACTAGCTGGTTCAAACCCTAGATAATCAATATGGAGAGGTTCCTAACACAGTGGGCTAAATGAGAGGTCTGTGTCATTAGAAAAAAAAACCTGCTTATTAAAGTGTCAATCCTTTAACATGATTTATCACGGGCCTCTAAAGGGAACTGTTCAGGAATGGGCGTGCCTCTTTGAAAACATGAGACCTATTTTCCTGAAGAATGATCTCAATCGATAAGTTTTCTAGTTGTGCCATTATATTGCTACCAGATTCTCTTAAAAATATGCGGCTTCTGCAGTGATCACTTGCATTTTCAGGAAAAGGCCTACAAAACTTGTATAAAGGCCAGCTGCAGTTCGGTTTATTTCATCTGTTCCTACACTACGTACAAGAGACTGTTTGAATTCTTTCTCCTTGCCTTACTAAAGATGATGCCAGCTTATTTACCCCAGCAGTGTTCTTAATGTAGATGTTAAACTGCGCGATAGATTTTTAAATGAATTTTTAATTACTTTCTGCTATTCTGAGCTCATTGCAATCAGCAGCCATCTTGCTTGAGGATAAAACAAAACAAAAACGGCTAGCTCATGGGAGGAGCAAAGGCCTTTGCAGGAGTGGGGGACAGAAGCCCATTGTCAGCGACAGCTGCTGGAAGCTTTCCCCAAGCACAGGCTCAACTGCCAGAGGGTTCTGGAGGCTTTGAGTTTTCCACTGATGGTTCCTCTTCTCTAATGAGGTCACCTCTCAGCACAGTAGGTGGGACGATTCTGCCAATGGGAGATTCAGAAACGCAGATTGCAATCAGTCTTTGTTTCCAGCCATCTCCCATAGTTTCTGAACAACTCCGGAAGCTTGTAACAGGGACAACTCCTCTACAAATATGTAGCAGAGCCAGATAGGACACATCATTTACTGGACATCACCTCAGTGCCAGATGCTATATGGTGAGAATGACGCTGGCCAGGAATTTACATGATGCCATTTCTATAACATTTAAAACTATACCATTTACAGTTTCATGTAGTCAGGCAAGTCTTATCATCCACATTATGCCAACCAAAAATGCATGGTTCAGATGATATAAGTTGCCTGTCCGTGGCCACAACTCTAGGCTCCATATTCTGCAAAGTGGGAATAATACAATCATACCTGTGCCAGTTGTTAGAATTTTATAAAATACTGCATGTGAAAACACTTTAAAAATGGGTGAATGCTCTACAAATATTATGCCTCATACAATTAATCTTAAAATACATATTATTGTGAGTACCACACAGAGAATGGAAGCAGATAAACTCTCTCCCCTCCTTACACTTTCCTGGCCATCTGGACTGGGGCAGTTCGGACGTGCAGGCGTGGCTCCCAGCGGCCGCCTCAATCTCTGCTTTCCCGTCCCAGGATTAGCATGCTTACATTGCCATGATCATAGGCCATTGCCCTACTCCCACCCGGCCAGATCAGTCACTTGGGCCAGTTCTGGCTGGGTCATTTTTTGTTTGTTTGCTGGACTTTTTTTTTTTTTTAAGTTAACCAGATCAAACTCCATACATTTGGATTTTTCTGTCCTCTTCATTTCTGTATATTTTTTGGATCTGATTGTGAATTAGTAATTCTCTTAGTGAGGCAGAAAGAAGGGTAGAACACCAACAAGATTCTGCTTGAATTCCAGCCCCAAGGTGAGGAAGTGGGCATTCTTCCAAGTGAAAATTTTTGCTGAAGTTAGGTGAGGATTCAAAGGCTCTGACCCAAAGCTTTAGTACTACGTCTCCTTATCTTAGATTGAATTGATGTATAACTGTATGAATGTTTTTTATCAGGTATCACCACAGGTACCTTCAAACCTGCTCACTCAATTCCTGCAGCAGTTTTGGGTGGCAGGAATTATTGTCCCTTTTGTTCACAGTGAAGACTCTTCCAAGTCTCAGGAAAGCTGCTCTGCTCCAAGGCAAGAGCTCCTCCACTCCCTTCTCTGCACAGCCATATGAAGGGGGCTCTTCACTCTTCTCCGAGGGGTCAGTGGGCAGCAAGATAAAGCAGAAGCCAGTGAGTGACCATTTCACCTCCCCACTCTCCTCCTTGGGCCGAGAGCTCCAGCATCGCAGCCTCTCTCTTAAAGGATCCTACAGTAACCAAAGTGGAACATCACTTTCTGGTCTTCAAGACCAGACCAACTAGTCGGGGACTTTCAAAGGGAACAAATTGCCTGTGCTTCCTTCAGACCAAGAATCCTGAAAGTCAGCTGGAGGTGCCTGGATGACAGGATAGGAGCCAGTACCTCTGCTGGACCCTGGGTGTGGCCTGCCAGTCTGGGGGCTTTACTCCAAGACAAGGGTACACATTCCCACAGCAAAGGCTGGCTAGGGCTGTGACTTACTGATGTGATGGGCATGTGACATCCTGCTGATGAGAACAATGACAAGAGGAAACATACATTGAGGGATTCATCAAAGTGCCACATGAATAGTGGTATTAAGGAAGAGATTGGATTCAAAAAAGCCACTGGGAAACCATCATAATAATCCATATAAGAGAAGATAATGTCTGGCTGAGGATGGGGCAGAGGAAGTGGGAGAGTAGATAAATGGAAGAAATAAGATGAAGGAAGGATCAGAAGGGCTGGTAGATGAACTGGGGAGGTAGGTGTAAAACTTGCAAGATTTAGAACTGGGTCCCAGTGACTAGAAGAAGTCCTCAAGATCTCCACAATTTCTATTTCTCTGTCTGTCTCTAAATAAAAGTGTTTTTCTTTAATTATGAACAACTAGGGGAAACTTATTTTTTTACGTTCACTTTTTAGTATTTCATTTAATTACTCATACTGTTACCATATTGCTTGCTGGTACTTTTCATTGCAGATGGATTAGCTAAACTTTGTTTCCTAGCCAGAGAACAAACTGAATTACTATTTATAATGCAGTTTCTATGGAAAATGAATTATAAATTTCAAATAGCCTTGCAAATAGAATTTTGGAATACAGAGTTGTGGACCTCTTTTATTGCATTTTACTTAAAAAAGAGATATTCTCCTAGCAGATGTGGGATTGACTCTCAGAAGAAAGGTAAAATTGGGAAGCATGTATTTTGGAGTCATTTGCCTAAAAGTTAGAATTTAAGAGGATGAAAATGATCAAAAAGTGGGTGGGGCGGGGACAATCAAGGCAGCAATGTACTCCATTTGTCCAGCTAGTTTAGAACTGAAAGGGAAGTCAATACAAGGTCTGCTTAATTTAAAATAAAAAAGTAAACATTTCTATGGTAAAAATCAATTGCAAAAAAATAAAGGTAAATCACTCTTTTAGGGAAGACCAATTTCGGTGAATTTATCTTTGAGTGATAAAGAACATTAATTAATATATCAAGCAATACAAATGTTCTTTTTGAACAAAATTGATTGAGTCATACATTCTAGTTTAAACTGATTTAGAATTAATTCATTTGGCTGAGGTAAAGGAATGGTTTGTGGCAAAGGGGTGATGGTGGCCCTGTCTATATGGAAACTGCATGAGTCCCTCGGGTTCATGTGCATGCCTCTCTGAGCTGTGACACCAGCCTGCTCACTTGGGATTTCCTGTTGAGAATGTCATTTTTCATCCAGGTTGCTATATTTGATTCAACTCAACAAGTCTTTATTAAAAATCTTTCATTCATACACCAGCACCAATATAGACACTTTCCTTGCCATTAAGAAACTTGTAAATCATTTGGGGAGGCAAGACAAACTGACATCAGCCAGTTAGAGTTCATAAAAGATGGAATATGTTCTTTCTGTTCCCAAATGGTTGGACAGTTTTTATTGCAGGGACATGGAGAGAGAGAGAGAGAACGAGAGAGAGAGAGAGAGAAAGAGAGAGCATGCTCTGGAAACTGAAGCAGTTTCAGGAGACCTTGTGAAGGAAGAGGGATTTGGGAATAAGTGGATTTGGGAATTAAGTGGATTCAGGATAGAATATCATTAGACGAGAAAGAAGGGGAAGGATGAGCTGGGCAAGGAGGAAGGGACGATCAAAGCTTCATCCTGATTGTTCACATCAGGCATTATAGGAGAGGAAGCCCAGATAGTTGAGGTATGGTCAGTTAAAGTGTGAAGACCTCGAATGCCTGGCTAATGGATGTGACCTTGATTTAATACGTAGTAGGAGCAGGCTATGGCCAGTGAGACAAAGCAGTATTGAGCACAAAACTGTACAAAGCCAGGTAATGGTGCTGGTGCTCCTCAGTGGGACCTCATGAGCCACATTGACATTCTGAGATGACAAGCCTAAGAATAATGAAGCTGTCAGGCCTCTGGCCCTTAAATCAAAGACCTGAATCCTAAATGGACAAGGGGAATGGCCCTAACTTGAAAAATGCCAGCTGCAACCAAATGGAAAGAAATATAGAGTCCGGATAGAAAATCTGTTGTAAACGAGAGAATGTAGCTATGGGACCCTTGTCAATTTTCAAAAGCCACGACCCAGTCAGGCAGCACATATTGGAGCTTGAGAGAGAAAATATGGCCAAATTGAATTGACCATCTTTGTGATCCTGAAAATATTGCCTGTAAGTGAAAATATACTCACTACTGGGGAGGCTGAAAGTGACTAGTCAATTGGACATGGTCAGAAGACATTCCCCTACTTGACAAATTCAATGAATTTTTCACTTTTAAGGCAGGTTTGGCATGGTGTAGAAGCAGCCTTAGAACTTCCTGATTGGTGCACACATTCTGAGAGCCCAGCATTCCACTCACTATTGCATGAAATTGAAATGTTAGGAAAAAAGGAATCTGCAGCTGTATCTTTTTTTGCTCTTGCTGCCCAGGCTGGAGTACAATGGCACGATCTCAGCTCACTGCAACCTCCACCTCCTGGGTTCAAGCAATTCTCCTGCCTCAGCCTCCCAAGTAGCCAGGATTACAGGAGTGTGCCACCACACCCAGCTAATTTTTGTATTTTTAGTAGAGACAAGGTTTCACCATGTTGCCAGGATGGTCTCGATCTCTTGCCCTCGTAATCCACCCACCTCAGCCTCCCAAAGTGCTGGGATTACAGGTGTGAGCCACTGTGCCCGGCCTGCTGTCTCTTCTTTCTTGGCCTTCCACTTCTGTCATTAGTGCTCATGGAAAGCTTTTCATGCAGGGGCAAGGTTTTGCTAGCAGAGCCAGGCCTATGCCAGCAGGTCTTAGCCTTCAGTTTTCTGAGCTTTATCACTTATCGTTTATAGTGGTCTGTTCTTAATCCCAGTGTAGCGAGTGCTAAATCCCATCAGTTCACCAATCCACTGGGCTCAGCAGCTGAGTTGGGAAGGATGGAAAATGGATGCAGGAGTCAACTACAGAGCAGAAAGATCCCCAGGAGAACTGCAGGCTTGGGGGTGGGAGGAGAAGGGGATGGAAGAGGAGCACTGGGCATTTGATCATCTCTAAGTATGTAAAACATGCCTGTGACACACCCTTGAATGGGTCATTTAAATGTACATTTGCAGTGGGTTCCAGAAAAATATAAGAAATGATTGAAAGCATCCAAAAATTTAAGAATTCTTTTTAATGAGTTTTAGGAAGGTATCTCTCATGTGAATCTGGGGTGCTGCAAAGTTGCTATTGGAACTTCAGCATCATGGCTCTGATCTTACTTCTTTGATGTACCCCATATGTGAGTGTCACAGTGAGGCCCTACCTCTACCAACAAAACCCAGATGTAAAGGCTGCAGAAGTCTTGCTGTGGATGGGCTGCGTTTCCACCGTCCTGCATCTGTGCATTTCTGCTTTGGGTGTTATGGTTTCCATTTCTTTTAACAAGTGGAAACTACAACTGCCACAATCTCCTTGGCAACTTCTCTTTCCAAGCCAACTTTTGAAACAAATCAGTGTAATATGCTCTAGAAATATCCATGTGGTGCTTAAAAAAATGCGTATTTCCAACATGTTCTCCTTCAGAGCACTTTGCCTTGGCAGGCAAGTACTACCTTTACATGCTTTTGCTCTTTATGGACTAGGCACATCCTTAGCCAGGTTGATTTTTCTTTTATTCATGCTCTTTATGAAATTGGCTCAGATATAGGAACATGGAGCATTCATAACTGTTACTTATTCATTTAATCAACAAAACTATATTGAACAATAATTGCTGTCCATTGTTCTGGGTGCTGAACATAAAAAGATTAAAAATTTGGTCCTTCCTTCAGGAACTTGAATGGAAACAAGCAAGTACACAAATATTTGGCACATAGAGTGGCATATCTTTTATAGAAACCGTAATGTGCAGTAGAAGCTCCAAAGAGGAGTGTTAAGGGTCAAGAAAGACTTTGTTGAAGGGAGTGGAGTTTGCAGTATGCGTAGAAGTTTCTAAGGAGGACTATAATGTGACTGGAGTGGAGACTGGGAATACAGGCAGAATGAAACTCTTGAGGTCTTTGCATGCCATATTAAGAGCGTTTACTCAACTATCCCATTGGCTGGGATAGCAAGCCACTGCAAAGTGTGAAGAAAGGCAGTGACATTATCCTCATCTTCATGCTTTATAAAGATGACTCTGATGTAAGTGAGGAGAATGAATTGTAGAGGGTTGAGCCAGACAGATTCAATTGCTGGAAGTTCAGGTGAGGTTTATATAAGCCTAAACTGAAGAAATGTCTCTGAGGTGTTTTTTTTTCAGACAGAGTCTCTCTCTGTTGCCCAGGCTGCAGTGCAATGGCACAATCTCAGCTCACCGCAACCTCTGCCTCCTGGGTTCAAGCCATTATCCAGCCTCAGCCTCCCGAGTAGCTGGCACTACAGACATCCACCACCACATCCAGCTAAATTTTGCATTTTTAGCAGGGACAGGTTTTCACTGTGTTGGCCAGGCTGGTCTCGAACTTCTGACCTTGTGATCTGCTCTCCTCGACCTCCCAAAGTGCTGGGATTACAGGCGTGAGCCACCGCATCCAGCTGCAATGTCTGTGATTTAAAGGAAAGGATAGATAGAGGAGATGTTTAGAGAGAATTGACGGTTGTTACTGGGATTGAGAGGGAAGAGAGAGAGAGAGAGAGAGAAATTCTGGCTTGGATATGTGGATAGATGCGACACTTTCAAGAATATGAATGAAAGAACTTGTTTGATTGAGAAAATAATGAGTTTTGTTAGAGATGCACTTTCAGGTAGAAATTTAAAACGAACAGTTATATATCTGAATCTGGGGCTCAGAAGAAAGGCCTGGGTTAGATATGTAAATCTGGGAGTGTGTCTTGTGTGTACAGGTGGCAGTGAGGGTAATGAAAGGAAAAGGATCACAGAGAAAGTGGAAAGCTCACAGGTTTGATCATTTTTTCTAGATTTGAATCCTGGCTCTCTAACTATCCTTCCTATGTGACACATTAAGAAAGTGTGTAACCACACTGAATTCTACTTTTCTCATTTATTAAATGGGGATGGAAGGATTGACCTTAAGGCATTGCTTGGTTATTTATTCAATCATTAATTGAACAAATATTTACTGAGCTTCTATTATGTACTTGGACCTGGGAATGCATATCTGAACAAAACAGAGATAGCCATGTTCTGAGTTGGCTTTCAGCCTTAACAATTACTGTTAGGGAAAATAACAAGAAGAACTGCATAAGAGAATAAATGTAGGACACCTGGCACAATTGCAATGCACAGAATAGGTCCTCAGATAGTTGCAGCCAATGTAGTAATACTTGTTATAACTTTAATAGAATGATGCAGATGGACTCCAGTTTCTGGTGGGATGAGGAGCAAATAAGAAGTGAGAAATTGGCAATAACTAACAATGATTACTAGTTCAAAAGTTTGGCAGTTAAAAGAAATAAGAATTTTGAGGGCTATATGGAGAAGACTGGTGGTTGAGGACAGATGTGGGGTTTTCAAGATGTGAGACTTGAACATGTTGACATGCTAAGGGACAGGAGCTGGTGGAGAGGGTGAAGTTAGAAGAAGAGGTAGAGAGGTTTTTTGGGAAATAAGCAGATGCAAAGAAAAGCCCCTTTTTCTGAAATAGCAAAAGAAGTATGTGAAGGAGATTAAATGAGGTAATGCATTAGAGAATGCAATGAATGGCATTTGGGGTACCTAAAAATTGCGTTGACTTAGGCTGTGAGCATGGATACACACACATGCATATCTGTATTCATATTCAGGTACCAGTGTCTATAGCTACACCCACCCCCCACACAAGAACACACGGAGTTAAATGTTTTAATTAAAACTGAAGGGTTCCCTCTGAACCCTTCAGCTGAAGTTCATACCTGGTCACCTCACTTTCTTGATAAAGGAAGAAGGCATCTGCTGACAGATGGGGCAGAATTGTAAGGTCCGAGGATGAGACTGATAGTTTAAGCTGGCCTCTAAAGGAATGAGAGAAAGAAGGTGCACCTAGAGGAGGACCTCTGAATGACACTGGGGGTCTGCTGGGGACTGGAGATCATGTGTTATACACACTTAGGGATGGGGATTTCCTGCAGCAAGCCCTGTTTCCCTGAGAACCTTTGGGGTTGGCTGGGAAGCTGTGGTGTAATAAAAAGCAGGTGAGAGAGCAAAGGATGCTACGAGGACAGGAAGTGAAGTGGTAGACTACAGGGTTTGAGGGCATAGAACGAAAAGATGCAGCCAAGGAGATCCCAGAAAGGATGACACTGGATGGCTCCATAACATAAAAGAGCAAGTGTGGGGGCAGTGAGGAAGGAGAGGAACCTGAAGGATTGAAAATGGTCATTAGAGGGTTGTCCACTAGAATTTCAATTTTTAAAAAGAGAACAGCTTGTCTGGGCATGGTGGCTCACGCTGTAATCCCAGCACTTTGGGAGGCCAAGGTGGGCAGATCACTTGAGGTCAAGAGTTCAAGACCAGCCTGGCCAACGTAGTGAAACCCCGTCTCTACTAAAAATACAAAAGTTAGCCAGGTGTGGTGGTAAGTACCTGTAATCCCAGCTACTCAGGAGGCTGAGACAGGAGAATCGCTTGAACCCAGGAGGTGGAGGTTGTAGTGAGCCGAGATCATGCCACTGCACTCCAGCCTGGGTGACAGAGTAAGACTCCATCTCAAAAAAAAAAAAACAAAAAAAAAACAAGTCTTCGAATGCCAACTAGGTAAGGAGTTGCTAAGGTAGAATACAAGTGATAGCCATAGGAAATTGAGGAGCTTCAAGGCTGCTCCTGCACCCTCCACCCACACTAATGAACTGAAACTTCTTTCTGCAAGGGCCCAGTGGTCTTTAGTTGCCCAATTATATGTCCTTTTCTTCATTCTCAAAATTTTTGACTTCTCTTAGCGTCCTTTCCTGTTGGCCACCTCGTTCGTGCTCTCTGCTCCTTGGGTGTCTGCCATATGTACTCTTGTTTCTCTCCTTTCCATTCCTCTACTCTCCTCCCCTCAGCCCTCAGCTTGCTGATAGAGACGTTCTCTGAAGGCTCTTCTGTCTACACATTCAGGATCAGAGTCACGCCATGGCAAAGATGTGCATGAAAGATTGGTGGAGGGACAGAGGAGGTGAGCAGACCAGTTACAACACTGATTCTGGAGTTTGAGAAAATGACACACCAGCCTGAAATTGGAAAGTGGCTCTGGGAAAGGGAAGAGCGACGGATGTGGAACATATTTTAGAGTTTATAACGAAAGTCAGCAGGCCTTGATAACTGGGAGAAACATGTATATGGGGAAATGAAAACAGAAGGACAAAAGATGACTGAAATATTGAGACTTACTAAGAGGAAGACATTAACAGAAGGAGAGAACATGAGAGGACAGAGGCTTGGGAGTGAGGATCAAGGGAGATACTGGGTTCTCTGTGGAGCATTTGAGTTTCAGGTGGTAGCAGCCCATTCAGATAAGATGTACAAAACATAGATGGAAATTAAAATGGTGCCCAAAAGACGGAGAGGTGAGTACTAGAAATACATATTGGGGGTTAACGACCCTAAGTTAGTTGTGTGAATGACACACTATAGCAGAGGAACATAATGCCAACTGAGAACTAGTAGGAAAAGATGACGGGAGGGCCAAGTAGAGAACTTTGGAGACAGCTGTATTAAAAGGGTAGCATGAGAAAGGCCCTCAGAAATATAGATTTGTCATGAAGTGGGCAGGAAGCAAGTAGAGATAGTGAAAAGAAAAGAGAAAGCAATAATCTTGAGGTCCAGGGAAGACTTTGCAGAAAGATTAGAATTTCTGTGGCTCAGTGGAAGGAGAAAATGAGGAAGACAGAGAATGCAAGTAAAGAGCTACTTGTTGGATTAAACTGTAATCAAGGAAGACCACAGCCTTGTACCCTTATTCCTCTTAGGTGGTAGAGAAGGAGGAATATATGAGCAAAGAGGGAAATGTTGAGATGGAGAAACATGGCAGGCTGGTGGTCTTCAACATTCTTCTTAAAGGAGAAGGTAGGGATCTCCACGTGGAAGGCTTGGAGTAGATGCTTTAGGGAATGGAAAAGGCACTAATTAGACCTGGAGGTGATAGCCCGGGAAGAAATTGGGTGATTGAATGTCCTGTGTTACCCAGGACAGTCATGGTTTACACATGTCATTCCAGCATAGTTATTTTAATTATACCTCTTGTCACTCAGTTGGGAATATATATTGCAAGGTCATCCTAGAGAGAAGCAATGAAGACTTAAAGACAAGAGATGATTCCCTAAGCAGAAAAACAAACAAAAAACACACAAAGTAAGACCCCCTGGCATGTTCTGCTTAGAAAGCTGAGGCATACAGCATGTCATTTGCACTGTTGGGTCCAACAGAGAAATGAGTGGCTCAAAAGGCTAGAGAGAGTACCTAGGGCATTTGAAATTTAGTTCATTAGAAACTCACTGCTGAGCAGTTACCCACACTCAATTGGAAAATGTTCAAAGTTTATTTTCACGCCAAACAAACCAAATAAACAGCAACTTTTTGTTGTATTGGTTCTATTTGGAGCAGTTGCCAGTGCAATCTTCTGTCCTCTTTTTTCCTACTTTCTTGGTACATAGTACGCTTACTAGTCAGACAATGGTATTATGTTGTTTGGAAGTCGGACCTTTTTTTTAAATCACCATCTAGATCATTAGCTCTAAGTATTTTTGGTTCAGGCTCCTCTATACTCCTAAACATTACTGAGGACCCCAAAGATCTTTTAGTCATGTTGGCTCTCTGAATCGATGATTATAATTATGGAAAAACTGAAAAAATTAAATATTTATTAACTCACTTAAAATAGCAGTAATAAATATATTATCACAAACAATATATCTGATGAAAAAACCGATACATTTTTCAAAACAAAAAATATCAAGAGGCACTTTTTTCATTTTTGCAAATCATTTTAATATCTGCCTCAATAAAAGACAACTGATTCTCATATCTCCTTCTGCATTCAATCTGTTGAATACCCTTCAACGGAAATGTATGAAGAATATCCAGCCTCACACAGATATGCAAGGAGGAGTGTTCTGGTAGACTTCGAAAATAATTGTGGGTATTCTTTAATACTATACCAAAATTTGACAAGCAGAAATTTATTAAAAGTTGGTTACAACACGGAAGCTGTAATCATCTGTTGGTCATTTAGAAAATACTGGTTCACTGAATTATGCAGTGTTGATAATAATAATATATATAATATTTTAAAATTATATACATTGGTATCACCACAATTTCATCAGACAAATCTTTAAGTATTGGAAAATTGTTAAGCTCACGTTGGTAGATACAGAGTTTCCAAGAAGCAATTTTTCGCTTGAAAGCTTGAATTTTATTGTTAGCCACAAATACTACCAAGTTGTTTCCTTAAAATGACAGGCTTACTTCATTCATTTTTGGGAAAATGTCTTCCAGAGGCCCAAGTCTGGATAACTTTGTTTGTCAGTAGTTATTTCATGAAAAAATGCAGATCCATGAAAAACGTGGCTAGTTGAGCTCACGATGCAGTTGTAAAATATTTTTCCCCCCAGAGACTATTGTCCTTCAGTGCACAGCAGAAGTGCTCTGTTCTCCCTTCCCCTTCAGCCACACAGAATTTTAAGATGTGTATGTTCTCATGACTGCTCCCACCTTTCTCTTCTTCTCCCCTTGTCCCTCCATCTTTGTTACAGCCATAATAAGGCAATCCTTGTGCATTGCATATTGTCCTGGTTGCTTTTTAAAACTATCTCCTTAAGTTGTTGGTTTTGCAAGCCAAATTATAGATCTCCAAGGAGCACAGCTCAGATATATTATTCCTTCTCATTAATTAATATGTTTTGCCAAGATGGATAGTAGACATGCAGTACATAGTTGTCCAGTGAACGTTGGATGAATGAAGTGGATGAGAGCCTCTCCTATTTATTCAGTTAGGTTGGGTTAGGAGGGCATATTTTTGCTCAATTGAATTATTAAGACAAACATCATCACTCAAAACAGTAGACATCTTAATAGCTGTGTTTATCTAAAACATCAAGTTTTGTATTTCAGGCATGCTTCTTTAATAATAAATAACAACACACTATGTCTAACAATAGTTATCTCTAGAGACCAATGCTACCAAGTGAAACGTGAAACTCGGCATCTTCTTTGATGCAAGATGGGGTTTTTTGGATACAATATAGACCCTTTTAGAGTAGAGTGATGTATTTAATCTTTCTGAATTACATACTGATACCTGTGAGAGTTCCACAAGATTGTCTAATATAATCAATAGCTTGTTGCAGCTGATTAGTAAAAGGCAAAAAGATGATTTTAAAAAACCTACATTCATCAAGTTTCTCAAATTTGATGGTCAGAAATATTGCAGTTTATAATTAGGAGAAACAATCTGTGTTTTATGTATTTAAATTTTATGTATTTCTTAAATGAGATGTTTATGTATTCTAATAATTCACTTTTTTGTGTATAAGCATCTGTTAGAAATAAAATAACACTAGATACTTAGGCAATATCCAGAATTGCAGAAATGTTTACAGGGGCAAGTAAGTCTCCATTTTCAATTCACCCATCTCCCTCAGAACTGCTGCTCTGAGAATTCACATCTGGGTGAAACTTACTAGATGTTGTGAAGAAAATAGAGAAGTCTGTGGTGTGGCCTTTCAGACGTTTTCTGCATATGTAAATATGTATTAGAAAGAGAATTGTTTAAATGCTTTTTAAAAATGAAAATCTAGTTGCAGCTTCTAGCAATCTGATTTGTAAAATATTGCTTAAAGACCCCCGGCAGAAGTCAGTTCATTACTGTATGTATTCATTACTCATTATTTATTATCGTATGTAGTTCCTTCCTTCCCATTGTGCCTGAAACTAGGTTTCACGTGTGTCTGCTAACACCATGTAGACAGAACCATGAGTGCCCCATGCCTGGAGCGACTGCGGCCAGCAAGAAGGCTGGTTTGCAGCTGATGTTATTCCTATCAGCGCCTGAGGTCACACATGGGGCAGGCCCCGCTGAGCTTCCTAAGGCAGCCTTTGAACACCAAGCTTAGGAACGCAGCCTTGGACAATCTCTCACCACATTGGAGTTGACAGCATGAATGCAATCATGGAGCTAAATGGTGTTTCAGAGAATGAGACTGTACCTCCTCTTTAGTTCTGCTTCGCTCCAGGTTACCAACTGCCCCAGTTTCCATGGGACTGTTCCAAAAGCAAGGAAGTCCGAGGGCCCCTTTTATGTTGCCCAATTTTCCTGGCACTGGTACAAAATCCCAAATCATGCATGATGGGAGTGAACTTGAAACTGCAGAGTATTGCAGGGATTATGAAAGAATCAGACACAACCCATGTTACTGATCTTCAATGCAGAGAAACTCCAGAGCATTTCTTCCCCTGAACTGATTTTACTTTTTGTCGGCGGCAGCCAATACGAAGCCTGAAACCCACTTGGCATTCAGCACTTTCGCGTTGGAAACTGCCTGTGTTATTGTGCCAGTGGTTGCCCTAGGTGTTCATCATGAGCACTTAAAATGATTGCTTTTGCAGTTGCAGATGGCTGTACCAGTTCCAAACAAAGAGGGTCACTGAGGGCTCTGCTTATAGAGTGCAGTTTCTGGAAGGAAATCGCCACAGACTGTACAATGAAGCCCAAGCTCGCTGGACTCTGCTGGCCCAGGGAATTTTTACAAGGTTAAGTCAGCCATAAATTCTGTCTGGGCCTTGTCTGTTCCCTGATAGTTCCTCTAGGGCTTTTTTGAGAGTTTAAATTAAACTGTATCTTCTTGTCCATTGAGATGCACAACTCCCACTCCCTATCGATGTGTTTGTGCAAGCTCCGTCGCAGGAATACGTGGGAAGTTGGGCTCTGTCTTCACTGCCATCTCACAGAGAAGAGAGTTGAGGGACGATACTGAATTACACATGATCGTGATCTACACAGACCATCCGTTTTAGAAAAAAAAAAAAAAAAAAATGAAAATCTCTGCTGCCAAGGAGAAAAGAGAGCAGGAAATCAAAATAGCCCCCCAAGAGATGATTACTTTCATTTTATAAAATGAAAAGTATAAACTACAGGGAATTTCTTTGTAGATTGTTTTTAAAATCTTATTTCAGAATGTTTTACTTCTTGCTTCAGAATGTTTCATTCTGCCCCTTACATCTACTTAGTATTTTTAAATTGGTGCATATCAGACCTTGGACTTGGAATTCTTTTTTTTTTTTCCTTCTTATTGCCAAATCCTGTGCCAACAAGAGTTCCAGGTGTTCATAAGAAGCTGCTGCCGTGTATTCTTCCTGTCGAATATGCGACTACTGAGTTATCAAAAATACATGGGCTCCCTTATCTTGATACGGTTCTCATCTTTGGACAGTTTATTCCTGAGACTAATCAATCTTGTAATCAGGTTAAAGCTCTTATAAAAAATATTTAGTGCCTTTATCATAGATAAACACACATGAAATCCCTCTGCCTGTTGAGTGTGGTCAGTATTTCATGCTAGTAAAGAAAGTCACCATGTTTCCTGTTAAGCATGAGGATGTAGTAAAAGAAACTCTTGTTGATTTGGCTCCCCACCCACCCTCCTTGCCCATCATTCAGCAGAACCTGGAGTGTGTAGGTTTCCAGTGGCTTGCAGCAGAACTGAGAGAGAAGAGAAGGTGGAGAAGCACTGCGGTTGGGCTCCATAGAGTAGGCTGGGCTTCTGCAGAGCCTTCTATGCCAGGGAGCAACTGGTCAATTTTGTCCATCCCCTGAACCGATTTTTTTTTTCCCTGAAACCTTGGCTTGGATAGCTTCCTGCAAACAACGTGAAATCTTGCGTATGTGCCAGGTGAACTGCTGTTCGAGGTATTTTCAGAATTCAAGGGTGTTATGCTAGGAAGTCAGGATCATTTCAGGAAAAAAAAAAGAAAACAAAAAAAACAAGCAACAAGCAATTATGAGGTTTTATTTCTGCACAATCTGTAATTTTGAGTTGTCGTTCCTCGGGGGGAGGAGCAGCTTGAGATGGTTATGGTGTGTTACGGGGCAATTGCTATAGGAACAAAGCCAGGGACCTACTGTAATTTGGCCTTTGCACACAGAGCTAAAAATATCAAAACATGATATTATAGCAACCCCTTTGTCTTTTTGGTTTCCAGTCATTGGAAGCATATTCTTTGTCTTGTCATTTATTTGTTACAAAAATGAAAAAAACTAATCCTGACTTAGGCTTGAGTAGTGTAGGAGCAGGGGCCCGTGCATAATGAAGCCACCCTTGCTGGCTGCTAACATAGAAGCCAGGAGACCAGGGCGCCTGCTGTTATCATAGAGATTGTTTTTGCAGCGCTTGCTTCTGGCCTAATAACTACTACTGGAGATGAAAATGGAAAAATCCATTTTTATTTTCTAAATTACGTGGAAAGCCAGCCCATGATGTCACTCTTCTAGAACAAATAACAGTAAACAAAAAAAATTGTTTTAATGGCTTTGTGAGATAAATATGAATTGCTGTGGAGGGATAGTGGTGATGTGATGGAAAAAGAAAAAATGAATGTGGGACTCTAAATGTTTGTCTCCACCAGGAATGTTATTGGATTCTGCCCTGTTTGTTCTTCCTTTGTTGTTACAGTCACGGGGCATATTCTCAGCGGGCAGAGCACAAGACAGGCAGTGGAGACTCGATCTCATTAATGATTCAACACGCCACCCTAGTGGCCACCCGAGCACACAGTCCACATAGGAATTCGAAATGGACATACAGTTCACTGCTTTGGCTCTCTGGGAAAGAGGCTCTCAGCTTGGGTTGCCTGGGAAAATCACCTGTACTCTTTACAATTACTAATGCCCTCCCCATGCCCGCACACTCAAATTCCCCTAGTCACAGGTAGGGCGCAGACAGGTCTTTTTTAAGCTCCCCGTGCAGCCAGGGTGAAGAACTACTGTCTTGGAAGAAAGCAAGTTTGGGAGAACCCAAGTGCAGCCTCATCCAGCAACCTCAAACCCTGCTGACCTTATTCTGCTGAAGAGACGATGTCTTCTTGCCCTCCCAAACAAAGGCAGAGAAGACTTTTGGGGATTGGAGTCAGGGTTGTAATTTTCTTACTCTGTGGCATATCTTTTTCTGTCTGTAAAATAAATACCACAAAAGTGCTGAAAAAGTCTGGAAAAAAAACCACTCATGCCGCTGTTTTGCATCAGTATTGGCTCAGCAGCCCGGTCAACCAGGCAGATTTAATGCCTTTGTTGTAATGAGAACCTTTTTCTTCACCCAGGGGAACAGGATGTCACAGTTTTGACCTCTGTGGTTTTAGCTATTGAACTGGTTCTCAAAGCCAGAGAGTTCAGAGCTAGGTCTGAGGTTCTGAGGTTCTTCTCCTGGGAATTGTCAAGAGTGTCATGAAAAGTAATTTGTCAGGGACAAGGCATCTCTCTGGCGAGTGGTGATACTCTAAAAGGAAGGGATGTGTCCAGCCTTGTCCCAGAGAGGCCAGTAGGGAGTGCCCTTTGCTGTCCGCCAAGAGGGAAAACTATATGTTGATGAGTGTTCTGCTTGTTGGATAAGAAATGAACATCTAGAATGGAGTTGAGGAAACATTTTGCTCAGACCTGGCTAAGACTGAAGGAAGAAAGTGTCAGGGTTCAATTACCCTAAAGTCATGTGTCCAGGCACGATGCCAAGTGCTGGGAGTGCCAGGCTGTGCAAATCAGAGCTGGCCTCAACACCCTAGATGTGATGCAGTCAAGGGGAGAAGACAGTGAGTGAGCAAGTGTTGGGGAGGAATTTCACAAGGGAGGTGCAGGGTGCCATGAGAAGAGACAACTGTAGGACCCTCCCCACTGGCATGTTCCCAGATGGCCACTGAATTGGATTGCCGAGCTACCCCGTTATCTCTCAAGGTTGGATGAAGCACTCCTCCCTCCCCATATGCAGATGTCATTGCAGGTAGACCAGATACCTCTGGGTACATGCTCTGCAGTCTGTACTTAGCACTGCACTCTGAACTAAGGGTAGAGAAGAGGACTGCATGGTAAGAAACACAAACTGACTGTTTTCTCCTACAATACACATACTCACTCTCAATACTTGACTTCTGACATGAAATGTTGGGGCAGGGGCATTCCTACACACCAAGCAATTCTCCAGTGAACACCAACAAGGTGTCCTATAATTTAATTCATTTCTGACACTGTCTACCTGGAGTTAGAGTGAAATCCCACAGGCTAAGGGCTCAGTCCCACGAGACTGTCTCGCTTCACATTTCAGTGGCAGTCCCAGGTTGTGACCTTTGCTTCTAACCCTCCAGACATTAATCAGAGTTCCCATAACCCCCTCCTTGGGTTCCATGGTTTTCTAGGATGGCTCGCAGAACTCAGGGAAACACGAATTTATATTACTGGTTTACGATAAAGAATAAGGATATTACGAAGGATACAGATGAACAACCAGATGAAAAGGTACCCAGGGAAAGATGTGTGGGAAGAGGTGTGGAGCTTCCATACCTTCTCTGGGTGCACCATCTTCCCAGAGCCTTTGCCTGGTCAGCAGCCCAGAAACCCTCTGAACCTGGCACTTCAGGGATTTTTATGGAGGCTTCATCACATAGGCAGGATCCATTATAAACTCATTCTCTAATCCCTCTGCCCTTCTCAAAGGGTGTAGAGCTGGGCTGAATGCTCCAACCTTCTAATCATGATTTGGTCTTCCTGGTGACCAAGCCCAGTCAGGAGCCCACCAAAAGTCAACTAATTAGAACAAAAGACTCTCCTATCCAGGAAATTCCAAGAGAGTAGGAGCTGTGTGTCAGCAACAGGAGTCAAAGATCAAATTTATGTTTCTAATTTTGTCACAATATCACAGGGACCCACTGTCTGCTCATTGGCAGCAAGCGCCCAGCATGACAGTGGAAACGTGTCTGCAGAGAGAACAGAAGCTAGACAAAGGCGGCTGTGAAATAGCCTGCAGCGTTGTGGAACCTGCCTTTCCATTGCTCAGGACCCTCCACAAGGTGGAAAGTGACTTAGAAAGAAAAGGAAATTTAAGCAAAACCACTTCTGTCCACTTAGGTGGATTTGGGAAAGGCATTGGCCTTTGAAAGGATACACCTGTTCAAAAAGATAATTTCTAAAGCCCCATTAGAGCTAAGATCCAGAATCTCAGCCATGGTCTTTGGGCTCCGAGTAGACTCACTCAGTCCGTTTTGATTCAGCCTCAGGCCTTCTGCTTGTCTTACAAACAGAGAATGGGAAGTACTAAGAACTTCCACTTCTCAGAGTAAGTCAGGACCTCTAGTTCATTTGAAAACAGGTTCGAGATTTGCAGCTTAAACCTTTGAGACATGTGGTCGTAGCTGGGGTCTTTGTAGCCTTTGCCTCCCCTCACCCGACAGGACCATTATGAGAGTGGAATGTTTTCTGCACCCTTAAGGGTCTATCATCCACCCCTGAGTGAAGAAACCTCAGGTTTCTCTGGCTGGGGAAGGCCCTCGTTGTCTGGACTTCTCTGTGGTGGCCCAGCTCCAGTGTGGAGAAGACTACCATTGACTCTCTTAGCTTCTCACCTGTTCCCCTGTTTCTCTTGCTCCTAAGTAGCAAAATTGACTGATTTCTTTCCACGCCTGTTTATATTTCCCTCCTTCTCCCTGGGAAAGGTGATAATGATCAGAAAAATAGCAAAAAGGCAGCAGCAGGAAGACAGAGGAGGGGCACAGGCCTGGATCTCAGCCATGGTCCTAATGCCCTGCGGCACAGTTGCTAGGAGCAAGATCTGTGAAAGGGATTTGCAGATGAGGGTCCCTGAAAATCTTAGTAAGACACAGTAATAAAGAACCCACCAATGGGTACTGCCTGTCTTCTTGTCAGTGAGCCAGCCAGAGGCACTGCTGTATCATTACAAATCCAGTGGAATAGCTATATGACCTGGGGCGAGTCATTCTCACCTTTCTCAGCTTCAGTTTCCTCACCTGTAAAATAGTTGCATTTTACTTAAAGCACAGATTGTTTTAAGATTGACATGATATGAATATGACAGGACATAGCAAAATACAAGGAATAATAAAATATTGGTGGGAGATGTTATTATGCCCATACCTTGCTAAGTGATGATAATAAATAATGACTTTGTTAGATCACTAGGGAGCCTTTCAGATCCTCAGTTCACGGCAGATAACTTGTCATAGAAGGAAATCCAGAGCTCTGTGTCAGGCAAGTATTGGGTGTCATTGGGATGTTCTGTCAGGTGTCATTGGGATGCAAAAAAAAAAAAAAAAAACCAGCTGGCTCTATTCTGTCTAGTGTATATCAACTTCACAATGCATATTTCTACATAGCCAAAAAAATGAAATCCAAAAATATTTTAAGCATTTTTTAGTAATCACAAATTCAGCTGGGTTAGGTCAAATTTCAGATTTAAAACTAACTTCTTATAGAATCACTCACTTGTTCACCCCTTCATTAAGTCAGCAAAAATTTGATTTCTGGCTCTTTGGAATTTGGTGTAATGAATTTTCCCTTGCGTTTAAAGAGAGCTGCTGTATTGATAAACATGTTGATGAACACACAGGACACGCCACTCTCACTCCACTGACTACGAAGTATGCAGTCCTGATCCTTCCGTAATCAGAGGAGCTGTCAAGCAACACAGATCTGCCAGTGTAAAGAATCCAAAACCCAGAAGCTTTTAGTGTTCACCACTGGTCTTGAATTTGCTTCATTTCTGGAAAAGGCTCAAATGTCCTTTGTATGTTGATATATCTTTCTAAGCTTTATCACTCCCATTCTTGGAAAAAATACCATTGTTTCTAAATGGTTTACCAGCAGTGTTATAGAGCCCTACAGTCTGGGGTGCCATGAGGGAACTACCTTCCAGAATCTGCTGCCCAAAGCCTCATTATGTGGTACTGACTTGGATCACCCACAGGGGCTCAGGCCACTTCTCCACAGGCCTTCCTGTGACAACGGGCGCCATTTACTATAGGGGCAGTTGGCCACTGTTTCTGAATGGCAAAATGGTTTTTTTCTAATTTAAAAAAATCACCAAACTCTGACTTAGCATTCAAGCATTCAGCAGTCACTCAAAAGCTTCAATTCCAAACTTTGCATGTGGGCCTATTGGGGTTGAGTTAGTGGCATGCAAAAGTCTGCAGGAAGCTCCCTGTGGGGAGAAGCCAGGTCCTGCTCCAGGCTGGAGCTCGTGTTCTATGCATTCTCATCATGTGATTCACATAACTCAGCTCAAAATGTGATCAGGCACTTAATTCCTGGCATTTTTCCAGGTTGACGAGCAGACTTTTCTAGAATGGAAAATTGCGACCAGTTTGCTGTGACTTCATAATAGCACGAGACATGGGGTGTGTATTTTTGTTGTTTTTGTCCAACAGCTTGGTTTTCTCTTCTCTCCCCAAAAAGTTCATCCACATTTTCACATACCTGTCCTATAACTTCTTTGGAAACTGTATGAATGTTAGGGTGTGACTGGATTCTGAAGCCAGAATTTCACAGTACTCATTTTTCTACATCTAAAAGGAATTGGAATTGAATTCCAAATTGCATTTAGAATTGACTCAGACAAGGTAATGCCTCTTCTGGGTTAGGCTGGATAATTGAGTTAATTCAGATCCATTTGAAGGATGGTCCTTGAAAAATGTTGCCTTGTGGAAAGATGCTATATGCACAGTGCATCATCTGTCTGGATTCTGAGAACTGAAATCTTATGGTCTCAGTCCTATTTGAACTTGGTGTCTTGTTTTTTGTTTGTTTTTTTTGGTTTGTTTGTTTTCGGTTTTGCGCAACTCACTTTTACTGCTTTTGTAAACATCGGTTTGGAATTCCAGCTCACAACTGTTACTCCAAGGGAGACGACGGATGGTCGCTGTCTGGTCATGGCAACCTCCCTGCTAGCTTGCACAGTCGTGACTAGTTCAGTTCTGAAGTTCAACACGTTTCTATGTAATGTGCCTTATGAAGAAAGAAGGGCAGCGTGCGTCTTCCAAGATTGGTTTACACCCTGCATCACTTAAGCATGTGTAATTGTAGTTCGTTGCAGTGTTGATATCCGTTACCTGGTAATTAATGTACTTTCTTCCACTTCTGTTTGAGATGTGTTATTAACTTCTCAGATCTGTCCTGCTGCTCCTGGTTTAATCTGTACACAGTAGGAAGAAATTCTGTTTCTTACCAAAAATTGCAGAGCAATTTGATCCAGTTTCTTTTGTTGAAATGCTGAGTTAATTATATTTAACCACGGATGATAGTAAAGTTGCACTAACAGCATTTTTTAATCAATGGGAAATGGTTAGCTTGTGTGGGGTGGGGGAGCTGGGAATCCAGATGTGGGGGAGGCCAGGCAACCAATTCTACAGAAAAACATTAACTGTGTGATTAAGTGTAAGCTTTCTAATGGGGTTGTTACAGGACTGAAGAGGCCTTTATTGCATGAACATGGAGGCAGCATGTAAATATGCTTGTGTGCCTATTAAAGAGGAGAAAGAAGATCCTCTCTCTTCCTCTCCCCCTCCCCTTTCTCTGTGTGTGTGTGCGCGTGTCTTTGTTTTCTGCACATCTCCAGGTTGCTCTGTAGAAGTAACAGCCAGCTTGGGGACCCAGGACAAGATTGACCTAGCTAATAGCAACCATATCCCAAAAACAGAAACCTAGGACAATTGTTTATGTGGTTTAATGGGCAGCTAGACAGACCTGTTTGCCCACGTTATGATGCTAGATCATTTCAACTTGCCTTTATTGGTCGAACAATTAGAGTTGAACTCTCCCCAGTGTAAAATCATTACTGCAGATTGGCTCCACATTAATAATGCTGAGAGAAAAGATGTTTGCTTAGAAAAAGCTAGAACATAAACTGTGATTTGCCTTCTCCTGACCCTGTGGCAGCTTCTCAAAACTAGAGTTTGAGCTGTACCTCACATAGGGGAAGAGATAATACATATTTTCACTTGTCATCAATTCCTTGATTTTTGTTTACGCTCTTGGGTGTAAGATGACAGTTGGTTCTATGAAGACATTGGTCCTGGTAATCTTGAATTGCTTTTTCAAAGTTGGATGGGAGATTTTTTTTTTGGGGGGGGGTGGACAGAGTCTTGCTCTGTCACCCAGGCTGGAGTGCAGTGGTGCAATCTCAGCTCACTGCAACCTCGGCCTCCTGGGTTCAAGCGATTCTCCTGCCTCAGCCTCCCAAATAGCTGGGATGACAGGCGCCTGCCACATGCTCTGCTAATTTTTGTACTTTGAGTAAAGACAGGGTTTTGTCCTGTTGGTCAGGCTGGTCTCAAACTCCTGACCTCAAGTGATCCGCCTGCCTTGGCCTCCCAAAATTGGAAGATATTTTTTATAGCTGTGTTTCATTTGTTTGAATGGATCTTTCTTTCAAGAGACACGAAATAACACATCCAGAACCTTTTTGATTTCCAAGCATCTTCATTTTCATGTGTCTCAATTCCTACACCTCCTTTGTAGATCAAAGCTACCTTTTCCTACAAATTATATTTATATTTCTGTGGTGCTTTTCAATTCGTTTGAGCATTGCCAGATTATTGAGAATTCATAGCAGCCTGAAACTAGGGAAGGCAGATTGCTAGCATTGTCCTTTCATGGAAGAGCAAGCTGAGATCAGAGGACATGCCCAGAGCTCCACGGCTAATAAAGGAAGAGGGTTCCAGGCCTCATACCAGATCCACAGACCCCAAACCCCGACCTCTTCCCAGTAGGGCTCACAGCAGTTTGCTCTTGATTTGATTTTTGGCAAACAATTTCTTCCCACCATTAAAATTCTACCCACTCTTAAAATAGGATCCCTGTCTTTTGGTCATACCTATTTTTTTTTTCTCTAAAGGCAGTGTGCAGTGAAAGTGATGAGGACCTGACAGTGAGTGAAAAAGCAAGGGAAAATAGAAATGCACTGGCTAGATGTTAAGAAAATACAAAAAATGCAGGCTTATGTCCTCACTATTTGAAAAGACATCCAGAGGTCAAAAGGCTATGGAGAATCAGGTTGAGGCATTGGTCTTTGGGAGGGAAGAGGGGGAAGTGAAGGAAGAAGAGAGTGATTTTTGTTGTTGGTGTGTGTCTTGCTTTATCTTTTCATCTCTGGTCTGCTTGTTTGGGTTTCACTTTTATGTCTCCCTGGCCTGGTTGGTTATTAAACAGAAGGCCTAAGAAAACTAAGGGCAAAAAGAAGGTGTTTCTCTTTCATACTATATGGAATAGACATTGGGGGTCATGAATTAGAGCACTCTTGGGTGGAACATGAAAATCGTTAAACTTGTCTTCCAACACCACTAAAAGCTAATTGTATTAAAATAATTATTTATGCTGTAAGGGCCCAGCAATCTGAGCTGATATTGGTGTTGCATCGTATTTGTGTTTAGAAAATCTGCAGCAGTATAATTAAAAGTAAAATACAGTGACTTGATTTTCAGGGGTCTTTCTTTCTGTGGGAAGTGCAGGGTTCAAGAGGGAGCAGGAAAGAGACAGGGAAAGTGAATTAATGAGTGCTGCTTGCCTCTGTGTGTCATAGGCTATGACCTTATTTAATCATGTAATCTCCACTACAAAACTCTAGGGTAGATGTTATTACATTCATTTTACAAAGAAGGAAACAGATGTTCAGAGATGTTAAACAATTTGTGCCAAAGCCTAGAGCTCTCAGCTCTTAAGTAAGTGTGAGAGACAGAATTTGAACCCAGATCTCTCCAATCTATTCCCCCATATTGTTTCCCAAAGGATAGTTTGGAGAGGCATGTGGTTTGAAATGCTCAGGAAAAGGGATAACTTGGCTGGATGCGGTGGCTTATGCCTGTAATCCCAACACTTTGGGAGGCCGAGGCGGGTGGATCATCAGAGGTCAGGAGTTCAAGATCAACCTGGCAAACATGGTGAAACCCTGACTCTATTAAAAATATAAAAAATTAGCCGAGCATGGTGGCACACACCCGTAATCCTAGCTACTCGGGAGGCTGAGGCAGGGAGAATTTCTTGAACCCTGGAAGCAGAGGTTGCAGTGAGCTGAGATCGCACCACTACCCTCCAGCCTGGGCAACAGAGTGAGACTTTGTCAGAAAGAAAGAGAGGGGAGGGAGGGAGGGAGGGAAGAAAGAGAGGGAAGGGAGAGAAGGGAAGGAAGGAAAGGAAAAGAAGGAAAGGAAGGAAGGGAAGGAAAGAAGGACTCATTGCCCTCCCAAAGCTAACAATGAATTAGATTTTCTGATCACTCACTGTCCAACTGGATAATTCATCACTTTCTTACATTATATGGGTTGAATTGTGTCCTCTCAAAATTCCTATGTTGAAGTCCTAATCCCTAGTACCTCAGAATGTGACCTTACTTGGTAACAGGGTCATTACAGATATAATTAGTTAAGACGAAGTCATACTGGAATACGGTCAGCCCTATCCAGCATGACCAGTGTCCCTCTGAAAAGGGAACATTTGTAGACAGACACACTTGGAGATCAGAGTTTTGCTACCACAATTCAAGGAACTCCCAGAAACTAGAAGAGAAGCCTGGGACAGTACTCCCATAGTACCTTCTGAGGGAGCATGACCCTGGGGCACTTTGATCTTGGACTCCGAACCTTTGGAGCTGTGAGACAAGGAATTGCTCTTTACCCCACTCAATTTACACCAGTTGTTTCAGCCAGCCCTAGAAAACTAACACAGTGCATCTCATCACTTATTCCCATTAGGTCCGTAGTCTTGTCCCGTCAGCCCAGACTGGGTAGTGGTGCTTCTTCCAAGCTATCTGTTCACATACTTATGGTGTATTCCAGGAGCTGCCATCAAAACCATTTTGTCTTGTGTATTGCATGAAGCTCATTTCCCCTGCACTCCAAATGCTGTCCTCACCTGTATTCCCAGCAGTCCCCCTCCCCTCCAACTTATCCTTATTGTGTTCTGGAATTATTATTTTCTGTGCCACAGTGGATTCCGTAAGTACTCCTTGGCTGGATGTCAGGATATTATAGCTTGAGGATTGATCTTGGTATGTTCTTTTGTCTGGGTCTTTTATTTTGCCTTATATTGTTTATTCACAGATTTTAGAAGATTGCACATTTTGTTTAATTATGTTGGAGACAGACTGGCATTTTAGCTGTTACAGTCTGTGGGAGAGGGGTTGATAGCAAAAATTATGTGGAGTTTAAATTGTGCTCGGTAAAGGAAGTGGAAATGAATAAAGCTGTTTTACCATGAAAAGTAGGTATTTTGCCTTGTATCTTAGAATGGGTCTTTTTTTTTTCCTTCTTAGCTGGAAATGTTCTAAGTGCTGCATTGTCTATTTCGTTTGCCTTTTACAAGTCTGACTGTTATAAAAAGGAAATTTGTATCTGTATTTTCAAATTTGAGCCTGGCAGCTGTGTTTTGAAGGCTTAATCTGGGATCGAACTGAGATGCAAATGATGTCGAATAGTTTTTCCCATGATGTTGTCAAGTTTTACTTTTCAAAAATACTGCTCGTGGCAGCTCCAGCCTCCACACAGGGTCTATTGAGTTTTAGGTTTTTAAGTAATAGGCAATTTTAAACTGATGTTCACTCAGAAAAAGCAATGGCTGCTGGTTGTACCCTCCCTTCACAATGCCTGCGCAACTGCCGTGGGGGTGCAGACAGAATCCCTTCTCTGCTCTTATTACATTAGCCATGTTTTTGATTAGTTGAGGGGAAGAAAAAGCCCTCGCAAAACCACAAAGCTTTTTGTCTCTCCTGTCTGTCAAATGTGGCTGATTTAATTTGAATGAAATTTTAATTAGAAAAATTCTGCCAAGATCCAGCCCTGATTTGAATATTTATAGATATGTTCAGAATCTCCATAAATCTGGGGTCTAATTTGAATTACTTCCCTGGACCTCAGCCCTAATGGTACAGTAAGCGACGGGGCGCTGTGCGATAGGGCAGATTACCCACACACTGGGCTAGAATGGTGGTCCGGACAGGGAACAGCTATATGCATAGTCTCTGCTGTTTTAATAGCAGCAGTTTATCCAGAGATGTTTTTCAGGCTTGTGAGCACTTCATTATGGGAGTGGAAAATATATGACTAATATTAGTAGCTTACTTGGAACATATATATTTTAGAGGCTGCAGAGTATGTTGGAAAAACCATGGGGGTTGGGAGAGTCAAAAAATCTCTGTCCAGGTTCATTCTTACCTAGTTCAAGGCTTGTGTTCTTGGACTTAACCTGCAGAGCTTCAACATCTTTATATCTAGAACAGGGAAAATAAGATGTGCGAGTCCCATAGAGAAACCGTACCAGCTGCGGGGGTCAGCACAGCAGGGCTGGTGGCCTTCGGCAGCCCATTACTGTGGTTTATGAGTCAGGATTGTGGAGTTCGATTGTTGTTGCTTCTAGCTAGCTCAATGCCAGAGGCCACTTGTTCCAAAGCATCCCTTACCCCTAATGAATGTGCCTGATGTTAAAAAATGTCTCTGTGGCATGTTACCTTTGTCATTGTGTATTTAGCGTAAATGTTGTGTGCCCAGTGCAGCAGAATGAAGCCTTTAACTAGACAATGGAGTTGTTAGCACAGTCTGCTTTCATCTACGAAGTTAGAAGTGGAAAATCCTAAATTTATGCAGATATGAATACATATCCCCTCCTGATGATTTCCTGGCAATCCTGTTCTTTTTAACAGAACCACAGAATAGACCCTAGTGGGACTTAGTTTCTCTGCAGTGAGTCTGCAGACTGATAGACCCTCAGCACTTCCTGAGTGATTGCTGAGGTTTCAGCCCTTACTGATGTTTCTCTTTCAGAGATAAGACTCCATCTCCCCAACAAACACCAAGTATTTCTAAGCAACCTTAATTTCATTTAGTAATGTTGGTGCAAAAGTGTATAGGCAGTGCAGCAAGTTTCTTTGTATATGGCAAAGTAAATTTGTGAGGTTTTAATGAAAAAAGGAAGAAATCTGCAACAGTAATTTGCTCCAGTAAATATTGTCAGCAGATATGGCTATGACTCCTGGAATAGGGGTCTTATGTGCACATGAGCACATTTTGCATGTTGGACCCCCGGTCCCTCCTGAGCCAGAGACATGGAATGACCCCACCTGGCTCATCAGACCACCGATGGCTAGTATAGACTTTAACCCCATTGCAAATTCGGGAATGTGAAAATGTCATATACATATGCTCAGTATTTTTTCCACTTGCAAGTAGCATCAAGAAATCAGGCTTCATTAGGATTACCCGTAAGGTTAAGAAGGAGCAAGGGGTGGTGAAGAGCAGGAAGCCACAGGCAAGATGGCTTAGGGTAGGAGGGATCCCCGCCAAAGCCTCCTCTGTGTGCATCCCAGAGGAAACTTTTAGGGAGTACAAGCATCATGTTCAACTTACTCTTACTCCAGGCCCAACAACAACTGTATCTCCATCTTTGGGGAACAGTGCCTTTATATCTGCTGGAGAAGGTTATGTGTATGTGTGGAATTTGTACACCAACTAGGGGCCAAAAGGCTTCCTCCATGGAACTACAAAATAAGACTCCAGAGGTGCTTTGGCAACTTCGGTTGCTGGGTGATGTCATGCCCCTGTGGGAGATCTGTATTTCTTAGATTGACTGAAGCCTTTGAATACTAGCGTTGATGTGTTACGTTAACCATCTGGAGACATTTTATAGTTGTTGTCAAAAGGTTGACTGAGGTCTCTAATGCAACGCGAAGAATTGATGGACGCTTAATAGAGTTTACCAGTTTTGCTGATTTGTGAATGACAGCACCACAATAACCCTTGGCCCAAGAGATGGTGGCTGTGTGTACTGTTTGAATGAAGGTGGCAAGGAGTAGAATGTGAGTCATGCATTTTGTAACAATTTGGAAAGCAATTGAATTGGGTACATCCACCCTTGTTGGGAAACTTTGCCCTGTTGGTTACATATATGTCATTGATTTATTCACCACTTATTTGCCTGTAGAAAGTCCTCTTGGTTTAGGAGTTTTTCACATCAGCCCCCATTCCTCAATAAGAGATGTGGTTTATTTCAATATACCTTATGCGTATATTTGGTTTTAGATCAAGGCCTAGCCTAAGCTTCTAGAGAATTAGCCTGCACGCCCCTGGGGTATTGCTAGTAAGGCTGTTATGATACTGAGAAGTATGAATCTTTGAGCTTTGCTCCTGTTCTTCACATGGAGAAATGGTAAGACATATTTGTTTTCCTGTTTTTCATACCATTCACCATTGTGGAAAAACATCAATCATACTCCCCACATATCTGAACATATTTAATGCTGTGTCCCTATATTTATAACCCCAACATATTTATACATATGTATAATTATGCATATATAAAAATATGAGAGAGAGAAAGGAGAAAAAGGCAAAAATAATGAAAAGAGGAATACTACTTAAGTAAATTGAAAGCAATACAGAAGCTGATGAGAGGGTAGAAGAAGAAATGATGATAAGAATGTAGGTGGCAGTTACCCTGATTTGATTATTTGAATGTATGAAATCATCACATGTACCCCCAAAATATGTATGCATATTATAGATCAATAATAAATAAATAGCATTAAAAAAAGGATGTGAGTAGCTGGTATTTTGATACAATATAACATGTCTTAGGGGAAGAGGGTTTAATCATCAGAGACTCTACTGATGAGAACACCAAGCTGGGAATCCAGAGATTAGAGTGTGTTCCTTTAGTTCCCTTCATCAACTACGTGAACCTCCTGATCTGTGCCAGAAATGGTGCTGGTCCTAGAGATGAACAGAACAAGGACAAGCATGGCCCCTTAGAGGCCAATAGATTTAGGAAAAATGCTCTGTAACCTTTTAAAAGCAATGGTATCTGGTAAAGATGACTTATGTTACTCTAAATTAGACTCTGCTTTGATTGTGGTGAAGCATTAATATAAGGAAGTGGTCCCAAGGTCAGAAGGGATGCTAGGTATTCCAGAGCCCATCAAAATTGTGTCATTGCAGTTGATTGAATTGTTGTATTTTATAAGAGATTAGGTGAAGGGCCATTTGACTACCATCCAATTTTTAGACATTTTGAAAAACCATCTGGTCTACTCTGAGGTCACGTCCCCACCTCAGAGAACACCCACTAGTCTGGGAAGAATAAACACAGAACACTCCATGGTTTTCAAAGGAGGTGTTATGGGTTTTTGAAAAGATTAATTTTCTTTCTTAGTTACATCCTAAGATATGAGACATCTGTAAATACTCTCACTGTTTGTTTTTTGTGTGTTTCATTTATGTGTTTTTTTTCTCTATAGCCATGAGATGGGACCAAATTTAGCTTAACAAATTCCTAAAGGCAAATACAAGAAATGCTTTCCAAATGTTTCCACTGTACCACAAAAAATACACCATTTATTTCCCAGCCTGTTGAGAAAAGCTGGCCCATCAACCTTTTATGAGGACTGAACCTTGATGAAAAATTAACATGCAGAGGGGTACATGAGAGTGATATGCTGCACTGGGTTTACCAGGAATGATAAACTTGGCTTTGCAAGGTTGGGATTTATAATCCTACTTATCCTACTTCATCTTCTCCAAACTTCAGTAGACTTTCTTGCCTGACAATGTGGCAGGAGTCACTGGTAAGATTACAAAATGTTACCTCAAGCATATCCTGGGATGTGTTTTTTCTGGCTGCCTGTGAGTCACAGATTGCATATTTAAACATACTCTGCTTAGGATGTTTGCAACGCTGGTGTTGATCACACTTACGCACAGAGTAGACCCCAGTGTAAGCTGCTGGCCACATGAGTGGCTTGAAGGTCATCAGCTCTTCCAGCTTCTATCTTCCCTAATCATGCTAGGATGCTGCTGCTGACCTCCTCCTTTATGTGGGCTGAAATTCCACCATAAAGCAAGATGGGATGTTTTCCCCCAAAAGAAACACTGTTAAAAGTCACCTGGGAAAGGGAACGTCATGTCCTCACTGCAAACTCCGCCTCCCAGGTTCAAGCAATTTTCCTGCCTTAGGCTCCCGAGTAGCTGGGACTACAGGCACACATCACCACACCCAGCTAATTTTTGTATTTTTAGTAGAGACAGGGTTTCACTCTGTTGGCTAGGATGGTCTCGAACTCCTAGCCTCAGGTGATCCACCTGCCTCGGCCTCCCAAAGTGTTGGGATTACAGGCATGAGCAACCGTGCCCAGCTGGGAGCAGTAGCCGAACACTCTTCTGTCATGAGCAGGCTCAGATTTCAATAGAGCCTGGAGCAGCTTAGGTGGAACTGTGACCCCCAGCACTTCATTTCTGCTTTCTCTCTTTTCTCTTTGTCTCTCTTGCTTGTTGCCATCATATTCTCCCATAGACTCTCCCTTCACTCCCTCAAAAGGAATGCCTACAGCAGCAGTGAAAGAGGGATTCACTAGAGGAGAGTGGGTGGGAGGAATGCTGTTTTAGAAAGTAACTAAATAAATGGATAGTCAAGCTCAAAAAAAAAAAAAAAAAACCTTCCTTAAAGACTGTGTGGGATTTAACCTCCAAGAAACGAACATGAGATAGACCATACAGATGAAAGAAATGCAAATACAGTCCTGGTATTACAAATTTCCTTCTTTCTTCTTTGCCCCATTCTCTGGGTGCCTCTATTTTAGAAGAGAAAAATGAAGAAAGAGAGACAAAAAATGAACCTGAGAGCAGAAGAGAGTCAGGGAGACAGAAAAATGGGGGCCAAATGGGAGAGAAAGACATCGGAGAAGAGTAAAATAATTTAGGGCGGGGACACTCTCACATTACACCACATCCCTGGTGCATTAATGCGTTGACTTAAAAAAGCTGCAGGGGCTCATCTCCCAGCACAAGGCCTACCTTTCTGTCCTGAGAGGTGATCTGGGGTTCTGATGCATATGATGAAACATGGCGGCACATGCCAACCGCCTGGAAGTGTGACAGTGCATCCAGGCTGTTCTCGCCTCATATCCGTGGGACTCTGGTGAAGCTCCTTCATCCGGGAGGCCAATTAGCAAACTGTTGAATGATCCGGTTTTTTGCAAGTTTCTGACAAACAGCTTGGTTTCTGGCAGATGCAGGGTAACCAAAGCAAGCCTGCCTGCTGGGGTCAGGAGGAAGAGCTCAGTGAAAAAAGAAAAAAGATGAATTTCTCCTTCAGTTAATGGCACGTAAGCTCCCTGGTTGATGTCAGGACAGAAAATGTTTGCTGGGTTTCTGAAGAGTGAAGAACCTAGGGCTAGAGCTCACAGAGGGATGACGCATGGCAGTTTACAGCGTTTGAAGGTCTACCCTTGAAGAGCCCAGATACTCTAGTCTAATTTGCATCTGCTCACTCACCTGCTGCTAACGCCAGACTGGGAGAAGCAGGGTCTTGGTGACCCACTTTTGTTTCTAAGCCCAGGACTAGGACTTGAATGTCAGGCAGCACAGTATTATGCCAGAGCCACTCCACTGGTTTGTGAGAATCAACCATACGCATCTCTTCCCAGCTCTGCATTTGGCAATACCATGTTGGTACCTTGAAATTTCACGGTGGGAGGATTTACACCACAGATACGGGTGAATGCTACAAATCAGGGCTCCCCCGACCGCCAAGAGCCCTTTGATAAATATTTACCAGCCTGCCACTGAGCAGGAGGGAGAGATGAAGAAACTGTGCAACGTATTTTTTAATTATACATTTGAACTATTTTGAAGCCTAGCCTTATTTTCCGTGAGAGTGTATGATTATGTGTGTACCCCCAACTTGTTGATTCCTAAGTAAAGAATTTGCTCTCCTTTTGCTATGGAGCAAAATAAAAGCACATTTCCATTTTCAGGGTTTGTTTAAGAATTTTGCAACAAGTTGAAGGAAATCATGTCTGCTCAGCTAAGCAATTTGGTGTCTGTTGATAGCCAAACAGCCTAGAAAATTATCTTTGCCTCAGCTCACCCACTGTGCAGGGAATTATGCTGACAAGCTGGCTGCTTCCAGAGGCCCATTGTGTGGCAGCACAGTGGTGAGGGAGAGGCAGGTATGTGATTTAGCCATCTCTTGCTCTGGCTGCTCTGCTTAATAAGTGAACACCGCCAGACTGTCTTTGTGTGCCTTTTCTATCAATGCTTGGGTCATTTCTTCTCTTCCGTCCCCGGGGGCATGATAAAGTATAGACAATCACCAAAAGATTTTGGAAAGCATTTCCAGCAAACCACATGGAAATTGCTAGAGATAGGAAGATGTCCGAAATCTCCTTAGCATGAAATGCAAAGACTTCTTTTGCTTTTAGATTGCATGTCTTAAAATATGGAGACACTTGGCTTTTGTGACAGTGTCTTTAAGAGGCCTCTTAGTTAATAAGAGACTATGGATGGAGATTCAACTCATTAGTAGTCTAGAGTCAAAGAATGTCCACACTCAATCTCTGTGATTTTATTAATGTAGAAACTGGGGACCCTGGGGTTATGTGACTTTCCTAAGGTGGGCACAAAGAACAAGACCCCACACTCCTGGGCAACCCAGGAACAGCAGCGACATCTGCCATTACCGCTGCAGCTATGGTTCCTTCTTATCTCACTCCTGCGATTTGTGGACCACTGATGGGCAGGCTCTGTGCTGAGCATTCTCCTGGCTTCTCCCTTCATCTGATAAGCACTGAACAGCTGCTGGGCACAAGTATGACTGAGTACTCGGAGGATGCAGAGAACAGTGAGATACAGGCCCTGTCTGGAAGAGGCTTACAGTCTTTTCCTGCTTATTGGATATGGCCTACCCCAATAAAGAGTGAGTTTAGTGCTACAGGGGTATTGAAAGTCAGGACAAAGTACATTTGATTGGGCTTATAGGTATCTCCAAGATTCCTTCTTGGGAAGCATTAGCTGCAGGATGAAAATAAACTTTTAGAGGTAAAAATTATAAGAAGTTTTTCTTAGCATGACACTTGATACTAAAAGAATTATAAAGCATTCTCTGGAATGATCCTTCATAAAGCCTGATGGAGGAACCCCTATCCCTAGACAGAGTACACCTAAGGGAAACTCCTGTGAGATGTTCAGGAGGCAGCCTTCCTGTAGCACTAAGTTCTTCTTCCACTCTACTCCAAAGTAAAAATAGCAAGGACTTGTACTTAGAGTAGAAAAAGTAGAAGAAATTTCCCCTCTGAGGCCTCACTGCATTAATGCAGATGGCATAGTATAAGAGGAAGGAAATGGACTTTGGAGAGCAGAATAAATCCAGCTCCCCAGCTATTAGCTGTGTAATATTGAGCAATTTACTTAACCTCTCTAAACCTCTGACTCCTCATCTGTATAATGGGTGGGTGGATGTGAGGTTCAACCACTCAATCAATGAGTATGCAGAGACCATGCTGCGTCCCAGAGATGATGTTTATAAAGCATCTGGCCCACAGTTAAATGCTTGGGTATTGATGGGAGTCTTGCGTCTGGGATGAGGACCTCATTCATATTGCAGTTTTCGGTACAGTATCAAGCAAGAATAAAAATATCCCTGATCTGAAATAGCAATGCTGACTCTTCTGCTGGGGCTTCTTTGTCATGTTCTCAGTTTCACTAAACTATAAAGATGAGTTCCTACAGCCTAGACTGGGAGAATCCACTTAATTTGCTACTGATTTTTAAAGAGGGCTCTGAGATCTGGTCTGCAGCTGTGGTGTGGGAGAGCCCTGGACAGCCTCTCAGGCCCCGCCAGCCCTGTGGTTCCAAGCTGTCCACTCTCTAGCTGCCCAAGTCAGCTTGGAATCCTGAGCTTTATTTGGTAGGATGCAGGCTGTCTGGCCTTGGCCGGTGCAGGTTCAGAGGTCTAAGTACCTGCTTTGAGTGTGAGTAGGCTAACAAAGGATGGCCAGACTTTTCTTAAGAAAGGGGTTTACCAAACACTGCATGTTCTCACTTATAAGTGGGAGCTGAACAGTGAGAACACACGGACACATGGGGTGGGAACAACACACACTAGGGCCTGTCGGGGTGGAGGATTAGGGGAGGGAGAGCATCAGGAAGAATAGCTGATGGATGCTGGGCTTAATACTTAGGTGATGGGTTGATCTGTGCAGCAAACCATCATGGCACATGTTTACCTATGTAACAAACCTGCACATCCTGCACATGTACCCTGCAACTTAAATATTGAAGAAAAAAAAAAGAGGGAGTGGTTATCACGTGGTTGTAACCCAGATGGCCTTTTCTCCCCTCTTCTGAAATAGGACTGGACCACAGAAGCAGCCAGGAGTCCTGGTCCCATCTCCTTAATTGAAAGACAGCCACTCAGGATTAGACTTAGGGACCCCACTCTATTTTTGACATACAAGCCTCCAGAGTTTAAAAATTCTTTGAATGACACCACTTAGCCACTTTAGCTTCAAAAGTATGTTTTGAAATTAGCCCCAGGGGTACATTTAGAATACATATATCTAAGTAGCTTACTGCTGCATAAAACAAAGACCAAAAAAAGGGAAAGAAGAAAAAGACAAATCAAGACCATGATTTTTCTCTAGCTCCTTGGTTTTCTTATAGCCCTGGTTGGAATGATGTTATTTGATAAAACACAACTTATTGTCCTCAGAGGTATTCATATCTCTTCCCTTCAGTCCATAGGGATTCCTTAACACTTGAAGAAACATCAAGCTTTTTGACTGTATCCCAAGGGAAGTAAAAGCCTTGATAGAATAATAGTCTATTCTGTATTTCTCCAACCTCACTCTCCTACCAGATGGCAATATGTCCAGAGATGACTGAGAATGCATTACAGAAGCACATGGGGCCCAGCGTGTAGAGTTCCTCCTGCCGGTCAAGCAGGAGGTGTGGAGAGTGGCTCTCTTCCTTCCTTCACTGTCCTCCGTCAGCCTTGCCTGGATGCGTCTTTTCTGGGCCTTCACGCAATGTAATTAACGGCTGTCCAGAATGTGCCTTTTTGTGCCTCATATTATGGTTATAATGGTGATTCCCATTGGCAGAGCGCCTCCCATGTACTGGGCACTCCACATGTCATTTCACTTGCTCTTTACTGCTACTCTGTGATGCAGATAGTGCTCTGTTTCAGCAAAGAAGAAGAGCTGAGAGTAGTTCCCCCAGAGCAGCAGCAGAAGAATCCCCCAAGAGTTAGGGGCTGCACTGTGTTCTGAGTGGTCTGTCTGGTTTGGACAGAGCTTCAGCCAGCAGCAGAGAGTCCAGGGAGCAGAGCCCCTCACTGATGAGCGGGGTTGCAAAAGGTCAGCACCTCCCAGGTATTCTCAGACCTCAGGCTTATGGTGGCAGCCCTGGCTTTGCCCAGGTGGCTTGGGACCTCTGACGTGCTGCCAGCATCAGTGAAGATTAACTCAGAACTAGGTGGGCCTGGGACGCAGATTGGAGCCCCACCTGGCAGGACTGGGGCAAGCTAGCCCTGGAAGAAAGATGGGAAAAATGTGAAACTTCTTGATAAATTACCAGTTGGGCCCCAGTTATATGACTATAGAGGTAGAATGTGTGTTAAAAATCAGTTAGTCTAACCCCTTCCTTTCTAAATGAGTGAGCTGAGACCTTCCTGGCAAGATACAGTAACTTGCCTCAAATCCTGTGGGCATTATAGGGAAAAGACCAGAACAAAACCCTGGTTTTCTGCTCCCTTTTCAACTACTTTTCCCACTTTGCCACCCTTGGCCTCTACTTTTATCCTAATTCTATAGCTAGGGCACCAGTGCCACAGAATGCATGAGGACATTAGAAACCAGAGTGCAGATGCCCTGCCTCGGGTGCACAGTGGGCCTCTGGGACCTCTCCTGTCTCGCTCCTCCAGATGGACTGGGCATTGCCATTGAAAACAATTTCAAAATGCATTTTTCCCAAGTAATTTAAGAAACAATATTCACGTTAGGAGATAACACGTAAATGAAAGAGGGTTTGCTGTCATGCAGTGGAAAGCATTTATTGGAACCTGCTGGGTATAAAACCAAGTACAAGACACTTTGAAATTACAGAAACGACCTGACCTCACTCTAGGTAGCTTATAGACTGGCTTCTTGGTGTGGTTTTTTTAATCCCCTCTTTTTCTCCAATTTGCTATTTGAGTCATTTCTTAAATATTATTATCAGTTTCTAATTTGAAGACCAAGAAACTTTCAGCAGCAAATTATTTAACCAGTTAGCACTCGCATGTTGCGGGGGGTGGCGGGGACTTCTTTGTGTTCATGGATACCAACCACTTGGAAAGCAAATGACATCTTCACCTGGGGACCAGGAGGCTGCTTTGAATCCTGTGGGTCAGTGTCCTCAGGAGAGTGAGCTGGGGTGTCACACTTCTGTGTCATTTGAACTTCCCTTGATAGTTTAAAATAAGGAAACAAAAAGATTGTATAGGAAAATGTCTTTATACATTTTCTTCGATATTTTTTACATGTAGGCAATGTCTAAGGAGTATGTAAGCTGTAGAGATCCATGTTGAAAGCTCAGAAAGATCTATCGCTCCAATGGAGAGAGCATCTGCACTTGTGCAGTGGTTACGAATTCCCAAATTCAGCGAAGAGCTAACAAATCACTGAATACTTTTTCTTTAAAGCAAGGCAAATGTTGTATAGAGGAGGAAAAAAATCGATAAACAAGCATAGAGATACCAGGAATAAATAATAATCTTTTACATATAAAAAGAGCATCTGTCCTTGGGACTCTTCAGCTTTGAAGGCAAGATGAATTCAGCTAGGAACCGAGGGAAACAATTGAAACTTTTCTTTTGTTGGGTTCAGCAGGGGATTTGGAATCCTAGTTAATGCACCTGTAGATGTTTGAAATTCATCAGTATAACAGAATAAAGGTAAGAGGCAGGTAGTTTCTTATACCACGGAACAGAAAGCTTTCTACGCTAAAAGTCTGCCATTTAGCGCCAGGTATCCTTTCAACTACCATTTTGAAGATACAATAGCAGTAATTCATCTTGTTTTATGATTTAGAGCTAATTCAGAATTTCTAAAGGCTTTTTTATTTCAGAACCCCAAAGTCTCATTTTAGGAAGGCAGTGTCTGATGCCTCATGCATACCCTCACCTTTCTCTTTCTTATGCTTAGCAAGGCTCCGCTCTGAGCTTCTAGAATACTTCTTAGACTATATCCACCTAGTGACCAGCACATTCATCTGTGGGAGTTTTGAATGTGACTCATACAGGGACTATGTCAGGCTGACCTGCTTGGCAAATCGATAGAAATGTTGCCCAATTGATCAGCTACATTTATGGAGACCTTCCACTTGTAGTGTGTGAGTTGTCATCCTGGGCTAGGAGGACCAAGGATGTCAAACTGTGTGCTAAGGGCAGTGGTGTCCAGATGTAATGTCCTGTCTTTTATATTATATCCATTTTGATTGCAAGTCATATAAACTTTTAGAAAAATATGATGTTTTCATGTATATTGGTGTGCTAGTCTGGGTTCTCCAAAGAAAGGGAACTAATAGGAGATACATACACATACACACACATGCGTATAAGTGTGTGTGTATATATACATTTTATGTATATATTTATATATATATATATATTTAGAGAGAGAGAGAGAGAGATTTATTATAAGGAATTGGCTCACACAGTTATGGAGGCTGAGATATCCAAGATCTGCAGTTAGCAAGCTGAAGACCAAGGAGAGCTTATGGTGTAGTTTCAATCTGAGTCCAAGAACCAAGAGAGCGGATGGTGTAAGATCCAGTCCAAGTCCAATTCTGAAGGCAGGAGAAGACCAATGTCCCAGCTCAAAGATAGTCAAGCAGAAAGAAATAATTCTTTCTTAGTCAACCTTTTACTTTATTCAGATCTTCACCTGGTTGAATGAGGCACACCCACATTGGGGAAGTCAGCCTGCTTTACTCAGTCTACCCAATTTCAATGTTAATTTCATTCAGAAACACCCTCACAGGCACAATCAGAACAATGTTTGACCAAATATCTGGGCACCCTATGACTCACACAAATTGGTGCATAAAATTAACCATCACAATTGGTTTTGAGTGTAGCATTAAACTTCCTAAAGTGTTACAGTAAGAAACTTGAAAACAAATGCGTGAAATGAGAGTTTCTGCAGAGCTATGTCACATTGCTTAATGTAATACATGGCCAAGTAGGCAGAACAACATTAGAATGACTGCAAAAATAAGCAATTCCAGGAAGGGGCTTAAAAAATTTAGTTTAATGTTATTTGCAATTTATCAGTTATCCCAGGTAGGTTATTAACTAAGCCAGTGACCCCTCACCTGGGTGTATATAAAAATCACTTGGGAAGCACTTTAAAACTAGAACCCTTCCACAGAGGTACTGATTCAAAATTTTCAGGCTGCAGCAAGGAAATATATTTTTTAACAACCTCTGGAGCTGATTCTTAAGCAGATAACTTGACATTGGTCCAGGGCCTGCACCCCTGCATTTGGGAACCATTAGACTGGTGTGAATCTCAGAAAACGATGGTCACAATATGATCTTCAGGTTACTTCAGCAACTATCTTTTTTAAGGCATGGGCCAGGCACTAGGCTGGGTATTGGGAATGCAAACATTCAGTCCTTATATAGTTCAGTCATTTAGACCAGGGGTCCCCAACCCTGGGCTGCAGACTGGCACCAGGCCATGGCCTGTTAGGAGCTGGAAGCACAGCAGTAGGTAGGCAGGGGTCAGTGAACATTACTCTCTGAGCTCTGCCTCCCGTCAGATCAGCGACAGCATCAGATTCTCATAGGACCACATGCAAGGGATCTAAGTTGTACACTCCTTATGAGAATCTAACTAATACCTGATGATCACAAGTGGAACAGTTTCATCCCAAAATCACCCCCCAACCCTCTGCCAGTCTATGGAATAACTCTCCTCCATGAAACTTGTCTCTGGTGCCAAAAAGTTGGGGACCGCTGATTTAGACAGATGATCATGCATTACACTGTAACACAGTGAGAGCTGTGATCAAGGCACAAGGTAATTACTATGGGGCACAAAGGAAGAATTTACCTTCCTACCTCTTTACCTTCATTCCATGGTCTTGGAGGGTCCTTAGTCAGATTTTGACAGTGAAGATCAGGAGATGGCCCCGCATCGGCACTCTGGTGGTCTGGGTTGGTTTTTCACGGGAGAAAGAATAGTGTCACATTTTGAAGCCTACAATGGATCGCCCTCTCTTCTATTTAGTCTAGTGTGTTCCAGCCCTCTGGAAGCTGGTCGGGGTCTCATGGAAGGTCCTAGCAATAGCCTCCGAGTTCAGAGCATGCAACAGGATGTTCACACATGGCAGAGGTGTGAAGCCAGTGTCCCAGCCAGTGTTTCTGGAAGGCCATGAGAAGCAACAGAATTAGCATAGAGGGTGGCTTCTTACTCAGGCTCCTTAGGGACCACAAGTGACACTCACTAATGTGTCTTTCAGTTAGTTCCATCTCTTTTTGTTGCCCTAATGGTACTTTCCTTCTTGACTGAAGTTCTTAGCTTCCCTTCTTGACTCATTCTCACCTTTGCAGCTTTGCCTCTAGCAACTGGTATCTAAGGGAGTTCCCCAGATGAGAAGAAGTCTCATCTCATCTCTGAGCTGAATAGCAAGGCCTTTTGCTAACATGCAGAAATAAGCAAATTTGTGTTTGACTGCAGTAGATTTTGCTCTGTGAGGAAACTAGACCCGACACTCTTGACTTCAACCTTTGGTCTCTGGGTCAGTCTTCCTCGTGACATTACAAAAGGATCTGGGCCCGAGACAAGGGCCAACCCTTCACTTGAACCCATCTTGGGCATTTGATAGCCTTTCCCCAAGGGTTCAGGGAAAAAGTACATGACACAAAGGGTAAGAAGTCTTTGATGTGGTGGTTATTTTTGTTTGATTTTTTTTTTTTTAGCCTTATAATTTACCTAGCAGTTTTGGGGGAAATTTTGAGTTTTATCGTCACCTCTCCTCACCTAGGAAACAGGTGCATAATTCACAGTCCAGTGAGTTTTGAGTCTGACATTGTATAGATTGGGGATCTCTCTCTCTCTCCCCCTCTGTGTGTGTGTGTGTGTGTGTGTGTGTGTGTGTGTATTAAAATCTGCATAAACTATTCAAAATGTGTCAAACTTACTTAAATGGACTCAGTGAGAAATGCTTCATGAAATGTGAAGCTATGTATAGGCCCCCCTCTGAAAAGAAGAGTAGACAGTAGTCACTTATATTTCCAGAGAGCAGAAAGAAACTCAGAGACAGATTCGTTGTACTAGAGGGAGTTTGAGGACTGCTGCTGGAACTGTATACTCTTTTTTCTCTGGCCATTTATTCTGGCAATTCTGGCCCTTTAGCAGACTTGGTTGTCAGGTTGTTACCATTTAATAGCTTTCTCTAAGATACTGGAATCTTTAAAGGCCAAATAGTATTGCTGACAGCTATGACTTTATAAAAATAAAGGCGGCATGCCTTGTTATAAAATAAGGTACACTGCATGAGCAGGAGTATGTATTCATATATATCAGTACCTTTTCTTTTTGACCAAAGTTTGTTGCTGCTATTGCTGCTATTGGGTGTGGAGGACTTCTGTCTGTCAGTCCTGTGAAGTATTCAGAAAGCCAACCCTGCGAATTTGAGGGTGTGAGGAGAGAGACAGCCAAAGGGGAGTGAAGGTAGAAATGCCATTAGACAAAAGACAGGCATTTTGAGGAGATCCCAGCCCATGTGAAACCAGCAGCCCATTTTATCACCATCCTCTCTGATGACTGCCTGAAAGCCACACTTTATCCTCTGTGATGAGAGCCTGAGAACTTCAGTTGCTCCCAGGACTCCTTAACTATCTAAGAGCAGACGGATGTGTTACTGTTTCTATAGCAGCAGAAATTCTACAGCCTTGGCTGTCTGAATCATTAGAGCCATTCAGCATGGAGTTTGTTTGGGGGAGTTTCTTACAGGGGTCGAAGAGAACTGAAACTTGAACCTGTCAACATTAAATTTCAAAACATCCTGCATGAGGTCCAAATTTAAATCTGTTCAGATTGATACTAGTCTTAGAGCTTCTTGGTTTCAGAGCTGTCAGTCCAACTTGGAACAGAAACTAGTTATTGCACCCCATGTTTAGCTACGGTTGAGGTTGATTCTATTTTTAAAGAAGAAAAATTTAGTGACTGGTGACCTGGGTTCTTTTTAAGGAACCCAGTTTTGCCTGGTCACTGTGACTTGACATCGAAAGTTCAAGGCTGTCAAGCCTTTGAGAGCCTTGCCCCAAGGGTTTAGGGAAAAAGTACAGGACACAGAGGGTAAGAAGTCTACGATGTGGTGGTCAATTTTTTTTGTTTGTTTGTTTTTTGTTTTGGATTTTTCTGTTTAATTTTTTCGGCCTTATAACTTACCTACCAGTTTTGGGAAAAACTTGGGTCTCATCATCATCTCTCCTCATCTAGGAAACAGCCACATAACTCACAGTCCAATAACTTTTGGTCACTAACATTCCTATCGGGGAGCTCACTATTCAGGGAGACAGGGTGAGAAAGGTAGGGTGTGTGTGTTTGTGTCTGTGTGTGTGTCTGTGTGTGTGTCTCCCTGTGTGTATGTATGTGGTTTCTTCCCATTGTCCCACTCACATCCCTTATTTAGAATTGGTGCTGGGATGCCAGGCAGCGTCACTGTGGCTACTGTAAACTTCCATCTCCAGAAAAGGCATTTGTTCTCCTGAAGATGGGAGGAAAGTTTTGTACAGACCTTCCCTGAAAAGAGAGTTTGTCCTCTCCATAGGCTTATCTCTTTCATTTAGACAGCAATACCAATGATCCAGGAATAAAGAAGCTTAGTTACTTGGTTTTAAAGTTGCAAATAACTAGAATTTGTCACCTTGGTGGGGAAGCTAAGAAGCATAGCCTCGGCAGGGCACAGTGTCTCACATCTATAATTCCAACACTTTGAGAGGCCAACGCGTGAGGATCACAAAGTCAGGAGTTCAAGACCAGCCTGGCTGAATATGGTGATATCCCATCTCTACTAAAAATACAAAAATTAGCCAGGCATTGTGACACGTGCCTGTAGTCCCAGCTACTCAGGACGATGAGGCCAGAGAATCGCTTGAACCCAGGAGGCAGAGGTGGCAGTGAGTCGAGATCACGCCACTGCACTCCTGCCTGGGTGACAGAGGGAGACTCTGTCTCAAAAAGAAAAAAAAAAAAGCTCTGTGAAATTCTTCCTAAAAGGACAGTCAGCTGCCATCTGATGAGCTTAGTTTGTGTTGGTTTCTCATGGGTGAGCCTTGTTACTTGTCTCTGACCTTTGAATTGGTTCCTTGGGACTCCATTCCGATTTTAGTCCTTGAACATCAAAGCACATTATGACATTGTGCCATGCGGGGGGGCCTGTCTTTAATGTTTCTGTCTTTGATTTCACAGACTGGGATTCAAAGGCTCTCTAGCCTATTGGATGAAGCAAAGTGAGTTTGTCAAGGCCAGTTGGGTTTGGATAGAGGGAGGAGGAAAATCTAAGAAAATCATGAAAGCACTTAGTACTGGTTGCTTAAATACAAGAATAAAAATGCTACCATAAACATAAAACCCAAACAAACAAAAAGCTATGCTGGATAGAAGGATCTCGTTCCATATTCAATTTGTATGACTTATGAGCAGTTCTTTCCAGTTGCAGCGTTATCCTGGGCAGGAAGACAGGAGCATAACGAGCACATGGGGGAGGTCCCAGTGACCAGATGTGTGTGTTTGGTCATGTTCCCCCAACCCCCCTACTCCTACCAGTGGACTATTTCCCCAGCCCTCCCAACTGACTCCACCTAAATCTTTGATTTATTATAAGTCAGAAAAAAATGGATAGCAACCTTGAGAGCAGCCAGAGGACCTTGCTGTTCTTAAGCATATAAATCACAAGGTGAACATAGGAAGAATGAAGACAGAATGTCAGTAATCAGCCTGGGGGTCGGAGAAGGACTGTGGGACTTTTCTGGGTATCTGAAATCACAGTGTGTGAAGACAGGAGGAGGCCATCCACATAGCCCGAGGACTGGTAACTAACTGAGAATGAGAAAGTAATGCTATGGGTAATTCTATGGATGGATGCATCATGATGTTGGCAGATGTAATACTGCAGATTCATAGAACAAGAATGTACTTTGGATGTGCCAGCACCACCCCATGGCCACCATCTGCTGCTGCCCCTTCTCTTCTCCCTTCTCCACACCCAGCCCTGGGTTGGGCTACTGAGTTCCTGATAAGCCGTGGTGATGATGATGTGGAATTTCCTACCCTGATTAGTGGTGAAAAGCTGTGGGTTCCAGGGATAGCTTCTCATTTGTTCCCTAACTCAAGAAAGCAAAATGATGATTTCCCAGGGTATTCTATTTGGCAAGTTATTATTTAAATGGCTGGATTTTCTTGTGCTCTATTTCCTTCAAAATTTTATATAACTTAGTTTATGCACTATCTAGCAGGTCAAGGACCATCTGATCATGTGTGACAGTAGTTGTAGGGGCAGAGAATGAACTCTCCATCTAGTAGAAAAGAGGGTGACCTCCAACAGGAATTCCTTTAACATGGACACTCTACAGATGGCCTCTTAAGGAGAATGTCTGTTTGGAGACAGCATAAGTTTAGAGGCTCTATAACTTGTTGCAAATGCACACTCTGCAGTGGGTGGGGGCAGAACCAGTCACGATTTATGGATCATCATAGGATAATTTTATTATCAACATTTTAATAAAGGAAGATATGGCTTATCCAGAACCCAAATTGGAGGATCAGGAGTAATCCATAGATGGGAAAATGAAAATACAACTAGCAGCCCCCGACCCCATCTCTGTTGGCGTCTACCACCAATGCTGAGAGCTGAGCTCTAGTGGCAGCAGGGAAGGGCTGCAGGTGGACACTGAGGCTGGGCCCCCTGGTGGTGAGGAGCGGGGTTGGAGGGAATTCAGTTCAGAGAGGAAGGCAGGTCTACTGCAGGGAGAAGAGTGTAGTCAGGTGAGTCAGGAATTCCAGCAACCTGTTTCCATTCCGTTTGGACTAGGTATATCCCTGGGCCTGAATCAGTATAGCTCCTAGGAGATGCTGTTTTTCTTTTCTTATGTGCCTGTCTGCCAGTTCACCCAGTAGAAAATCAATTTCATCAACTTCTTTTTCATCAGAGTTACCTTTGAGATTGACTTTATAGAAATTCATTCTTAAGAGCAAGGGCTGTGGAGCTGGATCTGCCTGGGTTCACGTCTTGGCTTTACCACTCACCAGTCTTGTGGCCTTGGGCTGGTTACTTAACCTCTACATTCCTCAGTTTGTTTGTCAGATAGGATAATAATAGTACCTATCTCATAGTATTATTGTGTGGCTTAAATGAAGTACTTAGTACAGTGGCACAGTAGATAGATAGGTAGGTAGGTAGATAGATAGATAGATAGATAGATAGATAGACAGACAGACATACCATACACATACATATATACACATATAGGTGTGTGTGTGTGTGTGTGTATGAATGTTGAATTTTCCACTTCATATAAACCAAATTTAACAATTCTCTGCACTGGTTGTTGGAGAGACTGTAAGCCTTTGTATCTTCAATAGCCCAGATGTGCTTAAAGCAATGAACACATAAGGACATTATTGAAAGGCACGGGCAGGATCTAAAATCTCAGGATGAAGTTGCATGCTAGCATTCTCTGAATATCTATTTTCTGAATGTAAAGAATGCAACATCTGCAAACAACAGCTGGACAAATATTGAAAGATATAATTCCAACTTCTTGCCATGTTGGCAAAAGCAGTTGGGAAAGAGGGAAATTATTTGCCTTGTATTAGTACCTTTTTATAGCTGGAAGAAAAGAACATTGACGAGTCATTTTGTCAAGGTTTCAGGATAGGAGACCGAAAAAAACATTGTCTGGAGTCTCCTGGAAGCAATCAGATAGTGTACAGCCATTTACTAAGAAGGCCTAGCTTATCAGAGCAGATTGATGGATTGTGCTTTGTTTATCTGGAGAAGCTTAGCTGAGTTCCAAACATCTATTTGCATCCTTGCTCTACGTTTTAGTAATTCAGTTTCATGTGAAGTGCTGGCCCACAATCAGGGTCTGCTTAGACAAGGGAAAGAACAGGAAAGGTGGCCTGAAAAGGGAGCAAGAAACCTGAGCTTCTGTTAAAAAGTGCCCCTGGGGTTGGTGGGAGGCACTGGATGGATTAATCAGCTTGCCACAGGACTAGCAGAGCACACACCCTTTGTCCAGCTTATTTAGCTGTGCTTAATAGAGCTATTGTCTCCATTTAATGAGAGAATGGCTCTATTGGGATGGAGGTGAGACCAGGACAGAGCAGGCAAAGAGGAAACAGCTGGAGAAATAACTACTGTGGACACAAAAAGAAAATGAGACACAGAAGCAAGAAAAAGCCCTGGGTCAAGTGTCAGCTCAACGGCCAACCCCATGGCATTCAAACTTTGTTACAGGCATCCCAGATTTCTGCTCCCGTTGTTTCCCTACCTATAAAATGAACAGGTTGGAGATGAGGCATCAGGTCCCTTCCAGCTCTAACCTTCTTTATTAGTAAATGACTGCAATCCCAGCCATGACTCTGATGGAGTAGAAGATGGAAAAGTCATAGCTTATCCTCAGGCCAGTTTCACCTCTTCTTGGCAGACCCCACACCCTTGGCTGTCTGCCCCTTAGTGTCTTCACCTGTTGTGGTTTATGTAAGACTGGGCTAATGTCCACTTGAAAAGGATTTCACTCCTGGCCTGGAATCTGGCCCTTTTGGAGCTCTAGAGAGATGCTTCTGAATTTTTTTTTTTTTCTGCTTTGGCAAGAAGCAATAAAATCTGGAGAGCAATTTCTTTTTTTGTGAGACCCTGGTAAAATTAGAAAAAACAGTGTATCATTGAGTCAGGAGGGAGACTCTCCTGGCTGTGTGGTTGATCCGTGGCTTTGGTCCAGGACTTGTCTGTCCCCTGCTCCTGCTTATGCTCCCTTTGAGTCATTTCTTCTGATTGCCCATTAAGATGTTCCAGAGGGCTCCTAGTAAGAACTGGGTGCCAGCTGGATGTGATGGCTCAAGCCTATAATCCCAGCACTTTGGGAGGCCAAGGCGGTTGGATCACCTGAGGTCAGGAGTTCAAGACCAGCCTGACCAACATGGTGAAACCCCATCTCTACTAGTAATACAAAAATTAGCTGGGCATGCTAATTGGTGGTGTGGGCCTATACTCTCAGTTACTTGGGAGGATGAGACAGGAGAATCGCTTAAACCTGGGAGGTGGAGGTTGCAGTGAGCTGAGATCATGCCATTGCACTCCAGCCTGGGCAACAAGAGCAAGACTCTGTCTCAAAAAAAAAAAATAATAAGGAAAAAAGAACTGGGTGCCTTTTGGGGGCTAGGGATTGCTGGTGGGAGTGAGAGCCCAGGAATCGCATAGTTCTATTACTTCTGAGCAGATCGACCAATGTGTAGATTTCTTGCCCTATAACCAGAAGCACAGGATGCTGTGATGTGAAATTAGTCACGTTTTCCAGCAGCTAGGTGGTTTGTGGGGGCAGCAATCATGGTTTGAAACCACGCACTTCTTTCTATAAAACTAAATCGGACCTAATGAAATGCTAATTTGACCCAGGGAACTCAAGAGGCCAAGAGAACTGAAGCTGTTATCTGGTTTGGCTCTATGTTCTGATTTGAAGCCAGCCCCCATGGAACAGAGCCAGTCCCCAATTATGTCTGATTCCCAGCAGCTCATATAATTTAGTATGCTAAGAAATAGAGCCTCCTGCTTCTGGCTAGTTGGTTTCTGTAGTTTGGTTCCTAGAGTTGTGTAGGATAGAGTATTTGTGGTAACAGAATATCGGATAATCATCCGGGGCTCAGTTGTGCAGGGATATTCAATATCTTTTCTTCCTTATTGTAGTGTTAGAGTGAAAATTATGGCATCATATTAGATAGAATGCTGAAGAATTCTGAAGCCATATTCACCTTCTCCATCCTTTCCCCAGGGGTTAAGAAGAATTTTTACCAGGGCTACTTAGTAGGATGGTTTTTGTGTATGACTCAGTACCCAGTCCAGGTAGCTTTATTAAAAATGGTAGATTTTGGAGACTGCTTGGTATATGAGTGTAAAGAGCCCAAGTATATCCTTCAAGTGCATTTGGTTTAGGGATTCTATATATTATCTGAAAGTTCTATGTATGGCTCATCTTTATATCAGGAAGCTCCATGCTCTTTATTCTGTGGCATAAAAAATGAACCCACCAAGAGTCATCTTTCCCTCCATGTTTTGTCTCAAATTCTGCTTTCTTGCATCTGCTATGCACTAATGTACCCAGCCAGAAAAACTGCCATTTTCACTCAGGGTTTCCTTCAATCTCTAGGCTGCTTTACGCCTCAGGGGAAGCCCAGGGGACCGGGGGCCTCTGGGGACTTTACACAGAGCATTTCCCAATGGCTTGGCTATAAACTTACCTCAGTTGACTTGGAAACCTAGCTAGATCACTTCTAGATGTTTAGGTTTAAATAGGAATTAGATAGAATTCTCGGGATTTATGTAAGAGGACTCCAACTAGGCTGACAGAAGGACTGACAGTACTAAGTGTGACTTCTGGGTGATTTCAGTGGCTGCTGTGAGCCAGCTTTAAGCCATGAGGATGCTTCCAGTGGCAATTAATGTATGGTCTGCCATTATGATGCCAGCATAGAAAATCAGAAGCCAAAATCTGTATGAACACATATTTTGTTGTCTCTTTAAAATGGCCTCTAGCTTTTGGATTAATATTTGAAAGTTAAACAGTCTTCCCCATTTTCTTCTTCCACCCAGTTGCTATCAACAGTAGCTTAAGGTAGAATTGTAGGACTCACATGTCAAGCGTGGTTGAGACTGCTGTCTTCCCTAATAATGTATTGGGTCTTCTTTCTGCCAAAATGAGATACATTTCCTTATGTCCAACTAGTTCTTGCAACAGTATTAACCTGACAAGTTCCATTATTCTATTAATACACTCACATATTTTTATGGGCTCTCAATGGATGTATCCACATGTACCCAAAAATGTAAATACACAAGACACACACACACACACACACACACCCCTTAGTAGATTTTTAGACAGGCTGAATTCAGTAGTATGTAAGAGATCCCTGGTATCTCATTCTCATTACACATGTCATTGGGAATTTCGTTTGTTTGTTTTCAGTGTGTGTATGTGTGTGGGTGTCTGTGTGTGTATAAGTTCAGAGTACCATCATATGTACTGTTACTTTAGAAAACACACAGAGCTTGATCTTGTGTTTAGTACTTTATAGACATTACCTTTCTAAATAATTTCAGTATCCCTTTGAGATAAATAGGATCATTATATTCACTTACAGATGAGGAATACAGGCTCTGAGATTCACCTGAGCATTCACTTACTTTACTAACTGTCAGAGCTGGAATTTGGACCCAGATCTCTCTGACTCCAGATCCTGAGTTCTTAATTACAACCGTCTCATGCCTATTTAATTCTTGTGACAACCCAACCATATTAATTCAGTTTTATTATCCCCATCTTACACACAAGAAAACTGAAGCCCAGGTGAAAGGACTTGTCTGGAGCCCCTCATATGATGATTTTTTGGCTGTGCATAAATTTAGTCTTTTATATCGGTAATGTTCTGACCAGCAAATAAAACACCTTATTTTAATGTAGAGAATAGAACTGGGCCACCTGACCACAAATTGAATTATTCTGGAAGTTTGCTTTATCATAAACCATAAAGGGAAAACATTGCTCCCCTCAGAAATAGTAACCGAAATAATTTCTTTGGGAAGAGTTGTAACTAGAGGTTGATTAAGAATAATAATACATAGCAGGTATTAAATGCTTATTATCTGCTTTACATCTGTCGGTTCATTTCATCTTTTCAAAGCCTCATGAGGACGGTTCTGTTTTTCCCTGTTTTACAGATGAGACATTGAAAGGTTAAATAACTTGGCCAAGATCACAGCTAATAGGTGGCAGAGCTGAGATTCAAACTCAGGTAGTCTGGCCCGGTGTCCTTGGCCTTAACCACTCTGCAGCATGACCACATTAATTTCCATCTCACTTTCACTGAGTTTGGCAGGTTTAGTGGTGAAGAGAACCTTTATTCTCCCTCTGGTAGTTTTTTTATAACGAGAGCAAGCCATCTGTATTGGTCTGTTGTCACACTGCTGTAAAGAAATGCCTGAGATTGGGTAATTTATAAAGGGAAGAGGTTTAATTGACTCACAGTTCCACATGGCTGGGGAGGCCTTGGGATACTTACAATCATGGCGGAAGGGGAAGGAGCACAGACCTTCTTTACATGGTGGCAGGAAAGCAAAGAGTGAATGAGCAAAGGAGGAAGTGCCCCTTATAGAACCGTCAGATCCCGTGAGATCTCACTATCATGAGAACAGCATGGGGGAAACTGCCCCTATGATCCAATCACCTCCCACCAGGTCCCACCCTTGACACATGGGGTTATGGGAATTATAATTCAAGATGAGATTTTGTGGGGACACAGAGCCAAACGATGTCAACATCCCAGGCAAGTGGCGGCGCCTCCATCCCTATGCTCCTGGTCCGAACATCTGGACTTCCCACAGATGCAGCCGAATGAAAGAGACCTTAGCATTCAGTTATGCTTTGAAAAATACGAAAACAGTTCTCCATTACATTACATTACGTGGTTATGTATAGCAATACTTAAGCCTCGTTTTTAAAAAGATAGCCAACCAGACAAACATATAGCTATAATTTAATGCCTTTTTAAAGTCCACAGTCATTATTAAATAGATTATAGAAAACTCCCTTATCTTATGCATAGTCACTGAACAGATTTATCCTCTGTGGTTCACCTGTCCCTTAAATTGGTGATCAGGGCAAGTTGCTCAGGTGTGTCTACATTGACCCTGGACCCTGAACATGTGCAATGTCTTCCTCAGCCTCCGGTGTCTTTATAACATCTTAACAAGAAAGTATTTTCAATTAGCCACGGGAGAGACCTCGGTTCCCTTTCTGCTGTCACCTTCCTACCTCCTCAAGCACGTTAGAACCTGAAAAGAAAACCAATAAAATAAAACTGCCACCAGAAGTTACTGATTCAAGTGAACTCTTTTTGAAATCAGAACAAATTCTTCTCTGTTGCTTTGTCAACCTATTCTGATAAGTATCTGAGCATCTTTTAGGAACTGAAATTTTAATTCACTTTTCTTCAGCAGCTAAGACTTTATAGCCTACTTCTGCTGGAGAGTTGAGAGTTACAAAACTTCTATCTACACCTGAAGCCATTTGCTAAAAGCATTGGCATTCCTTTCACAACACAGCATCAACTTAAAAAAAAAAGACATTTACACAGAAAACATATTTTGAAATATAAGTCCCCGATGGGGTTATTTTACTTAAGTGAGATGGAGAGAAGAGGACAGTTCAGTTCTCAAAAGACAAAACCTTTTTTCTATCTGTGAACAAGGGATAGAATAGCATGGGAGAGATGGCTGGGTTTGGGACTCCAACCCAGGCTTGAATCTTGACCCTATCATTACCATCACTTATGGCTCTGAGCATCCCTTACCTATCTGTAAAATAGAGGTTATAATGCTATGATCATCTATAAGCAAAGAGGCCAGTTATAATTAACCAGGAGAGAAATGATGGTAGCAACTTGATATTAGATCTTTGTACAAAGACTGCTCTTTCTAGCCCATGATTTGGAAAGAGAGTAGATGGCAACTTACTAGGTTATAATACACCTGCCTGAATTCAGAAAGAAGGTTATAGTAGTTGAGGGGTTTAGGAGAGGAGCTCAAGCCTTAGAATTAGATGATTTTTAATCTTGGTTTAGTGCTCATTAGCTAAGAGACCCTGAGCAAGTTATTTTATTTCTCCAAGCCCTGATTTCCTCTTGCATAAAATGGAGACAATAATATTGGCCTTTTTATCACTCAGAACTGTTTGATGAAATAATGAAGTGTGTTTTGTAAACTGGTAAGTGTGAACTGTCTACAAAAGAGGCCTTGGGGGATGAGTGCTTCTTGGAGGCATGGAAAGCACTGATGGAAGCACCTCTTGGCCCTGCCCCTGAGTCCGGCCCAGTCCAACACCTAGATTTATAAGTACGTGTCTTTGAATGCAGCTAAGATGATGCAGTATTTATGCAGCAAGTGTTTATGGAAGAGATGAGATACTTTGTCTGTGAGAAATGTTTACATAAGTGCCTTTTAAGGTATGATTTATGCCCAGTGATGAAATTTCACTTACATATGCAACTGAAAAAAAAGGTAAAAGTTGAGGTAGGAATTTTTATGGGGAAAAACAAAAGTAGTGACAGAGTAGGAAAGGACTGGGCGGCCAGCAATGGAGGGAAGGAGTTTTGAGATCAAAGCAGGATTTCCACTTACTATCATTAAACCTAGTATTTCAAGGCTTAGTGTTTGGGGAAGAATAATCAGCCGTTGTGCCGCAGTGGAAAACATCCAAGCATTGATTTCCACAGAGCCTGGGGTTCCTCTGTGCCAGCTTTGTCTCCGGTGTTTTGAGGGAGGAATCACTATCTTTTCCATGTGTGCAAAAGGCCAGGCATCTAAATGGATATCTCTTCCCTTAAAAACTTCTGTGATGATAAATGTGTGCATGGGATCCCGTTAAGCTGGGAATTCCTTTGAAAGTCTTGTTTCCCTTTCCTCTTCATGGCCCACAGATAGATCCTGGCCACATTTGGATATGAAAACTCCTCAGCCTTGCCGTGTTCTCCTGCCCCTTGAGAGTCGTGTTCTGTTTGAAAAGAGCTGAACAAATGAAGGCTGTTTTTTCACCTGGGATAAGAACATCCTTCCCAAAGCAGTAAGGGCTCAGGGTAATAGGATCCATATGTTGAAGCTGGCTGCTAATACTCAGCATATGGTCCAGCAAACTTTCTTGGGGGGACTCAGCTTCTCATTCTTTAAGGAATGTGCCAGTGAACTCCAGAGAAGATCAGGACTTAGGTGACCATGGCATAGACACAGCTTCTGCGCTTTGTAAGCCTGTTGTTGCTGGGGAATAGGAGCCACAGAAAATGATAGGGAAGGTCCTGGCTGGCCATAGCGTGGATAACACTGGCCTGCAGGTCTCTTTATAAGGTTCCGTGCTCCCCTAGATACTATGGGCCCTTTTCAATTCATGGGCTCTCTGTGTTCTGTTAAGGGAAAGTGAGTCCAAAGATTGTTACTTGGGGTCCCCAGATGTTGTGTTCTAGTGAATGGAAATGTTTTGCCCTCTGTGCAGAGGCAGCATTGCACTGTGGAAAGAACACCTACCCAGGAGCCAAGAGGCCTGGGCTCCGAGGCCATGCTAGCCCTAACTAGAAGTGGCCGTAGGGAAGTCACTTCACCTTTTCCTCACCTGGAAAATGAGGAAGCAGAACATGGTGATGTCGGAAACTCCTTCCAGTTCTCACAATGTAGAATTGAGTGGCAGCTGAACTCCATCCCGAGGACAATGATAGGAGAAAGCTAATCACTTGCATCTGCGTGCAGTGACCCCGCTGGCATAGTATTCCAGTGCAGCTCTGTGTGCTGTGGCCAAATTCAGGAGAGGTAGGGGAAGACCTTATATTGCTCTCAGGCAAGAATTCAGTCCTGAGCCTCAGTGAACTGGCAGCAGTGGTCTGAGCTGGGGAGAGACTGGCTGCCCTAGATTACTATATTTTTTCCAAACCAGTTTTTGGAAGTCTGGATTTTCCCCTCTTATTTTCACAGAGGACAGCTCAGCATCCTCCCTCTGCCTCTGCCCAGGGCCCTATTCCTTCCCTTATCCCCTACTCCTTCCTTTTTCCATCCCTGTCTCCACCACATCACCTCTTTCTCTCTAAAGCCTCTGCTGGGTTTCTCCATGACCTGAGTTGTCTGTTGCTGGGATGGTTAGGAAGTCCGCACCCCTTTCCCAGCCCCAAGCAGGCCCTCTAATCCCTGCAGTCTGCTGAGCACAACTGTAGTCTCTCCATCAAATACGCATAGACCAAGACCTGCAGCAGCTCTGCCTGTGAGCCGGTCACCATGGCAACGAGCATTACCTCCATTCTACTGTGAAAAGAAAATGGCTGTTGGAAGGAAGGGCTCACTGAATCTCCATTCCCCCGGCCGGTTTTGTTCAGGCCGCTCCCTCCTATTGGCCTGAAGAAGCCCCATGCACTGAACCAAATATCTGTTTGCTTTTAGATTTAGGATTTACTTTACTTAAGAGGAGGAGAGGCAGAAAGAAGTTGAATTCAAAGGAATAAAGCAATTCCACCCTGAAACTCTATTTTCATAAGGAATGGTTATCTGCTCCCAGCAGATAAACGAGGAGCAGATGAACACAGGGATCTGTAAGATGGGGTATAGTGTATTTTGTCTTATTAGTGCAGTGGAATGACAGAGTGTATGGATATTCAAATAAAAATTCAGGGAAAGTAGCCAAGGGACCCAGGGAATTCTACAGGGCACGGGCTACAGAATTTCTGAAGAGTGTCTGACTCATTGGGGTGGTGATACGTGATGTTGTCTCCTGTTATGAAAAGAGACGTGTTGGTCCTATAGTCATAAGGGAAGGTGAGAGTTTACCCTTACCATCCCTGCTTCAAAATCAATGTGAGCCTTCCTAGTGATTGGGTCCAGAGCATGGGGAACCAGCAGGAGGCCCCTGAGCTTGATTGTGGAGCAGCGGAGCTTCCTGCACTTGACACAGCTGTGGAGACACTTCAGATGACATCTAGAAGGATGTTGGTTGGGTCGACATTTCTGTGAATCCCAGGATGTTACTGTTCTGGAGCAGGATCATAAGCCTCCTCAAGGGGTTGGAAATATTTAGGGCAGAAATCGCCAGAATCTCCCGGGGCACCCTGCACTCTCTAATGGGAAACAGCTATTCTATAGGAGAACGGTCTGGGCCACATCCATGCCTGGCTGCAGCTTGGCCCTGGCTGTCGGTGGCACAAGTTCCCAAACCCCACACAACCTCCTCCCTTTGCTCTTTCTTACAGTCAGTTGGGAAGCCTGTTTTTGAATGGAAGTTCTGGGTTTTATTCTTGAAAATTTGAATGCATGTTTGAACTGGGCTGTGGTTTTTTTTTTTTCCAGTTTCTCTGCAAGTGGATATTGTTCCCAGTCAGGGGGAGATCAGCGTTGGAGAGTCCAAATTCTTCTTATGCCAAGGCAAGTACCCCGTGCGCAGCTGCATTTTAGAGCTTGCTTCAGAAATTCACCAGGTAGAGCAGGAACCCCTAGGCCATATGAGCTGGTCACACCACACCTAGAATTCTTAGCATTGCTCTATTGCAGGGTCAACAGTGTGGCCATTCAAGATCCAGGGCCTCTTCCTTCCTTTTGCAAATGGCTGCCTCAACATAGCAAATGTGTCATCTAGACTTCAGCTTGACTATGGAGGAAGTCTAGGAGTTTTCTTGGGAAAATCAGCACAACTTCCAGAATAGTGAACCATCCCATGTCTCCTGTTCTGTATACATACAGAGTTCTGTAAATGACAGTGGAGAATAGCACTGGCTCAGAAATACTTCGGTGGATCTGTTCAAGGCTATTTCTTAGAATTTCCCAGAGTTTGAAAATCTAAGTCTAAAACTTGCCTGTAAGTAAATAGAATACCGGCATGGCTCCATTGTGAGGACATACATCCTGGTTTACCAGGTCTATTGTGAATTTCGGTATTCTGTGCCATGGTCCCCACCAGAGCTCTGAGATACGCCAGACCTGGTGACCTTGTTTTACATTTAGAAAACATGCCCCATTCCCACAGCCCAGATAATTACCAGAAAATGTGCTATGGAGGAAAAGGCTTCAAATTAAGCCTCAGATTCTCTGTATATGACATAACTGGGATTCAGAACGTGGAAGATCCAGGAAAGAGCTGAGCTAGGTGTAAACGATGACATTTAGCAAGCAGCTTTTGGCAAGGAGGGGCCTTTAGATGCTGTCATGATTTGCGCGGACGAGGTGGCTTGTGGCCGTCGGATGCGTTCTCTCCAGCTTTGCCTTCATTACAGCAATTTCAATGATCTGGAGACGCAGCCGTGAAGCCCACAGCACATCTTGCAAATAGCGATATTTATTGAAAACATGATGGGCCCTGAAAGGAAGACTGCTTCATTTCCATACTAAGCATCTGTGCAGGGCTGGGTGGTGCAGGCTGAGAAGGGCGCCTTGAGAAGAGGCAGGGCCCCATGCAAACAAGCAGGGCGCCGCCACATCCGCCGGATCTGAGAGCCCTTCCAGCTCAGTGTCCAGTGCAGTTCCAGTGTCAGAGCCCTGTTCCAGCTCAGTGCCGGGGGGCAGCTTGGCCACCGCAGTTTGCTCCTCCTCATAGGTGCCTGGGGAAGGGAAGAACGGGTGGTCCTGGCCACCTTCTTTGCAGCGTGCAAGGAAATGAATTTGTCTGAGCAGGGGTTACCAAAATGACAGTCATGCCAGTTTGTGCAGGCAGATACTAGAATAAATGTGGTTGGAAAAAAAATAAAAATAAAAAGTGGTTGGAATCCCCGTTTCTCATCTTCAGCTCAGGAGACCATTATCCAAGTCTTCAAAAACAAGCTGATCGGTAGACTCAGACCAGTTAGGCTCTGAAGCCCAGATCCTAGATACACGAATTCCCTTGGTTACCCGTTCTGTGAGGAATGTGTGTTCCTAGCTTAGTGCCCAGCACGTAGTATGTCCTCAACAAATTTCTCTTCTCTTCCGTCATTAAGGATAGGACCATGGTAACAACTCACACAGTGGTTGTTGAGTTCTTTCCAAATATTGTAAGAGGTGTTAAGTATATAATAGTTAAATGCAGAAGCCAAAGAAGGGCTGCGCATCATTCTGGCAGCCATACTCACCCCTCCAACGTTCAAGCCTCGACTGATCCATTGTTCAGTAACTCTTCCTGATTAGCCACTCTCACTCTGGAGGGCACTTAGTCTTTTCAACTTCAGTAGCTTAAAAATAATCTCTTCCTCTTTAGTGGCAGGAGATGCCAAAGATAAAGACATCTCCTGGTTCTCCCCCAATGGAGAAAAGCTCACCCCAAACCAGCAGCGGATCTCAGTGGTGTGGAATGATGATTCCTCCTCCACCCTCACCATCTATAACGCCAACATTGACGACGCCGGCATTTACAAGTGTGTGGTCACAGGCGAGGATGGCAGCGAGTCAGAGGCCACCGTCAACGTGAAGATCTTCCGTAAGAGCCTCTTTCTCCTTCTGCATTCTCTGGCCTCTCCTTACCAAGGAGACACGTGGGTAGCAGAAAGGCAGAAATGATGATAGAGGGAACAGCTGAGGGCCTGACAAGTCCTATTCTCTCTCCCTAAGTCTTTTCTAACCTTAGCCAACCTGGAACTCACAACCCTGTTCAGACTAGTCACAGCTACTCTGCAACAGGCATTCATTCTCAAAATTCAAATTACACAGTTCCCAGAGGGCTGTTACGGGTTCCTCTATCCCTTCTCCAAATGTTGGCTGACTGTTCTACAATTTGGGCTCTCCCTTCTTATTTCCCTCTCCCCTGCTGGTAATGGAGACCAAGGCTCAGCAGGGTGGGGGATCATTATCTGAACACTCTCTGCCACTCAAAGCAGGCAGTTCCTACTGCTTCTGAAACCCCATCTGGAGGTGGCATCTCGTTACTTTGTTATTAATATCATGCATCCATCCCAGTGGTTGGAGTAATGGTGGGTGACAGCTAATGGAACAGTATTGATTGCACCGTATTTATTGCCATTAAATGTGCTTTTTTTCTTTTTTTTTTTCTTTTTGTCAGCATTCTCTCTGCTGTAGGAAAGTTGGGGTGAGGCTGGGAGTTGGGGCGGCTCAAGTGAAAGACAAGAAAAGGACTCAAGACTCTTACTATTCATTGTAGAATGGGTGTTCCACCAGTTCATTCTGCCTATAACCTGTGCTTCACTGGCATCACCCCGCATGGCAAGGAAGCCTTGGTTAAGATATTCCTTTCATTCTGTAGACCCTTTTCTGCACAAAATGTGATAAATGTAGCACTCATTGAGCAGATATTGGTTGCCAATGCCTGGCAACCAGTGCTTGGGCCAGCTGCTCCACCTGACATCTATGAGGGCACCCCTCTTACACAACTTGTACATCAGGATTGAGACTTGCCCAGGACTCAAGTCCAGGCAGCAGGGCTCCAGGGAAACAGAATCTTTGTGGGAGAACCAGCTGTTTTCCCTCACTCTTCTGCTCATTTTCCAGAGAAGCTCATGTTCAAGAATGCGCCCACTCCGCAGGAGTTCCGGGAGGGGGAAGATGCCGTGATCGTCTGTGATGTGGTCAGCTCCCTCCCGCCAACCATCATCTGGAAACACAAAGGCCGAGATGTCATCCTGAAAAAAGACGGTGAGACCTGAATTTTCTGGCAGCTGCCTTTTCCCTAGACCGCCAAGTTCCCTAGCTTTTCCACCCACACCAGCCCCTGAGGCATTCCAGTCCAAACTCAGATTCATGTGTGCCCAAACCCTCATGCAGTTTCTGGGTCCTGAATGGAAGTATGTCTGACATTGGTATATTTAGGTACTTGATTTTCTCTCCAGTATGAAAGACACATTTCCAATAGACATTTACTCTTGGCTGTATTTCAAAACCGGGGACACATTTCCTTATTTCAGCTTGAAACCCCAACCTATAAGACTGAAGTTAGGAAAAAGAGACTCAGCCACCTGCCTGCAGATACTGGAGCTCTCTGACTGATTCTTGGATGAACTTGCCTCTTATCTCTTCTAGTCCGATTCATAGTCCTGTCCAACAACTACCTGCAGATCCGGGGCATCAAGAAAACAGATGAGGGCACTTATCGCTGTGAGGGCAGAATCCTGGCACGGGGGGAGATCAACTTCAAGGACATTCAGGTCATTGTGAATGGTGAGGAGATCCTGCTCTTCCTGTTCTCTGCATTGCTACAACCTTGATTCTCCAAAATCATTCTCTTTAATTTCCTCTTTGGTCTGTAAAATAAATCCTGTCCTGACTCAATCATCCCTCTCAGCTAAATCCCCTTCCCACTGTATCTAGATTTCTTTGTTGTCGTTCTTTTTTAAAATACACTTGCCTGTTGGTCTTCCTTCAACTATGGGGGATTTTAGTGCAGCAATTGAATGTCCTTCACCGTTCTGCAGCACTAAAAACTTGCCCCCTGCTTACCGATTAATCCTCATTGTTCTTGATATTACTGTAATTGTGAAGTTAGTCCCCTGCCTAAATGTTCAAAGAAAATATTACAGTCAACTCAGGCCTCAGAATAGTCAGAATCATGGTCCGCATAGGCTTATTAATCTTAATTTGCAGTGTCAAATAAACACACCCACGGAATCGATCTGACATTTACAAGATGTTTACGGGAAATTATAACGTCAGTACTAAAAAAAATAAGTAAATCTGGTTTGAATTGTTTTGACTATTGACACATATTTTTTGCCAAACTCTCCCCCTCTCATTCCTTTGGTAAAAAACAGTTTGTATACGAGGTTGTTTATCACAGTCCCAGGGAAATGGCACTCTTTTCATAGTTGATGCATTCGAATTGGTATTAACCATTTAACCACTGGGAGCAGTAATGTGCAACTTTTTCCAGTATGAACGGCCCTTTTTTACCATCAAGTTCCACTGACCCTTGTAGTTATTAAGTTTCGTATGCATTGACTGAGAAAATAGATAATGAAAAATAGCTACTATAAATTGAATACCATTCTAACATGAGTAAAATGTGTTATTATAGCTTCTCAATGAATGAAAAACAAAAATGCATGTTTGGGAGAACTGTCTCTTCAGTCTGCAGAAGTTATTTAGCACACACATGAATTTCGATTCCTGACACTAACTCTGCAGGTGCACAGGACATTTGTCCCACGGGCTGAGAACTCCCGACCTGGAGCGATGTCTCTTCTTCAGGCCATGGGGTTTTTCCAAATTTTCACAACCACCCTGTGACACCTTTTTTTTCCTTCAGTGCCACCCACCATCCAGGCCAGGCAGAACATTGTGAATGCCACCGCCAACCTGGGCCAGTCCGTCACCCTCGTGTGCGATGCTGAAGGCTTCCCAGAGCCCACCATGAGCTGGACAAAGTAAGAGTTCCTTTTATCATGGACTAGAGGAGAATGGAGCGTCGTAAAGTCTGCTCTATGTTAGTGTCTCAGTGGAATGGATGTGGGCTTCTTAGGACTATCAATGCCAGGTGAAGAATGGACTCTTTTCTATAAGATTCTCTTGCTTGGGCATTGATTGTTCCTTCATTTTCAGCCTTGTGGGGCCAGAGTCAGAGCTGGAGGGTGTGGTCTTGGGAGCCCACTTTGAAACCTTTGTGGGTACAGTTACAGCCCTTGGAGAGTCAGAGGATGGAATAGAGGAATAAAGGTGTATGGGGAAGTTCAACTTGGTGCCTTAACTTTTTGTGAAGACTGAGTCTTTCCCATTGGCTCAGTCTGCATTTTATGGAGCCTAATAAAAATAGACATCTTACCCCTGTGGTCAAAATCATGTTACTTTGCATTTCTGCATGCTGTAGGGATGGGGAACAGATAGAGCATGAGGAAGACAATGAGAAATACATCTTCAGCGACGATAGTTCCCAGCTGACCATCAGAAAGGTGGATAAGAACGACGAGGCCGAGTACGTCTGCATTGCCGAGAACAAGGCTGGCGAGCAGGATGCAACCATTCACCTCAAAGTCTTCGGTAAGGGGAGTGGGGGCCCAGATCACTGCTCTGCCACAGTTCCTCTTCCTCTGCACATTCAGTCCATCAGTAAGACCCCTCAGAACATAACCCAATGCAACCTTTCTTGCCAGTTCTATCACATAACCCCCGAGTCCAAGCCACCAGCATCCTTACCTGGGCAGTGAGACAGTCTCGTAGCTGGCCTCCCTGCCTCCCCCTATTGATCCACTTCATTCCCTTCTGCTCACAGTAGCCAGAATGACCTAAGTGCCACTCACCTATTTGAAAGCCTCCAGTAGCTTCCTATGGCAACCAGAATAAAAGCCAGACTCCCTGCCATGGCCTAAAAGACAGACATGAACTAGCTCCTGCCTTCTTCTCCAGCCTCATCTCTCTTTCACTTTGCTGTGCATGCAAAGTTCTCCAACCACACAGGCCTTCTTTGTGCCCCTCAGACATACCAAGCTTGTTCCCCATCTTAGGGAGATTGCCCTTGGTGTTTCTTCTGCTCGGAATACCTTTCCCTCCAGTCCACCCTAAGCTGCCTTCTTCTGATCCACCATTCAGATCTTAACTCACATTCACCTTCTCAGTGGCTCTTCCTTCACTGCCCTGGCTAATTCAGCTCCCCTGCACGGCGACTACTCCCACCCACCTCCACTCATCTCTCTCTTGTGACTCTTACCGTATCTTCTTTGCTGTACTTAACAGTACCTGAACAGATGGAATGTCGTTTGCATATTTGTTTTGGGGATTGTCTGTCTCCTACCGCTACTAGTGTGTAAACTTCAAGATGGCAGAACCCTGGCTGTCTTACACGGCGTATTCCTGCCACTCCAAACAGTGCCAGACTTGTCATAGGTCCCTGGTAACTTCAGTGGCCGACGGGTTGACCGCTTTGCCTTGTTTGCCTCTTTCCCTGGGCTGTGTGAAACAGTGGCATAGGAGAGCACCACATCCCTGCTGACTTCATCTGCATAAACTCGGGAAAATTCCATTCATTTCAGAACTGAAAGGCATTTTGACCTGATCTTAAAAAAAGAATTGGTTGCAGAGAAATGTTTAGCCTCAACTCTCAACTCTCTCTGCACGTCTGTTTAGAAAACGCAGATAAGCTGGTCTATTGTAGACAGTGCTGCTGGGGAGGTGCCAGTCTGAGGGGCGGCTCTGGTGCCTGGAGCCCCCAGGTCGTTAAAATGTGCACCTGGGAATCAGGGTTGGGACCTGCTTATTCAGCCTGATCAGGAGAACTGTTCATAAACACAGACCTTTGAAAACCAAGACTTTATATGCAAATGGCCTGCAATTTATTCAGTAGTAAACAGCTGGGTTTAGAAACAGGCTATCAGTTTGATTTGAGTTAACTGTATGTACTCGAGAGCGAAAGCTAAACTTCATGAAAAATATTCTTGAGAGTCTTTTCTTGAATTCAGACTGATCTTCCCCAATCACTAAGGCTTTGGTAAGTTTTTCTATATTATAGGAAAAGATAGATCCATTTGTTAATTAATCCCTTCCTTTAATAAATATGTATTGATCACCATTGTTGCTGGACAGAGGGGCTACAGAGATGAGTAGGATATAATCCCTTGACTCTGGAAAACACAAAGAGGGAGATAAATGAATAAGCATAGAAGTTATAATAATCAGTGTAATAATCAGAAGTATAATAGTCAGTGTGAGTCAGCAACATTTGAGTGACTGCTATAGACTCAGTCATTGCCAGGTTTACAAGATGAACAATATGGGCTCTGTTCGCATCAGTAGGTCCACAGGCTAACGTGGATAGTCAATGCTGGAATTTGAAATAACAACACATTATTATGATTTCACAGCAGGAATATGCACAGTGTTTTATAGGAAAGAAGATCTCTGGCCTTGTGTGATATAAGTTAGAAAAGTCATTAAAATGTACTGTTTCGTAGGTAGGAATTGCCCAGCTGAAGGAGTGAATAAGAATTTCAGGCAGCCGGGGCACAGGCACAGAGGCAGGAAAAGCACAGGCTGTGTTGAATGGAAGCTTCTTGTGGACAGGGGCTGTGTCTGTTTTACTCACAGATACATCCCCAGCACCTGGAACAGTAGCCCGAATACAGTAGGCACTAGATTGAATAAATGAAGGGACTGCCATTAGTTCTGTGTGATGAAGCATACATACATACATACGTGGCAGGGAGGTAAGCCTGGAAACACTATCATCACCTGTCTTTAGGAAATTATTTCAGACATTAACTCCATAAAGTAATGATAATAATACCAAACACAAACAGAACACCTATAATGTGCCAAGCACTCTGTGAAGTGCTATCTGTAAGTTAACTCTTTCAATCCTCATCACACCCCATAATGTAGATTTTATTATTATCCCCATTTTACATATGAGGAACCTGATCACAGAGGGATGAGGTACCTCTGGATTCACACCGAGGCAGGTGGCTCCTAAGTCCCTTCCCTAATCTAACAATGGTGGTTGTTAACTCCACGAAACCCAACAGAACATATATTGTATCTGAATTATACAGGAAGTGTCTGGCAGTACTAGAATTAGTGCACTCTGTCTGCACCACCAGGTAGCTCATGGTTTCTTTGTAAAAACAACTTGGCCTCTACTTGGCTGGGCACAAACAGATCTCAGCTTCTCCTCCAGGCCTCTCTGGTAGTAATGGCTGCCCAGGAGAAGGTGGGTAGTGAGTGCAGGGCCATGTGGGACTGTGTTACAGTGAAAAGAGTGGGTCAGATTGACAGGAGGAGTAAGGAGGCAGGGAGAGTAGGGTGGGGAAACTGTTAAGGCAAGATTTGTCTTCCCACCCTCCACCTTGGAAACATACACACCTCTGCATCACACACACACACACACTCCTCACAATTTCTTTCCTGAGACTGCAGCTGGGGAAGAAGGACTAGGGAGCATAGTGGAGCATGGAGAAGAGATGATAGGGCTCCTGAAGGGACAGGGCAGGAAATCATAGACTTATAGAGACTGAGTCTACTCAGAATGGGAATGCTCCCCTCTCATAGCCTGAGGAGAGTTCATACAGCCTCCCTGAAGGAACCTGGTGCCTCCTATCCACCACCCTTTTCCATCCACCTCCCCTTCTCATCCTCCTTTCTCTCCTCCTCCACTAGCCTCACCATTGGTTAAGGAGACTGATAACAGGGTTAGGGAACCAGCTGGGGAGGGACCAGCTGGTTACAGCTCCTTCTTCTTCCACCTTTTTGTTCCCTCTCCATCCCTTTCCAACTTGTCATTGTGGACCATCGGTCGGGGAGAAATAGGGCAGGTTTCCCAAGTGGGAGCAGAGTCTACAGCTATGAGGTAGAAGAGGGAGGAAATCTGTAGATAGTAGTAACTATCTACCTGTAGCTTAGGTAGTAAAGAAAAGCCCAGAAGTCCTGTGGCTCCAAGAAGTGATGCCCATCAGTATCTACGGGACATATCTCAATTAGGGATTTTATGACATCATTTGCACCTAAGTGGCATCATTCTTTCCTAAGAAAAAGACATGTTCTAGCACATCTTGCCTTAGTTATTAGCTAGATGCTCCTTTTACTAAGTTGGTGCATCCTGTCATCCTTTAAATTTGGCATTACTGTTGTCCCCATGTGTGCCTCTGAAGAAGTTTTGTCTCCATTGATTCTTGTGATGCTCATGTAAATGGTCTTGAGACCATGCTGCTGTGGCTGAGGCAAGTTCACCAGTGTCCAGGAACCCTGTGACTCAAGCAGCCCCTGAGGGTTACAGCAAAGGACAAGCAGTGGCCCAAAAGAAGGTGCACCTGGTCATGCCCCAGACTATCGTGTCCAACCTCTTTGTTCAGGGACACAGGGGCCTCAGGGCTCTTCTTTAGCTAGGGTTGTAGGAGCATGGACTGGAGTGGGTATAGACAAGGCTGGCTCTTCATGGCAGGCATTCTTGGAAAACTCACAGGAGGGAATATGGGGAAAGGTGCAGGGGAACAGTCTGAGGCACTAAGGCCCATGGAAGCAGATAGAGACTAGAACAGGGATCCAAAAGCCAAGAACTCATAAGCAAGGTTAATTAACAGAGGGCAGAGGATGTAGGAAGAGACTCCTCTAGATGCTGGAATGCAGAGAGAGGGAGTCTTTGGAGTAGGGTGACCCAATATCTGTCCCCTTTGGCCCAATAATGGCCTTTGTCCTGGTGCAGTTATTTAGAGTCACTCATGTCACTCTCAGGAGGGTCCCAATTTAGGCAATAAATTATGTATGTCACCGTCTTCTTCTAAGGTGACATTCTGCCCTTTCTAAGTTAGTTCTGACAGTAGCACTGCTGCTAGAGTAACAGAGGATTAAGTTAGCAGTGAGAAGCTTGCCTTCCTTCTAACAACACTCTGGAGACTATGCAAAATTAGCCATAATCATGTTTTAATAAGAATATGGCTTGCCTTTTTTCTAAGGAGTCATACAATGCACCTTCTGTAGCCATCTGGGAAATGGAGCCACCAAGGCCAAATATAAATACATGGTAACTGACCCTTGTCTGTCTTCTGTTAACCTTCGGCTGCCATGACAAAGTACCACAGGTCAGGAGAAGGTCAGCAATGTTTTGGGTAATGCATTTGTGTTTTCTTGCATTACTCAAAACATTTGGACCAGATCTCAGATTTTAAGGGCCTAAAACTCAGCCTTCCTGAGATTGTCTTCAGACCCCAAAACAACTGTTCAGTTTAGTGAATTCAGTTGTTTGGCTGAATTTTTTAAATTTTTTAAATTTTTTTATTCTGTGACTTTTCCAAAATAGAAATTCAGCTCTTATTTTACCTCTCTTTTACTTTATTTTATTTACCTTTTTGTTTTTCATGTTTATTTTATTTTACCTTTATTCTACTTTTCCCTCTAAAACTTCCCATTCAGTGGCATTTAGCATATACTCCTTCCAATATGAGTTGTAATATTCTTGAAAATCGTATTCATCAAGGAAGACACAATAGGGAAACCTATGAGGTTTCACCTCATTCGTGTGGACTCCATCAACTGAAATCTGCAAACATTTGGCCAAACTGGATTGAGATGTGCCTATGTGCTATCCATCAAAAAAGGATTTGCTAAGCAGGCTGTTAGTATGCATTACCTTTAGGCAAATATTTGAACTATATAGGTGATTTTATGTATAAGCAGGCATTTGTAACAGAAAGTGTATAGTTCTATTACTGTTTTATGTTTGTTAAAACAGCATCAAAGACCTCAACATGGAGAAAATACATAGGCAATCCTTTATTCGCCTACTAAGGGTTACTGTATGAATTTGAATTTAAAGCAAATATAGTCTTTTCAAAAACTAGCTATAATTCTCTTGGGGTTTTTTGGTTCATTTTTTTGTTTCCCTAGCCTGGCCTTTTCCTTTATTCATGAAATAAGTTACATTTGTGCAGTGTTATCTTTTCTCTTCCTCACAAAGTTCAGCAATTTCAGAGCATAATTGTTTTAAATTGGGAAAATTCAATTTTCTCTAATGTTTTAGCGTTTAACTCAGCTTTGGAATGCTTGTGTTTTCTTGCATTACCCAAAACATTTGGAAAATGAACTCATCTCAACTCTTCTCCTTCCCATCCTGAGCCCACCCCAGAGCTCCTACCCAGTTCCTTGCCTGATATCTTCATTTGACTTAATGCTAACACCAATTCTCCCAGTCATTAAGACTCCAAGCCACTTGGACTCCTTCTTATTGCTTCTTTTGGTTCTTTTCACCCCTCCTTACCCTCTGTTCAGTTGCCTCTTATTGAACCTTCCTCCAGCAACTTTGTCATAGCTGCTCTCTACTGTTTCCCTCAAATGACCTCGTTCAGGATCCAATGTTACTGTACATCTGGGTCATTGCCAGGGCTTCCAAACTAGTTTTCCCATCTCAAAGTTTTCTCTAGCCTAACACTTCCTGAAATGTCCCCAGATTAACCTTCTTGAAATATGAATTACTTTGTGCCCCTGATTAAATGCTGTCTGTGGGCCTCCACCAGCACCAGGTGAAATTCCAGCCACCCAGTCTCACCTTCCTCTGCCTCATGCCACACTGTTCTCTTCCTTCTCTTCGTATGTTCTTGCTTCTTTGCTTTTATTCAGTCAGTTTCCTACACTTCAGATGACTCCATCTCCACCCTAGAGTCCCACCTGCTGAAAATCTCATGGCCCAGCCCCAAAGCCGTCTCCTCTTGAAGGCTCCATCCAAGGGAGCACTCTTCCCCTGCATCATGCTGCCTGCATTTCTTGCCCCTAAGACTCTTACTCTGTACGATATTTCTTATTATTATGGTTTCTATGTTGTCACATGGCTACATCATTGTAAGCCTTGGAGAGTCAGTTTTGTATCTCCTAAAACACCTAGGCGAGGGCCTTGTACTTAGCAGACAGATGACCTTTATTGGATAGGTGCATGTCATCATTTAAACCCAGAAAGCTCAATAGTTAGATAAACTCAGAGAAATCTTTTGTCTTTTCAGCAAAACCCAAAATCACATATGTAGAGAACCAGACTGCCATGGAATTGGAGGAGCAGGTCACTCTTACCTGTGAAGCCTCCGGAGATCCCATTCCTTCCATCACCTGGAGAACTTCTACCCGGAACATCAGCAGCGAAGAAAAGGTATCATGTTGCCCAAGAGTTTCAGGGCCTTGGAATGCAGACTCAAAGCAGATTGAATCTCCCATGCCCGGGTCTCTTCGGTGAGCTGGGAGATGGGAAGACCACAGCCAGATCCTGGGGCCTCCCTCCCCCAGCCTGCAGGACACAGCCTGCTCAGCATCCCCTTGCAATGCAATAGGCACAATTCCTTGGATAGATTGGCAGGGTGTGATGTATGGGCATGCTCAAGTTAGATGTTCTGGGGAGGAGGCAATAGTGATTTTCAATCCCAGAGTTATGGAGCTGTGAGGGAACAAAGAGAAGTCAACCTCCTGGTGCACCAGGTGACACTGTCATCATCTCAAGAGTACCCTAGGAAAGATCTCCCAGAAATAATCAGGATCAAAATGAACCTATTAATTCTTTTTCTTGTGTTTGTATACTCATGCTATATATGCACTTATGCACAAACGCTTGGTTGCCATTGTGTCTGCCTGTATTCTTGGTCACATTTGGATATCATTTTGTTCTAAAGGCAAAAATATTTAGCAGTTTCTAAGTGATGATTACATCCTGGTTCTTCAATATATTCATGAGAGTTTAAGAGCACTGTAGCAACCTTCCTGGCAAATCTAAATGAAGGGAAATGAGCTTTAAAGTCCATGGATTTATAGGCCACCGGAAAGCTATCTTTATTGTTGACAACATATAAAAACTGAGCTGACCCCACACAATACAGCCCTGGATTATTGAGTGGGCCAAAAGCAGGAGGAAAAAAAGACTGGTTTTAATGCAACTTAAAGCTTCTTACGGTGCTTTTCCAGTCTCATCTCATATATCCTGTAGTAATGGGCTTTGTTTTAGTTAGTCCAAATTTTGTCACCTATTCAAGAGTAATGGTCTTAGCCTTATGGAACATTTCTAATGGATTGCTTATTGATCACAATGTCAAAAATGATAGATCTTCACTATTCTGCCTGCCTAAAGGAAATCTCTAGGGAGGGTAAACTCAAATAAAGCCAGAAAGAGATAATGTGAAATACTAGAGCTAAATTTGGGATTTGCATTTGAGGAACTAATTTCTATCCCACTAATAGAAAACAAAGCTACATCAAATGGAACAAACTGCTCTTTCAAATAACCTATTTTTTTTTTTTTTTTGCAAATTTTACCTCCAGAGTTAAATTCAACTTAACAACAACTCAACTGAGGAACTGCTAAATATTTTTGAAACTCACATATTCTGTTGGATACTTTGAAAACCAGCTAGATTAAAAGATGTGGTGTTTACTTGATACTTTCTTTATCAACATAAGAATTAAACCCTCAGCTAAGATGTCAGCCCCACTCATGTGTGTTATGTGGATTGAATGTACATTTCAGGGCTTAAACCGCAAGGCTACTACCTGGCAGATCTTTCTACATCAGCTTAAAAGTAGATTTTTGTCACAAGTGACCCAGTGTATATATTTGACCTACAGTGAAGGACAGGAATAATATCTGTCTCAGGCGAATGATGCTTTTGAATTCTATATCTTTTCTAGGAATAGCTCGACAGCTGAGCTAGACCAGAAAGGTTATTAAGATTTGTGCCTGTGGAGGTTCTTTAATAGGTTGGCACTTCTGGCTTGTATCTGTGATTTCATTTTTATAGAATGAGAGTAATAGCCAGGAACTGATACACATTCATATTTGCTAAATATGGAGACAGGCATCCAGCAAAAACTGTCTCAAGCCAAGTAGTAACTACCTTTTATATAACTCTATCGCTATAGATCATTTGTCTTAATCTTAGATCGTTATTTCAGCCCAGCCACATTAGTTGTAATGTGATTTCTTTTACTTGCCTTCAAATTCACTTGAAGTTCACTTTATTGGAACATGAGTGAATCAGTGTTAAAACAAGTCCTCCAAATCAGCTAGTGATATGACACTAGACTGACATATTTGCCTAAGTGAAACCCTATAGAAGGAAATTTGCCATCTCTGTTAATTACATATTGACATCAAAGAAGCATATTGTCCATCTTACACTGTGGGTAGCTAATAATTAAGAAAACAAATATAGGCTGTTCATGAACAGGTTGGAGTACAGAAAATACATTTCACTTTTACTTTGGCAGCCTCTCCTCATGTTTTCCTCCATCCGAAGTTGCATTCTAAACAATTAGGTATCAAGATTACTAGCATCACTGAAGCGTAGGAGTGGAAAAAAATGTTTTCTTTTTTAAATCGGGATGATATGCTAAGCAAGCAAAACTAGACAATTGTATCTAATTGGTCAGGTAATGAAGCCTCCTGAGATTTAAATCACATAAAATGCCAAAATCATAGATGTTTGGAAGGCACCTTTTGAGGTCATCCAGTCTCGCCTGGCACCCTGGTCTAGCATCCTTGCCAGGAAGCCAGTTGGCCCTGTCTGAAGCGTGATGGTGTCAGTACTCTGCAGGGGAGCTGGCGAATGCCAAAGAGCAGAAAGGGCTCCTTCCTTGCCCCTTCCTCTACTTGGTCCTCCCAGCCTCTGCTACTCAGTCCTTTGCATGAGAGCCATTAAAAAAGCTCTTCGACTTTCCTCCAGTCCACGCCTCTTACGTTAAACACACCAGCTGTTTTCACTATTTCTCATATGTCATGGTTTTGATACCTTTTATCTTTCTGGTTGTCCTATACTAGATACTTTCAGTTCACTAGGGCTCCCCTGAAATTTTGCTGTGCTCTGTGTAACTAATACAGACTTCGGTAAGGCTATTGCCTTTTTTATCTGGACACCATCATGCAGGTAAAAGTGCATTAGCTCTTAACAGTCTCCTTATTCTGTTGCTTCATATTGAGCTTGTGGTCAACTAAAATGCTCAAGTCTTTTTTACATGAACCCCATTTAAGCCACACATCCCCTATCCTGTTCTTATGCAATTGATTGCTTAACCGATATTGCAGAATTTTATATTTATTTCCATTAAAAATTGCATTTTGTGTGTTGCAGCCCAGTGCTTCTCAACAGGGTCACTGTGGCAATTTGGGAAGAAGCTTCCTTCACTAGGACTATACTGTGTATTGCAAGATACTTAGCATCTCTAGTTCCCTTCCCACGGAATGCCACTAGCCACCTCTGAATTTACTAAAAATATGACATGTACAAACACCCCCTGGCTTGAGAATGACTGTTTGAGTCCATCTTTCTAACCAGTCAGGACTGACTTTCATTAGAAATTTACCTTTGAAGTCTGTGGGTCCAGGGTACTTCAACCCATGTGCATATTAAAAGTAAAGAGGTAGAGCAGTCAGTGGAGATCCTAGCCTAAGTAGAGAGCCCAAGGGCAGGCAGTTCAGTAGGCTTCCCAATGCAGCCATCATCTAACATTTGTATTAGCTGCTGCTTCCAACCTTGTATGAAGACTTATTTGCAATATCTTTGTCTAAGTCACTGATAGAGATGTTGACTAGAACAAAGTCAAGCACAGAGCCCTGAGACTGCCACAATGGCTTCCTTCTGGCTTGGTGGCTCAGAAGGTAGGGCACCTGATGTTACTGGAAGCTTTGTGTTATTAGCAACTACTTATTCTAAAAGCCACAGAGCCATAGTGATTTGGGAGACACACAAGAAGAATCAGATTCGAAACAACAAACAATTCAATATGATATCATCCCTCAAAAGAAAGTTCTTGATTCCTGCAGCCCTGGCATGTAACAGACAAGCTTTTAAGTGATGTGGAATTGGCTCTCTCATGATTTGTATGACGTTAGTGGAAGGTTCAATAATTCCTTTAATAAAATTAGTTACAATATAAGCGAATTAAAGCAGCTTTGTGTTTTGCTTCACTGCTAAGTTTAGTCTAGTATCAGTCTTCTTAAGAAAAGAGGCAGAAAAAAAGGCATTCAATCATAGACATCTAGTTATTGACTTTCGAATGGAATACCAATGATCATGTTTATTATAAAAGAATGAGAGAGATAAGCAAAAGCCAGTACAATGAGCCTGAATGTCACACTCTACCTTTGATCATGCCTCTGTATTGAGTCGAATCACTTATTTGGGAATGACCATTACCAATCTGTTAAGCTTCAGCTAGTTGAGTTGGTTTAGCTCAACAACTGGTAATAGCTAGGGTACCTAACTGTTTGGGTCATTGAGATCATTAGGGTAGATCAGCTGTCCAAAAGTTGATACATTTCTTAGTAGTCACTATTACTTTGACTGAAAAAACTTTACCGTCATAATGGGTCAGTTTGATCATATGTGTGAAAGTCACTGTGAAGTCACCTCAGAAAGCTTCTGCATCCGTGTCGTTTCATTACTTATCCTGCCCAGGTTTATTTTAAATATTGCCGGGTGTTTGAGTGAGTGGTGCTAAATTCCAGGTGCCATTTATATACTGAGTGAGACCCATGGATGATGATTTACATACTCTATCCCTGGCAGAAAAAATCCATCATATGCTTCTTTGAACATCTCTAATCTTTGAAATGACCGACAAAGAAAGACCTACGAAGCCTTATTAAGGAAAGGAGAGCAGTGAAGAATTGAGATCAAAAAAGATAGGAAAAATGAAAAGCATTCCATGCACCTTGAATTTTAGGCCAACAGAATATCCCACAAGTAAGAGAGAACCTTTGAAGTTCTGGATTCTTTGGAAGCTGCAGTTTCCTTTTCGCCAGGAAGAATTCCTCATTCAGTACAAATGCAGGGCCCACTTTTAAACACTGGAAAAGATGACTGCATTGAGCAGTCAGAGTCTGGTTTATCCAGCATGTGGGCACATGAATAACGGAATACGTAAGAAAATTATAGAGATGCTTCACTTTATTTTATATACATGTTCCTGCAGACTTGTATGTAAGATAATAAAATGTGAATATCAAAACAACCTAGAACAAACAATTTTTGGAGGATTACTAATCATACCCTGATTTATTTCATATGTGTGTGTATTTGCGTATCAGGTTGTCTTAATGTGGGTCACACCTTCACCAAATTGTTAGGACCAAGATATTTCCTATCATTTCACCAGGCACACAAGTAGGAGGTGATGTTACTGGAAGCTTTGTGTTACTAGCAACAACTTATTCTAAAAGCCACAGAGCCATAGTGATTTGGGAGACACACAAGAAGAATCAGATTTGAAACAACAAACAACTCAATATGATATCATCTCTCAAAAGAAAGATCTTGATTCCTGCAGCCCTGGCATGTAACAGACAAGCTTCTAAGTGATGTGGAATTGGCAAGCGCATTGGACGTGTTGGCCCACCGTTACTTTGGTCTCTGCATGTTCCTCTGTTCTCGTCTTCTTCTTCATTACCACATCGTGTAACTTGGTATTTCCATCCTCATTTCTCACCAAAGTTCCTTGCATTTAGTGGACTCTTACTAAATGTTTGCTAACTTACTTGCATTCCCTGGATTGCGTTGCTATGATTCTGGCATCTTCTCTATCCTTTTTCCATCTGAACATCAGAGACAATCAGGCAGTCTTGCCATGTAATAAAAGGAACAATGCAGCTATCATATCTTTGACTCCTAGTATGAAAAACAGACAAACTATAAGGAGAATAGATGCCCAAATGCTAGAGAAATAAAAAATCTAGATGTGGGTGGAAAATCCCCCTAACCTCTCTGTGTCTGGGTTGGCTTGCGAATGCCAACTTGTGAATGGAATGCGGTGTTTGATGGAGATGGTACGTGCTGGAGGCTGCATACCATCTGGGCATTCTCTGCTGTTAAGGACTGGAGCCCTCCCACAACCACTCCCATTTGGTATCCTCAAAGCTTCCTGACTCCCGGTCTCAAGGACCTCTCTGCTCCTTGCTTTGTTCCTTTTGGAACAAAAAAAAAATTTGATTTTAACAGAATGCATGCAAAGAGTTATAAAATGCATGAGCATAAAATGGCATTAGTATATCTGTGATAAGCTGCCTTATAAAATCCAAAGGAGGAAACCTACTCTCTAAGTATCTTTAGATAATGTGATTAGAACCAGTCATGCCACCAAATACTATGAGCAATATTTAAGGTGTTTTGGAATGAGAGCAGTCCGGTCCTACTGGTATTCATATCTAGATATAACAAAGATTAGGAAAGCCTGAACCTTTTGAATTATACATTTTAATGTGCCTAAGGGGGAAAAAAGCTGAACATAAGCTAAATCCTAAATTAAATTGTGTAATAAACACACCATTGAAAGTGGGCCTTGGAAAAAGTTCTGAATTAAAGAAAAGCTGCATGTGCACGGAATGCAGTGTGAAACATTCTCTAAAGCAACATGTTGTAAAATTTTACTGCTTTCTTGTTGTGTTTTATATCTTGTTCTCTCCAGGCTTCGTGGACTCGACCAGAGAAGCAAGAGGTATAGCTTACCTGACCACTAGCCAGTCTTTAGTTTTGAAAGCGTTACAGTTTAACTCACCATTGCAGTTTAATAACCAGACATGCTAAACTAATTAGTAATTTAGTTAGATTAAAGAATAGGTCGATAGTGGTAGACATTACTTAGCAATAGTATTACTTTAGGATGAGCAAGCAAGCTGTGTTGGGAGTGGATGAACAAATCCATATTATTTCCTAAAATGGGATCTTATTCTCTCGCTGGTGCTGGTAAAATCACATCCAGGTAATTATACTGATATAAATAAATTGCCCCCAATTCCCAGGCCAGGCATTTTTAAATGGTGAAAGTTTTTTGACTCACATGGTTGATGTGGCTCTGGACCATAATGTCACAGAGTTAGTGATCTAAAAACCCACTCCTCCCTTTCCTTTCCAGCTCAACTCATCTTGTTGCTCACTTATTTTATAATGATCGGTCTTGGTAAATTATCACATCACATTTCATCTCAAAAGCAATGCAAATGATGTCTCTCATTGGTTTTCCCAAATGCTAAACCCATCTCCGTTACTTTTATAGAGCATTAAATTCATGAGATTAGAATGATGTGGTACAAATGGTTTTATGTTTTTTTAAGGTCAGTAACACTTAGCCTTTGAAATTTCTATGACTCATTGCTTCAGTTTGGATAATGTGGGACTTAGTTTGAAAACTGAAGCTAAATATTAATCTTTAGACCTTGATTGCCACACCTCAAGACCCTACTTATCATCATGCCTATAATTTTTTACCTGATTTATATGAAGTGATATACAGTGAAAATAAAGCCAGTAGACTTTAGATGAGATTCAAGGATCTAATCTCTAAGGACTTTTTTAAAATAGCCTTTGCCTCTTATCCAGATGGGGCTTTGATCGTGTAATGCTATAAATGCAAAACATGGTGATCCTATAGATTCTGTATTTTAATTTGGTAAATCTATCCTCTTAGTCTCTCAGAAATGATAATTATTCAGAACGTATAACTCATGTGTTCAGGTCAAGAATATTTAAAAGTTGACTGCCTGTCCCCAGGCACTGATCTTAGTTTCTGCACGTGTGAACATGCTGCCATTGTCAAATCCAGTTCATTATAAACTTCCTGTGTATAAGACCTTCCTCCCTGTCATAGGGGCGACGGTTAAGTGTATATTGTCACTGAGATCCTTCCCACCTGTGGCATAGGAATCACTTAGTGCTATCGCAGGTTGGGTGCTTTATTGTTCAAAAGTCATGGACCCACTGGGATTGGGGAAGAGAGAGAAGAAGGGTTATCAACCACTCTTAAGCAGCTGCAGATCTCATTCTGCTTGTCCATATACAACTTTCCCTATTTGTACTCATTTAGACCTGGTTGAGGAGGAACTAAGATTTATCAGGAAGCATTAAGGAGATGTTAAGAGAATTGTTATTGTAAGTGGAAATAATAGGTTTACTCCCAGGAAAGCAGACACCTCACTCCGTTTTTCAGAAGTGTCCTTATCGTGAGTGTCTTACTTTGGATGTAATTGACTTTCAAGTGAATGCTGCCCCTAGGGCTCAGAAGTTCCATTCTCTCCTGTTTGTCTCATTCGGAGATGAAGACCATAAGTCCAGATGAGTGCAAAAGAAGGCGCGGGTTATGGTCAATTTCATTTTGTAAGTTCTGGCAAAGCGTTAGCACTTTTACCTGGAAGGAGGAAGACAAAAACATTTTGATGAGAAGAATAATTATCATTACCCTTCATACTTTTTGGGGGGGAAAAGGGAGTTTTCTTGCCATCAATATCTTTTCATACTTGCCCAGAGCTCATCTGCTCCTTCTGCTGCATCCTGGGTGGTCAGTGTGACTTTTTGTCTGGATGGCTGGTAGGTGGCTCTCCCTGAAGTTGTGCAGGAGCCAGAGTAAGAGCATTTCAGGCGAAGATAATCTAATGACACTGAAGTCTATCTGTGTATCTTCAAAGGAAGAACTGGGCATCTGGCAGATAATTCTATCATGAAATCTGTAGTGAATCACTGCAAAGTAAGAAGGCTGGTCTGTGGACATCAATAAACAAGAGGAATTTCCACACGGAGAAATTTCCTGAAAGAAACTAGATAGGAAATTTTTTTGCAAATGTTTTCTGAGTTTCTCTTCAACTATTTTCTAGATTATTCTGAGTAAAGCCTTGGAATATCCCCTGCTTTGTTGTCATTAAGGTCCTGTTCTTGCCTACATGAGTTTCTCTGCCTCTTTTGTTACAACATATCTTCCTTATGGAAATGTTCTCTTGACTTCCAGAAGATTATGGTCCAGTTTCCAAGTCTGTGTGTGGCAGCCCCAGGACAAGTCTGATCTGTGTCACAAAGAATTACAGTTCAGTTGCTGGTTGATACCACAGAGATAGCCAGGAAGGTCAGGGGTTATCCTTAGTTCCCTCTGCCTTCAGTCCTGCTTTGTTTTGGACAAGTAGGAGTGATAAGCAGGTCAGCACAGCCCTTTAGAGATACCTGCCAGGATGCCCCATGCTCTCGAGGCCACTAGTCTAGACTCATGGGTAAAGTCTTGAGTATGATGTATGAAAAAAGTCCTGGAATGTATCAGCACTGTCAGCCCTCACAAATCCAGTATCTCCAACAAACTGGGTGTCATGAGGCTTTCTAGCGAAGTGCTCTACACCTGTTTGTTGTCATCTCTCATTAATGTATGGCATCTCCTGGGATGCAGCTCTCAACCAACCAGCCTCCCAGATTTATAGATCAAAGCAGAGCGTCAGAGCACTCATTCCAGAGAGGAAAGGCACCCGCAGCAGTAGGCAGTCTTGACTTTGCTTGGCTCTTCTGTCTTCTTGCTAGCAGTTGGTTTTCAGTTTCCAGACATGAAATGCAGTGGGCTCAGATGACCAGAATAGACTAGATCTATCAGTGATGGTCAGAGAGACTTCTCACGGTAGATCTGCTGAGACTGCTGAACAAGGCCAGTGTTGCCTCGCTTGTGAGCTTCCTAATCTAGCTGCTGTATGACATTGCAGTTCTGGGCTTCACGGCCCCAAACCACCATATCCCAAGAACCTCAAGCCAAGTGTTCTGTCATTCTTTAAAGACCCAACGCATGGGATGGCAGACCTCAGGTGCAGAATGTAACCTCCTGTACATCTGTACAGAGCATTACATACTGGAGACAAGGGGGCCCAGTCTACATGGAACAAGAACCTTCTCCAGATCACCAACTTTCCTGAGGATCTGAAGTTGGGCCATATGCCTAGACTCTTCCCGTTCCAGCAACCATTTTACGTAGAATGTCAAGGGGAAAATCCCCTTGGAAATATTCCAGTTCCCATTGCCTAAGGACCATGTGCTTATTCTCTTTTTGACCAATCATTATAATTCCAGAGATTTAGGAAGCCCATTGCTGTATCAAGGACTATAAAATGGTGGTGGCCAAGGCGTCAGGGTTCCCAGACCTGCCTGGGACTGTCTGTGCCGTTGTCTCTAGAGAGAGAACCCAGTTACCCTCACTTCCAGTGTAACGGCTCCTGATCTTTTAGTTGTTTGACTTGTTTTTACATGGGATTATCTTATTTTTAAGCATCCAGGAAAGAGAGGCAGCTGCACAAATAAGGGTTTCTTTAATAATTTCTTATGTTGGGCACTTTGGAATGTCCTGCTACAGGTACATGCACTATGGAACTGGCAAGTGGGCAGACAGAAAGGAAGGCTGGGAATGCAGGTTTCCCAGGATCTCATGAGGCAGGGCTGCTGCTGCTGTAATATCTGCTGGCCAGAGTCTTGGCTTCCATTTTAGACATCCCAAACAAAGTCATCTTGGGGGACCTAGCCCCAAACCAATCTTGGCACTTAGATCAGGCTGCCTGACGTAACTGAGACTCATTTTCTGTTTTGGAAACTCCCAGTCTTATGCTGCTTCCCAGAGCCTCCCCCATTAGATGGTACCTAGAGTAAGAGCCATTGGCACAGAGGAGAGGGGAGGTGAGATGGGTCACAGACAAGCGATGACCTAGTCTCCTAGCCCCTGTCCTGCCATAGCACTGTTGCCCTCCGCTCTGTCTCAGGCTCTGACACATGCCCTTTCCTCCTGGCAGACTCTGGACGGGCATATGGTGGTGCGCAGCCATGCCCGCGTGTCGTCACTGACCCTGAAGAGCATCCAGTACACCGACGCCGGAGAGTACATCTGCACTGCCAGCAACACCATCGGCCAGGACTCCCAGTCCATGTACCTTGAAGTGCAATGTGAGGAATAAATGGGGAAGGACTTGGGGGAGGAAGGGGCAAGGCAGAATCAGGATGAGAGAGGAAAACAGCAGCAAGGACCTACCTGCACCCTATGAGCTCTGCTTGCATTTCCTGCAGCTGGCCCTAAGCCATTTCAGAGCTCTGTCCTCATGCCACCCCACACACATTATCTCTAGGCTTCTTACAAGCCTGCCATGCCCTTGAGCCTTCCCATGCTGTGCAAGTGCACAGGAATTCTAAAATGACCTTGACCTCTACTATACCAAGCACTAGCTCTGCTTTGGGGCACACCTGCCTTTCCAGTGCCAGGAGACAGGATATGGGAGCTCCATGACCATGGCAGTCATCCTGACAGTCATTGTTATTTATTGTAGATGCCCCCAAGCTACAGGGTCCTGTGGCTGTGTATACTTGGGAGGGGAACCAGGTTAACATCACCTGCGAGGTATTTGCCTACCCCAGTGCCACAATCTCGTGGTTTCGGGATGGTCAGCTGCTGCCAAGCTCCAACTACAGCAATATCAAGATCTACAGCACCCCCTCTGCCAGCTATCTGGAGGTAAGTCAGGATGGGAGTGAGGCAGAATGGAGGAAGCACAGTTTGACTCTAGGTGGGCTCCAGAATTCAGCTCAAGTCCTCTCTCCTGCTTCTCTGGCACATCCTAGGCAGGGAAAGCATGAGCTGGAGAAGATACCAGGCCTCATTTCAGCTCCCCTTCACCTGCTCCACCAGTCTCCTCCCTGAATGTGCCTCTCCCATGAGCCCTTCTGCTATTCTTTTCTCTTGTTTAAGGCTGGGCGGGAGGTAATGATTCGTGCTTTACTAGTTCTGTTTTTCACTAACTTAATCCAGTAAATAAAGATCTGAGTCTGTGACCATCCCATGGGACACTTGTAACCCAAGAGCCCCTTCCTTCTAAAGGTGACCCCGGATTCTGAGAATGATTTTGGAAACTACAACTGTACTGCAGTGAACCGCATTGGGCAGGAGTCGTTGGAATTCATCCTTGTTCAAGCAGGTAAGTGCCCCTTACAGCAGCTGCCACACACACTCCCTTACCCCTGCCAGCCCAATTTGTGTACTTGAGTGATTCCAGGATATTGGGAAGAAGAAAGAGCCAGGGTCAGCAAAGCCAGAGGGTTGGAAAGCTGGGAGCCACTGGATCTGAGCATGGGGCATGTTGTGGGAGAACCATCTGGTGAGATGGGCCAGGAGGACAGGATATAGCAACAGGATTCCCAAGAGGGAGCAAAAATGACAAAGACATGCCTTGGTGATTGGGAGTTAACAGTCCTGGGACAAACTGGGCTCACCTGGGTCTCCATATGTGTCCTCCCCACAGACACCCCCTCTTCACCATCCATCGACCAGGTGGAGCCATACTCCAGCACAGCCCAGGTGCAGTTTGATGAACCAGAGGCCACGGGTGGGGTGCCCATCCTCAAATACAAAGCTGAGTGGAGAGCAGTGGGTGAAGAAGTATGGCATTCCAAGTGGTATGATGCCAAGGAAGGTGAGTTGGGAGGAGTCGGTGTTTCCATTGGGACCACGAGTGCCTCAGTACTCAGATGTCCCCACCTGCCATCCTGTGCATGTCCCTACAGAACTGGTAACTGTGCCTCCAGAATTAGGTCATGGTCACATCTCCTTGTAGAGTTGTTGCCCCTACTGCAGCCCCAACCCATGCTTGTGCTTCAGAGCCTGGTTCTCATGACCCTGCCAGGATGGATGAAGGCATGTCTACCACATTCCAGGCAGGAGCCTTGCATAGGTTTTGAGCACAGCCAGATGAGTCCAGTGCATAGATTCTGAGCACAGCTAGATAAGTCCGGTCCATAGGTTCTGAGCACAACCAGATGAGTCTAGTGCATAGGTTCTGAAGCACAGCCAGATGAGTCCGGTACGTTCTGAGCACAGCCAGATAAATCCAGTCCGTACATTCTGAGCACAGCCAGATGAGTCTAGTGCGTAGGTTCTGAGCATAGATAGGTGAGTCCAGTGCATAGGTTCTGAGCACAGATAGATGAGTCCAGTGCATAGGTTCCGAGCATAGATAGTTGAGTCCAGTGCATAGATTCTGAGCACAGACAGATGAGTCCAGTGCATAGGTTCCGAGCATAGATAGATGAGCCCAGTTCATAGATTCTGAGCATAGATAGATGAGCCCAGTGCACAGGTTCTGAGCATGGCCAGATGAGTCCAGCACATAGGTTCTGAGCAGAGATGGATGAGTCCAGTGAATAGGTTCTGAGCACAGATAGATGAGTCCAGTTAATAGGTTCTGAGCACAGATAGATGAGGCCAGTGAATAGGTTCTGAGCATGGCCAGATGAGTCCAGTCCACCCTCCTCAGTTCACAGTTACCTGTGCTTCAGATTTTCTGCTGACATCCAGCCAGTCCTGCTTGGATATCTGTGCTCAGTGACTGTCCTATAATTGTGATAGTAACCAAGCAAACAGAGCCAGCAGGACAAGTCTGCTCTTAAATCACTCCTGTGATATCTTTCCAAGTTCCAAGCTAAAGATTAAAAGGCAGACCCTTGGATTACTGCAGTGTGAAGCTTCTGAACCCAGATCATCCAAGGATGGTGTGTGCTTATGTTGGATTCCCCCTTTTGGGTTTAATTGGAATAACTCAGTGAAGTATGTTTTGTGTCTGTACAAAGTTTTAATCCTGGTCTGCTATGGGGTAGTTAGAGTGGAATTGGGAGTGAGCTGGGATTTTGGTATCACAGCCATTCAGAGACATAGTCCAACAGAGTTTTCCTCAGAATTAGTTCTGCCAGAAAGCTTCCAACACTCCTTCAGCTTCTTGGGGGAGCTGGTGGAGCCAAGAGAAGCTGCTGGGAAATCAGGATTAGAGCCAGAGGAAAGCAATCACTTTACCTTCCTAACCTCCCTCTGAAACCTCCTACCAATTTTGTAGCAGATTGATCTCATGTTACTATCTGTCCACTAGACTTTTTTTTAAAAAAAGATCAATTCTAGTTATTTGTATTATGATAAAATGTACATAGCATACATTTTACATTCAACCATTTGTAAGTGTACAGTTCAGTGGCACTAAGTCGTAACCATCACCACTATCCATCTTCAGCACTTATTATCCCAAACTGAAACTCTGTACCCATTGAACACTAACTCTTCATTTGCTATCTCCCCGCAGCCCCTGGCAACCACCATTCTTTCTGTCTCTATGTAGTTGGCTATTCTAAGTACCTCATATAAGTGGAATCATATGGCATTTGTTCTTTATGACTAGCTTATTTTATTTCACTTACCATAATACCTTCAAAGTTCATCCGTGTTGTAGCATGTGTCAGAATTTCCTTCCCTTTGAAGGTGGAATAACATTTCATTGTATGTACATGCCATATTTCATGTATCCATTCATAAATCAATGGTCATTTGGGTTGTGTCTGCCTTTTGGCTATTGTGAATGATGCTGTGTGAACATGGATATCCAGGTATCTGTGTCTGTGTGTTCCCGACTTTTAATTCTATGCATATGCCCAGAAATAAAATGGCTGGACCAAATGATAAATCTACAGTTAATTTTTTGAGGACCATCCCTACTGTTTTCCAGAGCAGCTGCACCATTTTAATGATAGACTTTCACTCTTTTGTGATCCTTCCCATATTCTCACAACAGCCAGCATGGAGGGCATCGTCACCATCGTGGGCCTGAAGCCCGAGACGACGTACGCTGTCAGGCTGGCGGCGCTCAACGGCAAAGGGCTGGGCGAGATCAGCGCGGCCTCCGAGTTCAAGACACAGCCAGTCCGTAAGTAAAGGCAGCTGCCTGCCTCTTCCCAGCCCACCCTCTTCTCCTTGGGGGCAGCAGGGGACCTCGAGTTGGCCCGTGTCATTGTTCAGATCACAGCTTTTTGTCTTTCAGATCCCTCTGCTCCCAGAGGCCCCACCTCCTAGTTCTCTGGCTCTCAGTGACGGCTTAACATACAGTCCCTTCATCCTCTCTTTCTCCAAGGGGTTAGGGACACTGTCCTAGTAGCCGGTTTAGCTTGTTAGAGTAACCGCCAAGGGGAAGCCACTGACACATTATTAAAGGCAGTGGGGAGAAACCCAGCAGTGAGTTGTTGAAGCATCTGGGAGAGTTGCTTTTTGACAGGCCACAGAAGCTCTAAGCACCCTGTGACTTGTAGGAAGAGGGTAAAGATGGTGACAGTTCACATAATGCATTGTGGGATTTTTGATGCAGCAGAGATATAAGTCAGAGACAAATGGAGATTGCTATAGAATATATGAGCAGCAGCAGAAACCCAGCAAAGCCAAGGGGAAGAGGCAGCCCTGGCCTTGGCCTTTTCTGCTCCTCTCTCTCCCATACCAGGAGCATCCCTCACAGTCTCTTTCCAGAGAATTGCTTCTCCCTGATTCCACTCAGGACTATATCTCTAGGTTTTCCTCTGCCATTTCCTCTTTCCTTAAACTACGCCTGTCCCACTTTGCCCTCCCTTCCTACCAGCAGCCAGGCTCCGGGCAAGCAGCCCTGCTCCTGTCATACCCCTCTGCAGACAGAGATGCTGCCCTGGAAAGCTCCTGAGTCCACCCAGCTAATGAAGATACTGTAGAGCTAAATTCCCGAGTGCTCAGAGTTCTCTGGGCTCTCTGACCCCTGGATTTAAAATGCACCTGGGAGAATCCTTTGCTTCCTTCTCTTTGAAGCCAGGGGCTTGCAAAGGGACCCACGACCCTTACTTCTTCCCAGAAATAGGAAAGCCTGTCTCATCTTCCTTCTACAGGAATGGCTTCTTTCTCTGGATTTGAAGTAATTTGATAATTTGAGTTTCCAGCTCCATGTGCTCTGAGGATTCTATTCATTTCTTTTGCATCTTTTTTTTTTCTTGGGTCTGTCTCTTGTCTTTTCTTTTCGTCTGTGTTCCATCCATGGGAAATGCAGATAGCCCTCCTCCACGTAAGTGCCTCTTCATACCTCATTACCTGTTTCCATAGCGTTAACATCTGCTAGTTCTAGTTCTTAATTTAGTTCCGGTCCCTTTTTTGTCCCCTAGAGGCTGAAGTAGATGATACTGTCTGGGCCCTAACCACACTGACCTTAGTCTAGTTGTGCTGTTGTTAACGTCTGTAGGTTACTCCAAGAGGCTAACACTCTTCCTGTTTTAGAGCATGCAACTTCTGTGTCTTTGGAAATTGTGCTTATTTATTAATTTTTGTGTGTGATGATTACCCCACGGCAAAGATGGCGTTTGCTGAGCCAAGCATGGTGGAAGTCTGCAGATGGGCCCTGAATAACACGCTATTGCCCCGCCTCACCTTCAGCCAGATGCCGGGAAAGTGACCACAGCCCCACCAGGCCACTATTCAAAACACCTTAAAGGGAAAAAGAATCTGAAAGTATTTTCATATTTGCTTTTAGAAGATAAAGGAATGGAGCTCAGTTGCTTCCTTTCTTTTGGTCTGTCAGCTTGGTAGCTGGAGGGGAATAGGAGGACTGGTCAGGGAGGCTCCTGCAGTAGCTGCCATCGTCAAAACAGAGCATGAACTTTGGTTCCAAGTCATGGGCATGTCTAGCAGGCAGCTATTGCAGGGTTAAATCTCTAGTTCTGGTCATCTCTGTTCTTCAGCATGTAGTTACTTGCAGTGTGCATTTCCTCGTTTGGGGAAGACTAACCAGCTAATGTAGGAACTCTTCTGCTATGCATGGTAGGGACGGGGAGATTCCCCACTGGAAGGACATGCTAATCATGTAAGCTGTAAATAGAGGACACAGGGAAAAAGGGTAACAGAAAGATGAACTGTAGCTGACCCCGTCCGCCTGCAGAAATGCCCCTAAACTTCCTTTCTCCTGAGATTTGGCTCTTCCTAGGCTGAGTGCAGAGAATAGTGGAGGGAGGTGTTACCCAGACAGACACAGAAGAAAAGGTATTCAGGAAGCTGTACACTCTTTTTATAAAAGTCTCCTGGCTCCTGAAAGGCACTCAGGGAAGCCTATCTTTTTAATGTTTATTCAGAAATATTGCAGCAACAGCAAATACGAAGTAGCTGCATGTAGGTGTTCTGAGACTCTGAGCAAGTGTCAAATCTCCTACCTCAGCAGAGTTGGTGCCAGGATGAACCAGCTCTGGAAGGCATCAGAGTTGGGGGATGGAGCCGTCAGGTAGGACTGACAGGTGCCTGCTCTGGGCTAGCAGCTGCACCCTAAGCAACTTCAGGAGGAACCACTCTGGGCATGAGGGAACCTTCCTTCTATATCTTTCCCCTGATCTTTAACTGGTGGTTCACCTGAGTCTCCAGGTTTCCTCTGATCTGGATTTGATCAGTAAATGAATGCTGGCTTACTTACATTAAAGAAAGTAAGGCTGGGATGAGGCCCCCCTCTGAGTTTCTAACCAGTAACTGGAGTTTGAGTACTGAATCAGAGTAACTGGGTCTTGGACTTCAAAGACCACAGTGGTTTTCATGCATTGCCAGCTCAGTTCTTGCAAAGGTGAGATATTTTTTTTAATAGCAGAAGCTATATTTTTAAAGTCAATGTTAAAAATGAAAATTTTAATGAAATTTTAAATTTAAATTTTTAACTACAAAAAAGAGATCTCTGGATCTTGCTTTTTATCGTCTGATAGTATCAAAACATATAAGTAACCACGACTCCAAGAAGCCCTTTGGAAAAGGATGGTGTCGTCTCTGCATTCCAAGTAGGTCATGAATGATACACCCTGATTACACCCCAAGACCATTGTTGATGGTACCAAAAGTCAGTTTTTCTCAATCATATAATAAAGTTATGGTTTGAAGAATCAAAGGCAAACTTCTTTTAGATAAGTAGAACCATGGTATAGTCTTAGAGTTGAGCATTCCGTTTGCAAGAACTTTAGCAGGATGAGGCGGTAAACATATGGGAACATCGTATTATCACCAAATATAACTTGTTATGGTCTTTCTTTATGCCCTGATAACCTTCCCTGAGTTGCTGAAGTGAGGACTTAGCCCGCGGATTATCCTGCTGCCCTTAGATCCATCCTGAATACAGATATCATTGGGAGGATGCTGCCAGCAGTCACCACTGCTATGACAAACCCACCATTTTGCTGCTAGGAACTGAGGACAAGCCTTAGGAAGGACCTTCTCAGAGTTCTTACACCCATTTTTTGGAAGACACAAAGGTGTTCTGAACTTAGGTAAAAAGAATCAACCACCAATTTAGCTGTGTACTTGCACTGAGCTGGTTTCCGATGCCAGCTTCTGGCACCGCTGACACTGCACCCCTGTCCTATAATACTGTTGGGAGGCAGATGCACAGCAGGGTCCCATGCCACTGGAGTTGTGCCCTGATTACACCCCAAGACCCAAGGAGGAGAAGGCACAGAATCAGTAGAGGCCAGTGTGCTGCACAGGGAGGTGCCGCTGCCAGACTCCGGGGCTGCCAGGGGCCAGGCGAGACCAGCGCATTTGGCACTGACTCACCACTTGAAGTTTCCTGAGATGGTTCAATAACGGGGTTGCTTTCTTGGTTCTTTAATAGACCTCTCCAGGTTCAGGGACGTGGATATATCAAGGTAGGGATGAGCAGGGGAGCTAGTAAAAGCCACAAATACTTAATGGATGCCTGCTTTCAAGCGGCCAGTTAGAAAGCATGGCTTACCTGTTTGGAGGTTCCTTTGTGTATAGTTCATGAATGTGCGTGAAGGTAATGAGGAAGCTGTGCCTCCAAACAAACAAATAAAACTCTAACCTGGGGAAATGTGCTGATTTCATGTATTTTTAAGCCAAATGTCTGCATGCCATCAAGACACTCAGGTGGAAAGCTCAGAACCTCTGTTTGCCTTGAGAGGGGCTGCTTCTGTCAGACTCCTTACAATTTGGTATGAATCTTCCCCTCCATGACCAAGCTACCCATCTTCATAATTTCATTGCCCAAACATTACCTCTTAATTTGCTTCTGTACCATGAAGCAAAATAGATGGTTTCTTTCCTAGTATAGAGATTATGAATGAGTATCTGCTTTTCGAAAGAGGCATCTTGAGATTTTTACTTTCACATGTTGTCCCCCAGGTGGCACACTGCAAGTATAGTTCAATGGATTGTCACCTATGTAGTTAAAGCATGTAAAATTCCATCTCTTTGCCAGATGGACAATTATGCAAACAATTCAAGCCAAACAAAGAAAAGAGAGGGAAGGAGAGAAATACTTTTACCTGCGTTAACCAGACCATGCAATCATGATGAGTTACAGCTCTTTGTTGCTTTGATTCCAGTGACACTGTACTCATGCTTTAATGAGATGACCTCATATGGAAGACAAAACCATGGGTATCAGATGTTAAGGCAGTGTCAGAGATATGTTGAGGTTTTTCCAAATTTTCATCCAACTCTCAAAGGGGACTTTGCTTTGTGATTGTTGATGGGACTATTTCCAAATATTTGCCAATGAAAAACCAAAGATCCAGTGTCTCAATATCTCAGATGCACAACTAATCATCCTCCACACAGAAGACTGGCTAGAATTTCAGTCGCAGTCTCTTCAACATTTCTATTCTCTGGAGGAGTGAGAATAACACTGAACATTATTTACATAGCTTCTCTGTACCAGCCTCCAAATAACCACATTCTGTATGGGAGTTTTTGGAAGGCAGTGGTGGTTGCAGCATCATCTGTATAATAAAGGATCATGAACCTCACTCAGTAGTACACATTAAATAGGACAGCCATTTCTGTTTCATTCATTCAGATGTAAAAATGAGTGAGGCATATAGTTTTCTATAAATAAAGTCATATATGAAATATATACCTATATAGAAACACAAATACAGATGTGTAACATGAAAGCCAATGTCTATTTTCTCCTTCACTGGTTCACCTTAAACTGAGGTCCAAATTCCCTTTCCTCCTGTACCTCTGGTCCTATGGAGACAGCTGGTCCTGCTGAACTGGGTATTTGTTTTCAGATAAGGTTTGAGGCTTGTGCAGCTGTTCCTGGCCCAGACCTTACCTGAACTGCAGGGTTTGGCAGGCGCACAGTCTCAAGGTTTGACGTTAGAGAGAGCCCTGCTCCTCACAGGAGCCCTGGCCACCTGTTCATGCACGGTGTTGTTCTTCCCACTTTAACTCGCTTCAGCTCCCCATACTGACACCCCAGAGTTGTCGCTTCCATTTTTTCATTCAGTATCTGTGTGCCTCAATGATCTTTTTTTCCCACCTTCATTTTTCTTTCTTCAGCGGCATCTGCTAGCTCGTCTACCCCTGTTCCACTGTCTCCACCAGATAGTGAGTATCATTTTCTTCATCCGTCTCTCCGCAGGTTGCTTTCCACCAGCCACAGTTTGTTCTGCCTAATGTTATCTCCTTCACCAGGTGACAATTCAACTCAGTTGGCGGAAAGCAGCGTCAGGTTGTAGAGAAGCAGATGAGAAGAGAAATAGGCACAGGGCCTCTAAGATCCATGAGGGGCAGCCTTCCCTGGAGGAGAGGCGAGGGAAAAGCATTGCTCTGGATAGAAAACCCTGCAGGCAGGATCCCCGAAGCGGCCACTGCCAGCCCTGTCCTCAGGATTCTGAGTGGGCTGGATCAAAGCTCGTATTTGGAGAAGCCAAAGGAATTGACCAAGAAAAATGTCTGCTCTACAGGGTCATAGAAAATGTGTTGGAGTGTTTTGTTTTTACCTTCATTTTAATTGGCACAGTTGGATTTAGACATTGAAATTAGATAGGGAGGCCTGTAGCTTTCACTTTATCCATAAATGCATACTTTTCTTGTAAATATTTGTGAGAAAATAAACAGCGTCTGCTTGCAGGTGTGCCTGGCAGTAGGCGCTTAGGCAAATCATTTAACCCTTCACAAGTGAGCCTTGTTTATCTCCTCTGTGAAATAGGATGAGTAGTCACCCACAGCCCACCACCGTAAAGAAAATCGCAAACATCTTAATGTTTATCAAGCTCTGCTTTGCCAACCCGGGATTGTTACCACAGAGCCAGCAGTCATGTCAACTGGTCACTCTCAGTTTTCGTCATCCTGGCTAAGCCTTGCTCATTTCCGATCTCATTAATGTTGCTATCCTGTCCTTTTGTTCTCCTGAATGCACAGGAGTAGAAGGGGCTTCAGACCTGCCACCATTTGGAGTTTTGAACCTAGGTTTTCAGGGGGGAATAGCAAAGTAAGACCACAGCTGAGTAAGACAAGGATGCAATGCCAGCATCTGCCCAGAGTGGCAGACAGCAGCAAAGGGGCAGGCAGGGTGGTGCCACCTGGCAGGCTTTATTCACCTTCATATATCAGAAGCCCCTGTGGTTTGGGCTCAGACTCAGGAGGTGACTCAAGCCTCAAGCTCGGAAGCCCTCTGTCGCCATCGGTTGGCTCAGAAGCATGCCCACCGCCCCATGCCATGCTTTTCCGGGCACTATCCTATAGCAGATGGAGTTCAGGCTTTGGAAGTAGACAAACCTGGGTTCAAATCACAGCTCCACTACTTCCACCTGAAGCTCCATGATGTGGGCTAAGTCACTGAGCTTCCCCAAGTCTCAGATTTCTTATCTCTAAGGTGAAGGCTGGATTCCAGCCTTGGGGAATCCAGCGAGCTTCCACTGGGTTCCACTGCGCTAGCTTGGTGGCTTACCTTTTAAGTGTTTGTGAAAATTAAAGATTAAATGTGAAAAACACAAAACATACTGCCCAGAATGTAGCAGCTGGAATTAATCACAAGAATAAATGAGAGTTATGTTATCTCTTGCTGCATGAGAGTCATTTGTCAGCAAACTCTCTGATCATCTCTTTTAAATGTGTGTATTAAGGTCTTTTAAATATGTATATTAAAGGCGGGCACTAAACTTAGCACTTTGGGAGGCCGAGGAAGGTGGATTGCTTGAGGCCAGAAGTTCAAAACCAGGCTAGGTGACATGGTGAAACCTTGTCGCTATTATAAAATACAAAAATTAGCCAGGCATGGTGGCTATAATCTCAGCTACTCAGGAGGCCGAGGCAGGAGAATCGCTTGAACCTGGGAGATGGAGGTTGCACCACTGCACTCCAGCCTGGAGGACAGAGCAAGACTCCATCTCAAAATAACAAATAAATAAATATGTATATTAATATTGATAAATCAGAGAAGAGAGTTAGAGAATACCTCCTTCATCATCTCTGTCTTTTTCTTTATAATGATGCCTACATATATATAATATATACACATCCATGTATATATACATATATATTTATGAGTTTAATTTATCTCCATTCTCTCCTTCACCTTTCCGTGCCCTGTCTGTCATGTTTCCATAGCAACCTGGCCTCTTCCTGCCCTTGCAACCACAGAACCAGCTAGTGAGTACAGGGCTGAGCTGCTCTCAGCCAGATCTCTGATCGCTTGTTGCAGAGCCGACTTCTAGGTTTCAGCACTGCCTGTTGTTTTCCCTTTTATTAAAAGCAACAGTTGTGAATGCATGAAGGCTCCTAGCCTGGTGTGGTTTCCTAAGCATGCCGTCTGCTTGGCCAAGAGAGCAAACCAAGCATCAGCGAAAGAACGGGGGTGATTATTGAAAGAATACTCCGTGCATGAGGAGGCCTTTCCAAATCGACTCTCGAGTTATAAATAGACCAGGATTAGGGAAACACTGAGGACACAAAAGAACAGCATCTCCTTCCTGGCTTTTGCTTTGCCATCCCTCCTTCTGAAATAAACACGCACATGCGCGTGTTAATGCAGCAGCAGCGAAAAGACTGAGAGGGAGGGAAGGAATAGGCAAAAATGTCTGCTTGGGGAAAAGGAGAGGGTGATGCCGAGAAGGAGGGAGCCACTACTTCCTGACAGCGTACCCCGCTTTGTCTCCTCATACGTAGAGCACAGGGGAAGGAGAGAGCTCCTTCCTGCTGTCTCCTTTCAGGCTCCTGCCTCAGTGCTTGAAAAATGATGGGCAGAAGGAGACTAATCCAGGCTCCCCTGGGTTGAGAGTCCACATGAAAGGGCTGGAATTTATCTCTTGACAATGGAGTCAAGAGCCATACTGCATCCTCTTTATTCATCGTAGAAAATGTGCACGGAATCACCACTGTAACGTGTTCCAAGCTGGTCTTTATAATGCTCTAATGAAGTAAGATGTGTATGGAGGACTTGAATCCCCTGAGAAACCATATGAGTATGTGTGCATGTTTATAGTGTTCAAGCATCAAAGCTGTGTGGGAGTTTTAGATTTTATAATATTTCTGGTTGCACAGAAAAAATGACATACATCTCATCAAGCAGAGCGAGAAGGCAGAAAGCAGGTATGCAAAGTATAGCTCCAGCTCCCAGGGCCAAGCCTTCTGATACATAATTGAACAGAGAAGAAAAGAATTTCCTGGTTCTGTGTGTTGCATGAAATGGTTCTTTTTCTCTACTGCAGAACACAGCTAAGAGTCTGCTTTCTTGGTGTTCCCTCCGTGTGTGTGCTGTGATGAATTTTAATTCCTGATGCTTTTGAGATTTCATTTTGTCAGCAGAGCAGAGCTGGTGACAATAGGCTGTGCTCGCATGGGTTTAATTCAGATGATGAGTTTTATTTTTTTTGCATTTGGAAAGGAATGCAGCTAACAGTCCCCTTTCTGCTTCTGCAGTGTCGCTCCTGTCCTTTTTCAGCCTGGTGCAATGTGCGTCCAGGCACAGTAGGAGAAAGCTACATAACGTATTTGTACAACCGTGTCACATTTAAGGTGGCTCAAGTAGGTTGGTCTTCTCTGTTAGTGAAATACAATCTTGGCTCCAGATTTTGCCTGAAGAAGGAATTAGGTGTCTCTCGCCTGACATCTTTAATTTTTAAACATCAGATATTTCTGCCCACAGATAAAATGCCTAGTTGTGACATCCAAAGGGAAGAAAGTCTGAGTCATTTTATTTTGAGCCACTTGACTACTGACCCAAATTGTAGGTCCCAGTGGATACTGAGATAGAGGCAAAACTGTCCCAATTGGGCAGCAGCCTGTGTTTAGCATGAATATGTTCCTCACCGGTAAGATGAAATGTAGCACATGTGAATTGCAGTGGAACTAATAGCAGAGTTGCTATCAGCATACAAAAATCCATCAGTGATCATCAATGGGGTTGAAAATAAATATCTCCCAGGTTTGCGTGTCTGTGTGTGTGTGTGTGTGTGTGTGTGTGGACCCATTTATAATTATGAGTGAATAAAGGTATTCTAAATAAAACCAAAGGAGAAATTGCTTAGTTGTATATAATTCCTGCCAGCCCCTTTGGCAGGAATCTGCCCGAATCTGTGTAATGTCAGACAGTAAGAAAGAAGCATACATTCTGTCAGCTCACAGTGACAAGGGAAGATGTAGCCTGGTTAAAGCATTTCTCTCAGGTTAGTTTTAATCAGCGGTGTTCTTTGCTCAGAAATTTGTCTTCATCTCCCTTCTTTGCCCTTCTCCCTCAGCCTCAATTGGCAATGGCCAAAACGTTCCCTGGCCTCTGAAATTTAAGGTGGGAAGCCCAAGATGCCTTTTTAACAAGTCAGGATCACTCAGTCACAACATAGGACCAATAGGAATGCCTTTAAATGCACACAAGAAAAGGTTTTTTTTTTTTTTTTCATTGTAAATCTCAAATTTATGTCTTGTCAGTGCAATCACAAGTCTAAAGATAAAACTTTAACCACAACAGGTTGGGTGCCATGGCTTACACCTATAATCCCAGCACTCTGGGAGGCTGAGGTGGATGGCTTGAGCTCAGCCTGGCCAACATGGCGAAACCCCATCTCTGCGAAGAGTAGAAAAATTAGCCTGGCATAGTGACACACGCTTGTAGTCCCAGCTATTCAGGAGGCTGAGGCAGAAAGATTGCTTGAGCTTGAGAGGTCAAGGCTGGAGTGAACTGTCTTCATGCCACTGCACTGCAGCCTGGGTGACAAAACGAGACCCTGTTTCAAACAAACAAAAACCTTTAACCACAAATGGCCAAACATTTGCTTAATGTCAAACTCTCAGCACACTCCACCAGAGGCACAGTTTCTACTGTTTAGTGTCGACACAGCCATTGTCTCAACCATCAGAAGGAAACCTATTCCCTAGTCTGGACTGGCCTCTTCTTTTATATGGGTCTTGACTTTAGGGAGGCTCACTGAGGTCTCAGGAATAATATGGCTTTGTGGAGAGAGAAGTGAGATAAGATCCTCAAAGCCACCATCTCTGAGATACATACACCCAACCTCATTCAGCCCATGCTCCCCTCCTCCTCATGCCATAGGAAACATGAAATGACTCTTCTTAATTTAATACAATATTTTGTTCTTCTAGGGCACACAGTCTTCACCTTAAGAATCTCAGGACTTTTCTTTGATGACCCATATTCTGCTTCATTACCCTTGTTTCCCAAGGATGCTGAGACATTTCTGGAATCTGTGGATAATAACTTGCTTTTTTCTTTTCCTTTAACAGTCTCCTGGATTGACTTTGACAGCTGGGTCCTGACAGCAACACCTCCCCATTTCAAAACAAGTTTACATGCTCCTGATGTGGTATTAATATGTAGTGTTGCAGCCGTAGCTAATGCTTTTTGGTGTTGTTAACCAAATGCTCTTTATGATTTGTTATCTTCTATTTCTGGGCAGTTTGGCTGCCCTCCCAATGTTTCCTGTATATGCTGCTAATTTAATTTGGTTTCTCCTTTTATTTAGTCTGTGATTTTGTTGTTGATTTTTCTCCCTGCCCATTGTTTACATCAGTTTTTAATTTTTTTGTATTTTCCATGTGACCTCCTCCACTTTCCTTTCAACCAATCATGTGCGTGCGTATCATGTGACTTTGTCATGTGGCTTGCATGGTGCTGATGATGTCGTCCACGCTGGTGAACAGAAGGTAAAACTCTTTGTTCTGATTAGTGAAATAAATCTGGGACCACAGCCTGGCACGTAGGGCACGCTCATTTCTTCCTGTCTCAGATTTCCTAAGCAAAGCCATTTGAGAGATTTCCTCTTGTTCTCAATTCACATCCAGAATTCTTCATTCCTTGCAAACTTGCCATGACAATTTGACATCATGACAACCTTTGGTTTGGTATTTTGCTTCAAGAAATTTGGTCACACAAACTGTTCTCTACAGTCAACCCACATTAGCCACAGCACAGTTTTCAAACTTGAATTTTTACCAGATGGTTCATAAAAATTATTTCCCAGAAAGGTGTTTGGCAAATTAGCTTTATAGCATTGTTATTTAACTGTATCCAGCAGTTCTAAAAACCATGGTGGTTCTAAAACAAGTCACATTCCTGTGAAAATGTTTACAACCTTGAAACGCTACAGAGTGAAATATAGCCATTGCAAAGGTTGTATTTGTTCAAAACCCAATGAGAGTGCTTCACAAAATTAATGCACCTTGAGGACTTTCTGAAATAAGAGACTTAAGAATTTGGATTAGAGCAGTTTGGCTGTGATTACCGAGGTGTCACTTTTTAAGAGTGGCCCTCCCTCAGGGAGGGGGAGGAAATCAAAGCAAAAGTCATTTGGCAATTACCATGACTGGAGATCTCTGTGTAATCAAGAAACACATGATTGACCCTTGCAGCAAAGGAAATAAAATTATAGCCTAATTAAGAGCATAGCGGTGACAAAATAATTAGTTAATATGCTGACTGTCACAACCTTGTGAAAACGTTTCTCGCTTACCAGAAAGAGAGAAGGAAGCCTCTGCTCACAGCTTCCCTCACTAAAATCAAATACCTATTCAGAACCTGCCCTTTGAGTCATTTGCGTTCAGTTTTCTCCTAACTGAAATGTTTTCCTTCAAATCACACCGAGACACGGGCTACATTGATCACGAAAGCAAAACTAACACCAATAACCCCCCATGTGCCTGTGCATGCAAGGGGTCCCTGTTTGACCTCACTTCTCTGAGAACTGATTGGGCGACATCCACACAGACAAAACTGTCAACAGCTGGTCTCGCATGTCCTTTGTTCCTGGTCCGTTCTTGTGTTTCGTTCTCCTCCTGTGTGTTAGCCCTGTGTACCTTCCCTCTTGTTCACCCTCCACATTTCCCATCTCTGAGCACCTCAGCTTTACAGGGATGGCAGCTTGGCCCCCATGTAGTCCCATTTACAGCCAGACTCCTGGACGTGCCTATGAGCCATCCTCGTTTCCAAAAAGGAGATGTTGGGTATTTACATTGGATGAAATAAGGTGAGAATGTCCCAGAAGCAGAAGAACATCTTATGCAGTCCATGCCAATAAATGGGACTTACCTTCAAAAATCATCTGAATCTGCAAGTCTTAGGGCAGAGAATATAGAGAGCCTATGATCTTCTAAACTACAAATCCCATCCAAAATATTGTATTTTCATGATTTCCCTAGGGTTGGCCATCAGCAAGACCAGATGTTTTTCAGACTTGTGATGACTATTCGGTAGCTGATGTTCTGGAAAAAAGAACTAGGCCTTCCCCATGAAACCTTAAATATGAGCAGTTACTGGATGTTGAATTTGAAACCTATTCATTTCCTTTTTTAAAACAAGTTTGGTCATTTCTATGCAATGATATAATCAGAACAAAATGAAGCACAATGTTAATAAGGTAGACACTAATTCACTCCTCTAAAGAGAGATCTCTTGCAGACATTTTAAGCAAGGGCAAGAAATGTTTAAAGATGTGTTCTTCAGTTGCCGTAGAAACACTCGTTAGCCAACTCAGCCATTGTCTTGGCAGTTAGTAAAAAATGTGGCCACTACTTTTAAAAAAATAATCACTGAGAGCCTTAAAGAATTCCAAAGCTATGATTACCCCCTTTTGGAACAATGTCCTCACGTATTAGGGACCACCTTCTGCCATCTGCAAGGGGGCAAGCTGAGGACTTATTCAGGTGAGCCCCTCAAGCAGCAGGAACTGGCCTTTAGCAATAAAATTTAAGGGATGGAGAGGTCAGGGCCAATAAAATTCATGGAGGAGAGCAATAAATCCTAGTTAAGAACAGTTATCACCTCCTCTCCCTGGGCATTAGCAAAGATTTAAGCTGAATTGGGCCTAAATGAGAAAAGTGAAAATAAGTTGGGGGTGAGGGGAGGACTTTCTGCTGTCAGTGGGTTATACACCCAACAACTGGTGACATCTGATGTTCCCTGTTTTTTTGACACCCTCAGAAAAACAAAACTGCCTGGGATATGCTTACCATATGCTGGATGCTCCATCTACCTTGAGTTCAGTGGGGCAGTGTTTACAGAGTCCAGCAGCACATCATGAAGTGTGGCGACTCAGAAGGAGAAGGGAAATTATAACAGGGATCGAGCCCCACCCTTTATGGTTACTTGGCACCTGAGCCTACAGGGCTTGGCCTATGGAGGATTGTGACAGATACACTTAGACACCTGTCCCAGGAAAGAAGAAGTGAGGATGCGAACTTTGTCATGGCATCACGTCACTGCAGGACTTCCTCCAATGACTCCACGGAGCCGTGGCTTTGTCCACCAACTACTGAGGACTCTGTGTAAATGGGACTCCCCGCCAGCAGCATGTGTGAGATGAGAAGCACCCCTGCAACTCTCTGTCAGTGTGCTGCATGTCTGAGCATGGCTCCCTCCCCAGCCATTCATAATGATATTTTTTTTCTTTAGCTACTGACACTGACTCGTACTAGGAAATGCTGATTCTGATGAGCTAAGCTCTTTAACACCCACTCTTCCTTCTTAGATGGAAGTCATCACTAACCACCCCTTCCACTCCCTCCTTTATTTTTTTACAGCTGTGTGTCTGGATTGCCACGATCTCTGGCAGGTCAACACAGACTTTTCACCAGGGTTTCTGCTCTAATTGCCTTTATTTCTAAGGATTCCCTGCACTGGAGGTTCCCAGGTAGAGAGTCAGTGGGAAGGGGCTGAAGACAAAGGCAGTGAGGTGTGTCAGCCCAAATCCTGTAGGCAGGGACTGGGGGCTACTGCTGGCCTTGGAAACTGCCAGTTCCCTTAGGGTCACCAGTATGAGGGATGAAACGCCCCAGGAGCCACATTCTTCTTCATAACCAATCTCATGTCCATGAAATAGAGTTGAAGACATCATGAGCCCCCCTTGTGGCCTTGGAGGCAGGAGCCAAGTTAACTGTTGATAATAGCAGTTATTTCTGTCATAACTTCCTCAGCCTGGATCAGCCCCATAACCACAAGCCATACCTTCCTGGTCATATTTTCTTTTTAGGATGATGAAACAAAGATAATTGATCAATTAATCTGTTAGTGTTTTCATGACACCCACGAGAAGGGAACTGGTATTTTTGTGGTTCAGTCTGTCAGAGCTCATTGGTTGCTGTTTAATTTGTACTTCGTGCTGCCATTTGCCGCCCCATCCCAACACGCACTCTCACATTCATAATTCCTCAGGAAACTGGTGCTGGAAAGGATTTATAGACCAGATGCCCTAGTGAGTGTGGCTGCGGGGAGCTCAGCATCCTTGCTCTGCAAGCTGGGAACTGGCCTTGCCTGCACTGACTCATTGTATATCCCGAGGTTCCCTGGAGCCAGAGACTAGGGTGGCAAAGATTCTGGTCACTCAGGCACAAGCAAAGCCTTAATGCTGAAGAGAGAAGGTTCCGAGGGGAAAACATCCAACACTTTACTCCAAAAGCTTGATCTAGCAGGAACAATGCCTGAGAGAAATTAATACCCATCCTTACACTGTCAGGCTGTTCTTCAGGGCTGTGAGAAAGCCACTTAGCATCCCTAGAATAGCCAGGTAGGCTACCAAAAGAGGTGGCAGGGAGAGTCGTGGGGATCCAAGAATGTAACCAAGAATTTATTCAATATAGATCATATCCGATTCTTTTGTTTGGCATCAAAGGCTAAGAGCTTTGTTTCAGGAAAGAGAATTAGTGGCCTAATGACACTAAATCCTGATTCCCTGAGATAATTTGCTGATCCAGCAACATTTCTAACTTCTAGATGTAATTGTAATGTTTCTGACTTGGAAAAAGTAAATAGGCTTCATATTTGAAAAACTAAGTCATACATTTTGGACTTCTCAAAAACTAATAGTAAAAGGCATATATAACACAAGTTTCAAATTGCTTGTAAGAAATAATCAACCAAGAAAGACAGGACTTAGGATAAACAAAATGAACAGTATTTTGAAAACTAGAAAGTCTTATTTGATGGGAAAAGTAAAAGATTATAATACAAGCCCCACATTTATCACTGGTTTATGATCAGACACCTGAAACTTTGTGCAGATCTCGATGAGAGAGAAAACAAAGTAGATGAACAGAGAACAGAGATGGAGGGTTGTTTTGTTTGTTTTCTTCTTTTGAGACCGAGTCTCACTGTCTTCCAGGCTGGAATACAGTGGTGCAATCTGCTCACTGTGACCTCTGCCTCCCGGGTTCAAGCAATTATCATGCCTCAGCCTCTCGAGTAGCTGGGATTACAAGCGCACATCACCATGCCCAGCTAATTTTTATGTTTTTTTAGTAGAGACGGGGTTTCATCATGTTGGTCAGGCTGGTCTCAAACCCCTGACCTCAGGTGATTTGCCTGCCTCAGCCTCTGAAAGTGCTGGGATTAAAGCGTGAGCTACTGCGCCCAGCCCCAGATGGAGACCTTCTTGAGGATGCCTGTTTGGCACCCCAGCCTTTCATTCAGAAGACACAGCTAACTCTTCGTGCTTGGGCTCCTTTGAGTGAGAAGTAGGATATTGTTTTTCTGCTAAAATTCACAAATGCTATCAAAGTGCCCTGGATTTGCTACAATTTTTGTTGTGGAATTCATATATCCAGCAGGAGTTTTCTAATTCCTGGGGCTTCTACTGATGAGAGGAAGGGCATGAAGCCGATTCAGATTTAAGGGTACAGTAGCATAGTAATTACAAACAGAGAACCTGCAATCGGCATGGCCAGAAATATACAATTCAATTATGGTTTCTAAGGGAGACTTTCACAGGACCTGCCTATGATATATCTGACTATATGTAGCCTCCATGGTACGTTCTTTCTTTCTTGGGTTCATGATTCACATCCTCCTAGAAAATACCAGAACTGCCCAATACTTTATATTTGCTATTGGCAAAGTTTATTCTTAATGTTCCCCTGGTTTAGTCTTTACATAATACATTTTGGGGGGAAAATTTGACTCATGGCTGAAGCTAAACTCCAAGGATATAATTAACCCCTGGGGTCTTCTGGGAGCAACCTGCCGATTGCTGCTGAATCGCAAACCGACCTTTACAAATAATTACAATATTGGTTTTACTAAAATTACCCATAATGGTTTCAATCAGAACAGCCATCTCAGAACACAGTGCACATCAGGACCCTCTGAAGCATTTCTCCTGCTAATGTGCTCAATAAAGCAGTCAGCCTCCTAAATGGCAAGGTCCCTTTTCTCCCACTACAGCCCCTCCCTTGTCAGGCATGGCTTTGTGCAGAAAGCCTAAGAAAGTTTCTCTAACCCCATTTCTAACCTTTAAGAGAAATAGCTGACAGTGAACACTGGAAAATAAGACACTTTCTTAAACAATTATTCTTTCCATATCTTCACGTACTCACAGCAAGTTACAGAGCCACCAAGTTGGTCGAAATCTTTGTGATACTAGTTGAATATGATCTTCCTGTAGAAATACTGTCATAGGCTGGGTGCAAAGGCTCACACCTGTAATCCCAGTACTTTGGGAGGCCAAGGTAGGAGGATTGCTTGAGCCTAGGAGTTTGAGACCAGCCTCAGAAATGTAGTGAGACTCCGTCTCTACAAAACAATTAAAAAATTAGCTGAGTGTGGTGGCATGTGCCTGTGGTCCTAGCTACTCCAGAGGCTGTGGTGGGTGAATCACTTGAGCCAAGGAGATTGAAACTACGGTGAGCTATGATTGTGCCACTGCACTCCAGCTTGGGTGACAGAGCAAAACTCTGTCTCAAAAAAAAAAAAAATACTGTCATAGGAAGCATTATGTATCTGTCCAAGGGCCCCATCATTTTTAAAAAAGAATTCATGATAACTAAGTTTTTTTCATTCAGCAAACAAAACTGTGTCTTATTTACCTTTAAGACTTCAATGCCTAATAGACTACCTGGGACCTAGTAGATACTCAGTACACATCTGTTGAATAAATCATAGGTAAGGCACTCTAAATAATAAACCTAAATTTTATTTTATTTTATTTTTGAGACAAGGTCTTATTCAGTCACGCAGGCCCGAATGCAGTGGCGTGATCTCGGCTCACTGCAACCTCTGCCTCCTGGGTTCAAGTGATTCTCGTGCCTCAGCCTCCCAAGTAGCTGGGATTACAAGCACACGACACCATGCCCAGCTAATTTTTTTTTTAATAGGGACAGAGTTTCACCATGTTGACCAGGCTGGTCATGAACTCCTGACCTCGAGTGATCCACCCATCTCAGCCTCCCAAAATGCTAGGATTATAGCCGTGAGCCACCACACCCAGCCAATATTATTATATAATATTAAATGCTCTAAATTCTATGAGAAAAACAATACACACATATCAGAGTGCTATGATAGTCATTCAGATAAAATGATAGATACTTATAATGTTCTAACTATGTCAAATGTAGGAACTGTTCTAATTATAGTATAGATTTTGATGGTTTTTCTCTGATTCGAATTACATTTTTTCTGAAACAATTCTGAAGATGAGAGAGTACTTTCATCAGGGAAGTTGGTTTCTTTAGAATTCCTTAGAGAGATTTTTATTCTTAGGTCTTTGAAGAGACTTGGGGGTCTCTTTTCAAAAATAAACCTTTTGAGATAACTTTTTCAACATTTTAAAGCAAAAAGTTGACAACTGTCTGCCTTATAAATGTAGAATTGTTGACCTTGGAGTGCACCTCCCTAAAATTGGCTGAAAGGCGTGTGTGCTGTGTTCTACCTCCCACAGTGTCATGAGAAACAGCCCAGGTGTAGTTGGTAGCCTGTGCTAGTGCAGTGGCTGTCACTGTTTGACATGATGGCAGAGCTGGAAGGAGCCCTAAAGAGCATCCAATTCAGGGTCCATATTTTGTGAATATGGAAAGAAACTTGATCGAGGCAGTAGACCCCCATGATGCAGAGTTCAGAGACAGTGTTTTGCAGGATTGAGTCAGCCTTGAAAACTCACACTGTTCAATTTCAAGAGGAACTAATTAGGAACATGCAGCCGGAGAAGTCCCAGTGGACTGATCCCTAAAAGGAGGCCGTGGGAGAAGGACACAGTCCTTGCGTAGTGGGCGTGTTGGAAGGGCAGTTGATGCTGCCCATAAAAATTCTCTGCAAGCTAGGACAGAAAGATCATTCAGCACAGTCAGTGTATTCTGAGTGGACAAAGTTAGAATCATTAATGTTCATTTGCGGTAGGTCTAGGGTCATCAGCCATTCCTGTTTGCCTGGCACTGAAGGGTTTCCCAGGATGTTGAACTTGCAGTGCTAAAACCTGGAATGTTCCAGGCTGACAGGGATGAGTCGGTCACCCTGATTTAATCAGACAATAGAATTTGTAAAGTTCTCCTGTGTCTCCTTCTGTTTATTCAGCATTTCTGAATCTACACAGATCTCCTGCCTTGATCTAAAATATATGCCACTTTGAGTCGCTTTTTAGAGCTAGGTATCTATAATGGTGTAGACATAACTGATGTATTTTCCAGGACTTGGGACAGTCCTTACCTACATACCTTGACATGTCTAAACCAAATTTCTACATATTTTCCACTGAATAGTTATGGCCAGGAGCTAGATAGTGGCTTTAAAACAGGGCAGGTCTATGCCTGAAGTCCATTTATCTTTTCATTCCTATTTTCATTTAATTATTCATTAATTATTGATGGAAGAAAACAAATTTTTCATTTCTTTAATTATTGATGGAAGAAAACAAATAATAAGTACAACTTTTCCTAACTATCCTCCAGACATTATGCAGCCTCCCTGTTGTAGCTGTTAATATATCCCTGTTACTGCTCCTTCTCAAACCTAAATGTACACACAGATCACTGGAAGGATCTTGTTACATTTGTAACAAGCGTCCAGGTGATCAGCATGCTGCTGGCCCTATGATGATAAGTAGTGGGCTCTTCCTTAGCCTTCTCTCTGGTTCCTCCTCGTATCAAAGGAAGGTGGTTCCCAGAGTAGCTGAATGAGAAGCGAGGCGTGACATTAGCTGTACCTGTAGCCATCTCATAAATGGCCAGTGATGCAGTGTTAGGTCCAAGCGCTGGTGACAAGCCATTTTGTGGCTCTTCTGTCACATATCTGTGATTCTGTTTTCCAGAGAGCAAGCCAGAGTAACCCACCCCAAAGGTAACAGTTTCGTAGCCTCTCCAAGTGTTCTCTCTGGTTATGAAATAGATGCAGCGATAGCTCCTCACAGAAGTGCAGGGTTCCCCAGTGTGTTCAGTCTTAATTTTAACTTTGTATATGAGATGTCCTCTCACCTTATTGCTTTCACCATATATCAATGAAATTGTTTCTTTTAAAGTAAATTAGTGCCTTACTCACTGGAGAAGCAGCCTAGCCCTAGCAGTTTGTCACATGCAAGTTCGTCTTCCTTCTCAACCCTGGATTGGCAGTGCTACAAGCTGAGTGTATACTGCAAATCAAGAAACAACTTATTTTCTGTTGAGAAATGCTAAAGATGTTTTTCTCTCACACACAAAGAAAAAGACTGCACTGACTGTTATTTTAACACATTAAAGTGTTGAGGATTAGCACTCAGTTGAGCCGTAAGTAGATACTTACAGGAAACTTGCATCAGAGCCATAAGGATACTTACAAAAAACTTGCCTGTGGCAAGTTGTGCTTTATTTAATCACAACCGGAAACTTCTTATTTTTTTGATGAATTTAAGTAATAAAATGTACATGAAAAACCAGTCCCAAGAATGCAGCATTATTTACTCTCACTAGAGAACAGGCCTCCTAGCCCCAGGGCTGAGTGATGTGTCCCAGGAAGAAACTGGGCTGTTATGCAAAATAATTTTATGGATTGGAGTTTCCTACTCAAACACTTGTACTTTCTCCTATTTCACGCTGTTCCTCAAGATGTGTCAGGTTTATAAAAATTAGATCTTCAGTTGTAAGAACGGCTGAAAGGAAACATAAGTACCGGTGAAAGAGACAGAAAAAAGTGTATTCCTAAAATGGTAGAAGGACCCTGCTCACAGGAAGATTATTTACCAGAACATTCCCAAGAGGCACTCTCAGTCTGGGCTCAGTCTGAGGTGTCTACCTGAAATTCAGTTTTATATTTATTGCTTTTTAACCATTTGAATTTCTGAGAAAGCAAGAAAAGTGTCCAGCCCCACCCTGTCATTCCATCCCATTCTGATGGGTTGGATTTTCATTCTGTGGATGAGAATTTCATGTGAATTAACTGGCTGTTTCAGGAGAACCCAGTGCACCTAAGCTCGAAGGGCAGATGGGAGAGGATGGAAACTCTATTAAGGTGAACCTGATCAAGCAGGATGACGGCGGCTCCCCCATCAGACATTATCTGGTCAAGTACCGAGCGGTGAGTGGCCTCCTTCTCAGATTTCACCTGAACCCTGTGACCCTGACACCCAGCTTGCTAGGGAAACAACAGGGACAGCACAGGTGGGGCAGAGGTGGGATGGGGCCTTACTCTGTGTCTTGCAGGTGGCCCATGGACCCTGGCCAGGCTTAAAATCCCAAGATGGCCCCACAGCTGTTAGGCCATCTTCACACTGGGTCCATCTGAAAACCTCCTAGATGACTGTGGTGGTGACAAACTCATACCATGGTTGATTTTTCTGTGTCTTGAACTTTCCTACAATGTTATTTTGCCATTATCTAGTACCTCCTGTAAATGCCATACTAATATATAAGAATCACTACCTGGGAGAAAATGTGTATTGTAGGCCAGACACCTGCACTGTCACTGTGATCACATGCATTCTCTCTGCACGAGAACCCTGTGCAATAGATATTACCATTATCCCCTCTTTACAGATGAAGTAAGTGGGCGGACAGCAGTCAATAACTGCGGGATCTCACACAGCTGGGTGAGCCAGAGTTTGAATCTAGGTCTGACTGAGATACTGGGCTCTCCCTACTGCCCGAGGCTGCCTAAAAGTCCTCAAACAATTCCAGTTCCCTCACCAGCCCTTCACCTGACCACCTGAGCTATCCTAATCCTGCTAACAGCAAGTTGGCTCTAAGCCATTTTCTCCTGGTTTGCTCACCACCTACTCAAGATTCCCCTTATCCACCTTTTATCTCAACCCCCACACTGAAAATCACCCTTTCCTTTTTTGGTTTTAGAACTGAGAGACTTAGAGACCACATCTGAGCACTGAGAATACCCTCTTGCTACAGTTTCATAATAGTAGAAAATAATGAACCAGAGAGCAATCTCCTTTCTTCAAATAGCCCCAGAGAAGACTTTTTCCAGGAAGCTGAGTTATTCCCTCTCTGCCTTGTGATCAGCCCCTGTGAAAGTGATAGGTCTTTAACTGGCTAGCCTTCTGGAGAGTCAGTTCAGCACAGAGCCCTGCAGGCACACTTCTCAGCTGGGCAGCCCTTGTTCCCACTTAGTTTGTAAGCAGGTGTGAGCTAAAATAGTAGGAAAGGTCTGTCACTACCCTAAGGCCCAGTCCAGAGATCCCAGTGAATGAGAGGTCCCCATGGCTTCCTCACTGCCAAGCAGGGTGCAAGGATTGTGTAGGTGGCCCTGGATATCCCCCTGGAAGTAGAGGCGTGGTAGGCTGGGATGCCTTTCCAATGGTTATCCTCATGTGGTCCAGTGGGCAGAACACGGGTTTTAGAGCCAGACAGACATGGCATCCAATTCTAGCTTTACCACTTATTCTGGAAGAATAGGCCACTTAATCTTTCAGAACTTCAATTTGTCCATCTGTAAAATGGGGATAAAATAGCTTATCAAGTTGTTGTAAACATGTGTTATAATATATGCAAAGAACCTGAAATGTGCCTGACGCTTGGAAACCTTTACAAATGCTCACTATGGTTACTGCTAAGAGGCAGGCGCAGGCCGGACCCATCTCCCATATGAAGCCACGTCAGATGTCAGTTCATCTGAGGAGTCACTGTGCCTGTGGCAGTCAGCTCTGCATTCGAAAGACACAACTGGACACAACACTGAAATACGTTAGACTTCAACAACCTTAACCACCCTCTCTGACTTCAAAACCTCATTCATGTTTGCTAAATATTATAATTTTATGTTATGGATAAGTATAATATAACATAACATCTTCTCTATACTCTGATTATCTTGTATAATGATGTTTGCCAAGGAAGACAGATAAATGAAGAGAAAGGAAACCTGAATTGCTTTGTTTTAAATGAAAATGGGGCCACATAGTGATATATACACACCCTAGCTTACAGCGTAGCCAGACTTTCTAGTTAGACTCTAAGGAAACTAGAATTCCCCTTCTAGCACTACTAGCATTTACCCATAATAGTGCCAGGCCATGACATGAGCACTGGCACATTCCTAAAAGCATCTCTTAGGCTGGTGCAAACGCTTTTGCCTGGGAGGACTGCTTTGCTGTAAGGTAACTCCTCATCTAGCCTTAGCCATGGGCCTCCAACAGCCAATAGACCACTGTCCAGGCGACAGTGCTATTGTGTTCTGCCCTTCCAAGGAGCAGCCTGTCATGCAATAAACATCTATCAAGCCTTCTTGTGTGCTCAGCAGATACCTCAGGGCATCTACCTTTGTGAAAAGGCCAAAGATTGCAAAGAGGTGGGCTGTGCAATTGTGAAACCATCTGAAGACTTCTCAGGCCTTCCACTTCCTCTTCAACAACTGTTTGGTGAGGGAGGTGGTCACCTGATTATCATTCTTTGTGGGCCCTTTGAGCAGCCCACTGTTGGACTGGACAGCAGAACTTAGACCCAAGGTACCTCCATCTATTTGCTGCAGTTGTAGAGACCAGGCCACACTGCATGGAATAGAAAAACCTTATTCAGTTCAACAGATGTTTGCAGAGCTCCCTACTATAGAAAGGAACGATCGTGAGAGGAGGAGGGGATAAAGAGAGATTGATCAATGGGAACAGTTTGATAGAAGAAATAAGACCAAGTGTTTGACAGATCCATAGGGTGACTGTAGTTCACAATTACCTATTGTATATTCCAAACTAGCTAGAAGAAAATAATTCAAATGTTTCTAGCCTAAAGAAAGACAACTATTTAAGGTGATGGATATCTCAATTACACTGACTTGATCTTTACAAATTAAGTAAATGTATTAAATTATCACATGTACCCTGAAAAAAAAAAAAAATATATATATATATAGTATCAATTAAAACTGTTACTTTCAAGAACACAATTAAGGGAAAAAAATGGAAAGATTACACTTTGGGTCCCAAACGGACTTAGCTCCAACCTTGACTATAGGTGTGATTTTACATTAGACCCTTACTTCTCTCTCACTCCCTCATGATTGTGCCTGACAAAACCCCACAGGTATATTGTAGGGATACAACAAGAAAACGTGTGTAAAGCTTCTTGTAGTGCCTAGCACTTAGTAAGGGCTCAACAATAATCGTTTCTATTTTTAATGAAATTGGAGTCTACACAGTATTCACATGTAAGGAAGGTGAGTCACACACACACACCTTAACTTAAGCAGTATCCTGAAATATGACAACAAACATACTTGTTTTATTAATCTTCTAGGACATCCTTATGCATATGTCCCCAGCACCAGAGTGTAGCCTGGAGACAGGGGTGCTGCTTGAGTCTCTGCATGCCCTGAAGGTGATGGGACCTTGATGGGGTTGGCCCGATGCCACACTGGCATCTGCTGCTGCTTGTGTTTGCCAGCATGCAAGGATGACCTCCTGACCTGTGCAATTTTTCAGGCTGGTAAAGAATAAAGACCATGTCCCATTATTACTTCCTTTTTCTGAGACAGAGTCTCGCTCTGTCATGCAGGCTGGAGTGCAGTGGCATGATCTTGGCTCACTGCAACCTCTGCCTCCCAGGTTCAAGCCATTCTCCTGCCTCAGCCTCCTGAGTAGTTGGGACTACAGGTGCGTGGAACCACACCTGGCTAATTTTTGTATTTTTAGTAGACACAGGGTTTCACTATGGTGGCCAGGCTGTCTCGAACTCCTGACCTCAAGTGATCCACCTGCCTTGGCCTCCCAAGGTGGCTGGGATTACAGATGTGAGCTGCCGTGCCCAGCCCCATCATTGCTTCTTATTTTCATGATTTTGAACCACAGTTATTGAGTCCCTTAAGTTCTGCCTGTTATTTGGTCTTACCAGTACTTTCATCTAAAGCATTTTTGGTCTCTTGTATCCTTCTTGCCGGTTTCTCCCAGAAGCTCTCCTCCGAGTGGAAACCAGAGATCAGGCTCCCGTCTGGCAGTGACCACGTCATGCTGAAGTCCCTGGAATGGAATGCTGAGTATGAGGTCTACGTGGTGGCTGAGAACCAGCAAGGAAAATCCAAGGCGGCTCATTTTGTGTTCAGGACCTCGGCCCAGCCCACAGCCATCCCAGGTATGGCTGCCTCTGCTTTCTGTTTGTTTCCCGCTTTGAATTAATGCACAAGTGCTGCACCTCCTAATGCGCCTGAACAACCCTGACAACTTGCTTGCTTACAGCCATCCTCATGATTGGTTGCCCATGCAAAGCTTAGTTTTGCCTTGTACCTATCTGTGCAGTGGGGTGAGATGTACTGGACCCCCAGGAAGGCTTGGCCAAGCGTCCTGGGGAAAAGGTCCTGTCTCATTTGGCCTTGAAGGACTGATGCCAGTCAGTCCATTGGACCCCTCAGATGGGAAATGCCCCAGTTCCACCCTAGCCTTGGAAGCTGGTTGAGTAAGGACCCTTTTTTGAGACCTTATCTGCCATCTGCCACGTCATACTTGGACCACATAACCATTTCTGAGTGATTTCTATCTGATGCTTGCTTTATCTGCACAGCCATGGTCCAAATCTCTTCTCTGTGGTGACCCCAAGAGAAGGAAGAGATGATGCCCAGTTAGTTACAAACCCTATCTACCAAGGCCTCTCAATTGAAACATAGATTAAATTGAACCACTTGTAATAGAACAAGTGGAGAAAATAGATGCTAGAAACACCATCAATGAAAGCAATCACGTCTGCTAGAGACTGTGATGGCAGCAGTTCTCCTAGGAAATGCAGATCTGTCTCCAGAGATCCAGGACCTAACCTTGCCACTGATGGCCGGTCTCCTCATTGGCCAAATCCCTCAGAGAAGAAGGAGCTCTTCAACTGATCACTCTGCTTTTCCAGACCAGCCAAATGCCAACCACAGGCAGGAGAGGTGGGCATAGAACATATAGCTGTAGCCTGTTGGGGGCCCCATGTACTCTGCCATGTTCAAGTGTGGTGGGAAGATGGCCTTGGGCGGCCCTCCTCATGCCTGCCCTGTCTACAGTGCTTGCCCAGCTCTTGGCTCCGTGGTCATGATTGCTCCTCCCAGGGGGAGACAGGCCGGAGGGCTGTGGGCTGCCAATGATGCAGTGATATATGTGCAAAAGTGAGCTAGGAGAGCAGCAACAAAATGGGATCAGTGTGTGGTTCCCAGTGGTTGTTTGTACATGGATGTGTGTGTCTGGGAGACGTGTGCTGGACCGCCAGTGAGTTGGCAGGTGAGTGTTAAGCTGTAGATCAGGAGCATCAACTGGTCCCCGCTGCATTGTCAGGAAGGCTCCCCAGTGCTTGCTGGGGTGGGTGTTTCTCCATAGTCGCTGGTCAGATGGTCAGTAGAGAAGGCAAGGCACGTGGGTGTGACTGCAGGAAATGTCCTCATTATACCTTAATAGGATATTCCAATGGGGGTTCTCCTTGCTTTTCCTCTGCCCCTTGTTTCTCTGCAGAGAAACAAGTTGGTTAGTTTTGGTTAGTTTCCTTGCAATCGACAGTCCGGGGTGAATGTCCAAATCTGTCCAGTCTTTATGGGACACTTAGGAGGGGAGATCAGGTGAGGTTTGAGTAAGCCCTTTTGTAGCAAGAGAGATTCCTTATGGCAATTGCTTCCTGGGGTGAGACTTACTGGGTAGGCTGTTTGGACCTGCTGTGCTCACATGCTGGATACTCACAGCAGCACCGGCTTATATAGTTTTTGCGTCAGAGACTGAAATTCTAGGTAGACCTTGTCCTCCAAAGTTGTGCCTGCCGGAGATGTCAGAGTCCTTCTTGTGAATCGCCCAGGTGCCCACTGAAGCCAGAGAGGGCTGGGGGGTTGCCCACCTCACTGGTGATGGCTCTGTGGCTCTCCTGCACAGGTCTGAAAAGGTGGTGGCTCTGTGCTTGGTTGGACTTTGCTGGCCATTGAATTGGGATCTGAGAATAATCTCTCTCTGAATTATAAGTTGGATATTTGTGGTTGAATTCTGTGGTCAGCAGGTGGAGTAGAAGGTGAGGAGGGGTGCAGAACGAGACTTCCTTTCACAGCGCTGTGGTGGGGGACTTGTGCCATCGGAAGAAAAGCCTGCTTCATCTCTGACAAGGCCACCCCCAGTCCCTATGCACAGTCTGCCGACTCATAGTGCAGCAATCCAATGCATCTCCACCACTATGGGCAAAAAACGCTAGACGCTAGAAGATGATACACTTGCTGGCTGTATCTAAGAGGCTTCATCTTAGTGAAAGGTAACACTCTCCTAATCAAACTCTGGTATTTTACTGTGGAGGCTTCTGTTCTCTCACTTTAATTTCATTTGCTCGCTGACCCCTAACCCCCAAATTAACCCTGCTGTGCTGCTTCTGGCATTGCTGAGCTTCTGAACTGGCCTTATGGTATTGATACCGCACTGAACCCTCTCTAACCTTTGTCAATTTAATTTACTAGTTGAATTAACTTTTGATTCTGTGTTTTCTATAGTTGACCTAATTTTTTTTCTTTTTATCTATTTTTTTTCTCTGTTTCTGTCTCTACCTTCTCTTTCCTTCTTTCCCCCTCCCCTTCCTGTGTCTGTCGTCACACTTGTCACCTTGGACATCACTGGGACATCCCCACTGCCACATTTGTTTTTAAACAACCACATTCTCTCTGGGGACCTATTGCTTGACACCTGCAGCCACCTTGGGAGGCAATTCTGCATCCTACACCTTTGTCTCATTGCTTTTCTCTGCAGTGACTCTTCTTTTGCTCTGTTAGGAACTTGAACACAAAAATTAAATTTGCTTAAAAGCCCAGTTCCTATGAAAAAGATCAGTGCCCCCTTTGAAAGAACCTGGCAGGACCACCATGGCCACAGCCGCCAATCGACCACTCTGTGTGGAAGAGAAGGCTTTGCATTTGGAAAAATCTTTACCTCCAGACATGTTACCATTCGCAGATACTTTTGTGCCACTTCAAAAGGAGCTTGTCCCCTTTTTAATGGCAGTAAAATGAGTTTGAGAGATTCGTTCTTTAAATGCTATTTTTTAAAAAGCATCACGCTAGGTTTACAGAGGAGTTTCTGCATATCTGCTACTTGTTGCATTTTGTGTTCAAACCTAAATATGAAGTAGCAGAGGAAGAATTCTAAGTACCCTCTAAAGCTTGCGTCAGATTGTTAAAATCATCACGCATTCCCCTCATTCTAACTCTGTGCTCCTCGTCCTCTCTTCAATATGTAATTGGCTTTGCTTGCAATTAAGCATTTAAGTGCCCATGTTAAGAGAGCCAGACCACAATGATTCACACGAGCTTTTTGCTGACACGGTGGGCAACTTTAAGTCACCCCTGTTGCCCATGCGTTGGAAAAAAGTTGAATTTGTTGGATATTTTCCATCAGTCAGGGCTGATGAACGTCCTGGGATGTGCTTTCAGTCCTTGTATTATGGCCAGCACCTTACACTGTCTCTGTGAACAGGCCCAAGCCGTGATGTGCCAACAAGTATCAGCTTTGAAAGGTGTTTGTCTCCCAGTCGGGGTGACTCCCCTGCTGCCTGGCAGCATGTCACAGATTAGCACAGTGGGGCTGTGGTTCAGCAGTGAGCCACAGAATGGCTGTGAGCATCAGTCTACAGGGCAGATTGGAAGTATCCACTGTGAGCCAGGCATTATTCCCCCACCTGACCTGTATGTGCTCAGTAGAGAAGAAGGGAAGGAACAGGCCACTCGCAGACTGCCCAGCCCAAGGAGGGTTAAAAAATTGAGACCGGGGCAACCTGTCAGTAATTCCTGAATGCTCCAGCCTCTGTACTGGGGAGTTGATTCAGTGACATTTTCTAAACTCTCCTGAAAAACCAGCTGCTCCTCCCTGCTGCTGGGGAGTTCACCCAGGAGAGGAAGTGGGTATGTCCTTTGTGGAAGCCCAGGGCTGAATCCTGCTTGGTAATATCAGTGTGTATGATTGGAGATGGACCTTCTACTTAATAAAAACTCCCTCCCTCCCTTCATGTGGTCACATATCATTCTACCTATCTCATCTCTGAGCATCTCCACGGAAACTTGATTTTTGTTCTTTTTGGTTCTTTATGTATTTTTTTCTGTTGTTACTATTTTTTAATGTTGAAAGACTAGGCTTTCCCTTTGGGAATCCAAATGACCCCATGCTGTGGTCCAAGAGGCAAAGCCGCCTGTGTTGGCACCCACCATTAATCCCCAGCGCTCAGTTTAGAGGCTCACGTGCAGACATCAGAGGCTCCACGCTGCGCAGTAGCTCAGGCAGAATAGTGCCTCTCACCCAAGCCACAAACTCTCCCCCACTGGAGTCCCAGATGGTGCTTTGCACCAGAGCAGTGGAAGCAGGCATGGTTCTTGGGCCCAGGGCAGAACATAAGGATCATAGGTCAGTGTGGAGAGCTGCTGGCTCTTAGAATCACCTTGGGCAGAAGTCACACGGCTTCACCCTAGGACAGCCCAGCTCGGGAGTCTGCCTCCCCATGATCCCAGGACACGAGAGAGGCGCACTGTACGTCTTTCTGAAGGTACTCTTTGGAGATCTCATCCTAAGTGTGGAGAGGACTGATGTGGCCCTGACCCCTCAGCACATCCCAGGGTCAGGCAGGCCTCAGCTGAAACATCAGGGTCCTCAAGGGGCCCATTTAGACAGACTCGTGGTTTGTACCAGTGTGCCCTTCCGGAGGCAGCATTAGCGCACACCCACTCCCACCGGACACTGAGTTCCCGGTGACTGCTGCAGCCCCCAGCCCCGCCAGGAATGCTGAAGACAGCAGCCCTCAGAGACCCTGCAGGAGCAAGCGCATCCCACGTTGCTCAGCCGCACCCCACTCCCCCGCGCCCTGTAGTAGTGCGGCCCACGCTCCACTTGCCATGGGGCTCTTCTGCTCATTTTTGGACTATTTATACAGCAGGTTTGGATCATGTTTTTCTACTAATAAGAATGCTAACATTGTTGTGTAGATAATCAGCGAGGCCTTTATGAAGTTTACACCTTTGCATTATTAAAGGACATAACAGTTCATGTGAACTCACCAGCGTGGCTTGATTTTATTCAATAATTGTGTCCAACAAAGCATCAAAGACCTTTTCCCTCCACCTCACATGTACCTGGATAAACTGTTACCTAGAGAAACAGTAGCCTGGTGAATGGAGTTCTAACCAAAGGAAATATTTTTTCTTCCTAACGGGGAGCAGTCTCTTTTTTCCCAGGGATCCTAAGAGCTGTGAAGGGACATTGCTGCCTTGGAGTCCCCAGCAGGCAGTGGGAGGGGAAAGTGCCCTTGCAGAACTGGGGAAGTGGTCACTATGGGGATGGGGCCACACTCTGAGCCACCAGATGCACAACTCTGTGGCTCGGTCACCTGATGGCACAGCAGTCTTTATACTCTCCCTAACAAAGTCTGCACAGAGTGAGCTTATGGAGAGGGAATCTGAGAGAAGTTTCTCTCGTATTCTATTGATAATCACACTTAACTCAGACACCTCCTGCAAGCCCCTGAGACCAGGCGTCTGTTTAGCTGATTTGAAGGAGCAAGCAGACATGTAAGGGGCTCAGGAGTGAACCAGAACCCCAGCTCAACTGTTCAAGAATCTGACGTCTTCTGGGGGTCTGGGGAGTGAAGAGGGCACTTCTGCTGCACCAGGATCTCATGGCACAAGGACTCAGTCCCAACTGGACATTTTTAAAATGTGAGACCCATGTTCCTATTTTGAGGCATACGAAAGTAGGCATCTGTGGGTCTCATTCTTGGAGCAAGCCAGTTCTGTCTTTAGTGCCAACTCCTCCCAAGCCAGGAATCACAGAGGATGGACAGCTCCAGCTTCATAATCTCCCTGTCCTGGGCAGCTCTGACCTCGAGGTTATGGGGAAACTGTTCCCTAGAAGACTTCTTTGCATCCAAGGTATACAAGTGAGTTAGTCAAGGGAGGGGCCAAGGGAAGACCTTGGCAAAGAGAGACCCCTGGAAGTTTACATTTTTTCTTTTATGAAATGTTACACAAGAGGCAGGCCTTTGTTCTTCTAGTTATCTTGGACTAAACAATTCTGTGATACCCACTGAGAGGAAATGGGTATTCGCTTTTGCCTTGAATACCCTTCTGCCCATCCTACAGCCTGTCCCTTCTTCACAGCCTCTTTTTTGTAAAAGCCGCAAACATTCTCTTCCTAGCTTAAGGAGCATCTCACCTGCTTGAGAAGTCTAGACTCAGTGGTGGAGGACAGTGTGGTCCCTTTTCCTTTGGGGGATACTCTGTTTTCTCTTGATCCATCCAATATATTAGGTCAAGTTTGTTTTCAGGGTCACTGGGCGAGACAGAACAGCACACCTTGCAGTGACAAATCATGGAATCACCTGCTCCTCTTTGTGATGCAGGGGAGGGAAGACCTAGGAGCATGGTCCTCATAAGAATCACCTAGGCTGCTTGTTCAACTCCTGATTCCTGAGCCTCATATTCAGTGATTCAGATCCCATAGTGCTAAGGAGTCCCAGATTCTGAATTTTTAAAAAACACCCTAGGAATTCTCCTACAAGTGGAGATACGTTGAGTTTAAAGGTATTTTTCTTGCAAAAATAAAATCACAAGGATCGATGATTAAAGATGGGACCTACCGAGCATTTTAGTCTTCCAGGAAAAAGTCCTTCTCAATCCATGCTCTGGAGGAGACAGGCATTAGGGAATCTGTACCGTGAGTCAGGCAGCGTAGAATGTATGACTTGGAATGACAGGCTCTTGTGGTTGAGACACTCTCCACCCAAGCTCCTGCCCAGTGCAGGAGCCTCATCCACAGCCTTATAGCATGGATGTAGGCCAAGGGGTCTTCTGGCCTCTGCTCAAATGCCCTCGGAAACAAGGAACTCACCTCTCAGGGCAGCCTACACTATGTTGGATTACCCTGTTTGTTAGTCCTTTCTCAGATGGAGCTAAAATCTGCCACCACCATAATCTCCACACCTTGGTGCTATACAGAGTAAGGCTACCTCTTCCTCTTCATTAAACACCTTTACATATTTGTAAACAGTGTTCTCCTCTCCAGACTAAACACTCATCCATTTGTGCAACAAATATCTTTGGACATTTTCTGCGAATCAGGATTGTCCTAGATGCTGGGGAGATAGAAGAGAGACAGGCAGGGTACCTCCTGGGATGTCCTAGCGGGGGATGCCCAGATCAGAAGCATGTAAATTAACAGAAAGTGGCAGATAGTGGTAAGAAGAGAATAAAACAGGCTAGCAGCATGGTGGATATCGGCTGGAGGTGCCACACTAGATAAGAGATCAGATAAGGCTTCTTTGGGAAGGTGACACTGGAACTGAGGCCTGCAGGACAACAGAGAGCCACCTCAGAGGGAGTGTTCCACACACAGAATCATCAAGGCCCTAAAACGGGACAAGCTGGGTGTGTTCAGCAGGCAGAAGGGAGGGTCTGGTTCACGCCATGAGACCCAACAAAGGGGTGGGCAGAGTCCGCAGCACATGGAGGCCCTAAAGGCCAGGAGAAGGACTTTGAATTTTATATTCAAATGAAAGGGGAGGCCGCTGCCCTGTCTGTTTATTCCACAGTTCAGAGTCTTTTCCCCGCCGCCTGGCCCTCCCCTGGGTGTGTGCAGTGCCAGTGCAGCCCTCCAGCTGGGTCTGATGAGCACAGAGCAGTTGTCTCAGCTGCTGTCCTCTCAAGCACATAGAGCAGTTTTGCAGGAGTTTATTTTTCCTCTTTAGAGAGATGATTAGTTTCACAAAATCATATTTACACATAAACCTCAAAAGATATAATTAGTGTCATTGAGTCCAAAACTCCAGGCATTCTCCACTGTCATCAAAAAAAAAAAAAAAACTTTCAGCTCTTTCTTCAGGGAGTAGGCACTTCACACCTATCGGGCACTGATGTCCAGAGGCTGCAGTGGCCTGGAGCCCTGTGTCATGGAATGGAAAATGGAGAGAAAACCCAAGGCTAAAGTTTCTCTTCTGTTCGGGAAAACAGCTTTGGGATCCTGAAGACCAAGAAGGCCTGTGTCTCCTTCTTTGCTTTTTGGGTGGAATGTGTGAGGACTCTGGGAAATGGATGGTTTTGTTCTTATGAGACTAACCAGAAATACCTCTGCATTTGTGGCTGCTAAGAAAATGACCTATTCCAGCTGACAGCTGGGGCCAGTGGCCAGCTTCCTGCTTCCAAAGCCCAGAGACAGGTGGCCAGAGCTGGGTCCTCCAAGCACAGAGTTCTTCACCATCTCAAGCCTTCCTGGGGGAATGCACTTGGATCTGCAGTGCGAGGTCCACAGGGACCAGCCAGAGAGCCTGAGGAGGAAGGGCTGGGAGGCAAGCCAACATCCCAAATGGACTAGAAACATGTGTGAGATGCACCCAGGGGTCTCAGGAGTAGTTTGTGAGGGATCCTCTCTGGCATGCTAGGCTGATGGCCCATTCCCTAAACTAAAGTTTGAAAGATAGACCAGTGGAGAGGGACAGCCACTGGAGAAGCACCACAGTGCCTGGGCGGAGACCCCTGGGGCACGCAGAGCCATCACTACCTTCCGGAAAACGAAGAATGTATGGCCCAGTTCTGATGCTGATTACTCTGGGTTATACATTCCTTCCACTCTCTGGCATGATACGTGGCTCACAGGCTGCTGGGCCTGGCCTGGTGTTTGGCAAAGCCTAGTGAGCTGGGTTGGGAGTGGGGTAATGGGTGGGGTGAGCCCCAGGTAGTGTTGGCTACAGTTCCCATCTTCAGTCTGCAATCCTGGATGGCTTCAGTGGGTCCTGGAAGCACAGAAAGCTTTAGACATAGTCTAGTGGTGGGGCAGAGCTGCCAGTTACAGAAGCAGGTCCATCCAGAGAAAAGATGAATTAGAAGTGCCCGTATTTCAGTCTAGGGTCATTGTTCCGACATTGACTTATTGGCAGAGTTCCACATGGGTCCTTGCTTCCTGCAGCATGACCACTGTCTCCCAGACACTGGTGGGAACCACCAAGAGGTCAGTTGTTCCATCCCAGGAAACTGGTGTCAGTTATAACCATGGGTTGATCTCCCAGGGATCCCAGAGAGCTGAGTCCAGGTCCCTCTGTGAAACCATCAATAGCCAAAGACCCTGAGGGGACTGCAGATGGGCACCAGGGACGTAAGACACAGGCTGAGTCTTTCAGAGTGAGTCCAGCCAGAACCAGGGTACCAGGTGCTAGAATGTGAGAGTGCATGTCTGTCTGTGTGGGCATTTGTCCTGCGTGTGAGCGTGCCTGTCTGTGCGTGTTTGCACCTCTGAGTGAGTCTGCACTCACTTCAGGTTTTCCTGAAGTCTGGTCCAAGCAGGCCTGAGCTCCTAGATGGTGAGTATTCCCAGACCTTTCACCTTGCCCACTGGGCCTGGGGAAGCCTCTATGTCTCTGAAGTCACCCAGGCTTCATTCATCTTCCTGGGTGCAGTGAGGAGGGTAAACCATGCAGCCAGTGTGCTCTAATGTCGGGCTCCTTTAGGGTCACTCCTAAAGAGGGAAAATGGAAGGGGAGGAGGAAAATGGGGATGCTACTGTGCTGGACATCCCCACAAGCCCCAAGAAAGCCCTAGGAACCCTCCACCACCCCATTTGAGTCCCTGTCCCTGAGCACTCCAGGAGCCACAGCCCCACCTGAAATCAGTGATCACTGCCTGCCTGTGCTGCAAAACCTCTTGCTCTGGTCCAGGGAAAACACAGCAGCACCCTTCAACTGCCTCATTATCCAGTGTCCTCAGACAGGCGGGGCTCCGTCTGCTCCCAGGACTCACAGGAGGCCAGTTGACCAGGCTCACCCTCGTCCCCCAACCTGTGAGGTGACATTGCCCTCCCTCCCTCTGGAAGGTATAGAGAGACTCTGTTGTCTCAACTCTGGGTCACAAAGGCCCCAGGAAGGTGTCACTCTGGGCATGAATGCCATGACTGTGTCCTCTGGGCCCTCCCCACCCCCAGGGGCTTTTGTTGGCAGGGTCTGGAGGTCTCTTGTCTCAATCTGTTAACCACCAGCCATCTCTCTCCCACTCAAGCCAACGGCAGCCCCACCTCAGGCCTGAGCACCGGGGCCATCGTGGGCATCCTCATCGTCATCTTCGTCCTGCTCCTGGTGGTCGTGGACATCACCTGCTACTTCCTGAACAAGTGTGGCCTGTTCATGTGCATTGCAGTCAACCTGTGCGGAAAAGCCGGGCCCGGGGCCAAGGGCAAGGACATGGAGGAGGGCAAGGCCGCCTTCTCGTGAGTGCAGACCTGTCTGCCCTGCTGAGATTTGGGCTCTGCCCCAGCCCAGGGGCCCAGCAGCTGCACCCCCCTGAGCCGTCAGCTGGTGCCTGTAGTGACCTTTCCTTACATTGCACGTTCCCCACTTGGAACCCTGAGGTGGGGAAAAACATTAGGGAAAAGTTTCTCAAAGCATGGTCTTTGGGGGTTACCTGTTTGAAATGTAGACTCTTGAGCCCAACCCCAGATCTCTTGTATTAGAATCTCCCCAGAATGTGAAAATCCCTGTGTAGGTCAAAATGAGGGAAACTGTCAGAACTAAACCTGGAGAGGAGCTGCCATGGGGTGGGCAGGCATTAGAAGGACACACCTGCCTTGCTTTCATACATCTTTCATTCATTCATCCATCACTCAACAAATATGTATCAAGCTGCTGCAGTAGGCAAGGCACTGTTCCCAGGCACATAGGGACAACAGGGAACAACAGAGATAAAAATTCCTCTCCTTATGGAGCTGATGATCCAGATACTGTCCCTCCAACAGCATCTTGGAGAAACAGATCCTAAGCCAGTTAGCGGGATCCCTCGAAGACTGTCACCGGGTGGAGCAGAGCTGGAGCAAGCCAGAAAGGGACTCAGCGAGGAAATAAGTTGTTTAGCACCACCAGGTGCCAGGCACTGTATATGCATACACATGTACGTGCACATACTTAGAAATGTATGTATGGGGTGGCTCAAGCCTGCAATCCCAGCACTTTGGGAGGCCAAGGTGGGTGGATCGTTTGAGGTCAGGAGTTTGAAACCAGCCTGGCCAACATGGCAAAACCCTGCCTCTACTAAAAATACAAAAATTAGCCAGGTGTGGTGATATGCACCTGAAATCCCAGCTATTCAGGAGGCTGAGGCAGGAGAATCACTTGAACCCGGGAGGTGGAGGTTACAGTGAGCCAAGATCATGCCACTGCACTCCAGCTTGTGTAACGTAGCAAGACTCTGTCTCAAAAAAAAAAAAAAGAAAGAAAGAAAGAAAATAAATGTTTGTATACCTGGGTACAGAGATAGATGTATGTATTTGAGCAATGATCTGTCGCAGACACTGTATTCAGCACTTGCCATGCATCCTCTCACTTAATTCTCATAATAACTAGGCAAGGTAATACTGTTTTTGACTCATTTTACAGATGAAGGAACTGAGGCAGGGTGATTAAATCTGAAGCTCAAGGTCAGATTTACAGATTTACAGCTAGCCAGAGTTGGACTGAGACTCAGACATTGAATCTGTTGGCTCTCAAGGCCCACCCTGCCAGCTTTGGGCTGAGTCATAGCTGCTCTTCCTGGGGAGCCCCTCCCTGCAGCTGCCCTGGGGGTCTAACCAGCAGTGCTATCTCCACAGGAAAGATGAGTCCAAGGAGCCCATCGTGGAGGTTCGAACAGAGGAGGAGCGGACCCCAAACCACGACGGAGGGAAACACACAGAGCCCAACGAGACCACGCCACTGACGGAGCCCGAGTACGTGGGCTGGGAGGGGCTGGCATCTGCTCCGTAGAGACCTACCCACCCACCTCCCCACCCTACCCCCACCTCCCGTGCCCCTACCCACAGCTCCCAGCCAAACAGTTCAGGCCAGGATTCCAAACCCTTGGCTACAAGACCTGTCTTGGCTAAGAAATGCCTAACCTCACTCTGTCCTCAGAGAGAAGGCATTTTTGGTTCTATTTCGGTGGCTGTGCGTACCCTTAAAAGGCTCCTTTGTAAGTAGGGATCCCTAGATCCCTAGCCCCTGTTCTCAAGTTATACATATATTCTGGAAATGGTTTAAGATGGCAAAATCTCACAGAGAGACTTAGCAGACTCTGCTTAGGATTCAGTTCTAGGGTTTTCTGTTTTCCTCCTGAAAGGATAAGAGAAGGTGGGGACCTGGTAAAGTTCCCTGGCCCTCCTCTGTGCAGAAACCTTGGGGACCCGCAGAGCCCTTGACCAGTTGTGGTTGTAATGCCTGCCTAGCTGCCAAGGATCCTACGGGCTTGAAGGGAATGCAGTTTCACAGAACCACAAAATCTGTGGCTGGAAGAACCCACAGCTCCTAGGAGCCATTCCGAGTACTCGTGATCTGCCTAATTCATGACTTTTCCCATCAGTGCCCTGGGGAGCCCTGTAGGGCAGCTGGGCCCAGTTTCTCTGGGACCTGGGAAGCCTAGAACATGTGGACACTGGACAGACGCCTGCCCCTCCTTGTGTCAAGATCCAGGGCAGGGATCAGGAAGCCCTAGACAGGTCTGCAGGGACTTCGGGGAAAGGGAGCTCCGTGCAGAGAGCTGGAGAGACATCAGCAGGGAGGGGCCAGCAGGTCCCTTTTGAGACCACCACGTTCTCTGTCGTCTCCTGTGTCCTCTTCTGCCCACCTGGGCGCGTGCTTCCTCTTGCCATCCTTGTCTCTCTGTGGGCCTGTGTCCATGCCTGTGCCTAACTGCATGCCCCCCCATGGTCCCTGTCCTGGGCTTCAGCCCTCCTCCCCCGCCTCTCTGTCACGTCTCAGCTTCATTGTCTATTCTCTTCTACTTCCTGTCCTCCCCACAGGCTGCCTGCCGACACTACGGCCACTGTCGAGGACATGCTGCCTTCTGTCACCACCGTCACCACTAACTCTGACACTATCACCGAAACCTTTGCCACTGCTCAGAACAGCCCCACCAGTGAGACCACCACCCTGACCTCCAGTATTGCCCCGCCGGCCACGGCCACGCCTGACTCAAACTCTGTACCGGCTGGCCAGGCCACCCCTTCCAAGGGGCCCAGCGCCTCCACCTCCTCCCCGGCCCCAGCTGCAGCCCCCAAGGTCGCCCCCCTCGTTGACCTGAGCGACACCCCGACCTCAACCCCTGCCGCTAGCAATTTGTCTTCTAGTGTCCTGGCTAACCAAGGGGCTGTCCTCAGCCCAAGCGCCCCTGCTAGTGTTGGGGAGGCCTCTAAGGCTCCTCCGGCCAGCAAGCCCTCCCCTGCACCAGTCCCCACCCCGACTGGGGCAGCCAGTCCTCTAGCAGCAGCGGCTGCCCCTGCCACAGAAGCCCCTCAGGCCAAGCAGGAGGCTCCCAGCACCAAAGGCCCGGACCCGGAGCCCACCCAGCCCGGAGCCGTGAAGAGCCCGCCCGAGGCAGCCACAGCCCTTGCTAGCCCGAAGAGCGAGGCTGCCTCCGTCAGCACCACAAACCCTTCCCAGGGCGAGGACTTTAAAATGGACGAAGGGAACTTCAAGACCCCAGATATTGACCTTGCAAAGGATGTTTTTGCAGCCCTGGGCTCTCCTGCTCCCGCCGCTGGGGCCAGTGGACAAGCCCCTGAGCTTGCTCCTTCCACTGCAGACAGCTCTGTTTCGCCTGCGCCAGCAAAGACCGAGTACGGCCTCTCTTTGTCTGCTGTCACCGGGTTGTGTCCTGTGGTGGTGTGCATTTGTGCTATGCTGTGTCCTCCTTGTTAGATGTGTCTTCAGCCTCATCCAGGGCTTCTCTGAGGCGGCCGTCAACCAAGGGGCTGGGATAAGGCAGAGAGCGGGACAGGCAGCTGGGCCCCAAGAGCAGCCGCCTGCTGGCTAATTAGGCCATGTTAATTACGTTTTATCCTTATCATCCTAGCAGCAGCTTCTGTCTTCCCTGGGGGAGCCCTTGCAGTTGGCCCACTGATGAGAATAGCTTGGGAAGCAGGCTAAGAAGGCCAAGGTGCCCTTATCAGCCACCCTGGGACCCCAGTCGGCGTGTTATTCAGTGCCAGACTGAGTCCCCACCAGAAAGGCACCGATGTGCAGGAAGAAAAGAGGTAGGCCCCGGGCCAGTGGCAGGGGAGGGTGCAGTTCAGAGACCCCCCGATCTGAGACGCTGGCTCAGATGCCCACCCTCCCCTTCCAGCCCCGGCCCCAGCCCACTCTTGCTTCTCCTACTCTTAAGAGTGGCTGGGAGGATTTGGGTCTCCCCAGCACCAAATGGCTGCTGGGTCTCTAAGTTCAGGAGAAAGTCCTTAACCTTTCAGGTTTCTAAGTGTCTTGCCAAAATTCAGTGGCACCAGCTGAAACTGGAGACTGTGCCTGTCCCCTTGTGTCCTCAGACCCAACCCCCTTTCCTGGAACTGAGGGAGGCAGAGTCAGACCTAGGTTTTCATAGAGGCTCCTGTGGCTGCTCCCAGATAAGCTGCTATACAGTCACCAAGGGCTGCAGGGGGCTCTCTCCAGGAGCTGTGAATCTCAGCATCAGGAGGGAAAAGGATTCTGATAGCCCTGCCCGCTCAGCTGCCCTCAACTCCTGAATAGCCACCAGGCCCACTCTAGCCCCCTAGCAGGCTGCCATGGAAAGCTGCTTCCATCAGTGTTTTCTCATCCTACCTAGGCAGGCCATAGAGGCATCATCCTGCAAAAGCACAGGGTGGGGTGGGGAGGGAACAGGCAAGAGTGGATTGTTTGCAAAGGGGCCCCTGGAATGAGTGCTGGGAGCCCAGCCCAACCCATCAGGCCCCATTTACATCCAGCTGAGCTGCTGCCACTGGTCAGGGTGAGGAGGAGCTGCCTCTGCTGTCCTCTTCCACCGCCCCAGGTATAAACACAGCCCCTGGCATCAACTTAGGGCTGGAAGAGGAAAGACTTGTTCTTCTGACTCAGTGTTTCTCAACTGTGGCTGCACATTAGAGTCATTTGGGTGCTTTTAAAAGTCACCATGTCCTGACCAATTAAATCAGGATTTCCAGGGACACGGCTCAGGCATGTGTGATGTTTCAAGCTCCCAGGTGATTCTGATGGGTAGAGACTGGAGCCAGGTGCTCTCACTAGAGAACCCCCCTACTCCCCACTGTCCCCGGGGCCTGGATGCAGGGGTGAGATGTCTGCAGACCGTGGTTTCAGTGCTACTGTTTTCCTGATTCTCTGCAGGAAGGGCCCTGTAGAAGCAAAGCCAGAGTGCCAGGAGACAGAAACGAAGCCAGCGCCAGCTGAAGTCAAGACGGTCCCCAATGATGCCACACAGACAAAGGAGAATGAGAGCAAAGCATGATGGGTGACAAGAACCGAGCAAAGATCAAAATCAAAAGTGACACAGCAGCTTCACCAGAGCATTTCCAACACTGCAGACACACAGACACACACACACGCACGCACGCACGCACGCACACACACCTCTCATTTCTCTAGTGTCTTTTGCCTTTAAAAAAAACTAAACAGATAAAACATGGGAATCTCCTTTTTGTAGGTTTATAGAAAGGGTCCCTTTGTTGCGCACTCACTTGTAAGAAAATAAGACAAAAAGGTTAAACCCACAGCCAAACTAGGACACTCCGTTCCCTGAAACCATTTAAAAATCAGACAAAAGGACCCCAAATTAAGGATGTAGGAAGCTCAGAAACAAAATCTAGGTTCAGGAAGACCACACTTGGTGTTACCTGATTGACACAGACCAGTTTCAGAGAAATACTTTCAGGCACTAAGACTAATCGAATGAACAAAGTCCACAGTTTATTTTTATACTTTCAGTCAAGTTTGAACTCTGTAAAACCTCATAATAAGTTATAATTTCTGTTCACTTTGTATTTGTTCAGTATGCAAAGTGTGTCACCCTTTCTAGCTGAATTCAATTCCCATGTAGACTCTTATTTTGTAGGAAGAATGCCAAATTGCAGCTTCTGGGGGTAGATCTCAATTTGCAGTATTCAGACTTCTTTTTCTTTCTTTTACGTTCTTCTTTTTTTCCTTTCTGCCAACTTTGTTTTCCAGTGTTTACAAGATGACAAATGTTCGACTTTGGTTGTGTTTAAATGTCCATGTAAAATAGCTGCCTTTTGTTTTTTAAGGTAACAAATACCACCTAGAGGTAGGTAGGATCATCACACGCTTGCTTTAGCACAGGACAACTTTACAAAACATGATGGTTTACAGTCGCTCTTCCTCTCTTTTCTGATCTGCCGTTTTTGCCTGGGTCCCACTCGGGTGAAAATCCATCTCATTCCGGAATGGTTTTGCTTTTTTAATTTTTGGTTATTTTTGTGTTTCTTTGGGGGTTAGACCACTTTCTGATTAGCCGCCACCTGCCTGCATCTGTGAAAAGGAATCTGCTCCCAGGCGTTGTCACCCTTCTTTTGAAGGACTCCTTAGGCTTTGTTGAATGAAGCAGAGAAGATTGTATAGTTGGGGCTGGTCTTGGTGAACACACATTATTACCCCAAACATCCCCTTTGTGTAGAAAGCCAAATAAAATATATACATACCATTTCCTTTTGAGCCCAGAATCTAGATTTGAGCGGAAGAGCATGTGTGCTTCAGGGAATTAGTGTCTTTTTTTGGAAATCTGTTGAAGTAAAGTAACATCGGCCTTCTGTTCACTTAGGCAGCATTTCTAGAAACAAAAGAAAAAAGAAACAACCTACTGTCTGGAGTCATAACACAACTTTCCTGGATTGGAAATCAAGTGGGGGAAAAAAATACAGAAACTTTAAGGGGGATGGGAGGGGGGAGAAGGGAAAAGCCAGCCCTTTGTATAGAAATTTTGCTTTTTTTTTTTCCTCATTCTACTTTAGAACTGCAAGCTTGTGCACTGTGGATGCGTGAATATTTTAGTGTGAAACGTGTTTTTGTCATAGTATTGAAATAAAACTTCAACATAGTTTGGTTGTGGAAGGTATAGCAGATAGTTCAGAAAAATATTCAGGAAACAAAAATCACTCTTAAAAGGAATCGAAGCCTTTAAACAAAAAAAATGAAATACAAATGATGATGATGATGATGACGCTAAGTAAACAGAAATCAGTCCTCCGCATGCGCTCCTCTCCCAAGGTACAAAGCAGCAAGAGGTTAGGGTGACAAGGCTGCCTCTGGGGCCCTTCTCTGGGCCACTCCCCCCAATGTTCTGACACTTCTGCAGTCTGATCAGTGGCAATGCTAGATTATAATTTCAAACTGTGAAGAATAACGGTCTCGTCATTTGCTCAATGTGGGGTTATTTTGGATTTTCTCAGCTCCTGGGGATGGAAATGGAGGATCCCAGACCACACAGCCTTGGCCCCTTTGAATCAAGGGCCTGCACAGATCTCTGGTTCAAATGCACAGGCCCTCAGGATAAAGGAACATGAAGACAGATCTTGGAGCGCACAGTAGAATGTGAGAGCCTGGGTGTCTGAGACTGGGAGGGCCCAGCAGTGAGGGGCAGGCTCTTCCGGTCACCAGGCTGTTCAGTGGACTCAGTTCCTCATCTTGTAATGTCAGTGGCTTTGCTACATCAGGCCAAGCCCATGCCGTACCTTGTCAAGACTGTCAAAGTGGTTAGGCCAACTGATTTTGGTTCCGATGGTTCCTATGTTTAGGAAGAAACAGGTCAGCCCTCAGATTACCTGGTCCAGGGCAACTGACCCCCTAGAACCCTGGCTCTGCCATTAGCTAGGACCTAAGACTCTGCCCACACTTTGGTCTGTTCTCTCCTATTACATGTAGGTTTGTCCCAGCATGCAAGAGTTTTCCTTTTTTAAAAAAAATTTTAAAAAATAGCAATGCTTTCTCTAAAATCAAAGAGGGAGTCATTTTATTCCAAGATGTTCTATCTTTTATGTTAAGAGATCAAAGCTTATAATTTTCTTTTTTTTTAATTTTTGAAGGAGGGATCAACTCCACCAGTTTCCAATGTCTGTGTGTCTATGTGTGTATGTGCCATACATATGTATTCACATGAAGACCGGCATGGCCAAGTTCCGCTGGAGAGGCACTCAAGTGTGATGAGCAGGGCCTCTGGACCCTGCAGGGCTGTGGTGTATATAGTGCAGCTTTGGAAGTGGAACTCTATTTTCACACTTTTCTATGGAGCCTTCCGAGTCCCAGGTTTTCACTCAAGGCTGTCTGTCTGGATGGTGGTTTTCAGACCTCCATTAACATCCCTACCCAGCATTCTGTACTTCGGGGGCCTTCTCTCTTGTTATAAAACTTTTTACCAAGTGAAACATCGATACCACCTTTGTTTCCATTCTCACTGGTGTAAATACTGAGTACTAACTGAGAATTTTGACTCTGCATTCTGTCAGAATACTTGTGTTCAATAAAAATTGAAAGAAAAGAAGCTATTATGGTCATACCGTGATTTATTTTAATGCAGTGAGAGTCTGTCCTGTGCATCAAATGTGGACATGCATGTGGTAGTTTCTTTTGGACCTTGTGTGTGAGGATGGTTAGTGAAGTCTCTGTCTTGAGTTCACGTGACTTGAATGATGCTTTCTGTATTTTTTCTCACAGATTGACAGATGAGAGTCCTCATTTAGAAGGGGCAGACATCAGATTCAGAAAGATTGCCTTCAAACCCTGGTTCTGCCCCTCCCTGGTTGACCTTGAAAGAGTTGCTTAACCTCCCCAAGGTTCAGTTTCCTTTTCTGACATACAGGAAGTACCAAGCGAAGAGAGTTAGGGTGCTGGTTGATGAATAAAACGATGAAGGTCTTGTGTCTGCTTTCTCAGCACACAGTAGGAACTCACGTGGTGGGAGTTAGTGCTTTTGGCATCCCTGGTGTGTGATACCATCAGACCTAACTGTAGTAACAGTCAACACCTGAGCTTCGAGATTTCAGCAATAAGGTAATCCCATGAGGCTTATTCTAAAATAAGTAATATCTCCTCTTACTGCTTTGGCCTATCTCTCGGCATTCGGAGCCATCATTCAGCCCTAGAGTTTATTATGTCTCTGAGCTAGACAAAGAGTGAAGAAAACTTTGCGTCAGTTGAGCATTCTCTTACGTATGCTGCTGTATGTCTGTGTCTGAAAGAAGCAGCTACTAGAATTGGAATTGTCCACTAGGCTGTGGAATTGGGAGTTCCTGGAGGAAAACTGGCTGTACAGCCAAGGCTAGGGTAAAGCAAGGGAGAAACCCAGGGCACAAAATGTAAGGAGTTGCCCCGTCTCGGGGCTGACCGTGCACTTACACGAATCTGAGAGCGATACGTCCTTCCATTTTGCCTCACTCGCCTATAATAATGACACAGAGCCACACGCATCTATGTGATTTGCTTTGCCACAGATTTCAGCTGCATATGACAGGCTAAGGCTAAAACACATGTTTTACAGGATTTGGAGAAAGCATGAAATGATGACCCTCTCCATTGATCCGTGAAAGCTTGCTTTCAGAGCCTTCCTCCTTTGGGCTAGTTTCCTCTCGTTCAGCCTTGGGATACGGCAGTGAGCAAGGCAGCTCTCTCTCATGCAAGTTACATTCATGCCTGGGAGTGGGGCAGACAATAGACACATAAACATCCAATGTGCTGTGGCGGTTCTCCTTTTCTTCCTTCCAGGCACATGGTGGGATTACACTTCTCCCCTCACTTAAATGTAGGTGTGGCCAGATGACTTGCTTCAGTAAATGGAATATGAGCAGAAGTAGTGTGTGTCACCTCTAGGCAGAGACAGTGTTTTGCCCCTTTCCCCCACACCTCCTGCAGGAATCAGCAGTGCTTCAGGTGGTGGAAGTACCATCACCTGGGCCCAGAGTGAGGGATGTGAACAGGTGCTCCATGATGGACATGGAGTGTAAGAGAGGGATGAGCCAGTGGTTGTTGGTAAATGTTTAATGGCCAGCTCTCCAAGGGAAAAGGGCAACGTGTGTGTGCACACATGTATGTGTTTACTTATAAAGGATGCAATAGACAAATAATAAACTATACAGTATTCTACACTGAAGTTGCTATAGAATGCTTTGGTTTATTTTTTGCTGGTCTTGTATCCATAATCAGCCTATGGTTCCCGTTCATAAAGGGCTATAGTTCGAACCTGCAGGTTGGCTATGTTTATTTATGTTAATAAATAAGATGAAACAATAAAGACATACATAATAAATTCACTCATCCATCTATGGTGTGAGTGGCTTCTTTGTTGAATTGGGGGTAAGTTTTTTAATACTAGAGAATTTCTGCCTCAATTTTTTGGCGCTGTTCGCTCACAGCGTAACAGCTGCAGACATGGCACACTTGTAGGTTTAATCTGCATCATAAAATATTTCCCCATTACTTTCATAAGTCTAGACAAGCACTAAAAAAAATAAATCAAACCCTGATTTGTAGCATTTACTGATTTCAGCAGTGTGTAAATAACTCTCAACATGTTTGATTTCAATATGGCATCACCAGACGAGGAATTAGGTAGAGATACATAGTAGCATGTCATTATATAATACTGTGTTTCCACCATGCAGATACAATAGACATAACATCAAGTGCATAGATAATAGTATGTAGTAATAATAAAATGTTTAATATATTGATAATAGTAAAATAAGTAGTAATATAATCAAGAAGGGATGCATTTTGAGTACTTATTGCCTTTGGTTTTAATATAATTAATCATAACTTTTATATAATTTAGCTTTTTATAAATTATATATGTCTGTGTAACAACTGGCTCTCAAATTTCCTGAAAAGATAGCAGTTGGCTCTCTGGAGCCACTACAAGCTGGCTCCAGCATATCACTGTAAAACCCTTTATATTATGAACCACTTACATTTGGGATTTGTAACCTTACCATTATTTAGCCTATCATGACTAACTCAGAGAATGGTTAAGTGCAGAGGAGAACAATATATCCAGGTGAAGGGGTTATGGGTATTATTTTATGTAGGGCAGTCAGAGTAGTACTCTCTGAAAACGTGACATTTGAGCAGTGACCTGAAAGAAATAAGGAACTGAACTATATAAATATCTGAAGGAAAATATGTCAGGCAGAGAGAACAGCATGTGCAGAGGTCCTGAGGCAGGAACTTGGCTAGTGTCTTGGAGGAAGAACAAGAGCCTAGTGTGGCTGGAACAGAAAGCAAGAGATGGGGCAGGGCAGAGAGTGAAGAAATAGGAGAGGACTCACAAGTATCTATGAGCTAGATCGCATAGGGTCTTTAGACTATTGTTAGAATTTTGCCTTTTCTTCAGGTGGGATGGAAAGCCAAGGGATGTTTTGGGGCAGAAGCCTGATGTGACTTGAGTATTAAAATGAGCCCTCTGGCAGCTGGGTGGTTAACAGATTACAGGAGGGCAAGAGCAGATGTAAGGATACCAATGAGGAGGCGATGATCCGGAGGCAACAGGATGATGTGCTTGCAGCAAGCTGCTTCTGGTGGAAGGGTGAGCAGTGGCCAGCTCTGGACATGTACTGAAGGTAAAGCCCGCAAGATTGGTTAATAGATGGGATGTGGGGTTCTAAAGAGGAATCACCGATGACTTCCAGATTTTGAGTCTACACATTTGAAAGGATGGACTTGCCATTTACTTTCTAAAGGGAGTGCACAAGAAACAGATTTGGACAATGGAATGTTTGTCTCTGGACACTTTAAGTCAGATATCTGTGAACACCTGAGCAGAGATTTTTGAGTAGGCTACAGTTTGAGAGGTCCAGACTGAAGATTGACATAGGAGCTGTCCACATAGTGCTTGTACTTCAAACTCTGGGACTTGGAGAGATCACCGTGAGATCTCACAAAGTATAAAGATTAAATAGAGAAAAGAACTAAGCAGGGGACCCAGAAAGGAAAATGCATAAGGAGTTCCATCTCAAGGAGAATTGTCAGAAATTCCTACTACACCATTTGCACCCTCATCTTGGAGGACAAGGTCTGGAGAGGCAATGACTCTGTGTCTCCTTTCCAGGGTGACCCCCTCTTCCCAGTCCCTTAACAGAACTCGCATCTACATGTCCTGTTGGCTGGAAGCCATGGGTATACTCTGGAGTCTAGAAAATAAATTTGACTTGTAGCTAGAAAAAGATTTCCTGGGATCCGTGTCACCCTGGGTGCTTCCGTGATCGCTGTTACTCTGGTGAGTGTTCCCCATTGCTTTCCAGGCCCTCCTATCCCCCTCACTGGACTTAATCCTGGTGCTACTGGGGCAGGCAGAGTAGGGCGCCTCTTAGTGTTGGAGTGGAGAGTCACCCTAGCATTGCCAGTGAAAGCAAGGTACCTATACATCCCTCCAGGTGAAGGTCTCATATACGCTGAGCTTGGATGGTAGAAGCTAGATGAAGGGAGTCTGCATTAGATTGTACCTGCTGGGCTCCAATTCACTGCCCTCACTCTGGACAGAATGACCTGTGCGGAATGGGAATCTCATGCCATTTCTGGCTGCCCCCAACAAGATCTTCAATGGCTCCCAATGACCCTCAGGAGAGAATGCAGGCTTTTTAACAAGTCTAACACCACCCATCTTGGTCAGGTCTTGCTTACTGCTCCAGCCCCAGTTCTAGTACTCCTAAAACTTGTACCTATGCTCCAGCCCTGCTGAACTACTGTGGGTCCTAAAATGATCCACATTCTCTCCCACCTCCCTGAGTTTACACGAATTGTTTCATTTTGCTTCAATGCCTGTAATTGTTAAACACATTTGACTATATTCTAAAGATGAACACAGTTTACACTAGCTTTTTTTTCATGTTTTAGCCTTTTATTTTGAGACAATTTTTTACTCACAGAATATTTGCAAAAATCGTACAGAATTCCCATATACCTTCCATCCACGTTAACCTGTTAACATCTTACATAACTATATTATTAACGATCAAATCTAGAAAGTTAACATTGATACAATTATATTAACTAAATGACCATATTCAAATATCACCAGTGTTTTCACAAGTGTCCATTTTCTGTTCTAGGATACAATTCAGAGTAACATATTGTATTTAGATATCACATTTCTTTAATCTCCAGTTTGTGACAGTTACTGAGACTTTTTCATTAACGGTATTTCCTAAGCAGAGCTCAGTTGGCTGAGTCTAGACTAGATTGGGGTAAAGGAAGCACAGGCATTTCGTCTGTCCAGAGACTCAGGAAGGCCTGGGGCTTCTTATGTTCCTGACACATTTTTGTGGGAGTCCATATGTGCTCTCATCTCAAGGGGTAAGTCAGGGGTGGCTGGCTGACAACTGGAACTCTTGGGAAAAGGGTCATATGGTCTTGAGAGGAGCAGGGTGATGGTCGTGGGATGTGGGACCAGTAGTGGTGGAAGCAGAGATTCTTAGGGATAGCAGGCTAGAGCTTGGCATGCTATTCAGGAAAATATTCTCCCAGGCATGGCAACACATGTCCAGTACTTTGCACTATGCTTTTGATTCATTGAATATTCCTGGAAGCTTGTAGAAGCTCCGTGGGTCGTGGCAACACACACGTCTGTGCTAGGGCAATCACCATGGCATAGCTTGTATGCAGAACTAAGCATTAGGGTTTATTTACTTTTGCCATTTCCCTACCAGTCTGACTTGTTCTCAAGCAATGCTAAGGAAAGAAAGGCAGGGTGAAACACAGCTGCTTTCTCTATTAGATGTGGTCATGTAATAAAAGATTCTAAAGGATGGAAAGCAGATAGAGGTACATCCACGCAGAGAAAGCGCAGTTCCGTTCCTCTTCTCCCTCCTAAATTATTCTGCCAGGTTCTAGGATTCCCATAAGACAATCCACAAACTTCCCTATGCTTTCAGCTTCCCTGTCAATGTGTCTGCATCATCTTTCCTTACTTGGGTCTCCTCTTCTCCAGACACTGATTCCTGGACCCTCCTACTTATTCTGAACCCTGAGTGCCCCGGGATCTGGGTGCAGGGGCTGTGTCTTACTTTGCTCCTGATTGTCACCCCCAGACTATCATTCCCTCACCTCATTGCCAGGCTGATGTTCCACTGAGGCTCGTGCCATTGGGTCCACTAGGCTGTCACTGCCAAGTGCAGAATCCCTAACATGCACTTACTCATGAAGACTTTAACCTTTAGCCCATGGTCCTCCTCTTTCCTGAAGGTCCACCATCATCCTCAGTGACTTCAGGACATTATAGAGGCACCCCCCTCCAACACATAGTCCCTCAGCTTGACCTCCTCATCTCCAATGACCTTCCTCTTCACTCCACTTAAGCCACCTTTTCTCTTAGCCAAATGCTGGGCCGATCATTACTCCAACCATGCCATTTACCTAAGTCACAGTACAGAGTCCCCACTCTCCAACACTCCCTTGGATCCATGTAGCTCACTCACCCAGCTACTCTCATACGTCAGTTCTTTGTCCTTACTCAGGCCCCTAGTTATTGACTCCTAGGTTTTCCTCCATTTGCCATATCCTCCCTTCACCTCCCTCCATATCCAGCTTCAATTCCCTGGTCTAGCATGGCAACCACACAGTCAATGATATCAGGAACTTCCTTGCCTCAATGCTCTCACATTGCATCTGTCCTGTAGAACCCTAGCCCTGGAAAATCACCTGACTGTCATCTCTTTACTTCCACCTGGTCAGCTAGGTGCTATTCGAGAGAAACCACATGACCAGGCTCATTAGTAGCAATATTGAAGGTCACTCTCCACAGGGTCCTCAGCACTGCCTGGCAGTCCTACTGACATTTCTCAGCAACTCGTTCAGTTCTCCTCTACAAAAATGTCTTCACTTTCTCAAATCATTTCATCCCTCAGCCACCTCTTTCACCTCAGCTAGCCGTCTTGCTTCCTTCCTGCAATGAAAAAGCGAAGTTACCAGAAAGGAACGGCCTTCATTACTGACACCAAATCTACACACCTACCTGAATTCAGGTTGTCCTTTCTTCCTTTGCCCCTGTTATAACAGAAGCAGTATCTCCCCTTTCTAAAGCCAATTCCTTTCCCTGGGCCCTGGCCTTTGTCTTCTACTTCAATGAGTTCCTTCTCATCCTTTCCATATCCCTTCCAAGGTTTATTGAGCACCTTGCCAAGGCCAGGAGCTGTTCTAGGTGCTGAGGAAGCAAAGATCACCCTCATAGAGCTTACGTTCTAAATAACTATATACAATAAGCCAATGATGACAAGTGCTGCAAAGAGGCAGACGCATATGAGACAAAGGGGTAACTCAGGAGCAGGAGCTGCCATTTTACATGGGACAATTAGGGAAGGCTTCTCTGAAGCAGCATTTAAGCCAAGACCTAAAATCAGAAGGGAGCTTGAGTTCCAAGTACTTAGAGACCTTCTCTGCTGGCTCCTTCAAACACATGTGGTAGGTAAGACTCTCAATGAATATGAAGTGCTGTTTTTTCTACCATTGAACTTAACTTCTTCTTCAACCTGCCATTCTATGCAGTGGTAAAAATTTAATCTCCATCAAATTAGGGTCTGTCTGATCCTCAACCCTCTTAATATTGCAGATGAGATGCCTTAATGACCTCTCCAAGCCCATCTCACTGTTCTCTCGTCACACTCTACTTGCTGTACACAGTGAAATGATGGTATTTCCTGGGCTATGCCAGGCAATTTCTCATCTCTGTGTTTCCACAGGCGCAAACGCTTCTTGTTTTCCCTGGAAGTCCCTCTAGCACCCTCCAATGCCTGCACCAATCCTTGACTTTTACTCCATCCTCAGGTCTTAGCTCAAATATCTTAGTTCAAAGGCTCGGGTAAGCCTTTCCTGTCACCTGATCCAGGTCGCATTCTGCTGTTCTGTGTCCTGTTGACGGCCAATATACAGCTGGCCTACACCTGTGTGGTTGAATCGGGTTATTAAAATATTGAAATGCTTCTTTGCTGTTATAAGTAGCTGCTGTCACCACAGCCCCTCACAAGGAATTTGTAGGTGGCTCTACCTGGCCCAGAGGGGATCTCCAGGGCTTTGCTCCAGTGCTATGGCTGGTGTTCGCAGAATATAGTATGTAAATATTTTTAACTCATTCTAAGACCTCACGCTTTGTTTAAACTCTGATTTGTTTCTGTTTCTTATTGACCTCTGAACTCCTCTAGGTCAAGTTCTCTTTCTGTCTTCATCGCCACTTTATCCCAGCATTGCATACAGTACCTACCACAAAGTCAGGACTTGATATTTATCAGTCTCATGAATGACAGAGTGCATGAGTGACATGATTACACATACATACCAGCCATGGTGACCTGCCCATGTTCATCTGCGCATGCATCTGTGTGTGCGCAAACAGGGTCTACAACTGGCTAAGAAGACGCCTTTGACAACCACACAGCAGTGTCCGCTGCCGAGTACCCTGGAGGAAGTCCACACGTCCAGCCACAGGCTCACATGTGCCTAGAGAGGTTCTCTGCTCTGCCTTCCCTGCCCCTGGTCATGGGTCACCACCTCCTCCTTCCTCCAGGCTGGTGGCAATGTCCAGCCAGTGAGCAGAACCTTCGTGATGGGGAACAGCTGGGAAGACTTGAGTTAGAGGACCCTGTAAAACAGGAGCATTGCTACTGGGTCTACCTGTGTCTCTCTCAAAGCTGTGGTTATCTGAGGCCCAAGGCAGACCATGCAAAGCCTTGGAGCCTCCTTCCTTGGAGTCTCCTCTCTAAGGGGGCAAATCTCTGAGTTGAAAGGCTGAGGAAGAGCAAATAGGAGGCAGGGTGTGATCTAGGAAGGGTCTGCTGGTTTCCAGGTCTAGGTGTCAGCGACCTGGGACAGCACTGTGCTGTTTCTCTTCCTGAGCAGCTGAGCTAGCAACCCCAGCTCAGAGCATGATAACCCACAGAGAATCTATCTGTTTACAGTGCTTCCCATGGGGATGGCCATCCACAGTCTGTTGGAAAGGTGGCTGTGAGCATGAGGAGCCAGGCTTGGAAGATCGCTCATGCCAACAGGTGATAAATCTTCACTAGGGAGTCTCAGTTTGGAATGCAGAAATTAGCCCACAAGTCCTTCTGTACTCCATGTCCTGATGCTGAAAGAGGAAAGAAAGCCAGTACTCTGAGACATGGAGAGGGTCTGTCATGGGCAGGCCCAGGCTGGGACGCAGCAGCAGCTCTCCTCCCCACCACACTTGGCCAAGCTCCTCCATCATCCCCTACACCACCCTTCTGAGTCTCCCAAGGCACTGTTTAAACTGCACATCCATGGACCCCAGCCTCAGAGACCCACACCTTGGCTACGGCATGGGACCTGGAAGCCATGCCACAGTGTGATGACTCGGGTCTGAGCAGGAACATTCCATTGCATGTGGTCTTTAGACCACACATGGAGAAACACAGGCAGGTGTGCGGCTGGGGAACGTCTCCACCGTGAAACGCCTGGCCTGAGGTCCTAGCACCATCCAACTGAGGGCTGGGGAAACTCCTCCAGGAGTTTCTGCGGTTCCATGTAGACAGACAGGAAATGCTGTAGACACGGCTATGTGTCTGGATGTCAGCAAGACACTTCCCAAAACTCAACACACTTCACCACACACACGGGACGGCAGTTAGCACCCCAACGGAGCTCAGCTCAGCTGTGTGGGGAAACAGCAGCTGAGATGACGTAATGCCACAGGGACAGATGGAAACTCCTGCACACGCTCAGAAAACCCAACCATGAAAGTGCACACTGACGGCGGTGGGGCTCAGCAGCGGAGAATATTTTAAATTGAAAAAAAAAAAAGACTCTGGGGTATAAATGGACTATAAACTCAATATGAGAGATGATATGGTACAGATGCTTAAAAATACTTGTGATATTGAAACTGACCGTTTGATTTATTTATATTTAACACTTCTATGACACTATGTCTGGCCTTTCTCTAGGCACTCTATAAATATTTATTCATTTAGCACTTAGAACAATTCTGAGATAGATACTATTATTAATTTCACCTTACAGATGAAGAAACCATGGCAAGAGAGTTTTGATCACTTGCTGAGAGTCACAGAGCTAGGAAGAAGCAGAGACAGGATTTGAACCCAGTCATGAGGTCTCCACAGGGAGCAATGTGTAAGCCAGCACTCTGCCCCACTGTGGTGCAGCCTCCAGCCCCCATGCTATACCCAAGGAGAAGTGGTGGCCAGGGGGCCCGTCCAGGGCAGAAGCACTGGAGGCTGAAGGAACTCATAGCCATGTCTGAGGAGGAGCGTGTAGAGGAGTTGGTATGTTTAACTTGGGGAAGAAACCGTGAAAGCAGGTGGGAGGGTGAAGGAAGAACATAGACTTGGAACAGCTGTCTTCACGTTTAGAAAGGCTGTTGTTTGGAAAAGAGGGTGGACTTAATATTTAATAATCCTGAGGGCTCAAGTAGAACAGACATTGTAGGGAAATCTGTTTTATGCATACAAAAAGCAAACCATTCTGTCTCTTGGAGTGGTCCTAAAAGTGGACAGTCAGTGCCCTTAAGGAGAGGCCAGGCAGCCACTCTTCAGGCCTGGGGAGAGGAGACTGATGCATCGATGCACAGACAACCCTGTTCCGATTCTAGATGCCTTTGATAGCAACAGCCCTGATATCCCACTGGGACCTGGAGCACTGAAGGCAGAGGAAGCAAATGGTCCACACAATCACAGCCATTGTTCCAGGTCACCTTCCAAGCACAGGCAGAGAGCTGAGTTGACAAAGGTCAGAATGCACAAAGGGGCTGGAGCACGCAGGACACGGTGTGCTGAGGAGCAGGAGGGGAGACTTTCCAGCGGCAAAGCCCACCTGCCCTTTAACCCCATTTTGCCCTCAGGGAAGACCCAAGTCCAAGCACAGTCGAAGATAAGAGAATGTGGCATTTTTAGTTACTCATGAGTTCAGTATTTAATAAGGTGACATGTTTACTGAGCACCTACTATGTCAGCACATACGCAAAGCAGGGATGAATATGTCCCTGTCCTGATGGAACTCAAGGTCCAGCACACCGGAAAGATCACAGGCTCCAAAAAGCAACGTATCTCTCATTGGAATCTAACCTCTGGTGCTTCCAAGTTGTGTGACATGGACAGAGTATTTAAACTCTCTGAGTATGCTTACTTCATCTCTACAACGAGAATTCCTACCTCATAGAAGTGTTTGAAGTTTCAAGAAGCCCTGTCCTTGGTACGTGAAACATCAGCATTAGTATTTATATTAGCCCTGATTCTTAGCTGCAAGCATCCCAAGTGATTCCGGCTGATTAAACAAAACAAGGAGTATATTGAAAGGACACTGAGTGATTCACACCATTGCGGGAGGCCGGGAGAACAAGCATTAAGGCCAAGCTTTCAAGAGTAGTGTCTGTTACAATGCTGAGCAATCAGTCTTATTGGAAAGCCACTGCCGTCCATGCCCCTCCCCCTCCCTTCAATACCACTTCTGGATCGAGAGCTTGACCCTCCAACTGCTACAACCAACTGCCCCTCCCCACCCCTGCCCCACGAGAGAAAGCCGGACGCCTCTGCAACCATCTTTGCCAGCAAAACGGGTACAGGAAAGAACCTCTCTCCTCCTTCAGTCTCACCTCCGGACTGAAGGCTCACATCGTTGAGTCTGTTGTGCAGCCTGGGTCTCACCGATGTCAGTGATGTAAAGCCTGGGAATGGAGGTCTCACCCTTCAACCATGTGGAGCTGGGACTCTGAAAGCCACAACATCCTCCAGTGGAGCAACGATGTTGGGCAAGTGCTAGGCAACATGGCAAATGTCCACTGGAGTCCCTGGCCCCGCCTGCTCACCAAATACACACCCAACCTCTTGCCAGTCCTGCAAACCCTTGGAGATGCCCAGACTGGCCAAAAGCCTCCCTTCCCCCTCCTTGTGACCCTGGCACAGCACTGAAGTCCTTTATATGTATCTAACCAGACATGAGTGCCCCCATCCCCAGCGTTAGGGACAGAATTCAGGTATGCACAGATGTGGGATCCCTGAGGCTCTCAGGGGAAACCCAGATGAGCGGCTCACACTGGCTGGGAAGGGCAGAGTGGGCTAAGACTGCCACCAAGTGGCCATGCTGAGAACCACAGGAAACCCGGCTTTTCCCCCAACCTGGCCACCCAAATGGAAAGCTGCTGCCTCCCCCTGGGGTCTGAAAATGAAGGCTGCTCCCCTCTGCTCCTGAATTCAGCCATCCACATCTGCTAAACTCCAAAGGCAATAATGAAATCTGGCATTGAGTTGCTATCCTACAGTTTATAAAGCGCTTCATAGAGTAAGAATAAGTACATGATAATATTAATTATTGTTGCAGCAACTTGCATTAATTGAGGGCTTGCTGCATACCAGAAACTTTAAAATATCATCTCTTAATCCTCACAAGTCTGTAGCAAACAAATGCATTTGCCCAGTGGATATCCATATTCCTTTCTTCTCTTAGCATTTCTATTTTTCTTGGAGAATGTTACTTCCACTCCTAGGACTTTCGTGGAAATGACTGGCAAGAAAGCAGCTCTGTTGGAACTCATAGAAAGCGAAGTCTTGAGCTTCCAGGTGCCAGCCTGAGGGAGGGAAAGGCTGCCTGAGGTTGAAACTAACACACAGGAAGAAGAGCAGATCTCAGCAGCATTGGAGTCCTGTGGACCAGCCGTGCCTGAAAAATGCCTGGGCTTTTCAATTCCCTGAACCAATATATTTCCCTTTACTGAAGTCAATCTGTGTGGATTTTTTTTACTTGAAATAAAAAAAATACCATTAATTGCTATGTAATTAGCACATGGAAGTAGGCTGTTGTAAGTAGTAGATCCAAAAACAGAGAATTGTATGTCAAGGTCGGGGGCATTTATTCGTTACCATGTGCCTCTCCCTGTTTGCTATAAACTGGATGCCGTTATTTACAATTCATTTGTTGAACTCCTACCCCCCAATCCTAACCCACAAGGACCTCTGGAAGGTGATTAGGTCATGAGGGTGAAGCCCTTGTTTAATGCCCTCATGAAAGAGACCCCAGAGAACTCACTCGCCCATTCCGCCATGTGAAGACACAGTGAGAAGAAGTTCTATGACCCAGGAAGTGGACCCTCGGCAGACACCACTTACTAGCTCCTTGATCTTGGACTTCCAGCCTTCCCAACTGTGAGAAATACATTTCTGTTGTTTATAAGCCACCCAGTCTATGGATTTTATCCTGAATGGACTAAGACACTGCTCTAGGTGCTAGAGATTCAGTGGGCACCAAAATGGATGTGATCCATGCTCCTGAGCTAACTTCCTGATAGAGAATGCCACCATAAACCATCGAAAACGCAGCAGCTCTACAGAGTACTGAGCACGGTGACGGGATAGGGTGAGGCCAAGTGTCTTCTTAAGGTTGCATGGGCAGGGGCCAGTGCAATGAGAATGTGCTCGTCTACATGTTTACTGGCAGCCACGTTTCCTAGACCCCCTTGTTTGTATGGCTCCAGTTAGAATTAGACAAAGGAAGAACTCATGTGCGATTTGAAGGCAGAAGGACATGGTGTCCATCATGCTCTTAAGGACTTGTCATGGTCTCCTGCAGTGACAGAGAAATGTGGAGGTGCTCAGAAGTCCTGCACGTTTTTGCTCTCCTCCACTCAAGTTCAGCTAATCATCAGTGTCCTTCTGACCAAGCTCAACCTCAGGTCCATTGCCAGATATGTGTCCACGGGACACACAGAGATCGTAGCCTCCTGTGGACCTCTTTACGAAATTCCCGTTCACACACATGTGGGGTGGCTCAGGTGAGCAAGGAAGCAGCAGCCATGGAAAGAGAACAAGTTCAAGATCTGTGTTGGAAGTAGGCTTGGCAAGTCTTGCTGGTAAATTGGATGGAAGATGTGTCTAAAAAGGGAATTCAGATGTCTCCTAGGCTTTCCCTTAAGCAAGAAAGTGAATGTTTGAGGCCATTTATTGAGATAGAAAAGAGCCTACCTAGGATTGGAAACAAGAGTTCTACTTTGGCAATTGTGGTAGGTTCAAAAAAAAAAGACACAATATTGTGGTAGATTGGGGGAAAAAGCTGGTCACACACACACATCCACAAATGTCCGCAGCAACTCTCAATCATAATCATAAACTTACATAAAGAATGCAAATGCAATGCAAAGATGTCTCTTTTTCCAGAAATTCACTTGAAAGTAAATTTCTGACTGGATGCTTCATCACCAGTGAATATTGTACTATTTCTTACAAGCAAGGACCTTCTCTCCCCTTCATCATCAGGATCAAAAGCAATGTCAGGAAATTAACATGGATACAATTCTGTTATTTAAGCTGCAGTTCTCATTCAAATTTCTCGTTGTTCCTCTGATGATCTTAAGGCAAAAGAAAAATAATCTTTGTGTGTTCAACATTCACCCCAGAAACACACCATTTTTTTTAGTTTCATGCCTCTCTAGTCTTCTACCAAGCTGGAAGATGAGTTCTTTTTTTGTTTGTCATGATCCTGACATTTTTGAAGAGTGCAGGCCATTTGTTTGTAGAATGTTCCTCAATTTTAGTTTGTCCAAAATTTTCTCACAATGAAATTCAGGTGCTGCTCTTTCACAGGAATGCCATGGAGCTGGTTCTGTTACTCTGGCTGCATCTTACGAAGTGGGCTGTGATTTCCAGCCTCCTGTGTCTGACGATGCCCACTTGGATCATTTCATTAAGGTGGTGTCTGCCAGGCTTTTTTGCCATGATGTCTCTCTTTTCCCCTCTTTGTAGTTAAAAAGCATTTGTTCATTGTTGTAGTATTAACATTAATTGAGGGCATGCTGTGTGTGGAGGGACCTTAAAACTTTGTACATATCCCATGCCCCATCAAACTTCCAATTGGTTGTTTATTTGAAGCAATATAGACTAGACTAGTGGTTTTCTCATTTTCAGTGGATTCTGTTAGTTTCATTATTTATTTTGATGTTCACATTGTCCCTGATCCAGTCACTCAGTGGGAGCCCATTCAATCTGGTTTCTGTATCTTTTTTACATGACCGTATCATTCTTGGAACACTTCATTCTTTTCTGACACAACAGAATGTTACATTCTCATCTTGTCCTTTTCTCTATGTCAGCCCCAGAAGCAGCCATTTCTCCACGAAGCCTAAGTTTCAAGAGATGCTGGTGTAGTGTACTGGTAGCTCCCAGGACTTCTCAGTGGAGAATTTGCTTTTGTGCATGCACAAGAACATGCATGTACCTTCCTCTTCCTCTCTCTCTCTTTTCTCCATCGCCAACTCTCCTTTCCAGTCCACCTCACCATGTGAACACCCTCCTCACCCTGTGTGGAGTTTAATGTCCCAGGCCAGGCCATGCCACTCCTCTATGGGAACACCCTTCTCCCAAAGCAGGACTATTTCCTGCCATAACTTCATCACTCTGCAGAAGCTCTGATACCCTGCATAGGGCCATCTTTCTGCCTAGAGGCCTTTCCTCACTTAGGCTTTGATGGCCCACACCAACCCTCCCCCCGACCCCATGCTGCATGGGCACTTTTCAGCCTCCTTCTGCTCTGACGCTCTGTGCCAGGCCTCAAATGGGTGCCCTCGCATGCCGCTTGTGCTGCGATTTCCACAGATTTTCCTCCTCCATTTCACCTCCATCCTCCACCCACACCTTCCTTACTGGGGCACTGCTTCACTCCTCCCTGCTGCCTCTCCCTGGGAATGTCTTCTCACCCTATTTGGCCTCAGACACCCTGCTTTGGGCTTCAACAGTCTGCCTGCCTCTAATGGCTTTAGCACTGAATTATTCAGGAAGAGAGGTGATAGGTAAAAGTCCTTTTAAAGTTTTAAGAAAGCTATTTTACTAGAGAAACTTCAAGTCTAAAAAAAATGGCTTGTGATTGCTAAAGCCCTAGGCCAATGTAGATTCCCTCACTCCAGCGCCACGGTTGCCCACACCCATACCAACAGGAAATTAGCTGCTAATGTGGGGCACAGACCCCAGAAAGGAGGAGTCCTCCAATGCCTTTCTCAGAAGAGAGCAAGGAGCAGAAGTGGCAAGGGCTGGCATTCCAGGGAGTGTGACAGGGCATCTGAATATCTGGAACTTTGCTGCGTAGAAAGCATCCTTGAGAATGAAGCCAGCAGAGAACAGCAGGGCTGAGCAGTGGTGGCATAACCTCAGCCCTGATAATACCATTCGAGACTAAGAATCTGACCACAACCAAAGCCAGATATAATTCCAGGATGTTCATTTCATTCCTTTCTTGTCTGTTTTTTTAAAAGACAAGGTCTTGCTGTGTTGCCCAGGCTGGACTCGAGCTCCTGGGCTCAAGCAATCCTCCTGCCTCAGCCTCCTGAGTAGCTGGGATCACAGGTGTGTACCATCATGCCCAGCTAATTCCTTTTTTAGGTTTAAGTGAGCTTACAATGGATCTGTTACTTTCATTAAAAGAGATCTGATACTTATTCCTTGGTGAGCAAATTTTCAGCCTTTTACATATGAGGAAACTAAGACTCAAAGAGGTTAAGTGACTTGCCTAACATCAAATGAATGATGTGATGGTTAGTTTAATGGGTCAATTCAGCTAGGCTCTAGTACCCAATTATTTAATCAAACACTGACCTAGGAGTTTCTGTGAAGGCATTTTGTAGATGAGGTTAACATCTGTCACCAATTTGCTTTAGGTAAAGGATATTACCCTCATCTAGTCAGTCGAAAGGCATTAAGAACAAAAACTGAGGTTTCCTGAAGAAGAAAAAATTTCTGCGTCAAGATTGCCTCAACCTCTACCTGAGTTTCCAGCCTGCTGACCCACCCTGTGGATTTTGGACTTGCCAGCACCACAATTGTGTGAGCCAATTCCTTAAAACATGCCTTTTATAGATATATAAATACATGGTGTATTATTTGTCCATCTGTATGCTGCTGATAAAGACTGGATAATTTATAAAGGAAAAGAGGTTTAATGGACCCACAGTTCCATGGGCTAGGGAGGCCTAACAATCACGGCAAAAGGCAAAAGGTACATCTTACATGGTGAGAGGCAAGAGGGAATGAATACCAAGCGAAAGGGAAACCCCTGATAAAACCATCAGGTCTCATGAGACTTATTCACTACCATGAGAATACTATGGGGGAAACTGACCCCTGATTCAATTATCTCCCACCAGGTCCCTCCCACAATACGTGGGAATTATGGGAGCTATAATTCAAGATGAGATTTGGGTGGGGACACAGACAAACCATATCACATGGATAGATGGATGGACAGATATAGATAGATAGATAGATAGATAGATAGATAGATAGATAGATAGATAGATAGATAGATTCTATTCTATTGGTTTTCTCTGAAGAGCCCTGATACAGATGGGACATGGCAGAATTAAAACTTCAATCCAGATTTATCTTACTCTAAGCCCAGAGCTCTTTATTTTTCACAGTGAAAGCTAGCTTAAGAAGAAGAGACACATACGTGTATGGATACATATGTGTATCCTACTGCCACAGGATCCCAGAAGTATGCTGATAATCTCACATCTTTATCCTCATCCTAAATGGTTCTTCCAAAGTCTAGATGGACAACTGTCTCCCCAGCATGATGAATTCAACCCACCAAAGCTCTTCATTAACCCTTTCTTCATCCCTCCTCCTCCTCCAACTCCTCCTCTTCTTCTAGAAGGGCAGGGTCATCCACTCATTTCCCTAAGCTGAATAGCTGGCATCATCATCAGAATCCTTCCTTTCTCTCCCTCCCCATTTCCAATTTGTCCATGTTTTCTATTGATTTTCTCTACTGAACATCTCTTGTATTCATCTCCCCCTTTCCAACCCGCAACTGCTGACGTGGTCTCTCAATGCCTTCCATCTGTGCTTTGCAATTGTATGCACTTCCTTGCCCATAGGCAAAGGCCTGGTGGCCGAGCACTGGCCACAACACTAAGAAGTCAGCAAGTGAGAGTTGAGTAAAGGACATGTGTGTATAGTCTGTGGAGCTGTCTCAACAAGGAATTGCACAGTCCAAGGCTACATCGATGCTCTGAGGCAGAGAGGCAGAGAAAAGGGATGGGGGTGTACAGGCAGTGAGGACCAGTCCAGGGAGACTCAAGGCAGAAGGTCTGGGGTCATTCCTCTGTCCATAGCCAGAGAGCCTCCACCTCGTCCTGGTTCTTTCTTATCTTCCTGTGGTGAGAATACTATACGGTGACTCACTTGCTTAGAACACATCAGTTGTTTACCTTCACCTACAGGACAAAATCTAAATCCTTGGAATGTCCCCCCTGCCTCCCTCTGTGCCTCACTGAGTGCAACTTCCCCTTGTATTATTCACTCTCAACAAGATGGAACTACTGATGACACTGTGCACCTGCACACCTGCTCTTCCCTCTCCTATGCTTGTGTCACACGCTGAAGCATGTATGCCATCTCACTTTCTCAGCAGGGAAGCTTATAGCCTGGGGCAAGGTCTGAGCCCTGAATGCAGGCTGCCTGGAGATAAACTCAGCGCTATTAGTGGAGCACAGCAGGAGAAAGGCTGGCCTCAGCAGGCAACCGCCTGGAAGCTAAGTGAGGGCTATCCCTACTGGCTTTCCTCTACTTCCCTGGTGACAGGGGCAGCCATAATCCCCTCTGGAATATGACCCCATTGACCTAAGAACCACTCCACCACCATTTCTCACAGTAGCCTGGGCAAGCCCTGTTCAAGGAGAGTCTGAGCTCAGCTGGGCCTAACCCTGCCCCCACCTGTTGGTATTTCTCTACCACCCCGGTAGCCAATCACAAAAGAAATAAACTCTTGGGAGCTTTTATGGCCCCACCCATCACCTGAGAAACACGAATACTTATCCTTGCGAAGGCCTGGCAAGCTTATATCCCCCTTCTACTATCACACCTGATGCTCTCTTAAAAGCACCTCCTGGCTGGAGGTCAACCAACTCCGGACATCACAACAACTCAAGACAGAATAACCCAGCTCCAGCTCCAAGGAAAGAGAAAACAACAGCTAATTCCACTGCCGGAAACAGCCTGGCTAATCAGTGATCCTGAATCTGTCCCCTTGACAACTTCAATGCTAGCATAACTAACATTTGGGAAAGCCAGCGGCCGGGCACGGTGGCTCATACCTGTAATCCCAGCACTTTGGGACGCTGAGGTGGGCAGATCATCTGAGGTCAGGAGTTTGAGACCAGCCTGACCAACATGGAGAAACCTTGTCTCTACTAAAACTACAAAATTAGCAGGGCGTGGTGCGCATGCCTGTAATCCCAGCTGCTCGGGAGGCTGAGGCAGGAGAATCGCTTGAACCTGGGAGGCAAAGATTGCAGTGAGCCGAGATCGCCCCGTTGCACTCCAGCCTGAGCAATAAGAGCGAAACATCATTTCAAAAACCAAAAAAGAAAAAAGAAAAAGAGAAAGCCAGCACACTAAACTCATCTACAGCCAAGGACTCTCTCAGAGTCTGTTTTACTCCCCTGCCACCTCCACCACAGCAGGTGCTGGTATCCCCATCATAGATGGCACAAACAAATGGAATTGCATCCCATGCTCATGGGTGGGTAGAGTCAATATTGTGAAAATGACCATACTGCCAAAAGCAGCCTGTAGATTCAACACAATCTCCATTGAAATGCCATCATCATTCTTCACATAACTAGAAAAAACAATCCTAAAATTCACATGAAACCCAAAAAGAGCACACATACCCAAAGCAAGACTAATTAAAAAGAACAAATCTGGAGGCATCATATTACCCAATTTCAAACTATACTATAAGCTCATAGTCACCAAAACAGCATGGTATTGGTATAAAAATAGGCATGTAGAACAATGGAACAGAATAGACAATTCAGAAATAAAGCCAAATAGTTATAGCCAACCGATCTTTGACAAAGCAAACAAAAACGTAAAGTGGGGAAAGGACACCCTGTTCAAGAAATGTCGCTGGGATAATTGTCTAGCCACATGTAAAAGAATAAAGTTGGATCCTCATCTCTCCCCTTATACAAATATCAACTTGGCCAGAGAGCGGTGGCTCACGCCTGTAATCCCAATACTTTGGGAGGCCGAGGCAGGTGGATCACAAGGTCAGGAGATCGAGACCATCCTGGCCAACATGGTGAAACCCTGTCTCTACTAAAAATACAAAAATTAGCTGAGCATGGTGGCGCGTGCCTGTAGTCCCAGCCACTCAGAAGGCTGAGGCAGGAGAATCACTTGAACCTGGGAGACGGAGGTTGCAGTGAGCCGAGATCACATCACTGCACTCCAGCCTGGCAACAAAGCAAGACTCCGTCTCTAAATAAATAAATAAGCAAATCAAGATGGATCAAAGACTTAAATCTAAGACCTGAAACCATAAAAATTATAGAAGATAACACTGAAAAAACTCTTCCAGACATTGGCTTAGGTAAAGAGTTCATGACCAAGAACCCAAAAGCAAATGCAACGATAACAAAGATAAATAAATGGAACTTAATAAACTAAAAAGCTTCTGCACAGCAAAAGAAATAACCCACAGAGTGGAAGAAAATATTCCCAAACTATGCATCTGACAAAGAACTCAGATCCAGAATCTACAAGGAACTCAAGTCAGCAAGAAAAAACAAATAATCCCATCAAAAAGTGGGCAAAAAGCATGAATACATTAAGAAGAATATCTTCTTCTCAAAAGAAGATATACAAATGGCCAACAAACACATGAAAAAATACTCAGCATCACTAGTTATCAGGGAAATACAAATTAAAACTACATTGAGATAGCACCTTACTCCTGCAAGAATTGCCATAATCAGGAAATTTAAAAAAAAAAATAGATGTTGGCGTAGATGTGGTAAAAAGTGAACACGTTTACACTGCTGGTGGAAAGTTAAACTAGTACAACAATTATGGAAAACAGTATGGAGATTCCTTAAAGAACTAAAATTATAACTAACATTTGACCCACTAATCCCACTACTGCGTATCTACCCAGAGGAAGAGAAGGCATTATATGAAAAAGATAATTGCACATGTATGTTTATAGCAGCACAATTCCCAATTGCAAAAATATGGAACCAGCCTAAAAGCCCATTAACCAATGAGTGAATTAAAAATAATTATACATATGTATGTATGTGTGTGTATATATATATACACACACATATGTCATAGAATACTACTCAGCCACAAAAGGGCACAAAATAATGGCATTTGCAGCAACCCGAATGGAGTCAGAGACCATTATTCTAAGGGAAGTTACTCAGGAATGGAAAGTTAAATATCATGTGTTCTCACTTGTAAGTGGGAGCTAAGCTGTGACGATGCAAAGGTGTAAGAATGATATAATGGGGCAGATGCTGTGGCTCATGCCTGTAATCCCAGCACTTTGGGAGGCTGAGGAGGAAGAATCAGTTGAGGTCAGGAGTTGGAGACCAGCCTGACCAATATGGTGAAACTCCATCTCTAATAAGAAAGAAAGGAAAGAACGAGAAAGAAAGAAAAAGAAAATTAGCCGGGTGTGGTGGGGGCACCTGTAGTCCCAGCTACTAGGGAGGCTGAGGGAGGAGAATTGCTTGAACCTGGGAGGTGGAGGGTGCAGTGAGCCCAGATCACGCCACTGCACTCCAGCCTGGGTGACAGAGTGAGACTCTGTCTCATAAAAAAGAGAATGATATAATAGACTTTGGTGACTTGTGAGGGAAGGTTGGGAGGGGCATGAGGTATAAAAGACTACACATTGGATACAATGTACACTGCTCAGGTGACATGTGCACTAAAATCTCAGAAATCTCCACTAAAGAAACTTTTTATGCAACCAAACACTACCTGTTCCCCAAAAACTATTGAAATTTTTTTTAAAAAACCTTTTATAAATAAGATTTTAAAACTGGAAAAAACAAACAAACAAACAATGAAACCAATGCTAAATTCTAGTGACAGGTTTTTAACAATAAAAATTTAATTTTGTTCCCAATCAAGTTCACAGACCCCCTGAATTCTATCCATGGACGCTTGGGAGGGGTCCCTGGACCCTAACTTAAGAACTCTCGGTGTAAAGGATGCAAGATGGTAGAGACATTCTAGGGCTGTGCAAAAGGATATCCAATTTGAGGAAGGGAAAGCCAGGTGAGGTAACATAGACTGTTCTTCACTGTGGTTCTGGAAGCTGGAAAGCACCAGTGTAAGTGATGAGAAGTGAAAGGGGTCCCAGGCTTTCCAATAATAAAAGACACAAAACAATCAATTTATTACATTTTTATCTGTCAGATTATTTCTCATCTTTTAGATTAGAACAAAATTTAGTGTGCTGATGAAGATACTGTGCAACCAGCACCCTCATGCATTGCTGGTTATAGTGCAAATTGGTACAAATTTGTACCAACCCATTGAGAAGCTATTTGGGAATACTAACAACCATAAAAGTTTGAAATCTTGATTGAGAAACCCATTTCTGAGAAGCTACCTGGAGAACATAATCTGAGATATATAAGAAGTTATACTTAGAGATGTTTGTTGCAGCAATATTTACATGAGCAAAACACATTAGAAACAACCAAAGCTCTAAAATGATAGCAAGTAGTCAAGTGAAGTAGAGTACATGAATAAATGCTATGCAATGTAGATATTAAATATTAGTAATGAAAACAATGCAATTGCCTGGTACATAATTACTAGAGGCAAGATATAGATATGTATTCCCTCTGAGCCCTGATTGTCTTGTCTATTAAAAGAAGGATAATAATACTATCTCCTAAGATTGTAACTTGGTTTCATAGGATAATGTTTTAAACTCCTAATAAAGAGCCTGAGACATCAAGGGAGCTCAGAATGTGTCAGCTAGTATTATTGTAATAATGACATTATGCCATGCCAATGATGTAAAACAAAATCATAGGCAAGGCTGGTTATATCACTGCAAAAATACGTAGAAAAAAGACTAAAAGGAAATACAACAAAATGTTCATAGTGCTGTTGGAGTAAAGAGGTTGTGAAAATTTTCTGTCTTTCTCTATATTCTAAGTTTTAATTACATGCTTTTAATATACTCAAACTGTTGATATAAAAGAAGCAAAGATGTGTTCTAGAAATAAATATATTAACCTTTCATTGCAATTGAGATGGGACCTATACCAGGGCAGCAAGTAACTCTGGACTCATATAATTCTGTGTGCCTTTCTCGTCCCGACAACCTTGGAGGCAAAAAACAAAAACAAAAAAACCTCACTGCACAAAGCTAATGCATCACAATTGTCCCTTCCCTTCCCTTCCTTTCACTTTCTTTATCTTCTCTTTTTCTCCCTCCCTCCCTCCCTCCCTCCATTCCTTTCTTCCTTCCTTCCTTCTGAGATGGGGTCTCACTCTGTTATCCAGGCTGGAGCGCAGTAGTATGATCATGGCTCAATGCAGCCTCAAACTCTTGAGCACAAGTGATCCTCTTGATTAGCTAAAACTACAGGCACATGTCACCATGCCTGGCTAATTTTTTTCTAAATCTTCTAGCGATGAAATCTTGCTGTGTTGCCCAGGCTGGTCTTGACCTCCTGGCTTTAAGCAATCCTCCTGCCTCAGCCTCCCAAAGTTCTGGGATTACCGGCATGACCCACTGTGCCTGGCTCTGTCTTTATAATTTCTGAGTGATATGAATTACCCCTAAATGAATGAACAAGTACCCTAAGTAAATGATGAATAAGTGTTAAACATTCTCTGGAGCCTAAATTGTTGACATCATTTAATTCACTATTCAGACAAGTGATCACAGCAGCAGTAGCAATCAGAGGCGGCTAGCCAGGTACGAGACATATAGTAGGTACTCAGCAAACATTAAATAAATGCATGAACAGCTTGCTCACGGGTCTTGGCCTTTCTCTGCCACTGTGGTTGTCCGGGCACAGCCAGCCTGCCACACGGTGGCAGTGCTGTTCCACACTAGTCAGGGTTGGTGGCACCAGTTCCACCCAGCACTGAATGCCCAACGCTTTTCCTTTTCAAGCGGAGAAGTACTATGATCCCCAGAAAGAATCCAAAGACGTCATTGGTGGAGACACCCTGCCTTTCTTAATGGAGTGGGGACCACGCCCCTCCAACTGTAGGTGCATCCTTCACCTTTGCAAGGGTCGGCCAGCCTGTGAAGTGGAGGGAGCAGCCTGTAAGGAGGTCTCCACATCTGCGAGGCCCAGAGGCTCCTGGAGTGGTCACTGACGGCAAGAGTTTCAAACAGGGCTCTCTCAAGAAAGGACATCCTGAGGCAGTGTGGTTAGGGGTTAGCTTGATCTCCGGTGGGACACAGACAAGTGCTCACATCTTAGTTCAGCCTCTGACAGATCACTTACCCTCTATCACCGAATTTTCTTGTCTCTGAAATAGAAATAAGACCTTGTAAGGCCATCAAGAGCTTTAAACTAAATACTGCATATAAAGGACTAAGCACAACGCCGAGAGCATCGCAGCTCAGTGAGGGCTAGTCACTATCGTTACGTTGTTGTTGTTGTTAATCATTGTGGTGTCATTCATTAAGTATAGAAATCTCAAAAAGACTCTCAGGCCCCGTGGCCACACAGTCTAAGTCTACCTGGATCCTGAAATTATTTCTACATCTATGGTATAATATTGGCTTTTTTGTTTGTTTGTTTGTTTGTTAAGGCAAGAGGCAAGAATGCTACCTTTTTTTTTTTTTAAACAAAAAGACATAGGTTTTGGAAAAAAATCAAATGTGACTTTTGAATTCTCTTTAGGGAGAAAAGAGACAGTGCTAAACTCCTCGGCTTTCTGCTTCTCTAAATCTTGAAGCCAAAGTTATCAAGTCAATTGCAGCCCCAGCATCCATGCTGAGGGTTTTTGTCTAATGGGCCATTTTTTTGTAGTTTGGTTCCTGGATTGAGATTGACCTTGTCTACACCATTTGCTCTCAGCAGGCAAAGGTGGGATCTCTTTATTCCTCGTGCAGTTGTCCTCAGAAGAAAAAAAAAATCATCTCTCCTAAGCTTTTAAAGTATGGTTGATGAGAAAAAACAGAGAGATAAAGACAGCAAAGACAATTATTTACGCTAAAGAGAGAGCAAAGTAAAAGAGAGGGGAGACAGCTTATACAATCTCCAAGTCTCAGATTTACTGCAGAGCAAAAGGTGGACAAATGTTCTCCCATCTTAACGGAGGACATAAAGCAAAAGTAAAACTTAAGTACCACACAATGGATTTAGATCAGGTGGAAGTAGTGGTTGTGAAAGGATGATTCATAAAGGTTCTCTAGGAGAAATCGATTTGAAATGCAAGTCAGCAACACTTTGAAAGTCTGTTTCCCTCTGTGTGTTTGAATATATATGAAAATGCACAGACATTGACATTTAAAATGTAAATCACAACAATCATTACTTACATATTCTCATATGCAGGGTCCCTAGATTTTTGTCATTTTAACAACTGAAAAACAAGTGGTCTGAGTGGCTGTATTAGACGTGATGGGCAACATTATGCTGTGGTAACAAAGAAGCCCCAAGGTTTTATGGATTATAACAAGAAAGGTCTATTGCTCACTCATTCTACTTACCCATCAAAGGTAGACAGGCATCTGCACTGCATGTTTTCACTTGGGGATGTGGACACACGCAGCCTCACTATCTGGTTGCTGGGTGGGGGGAAAAGACACACGTGGGGAGTCAAACTGGCCGTTAAAGGCTTCTGCCCATTTCACTTCTCCCAACACCACATTGGCCAAAGCAAATCACTAGGCCATAGAGAAGTGAGATCCTACAATGCACCTGGAAGGGGGGAAATTGGAAGCTTTGTGGACAGCTCAGTGGCTATCCAGGGTTTACTAGGACTTCTGACATGTTAAAGTGATTAATCTGTCAAGTGCAAGATATATCCTAAAAAGTATTTTGTGACTGTAACAGTGCTTGTCTCCAGGATGGACCACTCTGGAAAGACTGAGGCGGAGAAACTATAAACACCCTTATTCCTTTTCCATATAGAATAACTTGTATTTGAGCATGGCAATAGATTAACTTACTTATTCAACAAATCCCTATTTAGCTCCAACTAAGCACCAGGAGCTGGGGATACAAAGATAAAGCAAAATCCCTACTCCCAAGAAAGGTATTGTCTAGTTGCCCTGTTGGATTTAGAGTGTCGGGACTTGGAGTGAAGTCCAGGTTCACAGAGATATATATGGGAATCATCAAGATGGAAGTCACTTCTGAAGAAGTCATGAGTGTCTGTGGCTTCCAGCTCAACCAGAAGCAAACACGCTGCCCCTGTCTTTTGTATCCCTCCTGCCCAAGGAACTCTCATCATTCTATCCCTGGGTTCTTGCCTTGTCGTGTCCTTGCTTCACGCCCTTCCTATGACTTCCCTCCCGGATACAGCTGCCCCTACCCATATCTCTGGGCTCATCTTGCACCACTCCTGCCTTTCACAATGTTTCCTGCTTCTAAACTTTTGCCAGTCCTGTCCCCTCTGCCTGGAGCCATCCACACACTCCCAGCCCTCACATTAACCAGAGAAATCCCTATTCTTATGGGGACTTGACTGACAGCATTTCTTCCTCCCTCCCTCTTCCTTAGGCACTAGACCTTCACTGCTCTTATCATGCTGTTCTATTAATATAATAATCTGTTTATGCGTCTGTCTTCCTCATTGGACTGTGGGATCCTTGAGGACAGAGGCTGTGTCCCTGGCTCATAGTATGATATTTGGTCACAGCAAACACTCTGACAACTTTTTTTGATATTACTATGGCAGAGAAGTATGATGAGAGGATCAGTAAAAGAGATGCAAGCATAAAAATATATCCCATAAGGCTGGGTGTGGTGGCTCACGTCTGTAATCCCTGCACTCTGGGAGGCCAAGGCATGTGGATCACCTGAGATCAGGAGTTCAAGACTAGCCTGGCCAACCAGCCATGGCCAATATGGTGAAAGGCCGTCTCTACTAAAAATGCAAAATTAGGTGGGCACAGAAGCAGACGCCTGTAAACCCAGCTACTAGGGAGGCTGAGGCAGGAGAATTGCTTGAACCTGGAGATCACACCACTGCACTTCAGCCTGGGCAACAGAGCAAGACTCCATCTCAAAAAAAAAAAAAAATCCGTATAGGATAGTATTCCAAGTGTGTTTGGGGAAGTATAAAATGGAAAAATGACTTCAAGGAGAAAAAAGAATAACATAACTTCTAACTATAAAGTAAAACATTGTTCATTAGCTTCTTAATTGTATGACCTCAGTAGTCAATTGCTCCAATGTTTAAAGTTTATTGGATGAGATGCATTTAAAAATTGACATGTGTTTTATTTTAAAATATCAACATTTCTATTATGTTTGTATAACATTTAGATTATTTGGACTTACGATGGAAATGAGATATAAACATTAAGAGAGTGTTAGTTGAATGAATGAATGAAGAGTGCTTTCTGTATCAGTTAACATTAGATTTGGCTGGGAGTGACAGAAAACCCAAGACAGCAGAATCTTCAATAAAAGTCTTTATATTTCCAGCAGCGGAAGTATCTCTTATTGGCATTCAATGTCTCACTCGTATAGAAATATGAAGTTGGGCAGTCCAAAGCCCTGAGGCATCTCATGATCTCAGGACCCAGTCTCCTTCTAGTTCTTGGCTTCCCATTCTCAACACAATGCTTCTACATCATGGTTCAAAATGGCTGACCCAGCTCCAGCCACTGGGTCCCCATTCCAATCAGCACAAAAGAGAAAAGGCAAAAAGAGAGCATCCTTTTGGCGACACTTCTCAGAAGTAGCACCACTGCCTCTGCTTATGTCTAATTGGTCAGAACGTGGTCATGTATTACACAAGGAAAGCTGGGAAACAGTATATTCTAGAGGAGAACAAATATTAAGGGACAATTATCAATTTACTCCACATCTAAACTTGGATAACTCATAGGCATTTTGGACTGAATATCACAAATCTGAACTCATCTTTTCTCCAAACTTGATTCTCTCATATTCTCTGACTCAGCCAATGGAGAACCTCAGTCTAGCTCAAGCTGGAAACCTAATGTCATTACTGATACTTTCCTGCTGTCAAGCCTCCCTCCAAAATATATCTCAAATTCATCTCTATTCCTACTGCCAATACCCACTATCAACAACCTCCTAACTTGTCTCCCAGTGTCCCTCTCACCATTTTCTGGATCATTGTCTGCATTGCAACCAGAATGATTTTCTAAGAAAAAATAAAAATCCGAGCACGTCACTCTTCTGCTAAAACCCCTAGAAGGCTGCCCATGGTGCTTAGGATAAAGACGAAAAACCCTTACATGGCTTTCAAAGGCCTAATGGGATCTGGCCCTTGCTTCATCTTGCACCGCTTACGTATTGCTCTCTATGCAGCAGGAAAACTTGGCCTTCTGCTGTTTCCTCCTCCATACCAGGCTCCTTCCTAACTGCTAATGCCATTCCCTACTTGTCCACCTCTCTCTTTAACTGGCTAATGCCCACTCACCCCCTAAGTCTCTGCTTAAACATCACATCATCAGGGAAGACTTTCAGTGTTTGAGACTAGACTTTCATGGCAGCCTGTGCTATGTTTGCTCTTCACCCTTTACTTCTTATAGCACTTATCACAATGAGAATTTACATGATGATTTTGTTTATTGACCTTATTCTCCTTGGGTGGTGAGCTCCTTGAGTCTGGTGACTAGGTACCACTGGTGCTCTGCTGCATCCCAGCATTTAATGAAATGTGTCTACTTTGCTACTCAGTGTGTCCACAGTCCACAGATGAGTGTCACCGCAGATCTCAGCCCCTATGCCTGTTGATCTGGATTTAAACAAGATCCCCAGGCAATTTCTACACACAAGGTTGGGAGGACCTGATCTAACAAATACTAATCATAGTAGCAGTAATAGTTAATAATACTAGGTATTGATAATGCTCCAGGCATTGTTCTAAGCACATTACCTGTATTAAATCATGTACCTCTCACAGAAACCTGATGGGATTCTGTGAGAATCATTTAACAACCCTATTTTACAGATGAGGAAACTAAGGCCCACAGAGATTAAGTAACTTGTTTGAGGTCATACATCTGGCAGTAGCAGTAGCAGATGTATAGAACCAACAGATTGTATCCCTACTGTATATAACAGACCAGTTACATTGAGACAGCAGGATGTGCAGCACAGAAACAGTCAGATCACAGGGCACCAAGTGAGGGGGAGCAGAGCTGGGGTGAGGAGGAGCCCCTCAAATCTATCTCCTAGTGGAGTGCTTGGCTGGGGTTTTTAAGGAGATCATCTAGGGCAATGGGCTAGAAAACTGAGGTTGTCCAGGTGGGGTAAGGGGGATGAAAATACCAGGATGTGGAAGCTGCATTCTTTGGTGAGTCAACTTCTGGTCAGCTATACCAGGAGACCTGGGGGGCCCAGCAGGACAGGGTCACAGGGGGCCCTCACACCAGTTGGTGTCAGTGGGTCCTTCAGAACAGCTAACCTTAGTAATTTCATTGGTATGCGGGATCTGAAAGAGTATTCCAAGTGGAAAATGTAATGATTTATGTTCAAGTTGTTATCTATAGAACAGTTAAAGGGAACTGTAATCTTGTAACTGAGTCTATGTGATTCTGAGATAACAGACATCAAACAATTATGAAGAAGCAGGCAGGAGAGCAAGCTGGCCTCGTGGTTCATGCTGAATGTGCTGCAAACTGGGCTGATTTTATTTCTCCCCTTCCCTGCTTCCCTGATTAATTTTATAAAATTTGTAAGGATGGTTTCAGCGGTGTTGGTAATAAAAGAGAAGGAATATGATTCCCCAGCACCTAGCACAATAGAAGGTGCATGTAGGTGCTTAAAGACATTTTAATAAATGCTAATAGGTGGAGATGTGAGATTTGAACCCAGCAAAATGGCTCCAGAGCCCCAGCTCTTAACCACTTAGCGTGTGATGAACAACCCCGACTTTGGCCTTGGACTTGGCGGGCTCAGGACCTAGAGCTCTAGGGTGGCGAATTCGATCGCGAGTCCACGCCCGCCCCCGGTCCCGCCCCCCAACCTCTGACCCCGCCCTTGGTCCCGCCCCGGGTCCCAGGCCCCTGGCCCGCCCCAGCCTAGGCGGATCCAGACGCCATTTCCTGTCCAAAGCTGGGCGCGTCAGGTCGGTGCAGCGGGGTACCCCGGGAACCCCCTGGAAGCTGGTCCTGGACTGGCCTTCAGGGCCCAGCAGAGGACGCTGCTTTGGGTCCCAGAGCCTGGGACCGTCTCGGCTGCGGTCTGGGACCTGCTTGGAGGGCTCGGGGCCTGCGGACGCCGGGGAGCGGTTGCCGGGCAACAGTGCCGGCGGCCTGGCCTCCTTGCGCCCGGCGGGCAGCGCGCGTCTGGGGCGGGCTGGGCGCAGGTCCTCGCTGCCGGAGCCCTACCGAGTGAAACACCGAGCGCGGCGCCGCTTCGCCGTCACTTGGCTCTGGGCCTCCTACCCTAGCGTGGGTGGCACTGGCCAGGCAGTGAGGACCCTGAGATCCATGCCCTGGGAGACGGGTTGGCTTCTGTCCATGCACCTGCGCGCTGCCTTCTAACCCTCATATCTTTGGGCAGGTGAATTCACTGCACTGGGCCTCTGTTCCGTGGGAGTTGCAAAGATTTGTCCTGGAAGAAACTAGTGATCATTCAGTTAAGCTGCAACCCCACTCCCCGTTTTATATAGGGAGGGTTTTTCACAGTGAGCACTCTTCGCGTGCCTTTACATCAGTCCCCAGAATAGTCCTCCAGGTTCCTCCTACTGTTCCGTAGTATGGGTGAGGACTCAGGCTCAGAGAGGTTGTGACTTTAGCCAGCATCACACAGCTTGTAACTGGTGGAGATGAGACTGAGACTTGGATTAGATCACTTGCAGTTTGTTCGTGGCAGATTACGTGTTAAAAACGTGTTGCGCTACTATGAAACCTAGCTGTAAATCAAATCACCTGGAAAGTGTTTAAAATATACATTTCAGGCTGGGCACTGTCCTGGGTTTACTGACCCAGAATCTCGGGCTAAGTCTGAGGATGCTGTATGTTTAACAAGCTTCCCGATGATTTTTATGATCTGTGGATGAGCTGTTGAGTACCCCCGGATACACCACGGGGCCTTCTCGCACAAAAACAACTGTAAAATAATGTCTAAGGTACCTGGAGCAGAAGAGACGCGTGGTAACGTCACATTCTAATCCCTTCAGCCAATTTGTAGCCTTTCTTCACTCTTCAGAAACAAGCCAAAAGCATATTTTAAACAAGGATGGACATTTAGATGCAAATTGTCCCATGCTTTGCTATCTGTCACGCATCCACATCTAAGCTGCTGACTACACCAGCCTGTCATGATCAAAGTCAGGCGTTAGTGTATTTCTGTGTCCTTGGGAATCTGTCAGCTGGTTTCCCCTCATCCCCATGCCAGGTCCCTAAATCGCAGGGTTTGATTTTGTCTTTGGAAGAACTATTTGCAGAGCTTTTTCTGCACTGGAAGGAGGGCTGGAAGCTTTCTGGAAGCATTGCCAAGAGTGTCTCTTGGCCTTAAACAGCAGTTGGAGTGAAATGGATCACCCTGCTGTTACTCATTGACGTTTATAAACAAAACTGTCATAAAAATAATCACTTGGCTCATAGTTGTGGAAGTCTAATAAGCCTGACCGTTCTGTTCAGTGCTTTATTATTATTAATTTCATCATTTATGCTGCATCCCTCAGGGATTCCGGTTCACAATGGATGCTGATCGAGAGAAAGATTTGCAGAAATTTCTTAAAAATGTGGATGAAATCAGTAAGTACTAGTAAATCATAAATTAATTTCTGCTTTAGAGAGGTGGAGTAGATAAAGAGAAATGATTACGTTTCTGGGTGGCTTGACAGGTTTATAACTCTTAAGAAAAAAACGCAATTGAAATTAAACAGAAGGGGTATTGAGAAGCAAGTTACAGCCTCAGAGCAGTATTTTCTGGCTGTTAATTGGTATCAGAGAAACTGTTAATATTCTGACAGGAATTCAGGCTATTTTCTTCCATATTGTGTATCCTTCTGTGAGGAATCTGATCAAAAGGAGCTGCTGTTGCCCCATGCTGTTCCCTTCAAGGGTCAAGAGCCTCATTGATCAGTGTGAGATTCCTCCTCTTTTAGAGTAGAACCTTTCATTTTAGAGTTGCAGAGGTAAGATCAAATGGCTTTCCTTCAGGATCCATCAAATCACATGGAAGACTTATGATCGTCATTCCCTTCTCTCCCTGTAGATAAGAACGTCCTTTCCCAAGCTCAGGCAGGTGGGATCTCAGAGAATATGTACTCTGATCCCACAGATCACATTCAAGAAATTCTAAACCTGTCAGTCCCTGTTCAGGCAGTTTGTGTGAGTATAGAAACAGACAAATCAATAAGCAAACAGACCTTACATCGTAAATACAAGTAATATGTTGAAATTAGTGCTTCTAGCAGATTGTATGGGTTCAAGGAATAAAATAATTTTACAGCTAGTTTGGGTGGCTTTGTAAGTGATGCATGTATAATGCCTTGTGTGCCTCACGGGCCTGCTCATCCTGAATGCTGTTCCATGGAGCTCTGGTCTTGGCCCACCGCCACCTTTCTCTTTGGCTGCTCTAAACATGTGGCTTTACCTGCCACTGTTTGCTCATGACCCCCACCTCTATATGGACACTTAACCTTCTTTTCTGAGCCTCTGCCTCTATGGTCACTGTCATACCTACTGTAGCCCACAAATACCTCAAACTTAATGTGTCCAAAATTGAGGCATCATCTCTTTCCCCCTTGCCTTCTCCCTCCCAAATAAAACTGCTTCTCCTACCATCCCCTTCATCCTGGTCTCAGTTGGTGACACCTCCATCCAGAAATTTACAAGTCATCTGGGACTCCTCCCAACTCAAAACCCTGCATCTAATTAGCCACCTAGTTTGGTTGGAGAGCCATCCTCTCCATCCCTCCCTTTGTTCTGCTTCCTCTCACCCAGACTATTTCAACAACCCCCTGATTGTTTTTCCTCTCTCCAGGCTTATACTCCCCACAGAGTAATGTATCTAAAATGCAAATCTGACCCAGACACTTCTCTGCTTGGATTCCTTTTGCAGTCACAATAAATCCCAAGCTCTCATCAGGACTTAAGTCCTCCCATGACCTTGTCCTTACCTCTCTCATCTCTCCCTACCGCACACTAGAGCAGCAATAAACTGCTGATAGTTTCCCACACATACTCTGTGTTTCACACTCTACACTGGGTCTTTGCCATTCCCACTGCCTCTTCATCTCTTTTTTTAACCTAGTTCATTCATGTGTCATTTATACCAGCACTGCCCCATACAGCTTTCTGTGATGATGAAAATGCTCCATAATCCTCACCATCCACTCTGATAGTTGCTAGCCACATATGATTATTGAGCATTTGAAATGTGGCTTATAACTCCACCCTGTGGTCTAGTGGTTAGGGTTCTGTGTGTTTATGGCTACAGCCCAGGTTCGAAATGTGGTTTGTTTTAATTAAATTGATATAGCCACATGTATATAGATTCTGTACATTTACTTCTTGGGCTCTTGCTATGTGTTGAGTGTTGGTAGGCCCTGGAGATTACAGTAAAAGAATGACCTCTTTTCATGGTATCAATAGTCCAGTGGAGAAAACATATTCAGCGGTAAATTCAAGTGTGCTATGTGATACACAGAGAATTATAAAGTGTAGGAATCTAACCCAGCTTAGGGAGGTCGTATTAGTCTGCTGGGGCTGCTGTAACAAAATAGGATGGGTGGCTTAAATGAGAAAACTTTATTTTCTTAGAGTTCTGGAGTTAAGAAATCTAAGACCAGGGTGTCAGCAGGTTTGGTTTCTTCTGAGCCTCCCTCCTTGGCTTGCAGATGGGTACCTTCCCACTGCGCCTTCACGTGGTCATCTCTGTGTGTGCATGTATTTGGTGTTTCTCTGCTTATAGGGACAGTAGTCATATTGGATTAGGGCACTAATTACTTCCTTAAAGGTGCCATCTACAAATACACTCATAGCAGGAGTTATAGCTTCAACCTGTGAATTTTGGGGGGATGCAATTTAGTCCATAACAGAAATCAAATAAGATTTCCCTGAAGAAGTGAGATTTAGGCAAAATGTGAAGACTGAGTAGGAGTTGGTCGTTGGGGAGATGATAGGGGAGTATTCTGTGTGAGAAGTAAGGAGGCAGGAAACCTAGGAGTTAAGAAAAAGTGTGGTACTTCTGAGGAACTGAAAGAAAGAAAGCCCCTTGTGGCTGGAAAGAAGAGATCAAGGAGAGAAGAGTCCCATCTGAATATGGAGAGGCCAGATTAGGAAAGACCTTGGAAACCACGGTAAGGAATTTGTGTTTACACTAAGGGCAGTAAATCCATTCCAGCTAATCTATGTAGTGGCTCTCCCCTCAAATAGATGGAGCATAACTCCCTACCTTTAAATGGGAGATACATTTGGTGACTTGCTTCCAAAGAGTAAAGTATGGAAAGGGAGGGAAGAAAGTAACTTTACAATGGAAAAGGCTGACAAATACAACCTCAGACAGATGATCAAGGTTAACCTCATGATAAATCACGCTGATGGCATGCATCCTTGATATGCCATGATGTGCCATGGTCTTCTTCCCAAAATCCTGTAACCCCAGTCTAACTGTGAGAAAAATACTAGATAAACCCAAAATTGAAAGGTGTTCTATGAAATACCTGACCAGTACTACTCAAAACTGTCAAGGTCATCAAAATAAGGAAAGGGTAAGAAATTGTCACAGAGAAGCCTAAGGAGACACGACTAAATGTCATATAGTATTCTGGATGGGATCCTAGAATAGAAAAAGGACATTAGGGAGAAAAGCAATGAAATTATAATGAAGTGTGGAGTTGAGTTAATAAAAAAAGTTAATTAAAAGACATGAAAGAAGAGCTAAATAAATAGAGACATATTTAATCATAGGAAGACTCATTTGGTAAAGATGTCAATTTTTAAAATATTCTATACAGTAAATACAATTTAGATCAAAACTCCTCAAGTAGTATGTACTAAAATTCAGCAAGCTGTTTGCAGAATTTACATGCAAAGCAGAGGACGAAGACGAGCCAAGAAAACTGCAGGAAAAAAATAAGCAGGACAACTCTTACCTACCTGATGTTCAAGATTTATTATAAAGCCATAGTAATCAATGCATGGAGGTTTTGGTGCTGGAAAAGACAATCAGGGGAAAGGAATAAAGAGCCTGGAGTAGATTCGCACGCATAACAGGGATGATGAGACACATGGCTGGCAGGGACTCCTCAACAAATAATGCTCCTGCCCTACCCAAAAGTCAACAACAGGTGAATTAAATACCTGAATGAGAAAAAAAATTTTAAAGCTTTTATAAGTCACCATAAGAGTATATTTATACTGACACGAAAAGCATAAATTGTAAGGGAAAGATTGGTATATTTAACACATTAGAATTAAAGGGAAAACATCTTCAACAAAATATTCCATAAAAGCAAATGAAAAGACAAAGCATACCCAAGGGAAAGATGTTTGGAAATACCTGTGACCAGTCCAGAATATACAACTTATAGGGATAGGAGAGAGGGGAGTAGTGGATAGGAGAGGGTGGTTCCCTGGCAGAGACCCTACCCTCAAGCTTGGAGATCTGCAGCCCTAAGTGGGAACAGGCATTTCTGGTTTTGTGCCCAAAAAGTTGCCTTTTAGTCCACCATGCTCCCCTATCCCGTGCCCATATAAACCCTGAACCCCAGGCTCCAGAAGCAGATGGGCAGGTGAGGAGAAGAGGATACAGGCAGACAAATGGCAGAACAACACAGAAGAGAAAAGAGGAGGAATATCTGAACGCTGAGAGGAGTTTGGCTGGGAGCAGTCAGAGGGGAGTTTGGCCACTGGATGGCCTGGCTCCAGGGGAAGATCATCTTTCCACTCCATCCCCTCTTCCAGCTCCCCATTCATCCCACTGAAAGCCACCTCCACCAGTCAATAAAACCCTACATTCATCCTTCAAGCCTGTGTGTGACCCAATTCTTCCAGGGATACTGGGCAAGAGCTCAGGATACAGAAAGCTGTCACTTCCCTCTGCCCTTTTGAAAAGGCAGAGGGTCCATTGAGCTGCTTAACACTCAAGCCGTCTGCAGATAACAGGGCTGAAAGGGCACCACTGTAACACATGTCCAGTTGGGCTCCTGCACTTGTCTCTCTGTGTTCTCCCCCTCCCCTCAGGGGTTTGAGCAGCAGTGATGCCTGACCAGGCAAGCTACACCCCTGTCACACATCCTTTGAGGGAGATCAGGGAACTCTCCTGCTTCACAATCAAATCAGTTAGGCATGATGATGTGTGCCTGTAGTCCTAGCTACTCAGGAGGCTGAAGCAGGAGGATCACTTGAGCCCAGGAGTTCATATCCAGCCTGGACAACATAGCAAGACTGTCTCTTAAAAGAATTTTTTTTAAAAAAGAAATTATGTTAACTAATAAGAAAGAGACAAATGACCCAATAGAAAATTGACCAAGGATAGGAGTAAGCGCTTCGTAGAAATCCAAATAAGCTGCAGACCAACAAGAAGATGCTCAATTCCAGTCGTATTTAGCAAAAAGCAAATTCTAACATTGATGAGATACCATTCCCATCCATTATATTGACAGCAATTAAAAAGTTTAACCTAGCAAGGGATGACAAGAATGTAGAAGAATAGGAACTCCTCTAATACACATTTGTAGGAGTAAAAATTGGTACATCCATATCCTGAAGAATATGTAACATGTGCACAAGGAAATACGTACATACAGGTTTTCAATTCAGCATTTATTTACTGTAGAAAAAACTAAAATTAAAAACCACCAGGCTATCAGTAAGAGAATGGATTAACTATGGTATATATAATGGTTTCACCTCAGCCCAAAATCTCCTGAAACTGATAAGCAACTTCAGCAAAGTCTCAGGATACAAAATCAATGTGCAAAAATCACAAGCATTCCTATACACCAATAACAGACTTAAAGAGAGCCAAATCAAGAATGAACTGCCATTCACAATTGCTACAAAGAGAATAAAATACCTAGGAATACAACTAACAAGGAACGTAAAGGACCTCTTCAAGGAGAACTACAAATCACTGCTCAACGAAATAAGAGAGGACACAAACAGATGGAGAAACATTCCATGTTCATGGTTAGGAAGAATTAATATCGTGAAAATGGCCATACTGCCCAAAGTAATTTACAGATTCAACGCTATCCCCATCAAGCTACCAATGACCTTCCTCACAGAACTGGAAAAAACCACCTTAAACTTCATATGGAACCAAAAGAGAGCCCGCATAGCCAAGTCAATTCTAAGCAAAAAGAACAAAGCAGGAGGCATCACACTACCGGACTTCAAACTATACTACAAGGCTACAGTAATCAAAACAGCATGGTACTGGTACCAAAACAGAGATATAGACCAATGGAACAGAACAGAGACGTCGGAGGCGACACAACATATCTACAACCACCTGATCTTTGACAAACCTGAAAAAAACAATCAATGGGGAAAGGATTCCATGTTCAATAAGTGGTGTTGGGAAAACTGGCTAGCCATATGCAGAAAGCAGAAACTGGACCCCTTCCTGACACCTTACACTAAAATTGACTCCAGATGGATTAAAGACTTAAACATAAGACGTAACACCATAAAAACACTAGAAGGAAACCTAGGCAAAACCATTCAGGACATAGGCGTAGGCAAGGACTTTATGACCAAAACACCAAAAGCATTGGCAACAAAAGCCAAAATAGACAAATGGGACCTAATCAAACTCCACAGCTTTTGCACGGCAAAAGAAACAGTCAATAGAGTGAATCGGCAACCAACAGAATGGGAAAAAATTTTTGCAGCCTACCCGTCTGACAAAGGGCTGATATCCAGAATTTACAATGAACTAAAAAAGATTTACAAGAAAAAAACAAACAAGCCCATTCAAAAATGGGCGAAGGATATGAACAGATACTTTACAAAAGAAGACATACATGAGGCCAACAAACATATGAAAAAATGCTCATCATCACTGGTCATTAGAGAAATGCAAATCAAAACTACATTGAGATACCATCTCACGCCAGTTAGAATGGCGATCATTAAAAAATCTGGAGACAACAGATGCTGGAGAGGATGTGGAGAAATAGGAACACTTTTACACTGTTGGTGGGAGTGTAAATTAGTTCAACCACTGTGGAAAACAGTGTGGCGATTCCTCAAGGACCTAGAAATAGAAATTCCATTTGACCCAGCAATCCCATTACTGGGCATATATCCAAAGGATTATAAATCGTTCTATTATAAGGACACATGCACACGAATGTTCATTGCAGCACAGTTTACAATAGTAAAGACCTGGAACCAGCCCAAATGCCCATCGATGATAGATTGGACAGGAAAAATGTGGCACATATACACCATGGAATATTATGCAGCCATTAAAAAGGAGGAGTTCACATCCTTCGTAGGGACATGGATGAACCTGGAAAACATCATTCTCAGCAAACTGACACAAGAACACAAAATCAAACACCACATGTTCTCACTCATAGGCGGGTGTTGAACAAGGAGAACACATGGACACAGGGAGGGGAGCACTATACACGGGGGTCTGTTGGGGGGAGGGGGGATAGTGGGGGGGGTGGGGAGTTGGGGAGGGATAGCATGGGGAGAAATGCCAGATATAGGTGAAGGGGAGGGAGGCAGCAAATCATACTGCCAGGTGTGCACCTGTGCAACAACCTTGCATGTTCTTCACATGTACCCCAAAACCTAAAATGCAATAAAAAAAAAATAAATAAAAAAAAAAATAATAATAATGGTTTCAATGAATCAACTGGAACCATATGTGTCAAGAACAAATTTCTAAGGCATCTTAACAGAAAAAAGTAAGTTGCAAAAGAATGGCACATTTTATACAACCATTTAAAAGAATTGTATAAATGTTACATACAAAAGTATTCTGATAGATTGCAAGAATGGTTACAAATTCCTTTATTCCCATCAAGAGTGGAGGCTATTTTTCTACCTCTTGAATCTGGGTTGGCCATGAGCCTTGCTTTGGCCAAAAAGATGTTTGCAAACATGACACAGGGAGAGGCTTGAAAAGTGTGTGTGAACTGGGGCTTGCACTCACGCCACTCACGTAAGACACACTTCCCCTGGTTGCTCACATTCCTCAAGCCAAAAGCCAGCGGACTTTCCAAAGCAGAGCCACTTAGGTGACTGACGGTTGACCGTGGATGTATGTGTGAGTCCAGCTGAAACCAGAACTGGCCAGCTGATTCCAGCTCAAAGTGTTGACATAGAGAATTGTAAACTCGGCCACAAAAGTCGTGGTTTGTTTCAAACCACTAAGTTTTGATGTGTGTGTGATGCAGGAAAATCTAAATGACACAAATACTAAGCATTAAAACATGCTGGGGAAAAGACACTATTAACTCACAAATGATGTGGAAACAAAAATGTTATATTATTTTCTGTATGTTTGAAATATTTGACAATTAAAAATTTTCAAATTTCCTTGAGGAGTCAGTGGGAAATGAAGAAATTGGAACAGGAAAATATCTTCAAGAAGTTTTGCTGTGAAGGGGAGGAGACAGAGCATTAAGAGAGATTTAAAGTACACAAATACATTTAGGAAGAAGCCAATCGAATAGGTTGAAAATATTGTGCAATAGGATTATTAATTGGTAATGCAAAATTCCTGATTATGCAAAATAGGATCATGGGATCCTGAGCCCAGGATGAGGGACTAACCTCACAGAAGAATGGGCGCCTTTTCCTGGCAGGAAGGAAGGATGGATGTAGGTATAAGCAGTTTTGTAGTTTTAATGGCAGGAAGTTGATGGCATCTCTTTCCTCTCTGAATTGATAAGTAAGGTCATCTTTTTGAGATGGTCAGGTTTAGATTGCAAACTGTAAAAAGTCATTGGGGGAATGATAGGATGTCTTGCCTAGGATAACAAGGATTGCTGGGCATCACTGAAAGTCCAGTTGAGTTTGGACTAGTGCCCCAGGCATCTATCTGTCTCCATCAGTACTTTATATCCCTAATACAGACTGAGAGAAGTAGGTAATTGGAATCATCTAGAACTGGAATTTTGTCTGTTAGGTGGGATATCAGGGCAAGGGAGTTGAGTTTGTGGGCAGAATGGCTGCTGAGTGATTGACTCTGGAATCAAAGCTGGATAGGCAGTAAAGTGAAGTCAGGTGAGGATAGGGTTAAGGGCTGTTGTTTTGTGATTTTGGAGCTGCCTACACTTACATGTTTGTTTCCTACACAAGTTCATAAACTCTTCAAAAAAGGATCTTATTTATTCATCGTTATCTATAGCATTCAGCATAACAGCTAACTCATAATGAACTCTCCATACATTATTGTTGAATTGAATAATGGCTTAAAACCCTGTTCCTTAAAACTAATATTTAGACTTGGCTGCAACTTGTTCTAGGCAAAAAAAAAAGAAAAAAAAAAACCTGTTAATTTTTTCTCATTGGTTTTGCTTGCCCTATTTTGCTATTGCTCTATATTTTTTTCTTTAAGCCCTTTCGCATATATTTTATGCACCATTCTTTCTAGTGAATAGAGTCTTTTGAATATCTTGTTTGATTGAGTCATGTCCGATTTCTTCTCTAGCCAATTTAATTCAGAAGATGAATTCTGATGACCCAGTTGTGCAACAGAAAGCTGTCCTGGAGACAGAAAAGAGACTACTGCTTATGGAGGAAGACCAGGAGGAGGATGACTGCAGGACCACCTTGAACAAGACTATGATCAGTCCTCCACAAACTACTATGAAGGTTTCCTTTTCTATTCGGAAGTTATATAAGTACATATAGTGAGAAGACCTACACCAAAGCAGTAGTTTAATCTCAAACTGTCCAGTGAGGTTGAAATGGTCTTTTGTTTCTTAGATTCACTAGATTTATTTTTTATAAGAAAGTATAAAATTTGATTTTTTTTCCCCCTTGGTCTTTCTGGGTTATTTTTAAACAACCCTTTGGGTCTATTTTAATGGAAACTTGGCCTCTCCACCCCCTGAGCTTGTGTGATATATTTAAGCTGTACTTTTAAGGTAATGTATTCTAACTCATTTTCAACTCATAAGCCACAGCTGAGGTCCCTTGACCTAGGCAGCCTCATTCCCATAGCAATTGTGCTTATAATCAGATCTTCTGATTTAAAGCAAGCCCCTTGAATTCTGAGCCCTTCAGTTTTAATGGTTAAAGAAAATGTTCGCAGCTGATTTGCCTTCTTGGTTTATATACATATAAATCAGAGAGTGGTTTTTGAAACTTGTTTCTTTGTTTTTATGGAAATCTACATCCCACAGAGTGCAGAAGAAATAGACTCAGGTAAGGCCAGCATCTCTCCTCCAATTTTTATTCTTTGTATAGGATCAGTTTTGATTGATTGTAGCTCCCAGACCCTTAAATTATTGTTTCTGGGCTTATAAACAACCTGGGAACAAAAACTTACTGATCATCCCATTCTGTTACTAGTGGTCAGAGGGAACTGCCCTGACAGTTTTTTTCTCTATTTTCTCTTGGTCAACCTTTTGTAAACTCAATTTGTTTATTCTGTATCATCCAATTTACTCTTAGCTGTTCAAGGGATCCAGATAGTTTCTCTTGTTGCTCAGCTCAGAAGCTCATTATGCTAAACGGAGCAAAAAAAATCTCTCTTCAAAGAAAAACTCTTTTAAAAGACATAATTCAAATTTGAAGCACAATCATAGCCATCATGTATAATAATACATCACACAGATTACCATTTAATGTCAAATTAAGAAAATGTCATTTTAGTTGCCTCAGAATTGTGTGTGTGCGCGTGTATGTGCCTGTGTGCATATGTGTACGTGTGGCTCTAAAGTAACTCTTCAGAATTTGAGCTAAAGAACTGATTATAGTATTTGGATTTTTATTTTTAATATGTGAAATTACCCTGCTGTCAGAGGCCTTCTTGGCATCTGTGGAGAAGGATGCAAAGGAACGAGCCAAGAGAAGGAGGGAAAACAAAGTCTTAGCAGACGGTAATTGCCATTCCTTACTTTTCAATGGCTGGGATGATTTGTGCTAGGAAGAGCACACGAAAGCCTATATGCTGACATGTGAGGACATCTAGATTCCAGTGGTGAGGTTTGTGATGAGCTTGAGGGAATGGGACCTGGCCAGAAGGAAACCATTGGTGTCTTTTCTCTGTTCCTGCTGCAAGAAGCAGGCATAGGACATACCGACCTTCAGTGAAAGCTCTTTCACTGCCTCCAGTGAAAACCTCTTTCTAAAACATTCTCATGCACTTAGCAGAGCGAAGTGAATAGTACTAAACAGTGCTCAGAAAGTAGTGGGGGGCAGCAGTGTGGTGCCACTGGCTTGCCTAAGGCATAGATGAGGTGGAACAGAAAAAACAGCTGTGAGAAAAGAGAGGAGAAATCAAGAAAAAGGAAGGGATGGGATTGTGTATGTTGTGGGGACATGCCCATAATAGAAGAATGCTTTCAACATTTGTACCACCCAGGGCTGTGTGTGCTGCAGTTCTGAATGATTTCATATTTGTTGGGAAAATTAATTATTTGACTCTCTTTATGAGACACTGAATGCATAGATTTGGTCTCTGTGGCAAGCTTAGTGTGGTTCTGAGTCTCGATGTAGAAACATTTACTTTTTCTGAGAATCTACTTAGAAGATTTGGGTGGATTCAGAGAAATAAAAATACTTGAGGAAGTTGGTTCTGAAATATCTGCAGAGAGAAACAAGTGACAAGTCCCTTCTGGATCAATAGAAGCGAAGACCGTCAAAGTAGAATTGGAAAACCAGGGGAATAAAGTCTGAGAGATTTTCTGATGTGTGGTGAGAGCTCGCCTGTGTAACTTATATTCCCTTAGCCCTAAAAGAAAAGGGGAATGAAGCATTTGCTAAAGGCGATTATGAAACAGCCATCCTGCGCTACAGTGAGGGTTTGGAGAAGCTGAAGGACATGAAAGTGCTGTACACCAACCGAGCCCAGGTCAGTGAGCCAAGGATGTGTCCTTGGGGCTTTCTCGGGGAATAGTTGTCACTAAACCTGGGAAAACAGACAAAGATGAGACTAGATGTTGGGCTGGGAAATGTCTATAAGAACTGGCTCTTGTTTTGGGTGAGGGGGGAGCTGACTTATACGTACCATTTACCAGTGTCCATGATGCAGATATTCTCACCATGATCTAATTTGGAGTCACTGCAGGAGGACTTGGCAAGAGCTGCCTGTTATCAGCTCTCTCCATAGTATAAGTCAGCTCCATCATATCACTGATGGTGACCATGCACTTGTTTCTGTGGATAAAGAAGAAAACTAGTGGAATGAAATGACCTATGGGACCTTGAAATTCTGCTACCAATAGATTTGTCCAGCCTCCTTTTTTGGTACTAGCCTTAATTCCTAGGGGATGCCCTTCTATTAGTTTCTCATCCATTGCATCAGTCTCTCTTTAAGATTCTTGACAGGGGTAAAGTGGATAGCCAATGGTCCTAGAGCCAATTTCTTGGAAATTTTCGGTTTCCAAAAGCTTTTATGCTTTAGTTTATGTCACAAATTAGCTCAGTTTCCGGGAACACCAGTTTAAAACCACACAGATGTACATTTACCACTTAATGAAGGAATAGGCTGATAGTTCTCAGCTGAAACAAAACTAGCACTTGCGACCTTATCTTTGAAAAGTAGTTTAGTTTTTGTGTGGTAGAGTTCTCTGCTGGACAGGCCTGAAAAATTGGCAGATTCATGGACATGATTACCCCATGGTCAGAATATGTCAGCAGGACGTGTGCGAGGTGGACTTGACGCCTTGTCATTTGCAAGAGGAGGAGGCTGCAGCGGAGTCCTCATCAGCTCCAATTTCCCTAACTCGAGATTAAGAATGTCTGGCTGTGGGATGTTGAGGAAGAATATTGGAAGCAAAAAACAGGACATTTGGAGGCCGAAAAGTCTGCAGAGTGACAGTGATTTAATGATAAATAAATCCAATAACCTCATTAGTTTAGCAATTTGGATAAGTTAGACTAGAGTTGAAGTGTTATTTCAACTACCTCAATTTGTGGAGAAAACTTGTTATAAGGAAGTGAATCGGTGAAAAAGATGCCCAGAGGTTGATTTGGCAGTACATTGTATTACCCTAACAGGATTATAAACTTTTTGAGGGCAAAAACTGCCAGATACTTTTTTCCTCTAATGCTTTATTTATAGCAGATGTTCAATTAATCCTTTTTTGGTTACATAACATTGGAAGCACAATAAGTCCAATTAAGGGGGTTAAGTTTCTGTTGATAATTCAGAAGCATCGTTTAAATGCAAGCAATTAATAGAATAATTATAGTTCCTTCTTATTTATCACCAAATTTGGTCTCTAAAAACATCTGCCTACTGATGCTTGTTCAGTCGTATTACTCTGAAGTTATTTGAAAGCAATAAAATTGAATTGCTTTAAAAAAGTTATGTAATTCAGACATATCTAAATCAGACTGTCTATACCCCAATTCATCTAAATTAGTTACATTTTCACTGCACTCATTTTTAAGCAGCATTTTGATTAGTTCTGAAGAATCACATCAAGAATGAATGTAGGTAAATATAAAGAAATGTAATGAAAAGGTCTGAGGGAGTGATTCCTCACAGCTTTCCCAAGGAGAAAGCTTATGCAAAGACAAAGAAACGGAAAATGTCTTGCCTGGTGTTACGAACCGTTTGAACCATTGACTATTTTTAAAATGCTTCCCCTGTATGCATGCAGTGTTAGAAAACACTTAATAAAGACCCTGTAAATTGATTGTTGCTTGCTAGAGAGAAAACCTAACCTTTCGTTGCTTTGTTTTTCCCCTGGAGTTAATATTATGATCAATAGATTGCAGGTGTAATTTAGATAAATCTGGAGTTTAATTGCTATTTGGAAAAAGTAGTTCTTTTTCAAAATGTGCAAAAGAGATTAAGGAAGTTATAGGGTGTTTAATCCAAGCCTTAAGAGAAAGAAGAAAAAAGGTAAAAAGCTGTGTAGAGTATTGTTGCAACCCATAAACACGTCTTCAGAGTCTGCATGTGTCCTGAATAATAGTGCCATGAAATCATGGCTACAGCTGTCTAGAATGATGCCAGCTTCCTCCTCACATCCCCTAATTTTCAAATTAAACCTGAGGCCCTGGAGAAAAGGATGATGCTTTATAGAACAGACAGCTCAAAGATTCGTCTTCTCCAATTAGTATAGAACCTGAGTTAATGAAAGCACCACTCGCAGCTTCCTTGCTACGGGAGCCAAGAGCTGCGTGATTTCAATTTATTTGCTAGCTGTTGCCAGCTTCTTCCTCACTTGGGTTGAATTCTTGGATTCCCTGTGAGATGCAGCACTGACTCCACGGTTTGGCTTGTCCATGTAAATATCTCATCAGTTTCGTTGTTAAGAGTGGTTGCAGTGCCCTGGTACAGTTTTGATCATGGGCAATCCTACATGCAGTACTGGCTTTATTATTGGTGACTGATGGAACCCTGGCAAAGCCACCGCTCCTGGTGCTTGGCTACCCTTTCGTACAAATGGGATGATTGTTGCCGCCTCTCAGGGAGCTTTGCAGAAGAAGAGTGCTTCAAATCTTCTTAGTGCAACTTGGTAAGACTTTACTGACCACTTACTGTGTTCAGTAATTAATGGAGAGGTCATAGTAGCCATTGTGCGTGTTTGTAAATAGTCTTTCATTTGTTTATCTTCCTCTAGTTCTTGGAAACATTGAACTAAGTTTTCAATCAGTTTAGTTTGAATGGATCGTGGAATTCTGAGCCAATTCTTGATTTTCAAGATCTTCCCCAATTCTAAGGGGATTGTAAAAGAGTGCCCCAGGCATTTGATACTGAGGGCTCGTGGTGGTGCTCTGACTCTCATATGTTGCTCTACTTCTTGCATTTTTTTCCTGCTCTGCTCAGGAGGACAGAAGCAGTGCTTTATCATTTTTTGATAACAGCATTAATGAGATATAATTCACATACCATACAGTGCACCCATTTATGATACACAATTTAATGGGTTTTTAGTATAATCACAGAGTTGTACAACCATCACAATCCATTTTTGAACATTTCATCATCATCCCAAAAAGAAACTCCATCTTACCCTGTCAACTCCCCCAATCCTCCCATTACTACTCCCATCCCGAGACAATCACCAGTCTACTTTTTGTCTCTATATATTTGCCTATTCTGGATAGTTCATATAAATGAAATCATACGTTTGTCCTTTTGTGAATGGCTTCTTTCATTTAGCATAATGTTTTTAAGATTCATCCATGTCATAGTATCTGTCAATTCTTCATTTCTTTTTATTGCTGGATAATTTTCCATTGTATCGATATGCCATATTTTAGGTATTCCTTCATCTCTGATGGAGATTTGGATTGTTGCCTTTTGACTATCATGAATAATTCTGCTATAAACATTCATTTGCAGGCATTTGTATGGATCTATATTTATATTCATCTTGAGTATATACCTAGGAATAAAAGTACTGGGTCATATGGTAACATATTTAACCTTCTGAAGAACTTCCAGACTGTCTTCCAGATGGACTGTGCCATATTACATTCCCACCAGCAGTGTATGAGGGCTCTAATTGTCTGTCTTTTTGATTCCCTTTATCACTTGGTGTTTTTCTGGAACATTCACAGCAGGGTGGACCCCAGAATCCAGTTCTTCCTTAGTGGATGTGGTTAGTGAGCTGGGCATTTTCTGTGTGTCCCTCTAGATCCTTCCCTGCCCTGCTCTGTGCCCTGGAGGGCTGACCTGTGTGGACTGGCTCCTTGGATTTCCAGCCCTCTAGCTTCCATTTGCGTTCAGCTAATAAAATAAGAAAGAAGGAGGGAATGTGAGATTGGGGTATTTATTCTCCTGGATTTTGGCTCTGGTGAAGGCCTCAGCTCATGTCAGGCAGTTCTTTTCACAGAGCTGTCCTCTCCCATTTTGTTCATTGCTCCCTCCTTCTGCCCCTTCAGTAATAGCTGTGGTAATGGTTGTCCACTGTTGCTAGCCCTGGGATTCTGTAGCATCCCTCGTCAGGTTCCCTATGCCCTGCCTTCACCATGGAAGAGGTCCCTGTATTAAACTCTCCTCAGTTGCCCAGTGCCAGTGTGCCATCTGTTTCCTGCCAGGACCATGACTGATCCAGGTAGGGAATAGTTCATCACTGACATTCTACTGTTCAAATGCTCTTTCTTTGTGAACTGAAAACTGCCTGATGCAGAGTTGTGTGTGAATATCAGCTGTTGGTGTCATTACAGGCTTATATGAAACTTGAGGACTATGAGAAGGCACTGGTGGATTGTGAATGGGCTCTCAAGGTAAGAGAGTATTTCTTTTCCCACATGATGGTGTTGGGCTGAAGTAGATAGAGGGTAGCTGCCAGTGTATCCAGGTAGGAAAGAATATAGTCTCTGCAGTCAGAGCTTCAGTTTCCTCATCTATAGAATGGGATGGAATAGAATTGTTAGGAGAGTCATAACAGTGCACAAAAAGTACCTAGTTCCTAGAAAGCACTCCAGGGAGCTGCTTCTATTGAATTTTCAAGGTCTTATATTACAGCAGCTCCTTCTTTACTATTGCGTTATCAGACGCATTGTTCTATGTAATAGTGGAAGTGCCTCCTCTCTTCTAGAGCCAGCCATTGGAGCTTGTTTCTGCAATGCTGTTCTTCCTCATCAGTTTGTGCTTTTTCCCTCCGGCCCTAATAATTTGGAAATATAACATCCTCTATTTGTAGAGGAATAATCAGAAGAAAGAATTCCTATGATTTGACTTTAGTCAGGCCTCAGGCAGACAAAATTATTCTATACATGGCATTTCCTCTGAAATCTGCCAAAATAGATATCAAAGATGCATAGAAGTAAAGACTGTTGATGGAAATGTTAAGAGTTACTGAAAGAAAAATAACACAATCACTTTTTAGGGACATGACCAAATATTTAAGTAACCCTTAATCCACATTCCCCTAAATTACTCTGTCACAGGGGGTTTTAACTAAGTAACCAAAACTAGTGCTTCTCAGACTTCTGCACTAAAGTGCTGCTAACAGCAAAGGAGAATGAACATGAGCCCCTTGAGAGGGTCTAGAAGCAGACAGCATGAAATTTCTTTTAAGATGTGTGTTTTATCTTAATAAAAAAACAAACCTTGTTAATTTTGCACAGCACTTCATAAAAGTTATCTGTTTTTTTAATATAATAGTATTATTTTCGATACCTTAGAATCAAATAAAATTGAGGTACCAGGGCAATGTGCCAGGTTTATTCTTTGGCTTCAGTTCTTGGTTACAGCACACCGACCCTAGCCTAATGGGCATGGCCCAAAACAAGAGGACACTTTCCTAGCAGCATACTGGCCATGTCTACTTTATTTCTTATTGAGAGGGTAAGCAAGGGAAACAGGGATGAATGAGAAAGTCACCTCTGCTTATAATCATACATAAACCACTGACATCTGGAGTGTCTGATTTCTTTATCCCTTAGAAGATACAATGTGTGGTAAATCTTCCATTGCATGAGTATGGCCTTTAAGTTATAAGAGTTGCCCAAAGCTGATGACATCAAGCTCCTCGCAGCTCCATCATAGATCCACCAACCTGCTCTGTCACCTTGCTTGATAATGATTCATTTTTCTACAATTATTCTGCAGGAGAAGAGAGAGGCAAGAATGTTTTCCTTGTTTTTTCCAGCAATAACAACAAACAACATCATTTGCTGCATGCTCACAAAATTCTATTCTATTCTGTTCAGTATCACTATTTTCTCCATTTTTCTAACAAGGAAGCCAAGCCTCAGTGATTGATTAAGTAACTGGTGCAGGATCATGAAGCTAGTGTCTGTCTAACTCTAAGCCCATGCTCTTAAACATCTACAAAGGGCCTCTCCACTGCAGCCTCAAACCCCACAATCCCTGGGTGTGGACCTCATTCCCTTCTGTGGAAGAAACACGATCTCCTCACAGGTTCTCCAAGAGTATCTTTTCTGATCTGCAGAATGCCAAAGGGGCAGACATACCATCATGCTGATTCGGGATAACACACTGGCCTGTTCCCAAATGTTAATTGAAGTACAATGTAATTAACAGTGAAACCGAGGCCAAGCAGACCCAATGGAGCTGACATTAAAAAATGCTGACACTCAGCAGCCAATCTTGTTAAATGCCCAGCGAGGCTCCTAGTTGAAGAGGTTTGGGTAAACACTTGGAGAAATGAGAAAAAAAAAAATGTACAGAGTCTAAAACTAATAATGATTTGTTTTATGTTGCAGCTGTGAATTAAAAGAAAAACTTTTGCCCTCTTTAAAATTAATGTATCAATAGTAAATATCACTGGCACTCCATTACTTATAGTATTAGTACTTTTGTGCCAATTTAATCTTTTTTGACACTTTTAAATTGGTAGAGACAATGCGATGATATTTCAAGACTGATGTTTCTTGTCAAGGAAGATAAGGCAGCAAAGCTGGTTTCAATTAGAATCAACATCATTTCTTTCTCAGCAGAACACTTCTTGCACAATGAAATACATCTTCCTCTGAAGGCAGGATTCCTTTAAAAGGAAGCTGAGGTTCACCCAAGAAAATTCTAGTGAGGGTTGACACATGATCAAAGGAGAATGGGCCTATTAGTGAGAAAAACCCATTAGCAGCCCTTTGTGTCATTGTCTGAGGAAGGCAAGTCACAACTATCTGCACTTCACGGTGACACACGATAGGCCAGGGACAAGGCTCTAATGCTTGGGGCTCAGTTTTCCCGCCTGCTGTAACCCCAGTGCTCTGCCAGTGAATGTACTGTGAATATCTGGCTTTCACGAGCTGAAGTACGAGTTTCCTCTTTTCCCTTTGACCATTCCTTTCCTGCTTCCTCAATTTCATCCTTTGTGAATTCATGAGGGGTCACCCCTCTGCTCCCTGTCTTTCTTCTCTCTACAGTTACTCCCTCACAGCTCTCTTCTCCTCTCACAGGCTCAACTCTCATCTCTGCAAATGGCTGTCAGACCTATTTCCCCAGTCTCCCCTTCCCTGGCTCCAGGGCTGCATGTCAGCTGCCTCCTGCGGGTGCCTTTTGATTGTCTCGATGTCTTCTGAAACTCGGTATGTCTGGAAGCCAACTCTTCATCTTCTTACTCAGCCTTTCCCACGTTCTGCCCTGGCTGACCTCTTTCTGTTAATGACACACCATGTCTTTCAGGAATCTAGACCCCCGGTTTTGACTTCACATCCTAGCTCTCCTTATCGTTGATGGCTAGTTGATCCTGGTCAGTTCTTTCTTTGACATAGCTCTGGCATCTGCACTTCCTTTCCCTCCCACTGTCACCAGGACTTCAGACATTAGCCCTTGTTCTAAGTGATTGTTCTGGTCTCCTTACTCATCTCTCATTGTTCAGCCCATACCTCTTGTTCAGCCTTTCCCTCCTCTGGTCATGTCTGCATGCCACCTTCCTACCAGCTTACCTCCACACTGCCATTGGTGACTCACCCTCCTCCAGTGTGGCATGCAAGGCTACCATGTGGAGTTGCCATTTAGCTCAAGATGGAATCATCCCACCACCCAGCACCTGCTCCTCGATCCCAGCTGGATTGTCCCGAAACCCCTTGTACTCTCCTCCCTCAGGTCATTGCCCACCCCACTCTCCCTCCATCCTCCTCTCTTCACCTCTCCATGTCACTTAAGACTCAGCCCAGATCCCTCCTCCTTTGCATGCCCTTTTAAAAGTATGCATTTTAGAGCATATTTTCTTCCACTGAATTTTTTCAGTAGCATTTTCTGTAGCGTCTATATGCTTTTTTCTATAGCACCTCTCTGAAGGAGATTTAGTGTCATTTTTAAACCCTTGAGAGTTTAATGGCCAGGTTTCGAATTCCAGCTCTTCCAGTTGTTACCTTTGTGACCTTGAGCCTATCCAACCCCTAGTTTCCACATCTGTAAAATAGGGATAATAACTGTATCTACTTCATAGAGTTATTATAAAGCTTCTGTGAGATCATTCATATGAACCATAAAGCTCAGTGCCTGGCACATGGTTTGGGCTGAACAGTCATGCACAGTTATTATTATTATTATGACTTACATTCACTTAGCAGTGAATTGGGAAATGATATACACAAAAGTGTATCTCTAAGGCTTCTCCAACAATTATTGTTCTCTCTTTTATTATTATTGTTATTCTTCTCTCTTTTATTAAATTTAGATTTTCTCTGGCTCTGAAATGAATTGCTGCTGATATAACTGCAGCAATAGCAGCTAATACTATGTTACCCAGAGCCACACCAAGTGTTTTACATAATTTCTTCCTCACAAACACCCAAGAGAGATACTACTATTGTCTTCATTTTTCAGGTGAGGAAAATGAGTGTCAGAAAAGTTAGATGGCCTGGCCAACATGCCACTTCTGCTGAGTAGCAGAACAAGGATCTACACAGGATATTTTAGACTCCCAAGCTTGAACTTTTTTTTTTTTTAAGATGAAGTCTAGCTCTGTCGCCAGGCTGGAGTGCAGTGGTGCAATCTCGGCTCACTGCAGCCTCCACCTGCCGGGTTCAAGCCATTCTCCTGCCTCTGCATCCAAAGTAGCTGGGATTACAGGCATGCGCTGCCATGCCCAGCTAATTTTTGTATTTTCAGTAGAGACGGGGTTTCACTACGTTGGCCAGGATGGTTTCGATCTCCTGACCTTGTGATCCGCCCACCTCAGCCTCCCAAAGTGCTGGGATTACAGGCATGAGCCACTGTGCCTGGCCCTCAGCTTGAACTCTTAAACTCTTCATATTTAAACCTTTGAAGGGCATCTGATTTGGCACAATGTATCGCATATAAAAGAGGTTCAATAAATATTCATTAACTGAATGTCTTAGATTTTAGTGTATGTCTCTGTCAAATCATCCCCTGCAGGGGCAGGCAGGTGCAGGGCCCCCTGTATAAATGGTCTAGTTTCTGCCATAAGTTTCAAACCTGCCTTTTGAAGGGGGCATCCCTATTGATCTTAATTGATATGAACAGAAGGTCCCAGTACACATGTTGTGGTTTATTTGGGAGGAAGGACTTCCCTGGTCCACTAAGATATAATAGTAATCTCAGCTGTTTTCCCAGAGTAAGTTGTCCTCTCTTCTAGTAAACCAGTGACTCTCAAACTTAGCTGCACATTTACCTCACCTAGAAAGCTTAAAAATTTATTGATGCCTGGGTTTTACCCTAGAGTATAATATAATTGACATGGGATGCAGGATTTTTACAGGCATCCTAGATGATTCTAATGTTCTGCCAGAGTTAAGAGCTCTTTTAAACTGAGGGTTTGCTTCCTGATTGCATCTCATTAAATGGAAATGAAAACTGGCAGGTATCATTAATTAATTTGGTGAAGAGCTTGCTGGTGCATCCAGGCTCCTTGCAGACATCAATTAGTTTGGTCACAAGTGCACAAAAAAAGTTTTGTCAACTCTGGTAGTTGCCCTGAGAATCAAAGCTTCACCTTAACTCTTTTAGCTGTATAGTGAGGGGAGTGGCTAATGACTTCACATCTTCTAAAACTTCTGATCAGTCATTCTCTTTTATTCAGTGTGATGAAAAATGCACAAAAGCATATTTCCACATGGGAAAAGCCAACCTGGCCCTGAAGAACTACAGTGTGGTAAGTTCTTAGAGGAATGTAATTGACATATCTGATCACAGAGTGATGCTCCCAGTTGTACTAGAGTAGAACCATGATTCTCCAAGCTAATCAGATATTAATCCATCCTTTAGTATTTTCCAAGGTAAAGCTCAAGATCTTAAAGTTGGGAAGAATGCTGGGTGTCAGTTAGCTCCACTCCACCAGCTGCAGGACTCTCTTCTGCAACAGCCTCTACCAGTGTTTGTTCAGTCTCTTGAGAGAAAAGACATAAGCAAAAAGAGAAAACAAAATTTGCTGTAATCTCATCACCTAAAAACCATGCAGATCATTCAATCTGTCTTTCTACCTGTCTGTCCATACTAAGATATTATATATCATTAAAAGTAGCTTTATTGAGATATAATTCACATACCACACAATTCATCTGTAGAAAGTGTATGATTCGATAGTTTTTCGCATATTCACAGTCAGGCAGCCATTACCAAAATCGGTTTTAAAAATTTTCAGCCCTTCCTAGAAAAACCCTGTGCATATTAGCAGTCAGCCCCCTTCCCCCGAGTCCCATCTCAGCCTTATGCAACCACCAGTCTTTCTGTCTCTATATATTTGCCTGTTCTGTAGATTTCATACAGTCATACAATCTGTGGTCTTTTTGTGACTAAGGTCATTCATTTAGTATAATGTTTGCTTGGTACATTTATGTTGTAGTGTATATCAGTTCTTTGTTCCTTTTTGTTGCTGAATAATATTCCATTGTATGACACCATTCATTCATTCGTCAGTTAATGGACATTTGGGTTGTTTCCACTTTTTGCCTGCTGTGAATAACACTGCTATAGCATTCATGTGCAGGATTTCTTTTTATGTTTACAGTCCTCTTGGGTATGTATCTAGAAGTGGAATAGCAGGACCATATAATAACTCTATGTTTAACCTTTTGAGGAACTACCAAACTGCTTTTGAAAATGACTGCAGCATTTTACATTCCTACCAGCAGTGTATGAGGGTTCCACTTTTTCCACATCCTCTTCAATATTTGTTACCTATTTTTTTATCATATTCCAGTGGGTGTGAAGTCATGTGTCATTTTGGTATTGATCTGCATTTTTTGGTGGCTAATGATGTTGAGGATCTTTTCATGTACTTATTGGCCATTTATATATTTTCTTTGGAGAAATGTCTTTTTTTATAAGGAGTTGCAAATGTTCTTTATGTATTCTGAATACAAGTTTCTTATCAGATACATGATTTCCAAATACTTTCTTCCACTCTTTGTATTGCCTTTTCCTTTTCTTGATGATGTTCTTTGTGGCACAAAAAACGGTTAATTTTGATGAAGCCTCAATTACTATTTTTTTTTTTTTGGTTGCTTGTGATTTTGGTGGTACATCTAATAAATGATCATCTAATCTAAGGTCGGGAAGATGTATACCTACATTTTCTTCTAAAAGCTTTATGCCTTTAGCTCTTACATTTAGCTCTGTCTAATCATTTTGAGTTCATTTTTTTGTATGATGTGAGGTAGGGGTTCAACTTTACTCTTTTGCATGTGGATGTCTACTCGTCCCAGTACCATTTGTTAAAGAGACCATTCTTTCCCTCGTTGAATGATTTTGGCATCCTTGTCAAAAATCAACTGACCACAAATATATGAGTTTATTTTTGGACTTTCAGTTTTATACCATTCATCTACTTGTCTGTCCTTATGCCTGTACCACAGTGTCTTCATTTTTGTAGCTTTGTAATAAGTTGAGAAGTGCCAGTCCTTCAACTCTGTTCCTCTACATTTTCAAGATTGTTTTAACTATTCTGGTACTCTTGAATTTCTATATGAATTTCAAGATTATTTTGTCGATTTGTGCAAAGAAACCAGATGGAATTTTGATGGGTATTACATGAATTTGTAAATCAATTTGGCAAGTATTGCTATCTAAACAATATTAAGTCTTTCTATCCATGAATTTAGGATGCCTTTCCATTTATAAGATATGTCTTTAAAATAAATTGCATCATATTATACATTTTTTAAAGGTTTCTTTGTTGGATTTTAATTGTAAATGTAACACAAGCTTATTGTAATAAAGCCAAATAAAATAAATGTGAATCAAGAAAATATTAATCTTTCCCTGTCCACCAATTTTTATTTACTCATTCAATTCATTCATTCAGCAGGTATTTATAGAGTGCTTTCTATGTGTCAGGCACTGTTAATACAGGCAATTAATAATACATCAGTGAAACTAGACAAAATTCTTGGCTTCATGGAACTCATGTTCTTGGGGTAAGGGTGACCAGGAGACAAAAAACCATTAAGTAGATGTGTAGTATGTTGTGTGTAATATGTTAGGTGGTAGTAAGTAGTATTGAGAAAAATAAATCAGGAAGCAGTAAAGATGAGACTGGTTTTGTATACAGTGGTAAGAAAAGGCTTTCTGAAGGAATGGAGCGGTGAACAAACCATGTGGATATATAAGGAAATAAATTCCTGGTAGAGGGATAGTGAGAATGCAGCCAGCAAGAGGAGAGCAACAGGAGATGAGGTCAAACAGGTGATATGGGTGGAAAAGGGGCTGATCCTGTAGGGCCTTATAGGCTTTTCAAGGAACTTTGGCTTTTACTCTGAGTGATCTTCATGCTTTATTGGAGAATTTTGAGTAAAGTAATTAAATTATCTGATATATTTTAACATGAGCATATGTTTTGGCATGGCAAGATAAGAACAGAGAACATGTGAGAAGGCATTGCAATAAATATCCAAGCAAGAGGTGATGCTGGGGACCAGGTTGGTGGTGATGGAGGTGGTAAGAAGTGATGCGGTTCTGGATATTTACTGACAGTGAAGCCAACAAAAATTGTTGCTAGATTAGATCTGTGGTTGAAGAGAAGTTGGATATGGGGTCACTCTGATGTATGGACTTCTGTTCCTGGGACACTGTTCTCTACTTTAACATGTCATTTTTTTTCCCTTTCAGTTTGATTCTTAACTCTAGTCTTCTAGATTAACTTTGAAACTTCAAGATTATCTCAGAACTGCTTTTTATCTTAGCTTTTTCTCTAGGCTACTGGTTAGATTATACTCTGGGCGGTTCTTATATTCCTGTGGGAAATACTGCCCTAAGCCCAGGAATCCTATGAACTAGAATCCAGTAACTTTATATCTAGCAATTTCCTCAATGAGAAGCCCTCACTCTTGAGTTTTCCAGCTGACTCTTATGTGGCCGATAAATGGATCCCTTACTAGTTCTCTTCGCAGCCTGTATGTTTAAATAGGCAGCTGTCTTTTCCTATTCCCGAGTCTCTGTCAACACTGCCTCTAGCTTCATTTATTTCCTAACTCCCTATGGACGTATCTGACAGCCTCCTGTTCTCGGTCAGTGCAAATATCATATCTAAGTTTTGCATTTACTTTATGATTATTTCTGTCCCAGACAGACACGATCCACAGGAATTTAGGACTGGATATTTTTCATCATGAGCATCTAACAACACTACAACACTGTTTCTTTTAAAATGAATTTTGAAATAATACCTGTTGCCCCCTAGAACTGGAGAAGCCTGAACAAACTGTCAAATCCACACTGTGTTCCTGTGCCTGTCTCCTGCGCTGGGAGCAGGAGGAGGCGAGGAGAAAATAATAAAGCAGCTAAGCCTAACGGCACCCACTGTCTTCCTCATAATCGCCTTTACCCCAACCACTCTTCAAGGTCTTGTTTCTTTTTTCCAGTCTAGAGAGTGTTATAAGAAGATCTTAGAAATAAATCCCAAGCTGCAAACCCAGGTGAAAGGTGAGCATGTTCCTGCTGAGGCCCTCCATCTGAACTCCACTTCCCTCTGCCTCCTGCCTTGGAATGCATTCCTTGCCTTCACCGCCCTTGGCCACGAGGCAGCAGTGGATTTTCTTTCCTGCACCGTCCAGTCCTCTGTGTTACCGGCTCACTCCACTCCTCTGCTTGCTGTGCTCCCTTGCAAATATTAATATTTGCCTTCTTCATCTTCTACACCATCCTCCCTTAGACACTGTTAGACTCCCTTGAATCCCCAACAAGGTTTAAGATTCTGGTTATAGATTTAGGCTCTTTCTAAAATGTTCCTTGCTGAAGAAGAGTTTGAATTATTTTAATACTTTATGCTTCTCAAACTCCCATACTCAAAAGAAAAGGAAAAAAAGGTTGCTTCTTGTACAGTATTGTTGATTGTTAGGGTTTTGTTTTGCTTTTCCTTTCTTGTTTTTCTAGATTACCTGAATCAAGTAGATCTTCAGGAAAAAGCAGACCATCAAGAGAAGGAAGCCCACACACTGCTGGATTCAGGAAAGAACACAGCCGTGACCACCAGGAACCTCCTGGAGACCCTTTCCAAGCCTGACCAGATCCCCTTGTTCTATGCCGGGGGAATTGAGATCCTGACTGAAATTATAAAGGAGTGTAAGCCAGCGATGTGTGTGATCTCGTGAGTGCTGTCGGTGTGAAGGGACACGTTCAGAGGTCTACCTTTACCAGGCGAAGAATCCCTCCCTTCCTTCCACAAATATTGATTGAAGATGTACTCTAATGTAGCTGCTAAAAGGGGTGCACAAGACATGTCCTCCCAACTCTGCTCTGTCCTCTCTATAGCACGTGCGTACACTCAGCACATATGCAATAAACATACACAACACAACACACACATGTGGCACACACTCCATACTTACATATGTCACACATGCACTTAGCTTTCACTCACTTGAATATATCCTTGACTATATTGAATATATTACACACACACCACATACCACACATAGCACACTCTCACTTTAAATACTCACGTCAGTCCACATATCCTGCACATACTCCGCCCTCACGTTTTCTCCACACTGTGTACATCCTGCACAGGGTACTCCCACAGACACCCCAGGCATCCCATACCACCTCACACACCTTCCCTCCACTGTGGAGGAATGGAGGACAGAATTTTATAGGTTAAACTGTAAGGTTCACCCAGTTACACTTAATGGCTGCTTAGGATATGAAAATGGCTTCAGAGCCAACATCAGCTCTCCTACTAATGAGGGCCATACTGTTCTCTTGTACTAGCTCTTGTAAACATTGTTTCCAAGGCTTAAATGATCTCTCTACTGACAGCATGTTGTTTGTACAAATAGATGGAGTTTCTGACTTCTCATTAGTGTACAATGGAGGGCGCACAAACATCCCCTTCAGCAGTTTCCTGGAGATTATAAATTCCTCTCTAGAGCCTGGAAACAGCTTTGAAATAAATATTTAAGAACAGATGGATATGCTGGCACTTCCCATAGGTTAAGCAGTTCTGGGAGGCTCTCTAAAGATTACAGAATCATGAGCTGTGCAGATAGCCCTCGGAGCCACCCCAGCTCTGCTCTCCTTCTCTAAACAGTCCCTCTGCCTGTGGCACTGAGAGGCTGCTGACAATTGTATTTTTCAAAATGTAAAGGTATTTGTTTCTGCCAAACCATTAATGTGGGGACTTCGACGTTCCATATTAGGTTTCTCATTAGCAGGTGGCTATGTTGCAGCTAGACATCAGCCAGCCAGTTTGGGAGTCTGAAGTGGTTTTCTCTGTATCTGTTTCAGGCACAGAACAAACTTTATTCAGAACGCACAATGGATTTAGTATCATCAGTGACAACGAGGTCATAAGAAGGTAGGGATGTTCATAAAGACAGCACAGCATCAAAGCAAGGGAAGATAACCACTGCTTATGAATCAGACACGAGGCACATAGGTAGTCACGTTTCTGAACCTTCAGTCGGTAGTAGGGGCCTCTCCAGGAGCACAAAGCTACTACGCGAACACCTTTGAGTGCTGACCCTCAAGTCATTGGAGTTAACGCTGCAGTTAACAATTAAGGCTGGGCGCGGTGGCTCACGCCAGTAATCCCAGCGCTTTGGGAGGCCAAGGCGAGCGAATCAGTTGAGGTCAGGAGTTTGAGACTAGCCTGGCCAACATGGTGAAACCTTCTCCACTAAAAATACAAAAATTAACTGGGCGTGGTGGTGGGCGCCTGTAATCCCAGCTACTCGGGAGGCTGAGACGAGAATCACTTGAATTCGCGCCCCAGAGGTTGCAGTGAGCCACTACACTCTAGCCTGGGCGATACAGTGAGATGCAGTCTCAAAACAAAAAACAAACAGAAAAACCATGCAATTGAAGAGAGGAACAGCAGCTCTTCCCAGGGTTCCTCCAAGCTCATCAAAGAGAAATTATAATTCTTGCTGCTTTCCCACCAGTTTTTGCAAGGTTGTCATTTGTTCTTTTCTTCACTTGGAATTTGCTGATCATATCAAGAAGTAAGATCAGCGGGGTGCTGGCCAATCCCGTTTATAATTTCATCTGAAGAAAGGCCTGTATGGTAGGAGGCAGTTTGCTAGAGTTACTGTATTTTAATTTTGGTTGTTCTGGTATGCTTCCTGAGGTTTAGGTTACGGGTGTGGGTTGGAGTCACCAGTACATGTCTGTGTGCTAAGCGACAGTTCACTGGTCCCAGTGCAGCCATCACCCAAGGCCCTGGCTCACTGGCCACCCTCTGTGCAGCCCTGGCTTCCTCAGTCTGCATTTGCCTGGGACTCGTGGTTCAGTAATTGGTCCTGGTGACCCATGGCTCTGGGTTATAAAATTACTTTCTCAGACCTGCATTTGGCAAGTCTAGGGGTGAAATAAAACCAAATGAAGAGAAAATCAAGACTGATTTTCAGATTTTTTAAGATAGCTCTCCTTTGTCCATTGTAGGTGTTTTTCCACAGCAAGAAAAGATGCAGCTGAAGAGACGGTCTGTGTGTCTGTTCTGAAGCTCTGGCAAACAGTGTGCAGTGGGAACGGTAAGCGTGGGTAATCGCCACTGATCACCATTCATGCGCTGCGTGCAGGAACTACACTGTCAGGCGGGACTGTCCTCCCCAAAGGCCGCGCCGTGGAGAACCACTGTCTAGACTTCCACACACCCACTCCCTCCAGGAAAGCTTATGGATCAAAAGCAGGGTAGACAGATGAGGGCTGAGCTTGGTGAAAGCAGGAGGTCATGTCAGCACAATGAGTGGTCTCTCTCCTCTCTCTTCTCCTCCTGCTGTTTGCAGGCTCATGACTTCTGTTCATGCACTGGCAGTGAAGTAGATGGAGTTTTTCTTTTCTTGTCAGCATAAAAATATTGTTCCTTTTTGCTAACCACAGTACCTTTCCAGCATCCTGAGAGTTACAGTCCTCCCCGCCAGTACCTCCAGACACTGATTAATGTGTAATATGGAGACAGTAGAATGCCACAGGGATTTATTCACTGTGTTAACTCTTAGGCTTTTCACATATTCACATCTTCCAGAGTTCATTACATTTTCATGTAATCTTTCGTAATCACTTTTGCAACTTCAGTGTAAATACAAATTTTATGTACTTCTGTCATTTTTAAAATGTGTGTTTCAGTGTTTTTGACCCTGGACAAAAACAGTGAAAATGGGGATAAGATAGCTATGTCTCTTTTTCGCAGGGCTGCTGTGGGAGGCAGTGATAGAGCTTGTGAACACAGTTTGCATACTCTGAGATGTTAAGTAGGAGATGATACCTTTTTTTTTTTTCAGTAGAGTGGAGGAATCAAGAGCGTAAGAAATTAAGCTCTTAAAAATCTAGACAATCAGGGGCCTGTTTCCTGACGAGAATTAAGGGGAGTTATGCCCAGACTAATATCATCACCAAGGTGGCTTACGACTCTGTGTAGGACCCTGCACAGGCTTAGGGCAGTGTTTTTGCAAAGTCCCCAACAGGAGGGTAAGGAAGGCAGGACTTGGTGATGCTGTGTCTACTCAGTGTGAATCTGATATAACAATCTGTTTACTCTATTTCTGTGAACCTATTTATCATTTCTGTGAACCTTAGAGTTACATTATTTTTATCATCTGTAAAATATTGTCAGATACCTGTGATGTAAATGCTGTATTTCAGGTCAATAAAATCTTGATATGTCTAACTCAATAAATACAAAGCAGTTTTTCAAAAGGGCAAGGGAATGCTTAAAAGTAAGGACATGAAAATATGTCAGTGATCTATTGTGGAGTGGGGAAGAGAAGCCAATTACAGGGTAGGATGTATAATATTTAAAACATTATTTATGTGAGGGGTGAATAATAGCTCCTTTGGGGAATGGGCTTACCTGGAGGGGGTATCAGCTAACTCTGTATTTGAATTATTTACAGCAAGCTACTTGTCTAGTATAAGAAAAAATACACAAATGAAACAAATCAACAAGAACCTTTCCATTTCAGAAATCAGTAGATCCTATCTTACATGGACAGAAGTAATCATAGGTGAAGTGTAGGATTGAGATGTAGTGTTTGCAACGAAAACACTGTTTGATATGTGGGCTACACATCAGATCCTGCAGTCCCATTACTCTGGCTCTTTCAGGGCTAGAAGAGTCCTGGTGTGTGTCTTCTACTTGATGCTGTGTGCTGTGTGAAAATTGGCAATTAGCACAGGACAGGAGAGGGCCCAGGGTAATGAGGTCCAAATGACCGAGCCCACCCCTTTGAGATCCAGTTTGTTCTGTTTCATAGCTTAGCCTCATACTGCAGTCTCTACCCTGCAGTTTCAGACAAATTCATGTACCTGGTCAGAAAATGAAGCAGACGAAAGGGGATAAATCTGCTGCCACCACCCTGGAAGAGCTTATATTCTAGGAAGGGCATACTTTATTCGTTGATCCTCTCATGTGATATTCTGCTTTCCTGGATAACATTTCCTCAAATGGCCACTCTAGCCATTGTATGAATATTGATGGTCTAAAGACATTCCATGATTAAGCTGATTTCTTTCCCCTTCCTGGTGTTTCCAGATACCACACACCAAGGAAACTTGACAATAATAAGGACATAGCTGATTTATGGGTGCCAGTCCCTGTCTGGCACAGTCATGTATTAACTCATTTAATCCTCATGACATCCCTGTAGGCAGGACGTAATCCTCATTTCACTGATGAGGAAACTGAGGAGCACAAGAGTTCATTGTTAAGGTCGCTCCCCTGGGCATTCAGACCCCAGCAGTCTGGTTCTAGAGTCTACACTCTTACATTTCATTTTCCTGCCTTCAGATGAGTGGGCAACAGTTGAGTTTCCCATTAGGATGAAGGGCAATAGAGCTGGTTTAATTGCCGTCACGGTGTGCAGAAGACAGACAACCCCTGTGTTTTGCAGAGGAAAACCAGCGTGTACTAGTGATGGACCCTGACAGGGCCAGGCTGCTGGCCGCCCTCTTGTCCTCCAGGATCCTGGCCATCCGGCAGCAGAGCCTGGCCCTGGTGCTGCAGCTCGCCCAGACTGAGAGTGGACGGAGCCTGGTCATCAGCCACCTTGACCTGACCAGGTAAGCCTCTGCTGGCAGGACCTTCCTGGGACATCTCAGGTCGTCACTTGACAAGTTCAGGCGTGCCTGTCTCCCCCTCGTATCTCTGATGTGTGACTTGAAGGATCAATAACAGAAAGAGCTTTTGACAAAGTGCTCCGTCGTGAGGACCTCCAGGACAGACTCCTGTCTGAACTTGGTACCATGGACGGTTTTGTTTCTCCTGAGCAACTGGCTCATCCCCAACCCACAAATGGTGCAAATGGCAGCCCTTCCATAGCCAGATTGGGAGCCCTGCCTTAAAATAGGTCACTTGCTTCTGCACCTTTGGCCTCGGTCCTTTCTCTACCCTGTTCCTGCCCTTTTCTTCTTTCATTTCTGTTTGAGGTAATCCTATCTTATTCTACATATCCTTAAACCCCTTCTGGAACGAGATGGAATATGAATAAATAAAACATTTCAAATACTGTTGCATGGAGGTCTTTCCAAATTGTAAGACTATGGGCATAGAATGTGTGTCTCCTAAGTAGCCTTTTTAGAAAGATTGCTGAACCACAGTGATTCTGCCCCATCCTTTATAACGTATTAGTTTAGTTTTAAAATCATTTGTGTATTTATTTTGCTTACTTGTTTTACTTATTCATTTATTTACTTTCATTAAGTTTGTAGTTTATTTATCTTCACATGATTAGTTTGAACATGTGAAATTGCCACTTACTAGATCTCAAAGGTTGCATGCCAGCCATTTCATATGGTTCAATCTAGTAGAAATAGTGGCAATTATTGTACCTTGCTTTATAAATGTTTCTCACACAATCTAAAAACAGGAGATTACCCTTCTGAGTTTTCTCATTCGCTGCTATTTTGTTTTATTTTCCCTCATCCTGCGAGGTAGGCAAGGTAAGCTTTATTACCTCACATCCCTGATGGGGCAGGAGGCACCGCGGCAAGGAACCAAGGGAGTCTCCCCCAGCTAGCCCGGCCCCCAGGCACTGTTCGAGGACCCAGGTCCGCCCTGTCTTCCCCGGAGGAAAAGGAACCAAACCTGCTGTGACGGGCTCTTGTTCCTGCCAGGTCTTTTGGGGACCCTGCTGAGCCCTCCCACGCTGTTCAGTTTGGTGTGGAGCTCCGTGTGTGCCCGTGACAGGGTGGTTATTAAGCCTTGCCTATGGCTCCCCTTCTGGGCCCAGTCACAGCCTCAGTGGCTCCCAGGAAAGGCTTTGGCAACTTCCTGAAGCTCAGGCCTCACGGCAGATGCAAATTGTTAGTGGAGTTAAATTCTCCAAAAGCACATTTCACATTTCAAATGACTGCAGTCATTTCCTCAATACCTTCATCGTATTTTTTTTAATATGGTTTTTGTCTCTTTGAGAAAATGTAGCTATAGCTATCATGAGCTTTTCCCCTCAAGCTATCTTTGAATTGCTTGAGTTTCAATGTGAATTTTTCCGGTGTCTCGGAGAGTGGTGTTCACAATCACCTCATGTGGTCCTGCCTACTCTCTTTAGACAGAAAAACCTCAGGTTTTTACCTTTATGCCTACTAGCCTCCTTACCGTTCATCTCCAGTTGAACCAGAAAGAATGGGTTCTCTGTGATGAAATGAGGCAGTTTGAATCAAAACAGAGCTGCACATAGTCCCATGACTGTCACGGCAGCACACATATCACATTCCTCCCACAGTGTTTATCCTCCTAGGAGAGGTTGAAGGGATGAATGTGTGCTGGCCAAGGGCCCGTGTCATTTTGTAAAAAGTGCTGGGTTTTAGTCTTAAGCAGTACTGAGCTTAAATTCCCTGCATGTCTCTGCTTGTGTGACCCAGGAAAGTTACTTAGCATTGATGGGCCCCGCGTCTCATCTCACTTATGATGACACAGGGGGTGATGCAGCTATGTCAGTTGAATTTTTTTCTGCTGCATTGTGCAGAATACTTGAGCAAAAGAAGCTTAAGCAAAATAGCTTAAGCCTGGCTTGTTTTGTCACCTAATAAAATGAGGCTAAAGATAGCAACTGTTGGTTCAGTGGCTTAAAGATGTCAAGGTCAGAGTCTCTTCCCTTCTCCTGACCTTCCCCACATGGTCATACCTTCCCTCTCACTGCAGCTCCAAGTTTCACATCCTTCTTTAAGACAGGTCAACACCAGCTGCATCTGTCCCTTTTATCAAGAAAAGCTACTGCCTGTTTCTCTTTGGACAGAATTGTGTCACATGCTACCCCTGGTGGGAAAAAAAAATGGTCCCAGCTTCCTCTGTAGTAGAGTCAGGAAGAATAGAAGGGAGTGGAGAATGTCTGTGGGGTTAGCCTGCAAACAGCATCTCCTACAGCCAAAAAAAAAAAAAAAAAAAAGCAACTAACATCAAGTATCAGGCCTGACACATGGCATGATAAGGGCTCAATGATACTTTTATAATCATTTTTCTCTCAGGGTAGGGTATTTGTTCAGGGTCCTAAATTGAAGTAACCATGCATTTACTGGTTACATGAAAGCATTTTCTGACCTGTGGTTCACTCACAGAGACAGCTGCTTCTAAGCAGAGCAGAAAATCTGCCACAAAAAAGAAGGGATGTGAGGAAGTAGAAGGAGCTACGCAGTCTTCTCTAGGTACTGAGTCCAGTTAGGATGTGTGCTTTGTCGCATCGTGAGGGGGCCTAGCTGCTTATGTCTCCCAGGACAGAGCCAAGATGATCTTAGACTGTTGTCTCTCCTTCTGTGCTATTCAGGCTCATTAGCATTCATCTTCAAGACCGAAGAAAATAGGTTTAAACTGGTGAAGGAAGAATCTGAACTAAGTGTAAAACAAATAAATTATTTCTGACAGCAGGAGCACTGGAATCCATTCCTGAAGTTGTTAGGGATTTGCAGAAGCTCGGCGTCACCTGGGCCCTCAGGAACCACCCGGTCAAGCCCCACTTGGCATAGATGTCCTCTGTGCACCCTTGTGCAGCCTGTGCATCATGCCCTCCAGAGGTGATGCCAGTGCTTTCATTATTTTTACCTACATTTGGTTCAGGATGGGCAGTAATGCAGCTAATAGACTGGGTGGAGGAAGTCTCTCCCCAATTAGTGAGAAGCTGTGGGTCTCACCTCCCAAGGTAGCCTATCCCATTTCAGGACAGCTCTGATTGATATAAATTATCTCCTTACACTGTGCACAAGCTGCCTGCCTCATATTATTCTAGGGCTGATCCTGCCTCCCTACATTAAGGCCCAGGTCCAGACTCCTCCCAGCTTTCCAGTGTGTTACGTATCTGAAAACATTGATATATTCCAGGTTAAGCATCCTTGTTCCCTCCGTCATTCCTTTGATGATTTGGGTGTATTGTCCTCTACTGTCTCCAATCATTCCTTCCAGGTCTTCATGAGTGTCTGTTTTTTACTGTACCCCTTATTCTGCCACTGCCTCAGTCTGCTCCCTTAGTGTTTATTGTCTGGACAATCACAGTTCTCCCCTGGTTGAATTCCTGCCTCCTGTACGACCTGCTCCAACCCAGTCTCCACTGTATGCCAAAGAGATTTTTCCAAAAAGCACGTCTGTTCTGCTATTTTCCTACTTAACACACTGAAATGTCTCTCTATTCCTTGTAAGGCCAGTTCTCCAATTACTGAGAAATATAATGGCTAGGAATCACATGAGGACTTAATGAAAAAGCAGCCTCCTCACATTCAGACTGACTGAGGAATCTGTCCCCGAGACCTCCACCACCAACCACACCTTGGAGAACAGGGGCCTACCAGGCAAAGTACAGACTTTCCAGCAGGCCATAGAAGGCCCCAGGATCTGTGCTCTGTCCAGCTCTCTACTGCCCCCTGTCCTCCCCTCATGCCCTTAGCATGCCAGCAGTCCCCAGATGTGCTCCTGCTACTCTATGCCTCATAGTCTGTGAATGCAGGCTGCTTTGCCTGACTTGCTCTGCTCCCATCCCCGAGGGCCCAATACGATGCTGGCCTGCAAGCTGCCTAGAGCTAGGACATTGTCTTGTTTAATTGCTATGGCCCCAGAACTGACCACATTGCCTGGTACACAGTCAGGGCTTGTTCATTGTGATTGGTCAAATGGATAAACGAATGAATAGCTAACTCTACACTTTAGAGACCCTGAAGTGTCATCTGTTGAAGGCTGCTTTACCTCCATCCCCACACCTCCCACTGGTGAGACTCTGGTCCTCTCAACATGTGTCTGTCTCTAACGTATCACCTAAGACAGTTTATCTTACTTGTTTATTTGCATGTGTATCACTGTAGGAGACCCGGAGCTCAGCACTGAGCACAGTATACTTAGCACATTGTAGGCATTTAATACAAGTTGGCTAGATAAACAAATTACTCTTATTTCCATTGTCATGGTGCCAATAAGTCTGTTTGGGCAGCCTGAGATTGCAGCAGGTGTTTTTTGGCAGCTGTGCTGGATTGTTTGCTCATCTTGTGTTTGTAAGTGGCTAAAAATCCTTTAATCTTTCTTAGACGAACCAGTTATAAACCAGTTCTCACAATTCTGTTACTTATGCAGAATTTCCAGCTCTAAGTGGAGGACTTTGAGTTTAACCCTATTAAATTTAATCTAATGTATTCAGCAGCATGTCACAATCTTGTTAAATCTTTATTCCATCACCCACCTTATTAGGGGGCCCTCCCACTTTAGTCATCAGCAGATTAGTAAGCATGCCATTTAGATGTCATCTAAGTTAATGAACTTGACTGAGCCAGAGTCACATGGCTGAGTCACAGAAACTCCTTCTGAGCTGGCGTCCGATAATCAATAAACTTTGGTTAAAAGTATTCAGCCTTCTGGGGATTCACATTAAATGGTGGAGCCAACCACATAAGAGCATCTGTGTCTGGGTGGGTAAGGAGCTATGCTTCCTAGGAGGGCGCAGCAATGCGCCCTTTCTGCTTATTTCACCCAGATGCCGACTCCTTTTTGGTTTCCTTGCAAGGTTACCCTATTGGGATGTTGTTAGTTGGAGGACAGCTACCTCTGAGGTTATTATGGGTTTTTGCAGATTGTTGGAAGCCCTGGTGTCATTTCTTGATTTCTCGGATAAGGAGGCTGACACTGCTATGGGACTGTTCACAGACTTGGCTCTGGAAGAAAGGTAATTTTTTTATTTATAGAGACTGACATTTCTTCTTCAGTCTTTGTTGAACTGTCTGATCTTTAAAAATATGCCATATTCAGAGAGGCTAGGCCAAGTCTCCAAGTGAGTATTGCAGGATTCACTGAGTAGGAGGGCTGATGCCTCCCAGGGGGCTGAGGCCAGCTACTCCCATTCCAGTCACTCTGCATGGAGGCTGACCTGGGCCTCCATGGGCTTGGAAGCAGCAGCATACTTAAAGCAGTGCCTCTGACAGTAGAGAAGCCTCCCAAGTGTCGGGAAGCTTCCTCCCTCCTAATCAGTGCCTGGCACATAGGAGCTGCCCAGCAAATTTGCATTGAAAAAACTTGAGCAAGCCAGCAAGCAAGAATGAACAGTCAAATGTGGCCTCCTCTGGGGTGGCCAGTGACATCATAATGACCTCCTTCTGCCCCATGGCTTTGTGTTGCTTTATTTTGTTTTGTTTTGCTTAGCTACTGGGGATGATAGTAAAGATCTTAGTTTTCATAATTTTTCAAGTGCTTTTTCTAAAGTTCATCTTGTGTTTTAAATTTCCTCACAAACTCTAGGACACCTTGCTTAGAGATGGTAATGGGATGACGGAGCTGCTTGTGCTCACAGGCAGGCCAGCCAGCTGGCACGGGCTGGGGTATGGAACAGTGGCTGTAGCCTGTGGAGAGGCTCCGAAGGGTAAACATGCTTGCATGGTATTTGCCTTCTGCGCGGCACAGACATGCTGTAGACTCAGAGCAGGGATTGGGGGTAAGTCAGCTTGGCAGAAGCCTAGAGATTCCAGCAACTCCTGCTTACGGGAGCTGCCATCTGATATCTGTTGTTTAACATCAAAGGCAATTCTCCAGACTTAGAAAAATGAAAGCCATGTTACATACACAGTGACATGCTTTTTTCTTTTTTTGGTTCTGTATGGTCCATGCACACTCTAAATCACAGGGGCCTAGAGTTTGTAAGTGCCTGCAACATTAATTATCTGAGACGCTGTATTTATGTTATAGTTTATGCAATGTAAAAATAAATCCTGGCTGATGGTTTCTCAACAGATTCCAAGTCTGGTTCCAGGCCAACCTTCCAGGTGTTCTCCCTGCACTCACAGGAGTTCTGGTGAGCAAACCCTCATTTTCATCCTCCGTGACAGACATTCTCAGGAGCATGAATGGGGCTATTTAAACACAATTTACAATCTAGAACAACTATTGTCTCTCGGTTGATTAATCATTTATTCACAGCTGGAGTTTACACAATTCTCAGTTATTGAAACAACTACAGGAGGGACAGGTGGAGGTGGCATATGGATGGCGCTGGTTACAGGGGAGGAAAAGCTGGATGTGGGGGACGTTGTAAGTGAAGGTGGATAGAGTCCGTCAGTCTCCATCAGTCCCCTGCTGGCACTAAGTATGCTGTGCAACCCTGTCTGCTGAATGGAAGTCATCCTGTCAGGAAAACTAGTGTAGCAATTTGAGCTGATAAAGCACTGAATGAGATGGGGGGCAGGGATTCTCCATGGAGAGTGTGTTGCAACTGGAGCCTGTCTCTGTTGAACCTTAGAAGTTTCAGGGGCCCTAGAAGAGCATAATCACACCCCAGTATGTCACAGCTGTGGAAATGGAGCCTCTGAGAAGACTTGTCCAGGTCCTCCCAGCTGGTTGGTGGAGGAGCTGAGATTAAGCCCTAGGCCAAGACCCTTTTAGATCTACCCCTCTGTGTGCCTCCATTTTGTTGCCAGTGTGACCCCAGGGATGCCCCTGTTTGACATGAAGCTATCTAGTTGGTTCACGGACCTTTTGGTGAGTGAGGGACCCACCTAGAGATCATGTGGCATCCTTTGCCTGATCTCTGAGGCTCTGCCTTCTCCTGATTCTCATTTAGAAGAGAGATCCCAAGGTAAGCAGCTCCTCGGCTCTGTGCCAGTGCATTGCCATCATGGGAAACCTCAGTGCTGAGCCTGCCACCCGAAGACACATGACAGCCTGTGAGGAATTTGGGAATGGCTGCTTGAGCCTCATGGTATGTTAGCTTTTCTATTCAAAATTGCTCTTTATCTTCTTTGGGGGTATTAGCTGCTTCTTAGTTGTCCGGTTTTTCCAAAAATTCTGTTTCTGTAGGTGCTGGAATGGTACAGTGGCTTATCCCTTCTGTAACCGTAGATTGTACGCATTGCCAGCCTTAAACAGCCCCACAGATCAAGTTTCATTAGCCCTGGGGAAAGATTTTCTTTTTTAATTTTTTAAAATGATTTATTTATTTATTATTTAACTTTTAAGTTCAGGGGTACATTTGCAGGTTTCTTACATAAGTAAACTTGTGTCACGGGGGTTTGTTGTACAGATTATTTTGTTACCCAGGTATTAAGCCTAGTACCCATTAGCTATTTTTCCTCACCCTCTCCCTCTTCCTCCCACCCCCACCTTCTGGCAGGCCCCAGTGTGTGTTGTCCCCTCTATGTGTCCATGTGTTCTCATCTTTTAGCACTCACATATAAGGAAGGACACGTGGTACTTAGTTTTCTATTCCTGCATTAATTTGCAAAGGATAATAGCCTCTAGCTCCACCATATTCCTGCAAAGGACATAATCTCATTCTTTTTATGGCTGCATAGTATTCCATGGTGAATATGTACCACATTTTCTTTATCCAGTCTATCATTGATGGGCATTTAGGTTGATTCCATGTCTTTGCTATTGTGAATAGTGCTGCAGTGAACATATGCAGGCATGTGTCTTTATAATAAAAAGATTTCTGTTCCTTTGGGTATATCCCCATTAATGGGATTGCTGGGTCAAATGGTATCTCTGTTTTAGGTGTTTGAGAAATAGCCACACTGCCTCCCACAATGATTGAACTACTTTACCCTCCCACCAACAGTGTATAAACGTTCCTTTTTCTCTGCAGCCTTGCCAGCATCTGTTTTAGTAATCACCTTTCTGACTGGTGTGAGATGGTATCTTGTGGTTTTGATTTGCATTGCACTAATGATAGCAATGATGTTGAGCTTTTCTTCATGTACTTGTTGGCCACTTGTATGTCTTCTTTTGAAAAGTGTTTCTTCATGTTCTTTGCCCACTTTTTAATGGGATAGTTTATTTTTCTCTTGTAAATTTGTTTAAGTTCTTTATAGATGCTGGATATTAGACCTTTGTCAGATGCATAGTTTGCAAAAACTTTCTTCCATTCTGTAGGTTGTCTGTTCACTCTGTTGATAATTTCCTTTACTGTGCAGAAGCTCTTTAGTTAGATCCTATTTGTCTGTTTTTGCTTTGATTGTGATTGCTTTTGGTGTCTTTGTCATGAAATTTTTGCTCATTCTTGTGTGTAGAATGGTATTGCCTAGGTTATCTTCTAGGGTTTTTATAGTTTTGGGTTTTACAGTTAAGGTTTTATTCCATCTTGAGCTAATTTTCATATACTGTGTAAGGAAGGGGTCCAGTTTCAATCTTCTGCATATAACTAGCCAGTTATCTCAGCAGCATTTATTGAATAGGGAATCCTTTCCCCATTACTTGTTTTTATCAGATTTATCAAAGATCAGATAGTTTTAGGTATACGGTCTTATTTCTGGTTCTTTATTCTGTTCCATTGGTCTATGAGTCTGTTTTTATACCAGTACCATGCTGCTTTGGTAACTATAGTATAGTTCAAAGTCAGGTAATGTGATGCTTCCAGCTTTGTTCCTTTTGCTTAAGATTGCCTTGGCTATTCAGACTCCTTTTTGATTCCATACAAATTTTAAAATAGCTTTTTTCTTGTTCTGTGAAGAATGTAAATGATAGTTTAATAGGAATTGCATTGAATCTATATATTGTTTTAGGCAGTATGGCCATTTTAACAATATTGATTCTTTCTATCCATGAACACGGAATGTTTTTCCATTTGTTTGTGTCATCTCTGATTTATTTGAGTAGTGTTCTGTGGTCCTTCTGGAGATCTTCCACCTCCCTGGTTAGCTGTATTCCTAGCTATAATACATAACACATAATAGCTGTATTTTCTTTTGATGGCAATTATAAATGGGATTACATTTCTGATTTGGCTTTCGGTTTGACTGTTGTTGGTGTATAAGAATGCTGGTGACTTGTGTGTGTTGATTTTGTATCCTGAGACATTGCTGAAGTTGTTAATCAGCTTAAGGAGCTTTTAGCCCAAGACTGTGGATTTTTCTAGATACAGGATCATGTCATCTACAAACAGAGATAGTTTGACTTCTTCTTTTCCTCTTTGGATGCCCCTTATTTTTCTCTCTTACCTGATTGCCGCGGCCAGGACTTCTAATACTCTGTTGAATACATGTGGTGGGAGAGGGTATCCTTGTCTTGTGCCACTTTTCAAGGGGAGTGCTTCTAGCTTTTGCCCATTTAGTATGATGTTGGCTGTGAGTCTGTCATAGAAAGTTCTTATTATTTTGAGGTATGTTCCTTTAGTACCTAGTTTATTGAGAGTTCTTAACATGAAGAAGTGTTGAATTTTATCAAAAGCCTCTTCTGCATCTATTGAGATAATCACATGGTTTCTATCGTTAGTTCTGTTTATGTGATGAATCACATTTATCTACTTGCGTACGTTGAACCAACCTTGCATCCCAGAGATAAAGCCCACTTGATTGTGGTGGATAAGCTTTTTGATGTGCTGCTAGATTCAGTTTGCAAGTATTTTGTTGAGGATTTTTGCATCGATGTTAATCAAGGATATTGGCCTGAAGTATTCTTTTTTTGTTGTGTCTCTGCCAGGTTTTGGAATCAGGATGATGCTGGTCTTATAGAATGAGTTAGGAAGGAATCTCTCCTCCTTCATATTTTGGAATAGTTTTAGCAGGAATAGTACCACTTCTTCTTTGTACATGTGGTAGAATTCAACTGTGAATCTGGCTGGTCCTGGGCTTTTTTTGGTCGGTAGGCTGTTTATTACTCAGTTTCAGAGCTCATTGTTGGTTTGTTCAGGGATTCCATTTTTTCCTGGTTCAGTCTTTGGATAGTGTATGTGTCCAGGAATTTATTCATTTCCTCTGGATTTTCTGTTTTGTCTGAAATGGAGATTGCAACCCCTGCTTTACCTTGTTTTGTTTCCCAAGGCTAGGTGTGAGGAGGATGTGGACCTGTTCAGAGAGGTTATCTACACACTCCTGGGACTCCTGATGAACCTGTGTCTTCAGGCTCCCTTTGGCTCTGAGGTATGGCATTCTGTCTCCCTGCCTGAAACCCTGGGACAACCTGCGCACGTTCTGTGGCATAAAACCATTCGCATGTTCTCGAAGAGAACAGAAGCATGTACACTCAAACACTGGCTGTGAAATGGGGAAAGCTGGAGGGATGCACTCTCCCTTTGCTCTGCTGAGGGGTGGATGGATCACTCAGTCATGTATTCACTCAGAAAACAGACTGAGTATCCAGGGTGTGCTGAGCAGAGTATGAGGTGCTGTGTTCACAAAGTCAAATAAAAGGTGGTTCCTGCTATCAGGTAATGCTCTGGAGTTGGGGAGATAGACATAGGAAGGAATAAGAGCAGTAAAAGATGGTGTTGTGAAGGAACCTGAGCACAGTGCGGTGGTGCTGAAAAGGAGAAGTGCTCAGAAGAAGCTCCACTGAGAATTCAGATTGCCAGAAAATTACAATCTCCTGCTGGCCTCTCCCCATTGTTGTAGGTTTGGACTGTGGAGGTGAGCAGAAGGTGCCTATCTCTACTAAACAGCCAGGATGGAGGAATCCTGACAGTAAGTTTCTCCCAGGGAAATCCAGAAGTAGCTTCCATTGTTCTTTTTGTTTTGTCTTGTTTTATTATCAATGGTCCTTAATCTTTTTGAAGTTGCCACCTTTGAGAATCCGCTGACTCTCCAAGCTATGGTATGGATATACTATTCAGAATAACACACACAAGCACATAAATACCAGGTTTTGTCTACAGCTTCAGGAATTTGGTGACCTCCTGGCAGTGCCCATCATCTGTGGATCCCCTAGAGTCTAGGAGCCTGACTTAAGAATCCCTTTTCTGTATGGTCTGAAATTTAACCAGCTTAGAGGATATAATTGATCTGATTTGTCCTATTTCAAAATATCCTTTGCAAATTGGACAGATCAAGTGTCCAACTTATTTAGAATCCCTTTTTTCCATAGCAAAAAAAAAGCCAGGTCCATGTTTTAAGCCAGTGGTCCTAGAGGTTGTTTGTGCATAATAGTTTTTGCCTCTTTTTAAAATATATGCTGGAATGGCTTTCTTAATTCTGTGTCTGACATTTGGATAAGAAAACTGAGAAAGGCCTATATGTTAGCACAGTGCATCAGGAAAAGAATATTAGTATGATTCAAGAGGCTATTTGCCATCACCCTAGAACGTGTTCTTCACTCACGTTAGTGAACACCCCTGTTTTTCTCCCTGTCAGGGCAGGGCCCAAACCCCTAGAGAAGCAATTAGGGCCACGTCTAAGCTGGGTTTGGGAAACCAGCCTTTCAACGGTTGCAGGCTGAGGACTGGCTCCACCATTTAAAAAAAGGTTCTGAGTAGATCCAACATACCCTGTTTGAGAGTAGCACTCTCAAAACATCCCCAAAGTCAATTCAGACAGGATAGGGCAAAGGTTTTTAACATGGGCTCCATTATTGCCTTCCTGGAATCCCCTGCAACTGGGCAGACAATTCTAAGTGTGTGTTCATTTTCATGGAAGGAGCATCATAGCTTTCATCAGATCCTCAAAAGAGGGCCATAACCCCCAAAGTGGTAAGCACCACCATTCTCAAATGGTCCAGATCTAAAGGTGGGCCTACACTAGTCCCTGAGTAAACCTTTGGGGAGCTCTTGGGCCAGATTTCCCCAGAATTCCATGTGTGCCACGCTGGGTGCTTCCCAGCTTGCTGAGCAGAGCAGCAGCTTCACCATGGGCATCTGGTCCTTGTCTAGCAACAGTCTCCACTGCCTTGGGCCTGAAAAGGGATCCGTGGTGTCAGCTCTAGCAAAATTCTAGGATCTTTAGGAAGCAGATTAGGGAAACAAGATTGATAATACACAAATTTATCTTTTCTCCCTCTGGAGACCTCATTAAAATGAGATTAAAGCCATTGGAGGAAAAAAAGTAGAGGCCTACATTGACGGTGAACAGGCAAGTAGTTACCAATAGGTAAGTAATTATAACAAGTTTGCTGAAGATGGAGAACGGCTGCACGGGTGATAATTAATGAGGCAGGGCTGAGGAAACCTTCTTTAGAGTACAGATGGAGGAACACGTCGCTGGGCAGTAGCAGGTTTGCCTTATAATACCCTGAAGAGGATCAAGATTTCAAAATTCCCAGTACAACAGAAAGCAAGTATGAGGTAGTGGAGCTGTGTTTGCTTGCAGGCATCTATCCTCCAGGCATAAAATCAGAACATTTTTATCTCTAAAGAACCGAAAATCTAGAGAAAACATTTTTCTTTCTAGTATATGGGGGTGCTACCTCTCTACCTTTCAGTCACCAAACTTCCCATAAACATAGCATGCCCAAACATATTTGTATTGCTTTTTTTGTACATGTGATTGGGCAGGTAACGGTCACCAGACATTGCAGGAAAGCCACACGCATAAATAGGAAAATCAAGATAAACATAAAAATTAATCCAAAAGAAATAGAGATGATGTAGGAAACAGAAGAAAAAAATAATAACTATCATTTGTATCCTGAGAAAGATTTAAGATCATTGTATCCATAAAACAGTAACAGCTTGCCATTTATTTATTTAAAAAAAGGAAATAAGAGCTGGGAAATAAAGTAAATGAACTATCCCAGAAAGTAGAACGAAAGACAAAGATTCAGAGAGATGAAGACAAAAGACACAGAAGACCAATCCAGGAAGTCAAACATTTCCTAATAAAGGGCCTGCTGAAATCAGAGCACTGGAAGGAATCCCAAGGGAGAGCTTCCTTTCTCAGAGTTAAACTAGTTGCTCCTGTGTGAGGCTGAAATAATATGGGCCTTTGGGTGGCAAGGGGCAATGGTTATAGCTCCTTTATAGTTTTATTAAATAGAACAGTGCTTGCTATTATTTGGCCATCATATTTTTTATATTTTGCTTCCAATATTAATGATGGCCCTTTGACTCACCAAACTCCCTGTTAACTTTTAAATGTTGTCAGCAGTTCTGAAAAGGACATTTAATTATCCTCTTTCTGCTGTACTCAGAGAGCTGCTGGTGTTCTGAGCCGGACCCTTTCTTCCTCTCTGAAAATTGTTGAGGAGGCCCTGCGAGCAGGAGTGGTAAAGAAAATGATTAAATTCCTGAAGGTAAAATAACATTATTGGTTACAACCTCTGAAATTTACAGAAGTCTCCCACTTTATTCGGGGAACAGTATTAAGGTGGGATTTGTTTGGTTAATGTGCTGCCATTTCTCCCTCGCTAGATTTTAAACTTCTTGGAAAGGGATTTGCTTCTGCCTGTCTACTCAGACCATACTCTGAACATCAACAACAGATTGTTGAATAAATAAGAAAATTGTTCATTAGCTACATCTATTAAAAACTGCTTACCCCTCAAGCCTAACTTTAAAATATATGGCCTCTGTTCTTGAAAAAAAAAAAAATGATCTGAGTGGCTTTCTGTAACGTTTCTCAGGCACATTTTTTTGATCCAGTTTTACTGCTCATGATACTTTATATAGTTATCTGGAGAGTGCTGGATGGAACTCCATCTATGAGACATGTAGCCTGTAACAAAAGGATGTTGGGATTTCCCCGTGAAATGAGTGCAGTGAATCTAAGCAAGTCAGTAGACCAGTTACCTGGATTCACCTGCAAGGGTGAGGGGGATTATTAGGCTGCCATCTCAGAATCCCACCTATGATGTGTGTGCCCATGAGGTCTGTGCACACATGTTAGTGTGGTGACACATGGCTATTATTCATAAAGCATCAGGCTGAGTGGGGCAGGGAAGCATGCACTGGGGCCTGCTATGGGGCAAGGAGGCAGCACAGGGGGTCTGAGTTTAGGCTGCCACTTGAACGATGACTGTCATTCATTATGACTTTTGCAAACCCACCAAAAACTGCTGATGACATGCATACCCATGCATCATGCATGCATACGTGCACACATGCCTTTTAAAGTCACCACATAGGTGATTGTAAGGACTATGTTTGACTGTTGTCACCTCTTAAAATGATCTAGGTTCCTGATGTTCTCCATGCAGGACTGTCAGCCTGAGAGTCTTAGCAAGTCAGTCCTCACTCTCAAATGGTAAAATGACATGGGAGGGCCTTTTCTTCCCTTTTTGGTAGATCTGCCATTCATCAGCATCATTCTCTTCTCAGCCATTTGCTAAAAAAGCCCTCCAGAGGCAATTACTCAGGTGTACATGGCAGGCCTACATTCCTGTCGGGGTGAGGGCGGGGTTAGAGAGAATGCTGGAAGCCTATGCCCTTCTCAGTGGAATTCTCTTTTCAGAGTTTAGGAAGCCACTAGCACTATAATAACTGTTCGCTGCGGCTTCTGGTCAAGAGCAATTATAGCACTGATTTTATTTTTCTAATTTCATTCTGAAATCTAGACAGGAGGTGAGACTGCATCACGTTATGCTGTAAAGATACTAGCTATCTGCACGAATAGTTATCATGAAGCTCGGGAAGAAGTAATAAGACTGGATAACAGTAAGTGACGATTTCCTTAAGAAAGCCCTTGTCCCAGAGGTTTATTCACCCTTGAAGCTGCAAAGGGAACTGTGGCCGAGGAGGAACTTGGCAGCAATGCTGCTGACCACTCCTAGACTTCAGTGTATACAGAACAAGATGTTTCACCTCCACATCTCAAACCATTTAATTAGCCTTTTGGCTGCACACAGGTAGACTCTAGACAGGAGAGAATCTAGATGGCTCAAAGATAACAGGGTCAAAGCTAGGAAACTCCCTCCTCTTGCCAAGTTCAGTTCTCTGCCTTCACAGAAGGAGGGTGGGGAAAAACACCTTCAACGTTTAGTGAACAAGGGGAATATCAGAGTCTGAGCCTAGCTTTAGTCTAGTAACTTGCACCAGCCATAGTTATGGAGCAGGAGAGGCAGCCTCCATATAGCAGGAGAGGCAGCCTGCTAATGTTCTTTTTACCAACTCCCTGGAATGCACAGAAGGTGAACTGAAGGAGGCTCCACCATGGAAGCAGGAACTTTCTTCTGGATCCTGTTTCATGCCCTGCAGGTATAGGTTGCCGGCACGTTGCCTCCCACCTGGGGGCTGTCAGATGGGGCCTCTCACCCTGGTGCAGTGAGAGGTTGAGAACAGGGACTTTTGAGAAGACAGACCTGTCTGACACATAGTGTTCATTCATCTAACAACTGTGTTGTGCTGGGCACTGTTCTGGGAACCCGGGACACTTCAGAGATTCAGCAAGGAGTTGAGGAGGTTCCTATGCATTCAGTGAATGTTTGCTGACGAGTAAGTGAACAGGTTCTGCTGCAGAGTTACTGGGGAAGCTCGGAGTCCGTTGACAGCTCCCTGCGCCCCTCCTGTCCTGTTGCCAGACTCCTGTTTTGGGATTTGAAGGAGCTGTTGCTTGTTCTCTTCCTTCCCTGCAGAGTTGAGCATTATGATGAAGCTGCTCAGCTCGGAGGATGAGGTTCTGGTGGGCAACGCTGCCCTCTGCCTTGGTAACTGCATGGAGGTGCCCAACGTAGCGTCTTCCCTGCTAAAGACGGACCTCGTGCAGGTCTTGTTAAGGCTCTCAGGCAGTGACACGCAGAAGACAGCCGTGCAGGTGAACGCAGGCATTGCTCTGGGGAAGTTGTGCACAGCTGAGCCTAGGTACGTTGTGGACTGGGAGCCAGGCTGACCCAGTGTCGGTCCCATTGTCGAAGAGCGGCTGAGTTGAGGTGCTGTGTTTTGTCTGGACTGTGTGCTACACCAAACGCTGTGGGGAGCCCTCATGCTTTCTGTGCAGACATAGGTTAAGCCCAGTAGCTGCTTCTCTGAAGAAAGCCTTGCTAGAGGAACTGGGAGTGCTCAGGCTCCAACCAGAGAGGGAATCGGCTTGTCTGATGGGGACTCACTGCTCACACTTGCTGCCGTTGCCTTCTCTCCGTTCCGTTCTCCGCCATTCTTCATCCCTCTCCCTGTCTCTTTATCCTCCTTCCCTTCCCTCCCACTCCACCTTCCCTTCTCTTTCCTCTTTTCTCTCTTCTCCACTTTTCCAGAAACACTCCCACTTCATGTTCTTTGCCTCAGCCTAACCAAATGGAGAAATGGCCAGCAAGGGTCACATGTTCATGCAGGAGAAAGCAGAGTGGAGAAGCAAAGACATAGAACAGTGCATCGAGGCCCGCAGCGAGTGAGGACAAGAGATGTGGGCTGTAACTGTGCCTGTGGCTTCTCTGTTAGCTCTGACCTCCGCTCTGCGGTACTCCTGTTCTGATGTGTGGATGCACCTCATTGCATGTGCTTCTGGGAGGTGTCCACGTGTGGCTGAGTGAAGGAGCCCTGCCATAGAGCAGGGGTAAACCTTGGGGCTGGGCGAGAAAGGCTCCTTCCCTTACAACCACACGCCTTTAATTCCTCCTCTGTAGAATGAGGGGGTTGGCCTCGATGATAACTAAGGTCCTTTCTAGTTCTGTCTGGTGGTTCAAATGGAAGGAATAGTTAAAATCTTTCTTCTGTAGAAAGCAAGCACATTAGCTAGGATGACTTCAAAGTGGCAACCTGTGGGGGAGTTCCCAAGGGCGAGGTCCCATCTGATCAGCCTGACACACCTGTCACCTCCAGCGAGTGTTTTCAGTGCTTTGTGGGCCTCAATCATACTTACCCCTGTGATTTTTAGGGTACCCCATTGCCACAGCCACCTCCTGTTTCCACCCAGAGTGATAAGCTGACATTCCCAGCCAGCTTCCATCTGAGAGGGGGTTGGTTCTGGGCTCCAGAAGTCTGAACCATGGCACTTATATCCTGGGTTGTGTGTTTGGATTGTGACAGGTTTGCTGCTCAACTAAGAAAGCTTCATGGCCTAGAAATTCTCAACTCCACGATGAAATACATCAGTGATTCTTGAGAGATATGGTGTCTGTGCGCACTTGGGGAACACACAGACACACACTGTGAGTTGTTCCTGCGCTAATAAAGTCCTCTGAAATACCCGCTCCGGAATCAAGTATTCATTTTCAGAATGTTTGCATGTTGGGTTTTCGCAGGTAACAAGAGAGTGGGCTGGCTGCTGCGGGGGGCGCTGTGCACTGGCTTACTCGACTTCCATTGTTCCCTCCTTTGAATGTTCCATCCTGTTCGGTAGAAGCTAGAAACCATCTCACAAAAAGCCACATTCCCCAGACTCTCTTGTAGAACGATTCTAGATGGGAACTAGTGGCCAATCCAGTGTCATTTTCCACCCCTTTTGCTATTTTCTGCTGGCAGTGTACCAGAAACATCAGATTTGTTGGTAGCAGCATTTCAGCATCTGTTTTCCAGCTGTGGAGTGCTAAGAGAGAGTCACATTGGCATCATCGGTGGCCTGCAGCTGACTCCTGGCCTGCAGCCACTGCATGTGCTCTTAATTCAGTGGGGTGAGTGGTAGGTGGTGCGTCCCCTGTTAGGAGAGCTCTGTGTGAATCATTCTGGGAATCATTCCTGGAGGTCTCTCCTGGCACCCTCCTCCAGCCCATCTGGTGGGACTATAGGCACCCTGTTCCATGGGTTAGATTGTTTTCTGCTTAAGGTGCCAAAGCACAGGCGTCTCTTTATGCAGTGAACCGTGACTGATGCAAATGAGTTTATTTCCCTAACCCACCGTGTACTCTCACCCCATATCCAAAGGCAATGCTCCCTTCCAGTTGCCCCAGGGCCACTCTAAACCGGGGTCACCTGTGGACTGCAAGTCCCTAAGTGAGAAGTTCAATAAGTAACACTACTCTCTGGCTCCTCCTTATAATCAGTTAATCATTTTAGAGTAGGAGACAGGGTCTTCATGGCACAGTGAATGACAGGAGTCCCAGACCAAAGTTCCAAAGACTTTTGGTCCTATCCTGCTACCTGCCAGCTGTGTGGCTTTGGGCAAGTTGTTTAACTTCTCTGAGCTTCGGCTACTGCTTCTGGAAAAACCAATACCTGTCCAACCTACCTCCTCCATTGTCGTAAAGGTTAAATGAGGTTTTGGAGGTGAAGGCACTTTGGGAATTATAAAGTGCTACGCAAATCTAAGAGATTACCAGCCTGGCACAGTGGCTCATGCCTGTAATCCCAGCACTTTGAGAGGCCAAGGTGGGTGGATCATGAGGTCAGGAGATCAAGACCATCCTGGCCAACATGGTGAAACGCCGTCTCTACTAAAAATACAAAAATTAGCCAGGCATGGCAGCACATGCCTGTAATCCCAGCTATTCAGGAGGCTGAGGCAGGAGAATCGCTTGAACCAGGGAGTTGGAGGTTGCAGTGAGCCGAGATCATGCCCCTCCACTCCAGCCTGGTGACAGAGCAAGACTCCATCTCAAAAGAAAAAAAAAAGAGAGGGAGAGAGAGATTACCAGGCTCTATCTTGAGATTGATGGCATTGACTATGATGTCAGTTGGGTTCAAGTTTGAGGGGTCTGGGAAATGGTGAAGTTCATGTCCTTTAAGGAATCAAAGCTGTCCATTCTCTGAAGTGTGTAGGAAAGGAAATCCTCTTCCACCAGGGAGATTTTATTCAACATACCCAAAGAAAGTGTTCTTCACAGGTAAGGCAGCTGTTGGCTTAAATTAAGAACTTCGTTTCTGAAACCAAGATAAATAATTGGCATTTGGTGGCCAGAGGGAGTGGTGGAGGTGGGCGGTGGAAGAAAATCAAGGGCCTGATCCCCTTACTGGGATAGGTGCACTGCATATGGCTGGAGAGAGCTCACTGGGGCACTGTGTGGTGGCGCCCTGGGTGGCAAGCAAGTGACAGGCCACTGTAGAGAAGCCAGGACCTGCCCATCAGTCCTGTTATGCAAACACCCTTCAAGAGTCTACTGAATTGCAAAGGGAGAATGGCTTGATGCTAATCAGAACACAAAGAAGAAAATTAGTGGGTGCAAAAGTTGGTGTTTTCAGAGAGAAATCCATGGAGCTTTGGAAACGGAAAGGCTGTCTGTGTGCATAACCATCAGGCCTGTCTCCTTTGAAGTTCAGGCCCATCCTTTCCCTGCTCTGGTTGCACTCCTCCTTCTTGGCTTTTGAACATGGCTATTATAGGTGTATTCTCTTCCACAAAGAGTGGGGAATGTCAGATTATGTTATTATTATCGTTGCTCCAGAGTGCCTGCCGAGAGCAGTCATCTCCGATTTGGAGGAAAGTGCTGCCCCTGAGGCTCTCTCTCCTCTCGCAGGTGGGAAGAGATGTTTCACATGCTAGTGTTCTCCCTTTCCCGTGTGGATCCCCCCTGCCACTGCCCCAACCTTGTTACCTCTAACACACTCTACCATGCAAACCTTCCAGGCAGCGTGGAAAATACCAATGCCATCTTTAAGATGGCCTCATCTCTGCTTGCCGGGAGCCCCGACACCACCATCGGAGGCACGCTTGTTCCGGGGAATCAGAGTCTTCTGGTTCAACAGGCAGAGGACCTGGGATTGTCCATCCTAAAGAGGATGTGGCCGGGATGGAACTCCATCACGATTCTGAAGCCACAGCAGAGGTGGCAGGTAACGGACAGGCCGGAGCTGCCCAGTGTTTTCATAGATGATGTGAGGAAGGCAGTTTCAGTGCCAGCAAGGTTCAGAGTTGGGAGGAAATGACAGGAAGGGGCTGAGATGCTGCAGCAGGTCAGGGGCTGCTATTGTAAGCACGTTTTTGAGGATCGGTTCAGATAAGAGCTTCTTGGCTTGGAGAATTGGGGAAGTATTAGGTTGGTGCAAAACTAATTGCAGTTTTTTCCATTTAAAAGTAATGACAAAAAACACAATTACTTTTGCACTAACCTGAGGACAGAAGACATTTAATCACATATGACCTTTTTTTTTAAGTAAGAGGTCTCATTTTCTAAATACCTTGAAAATACAGGCTCCAAGGTTTCCACTAGAGGAGAGAATAATCAGAGGTGAAGAAAAAACCATTTAGAACTGATTCCCTTTCCCATGGAATGAGATTTTGGTCCTCATAGACTGGCATCCTGCAGACAAGCAGAGAGAGAGAGAGAATAAATCCTGCCTGTGCATTGTTTGTTTGTTTTGAGACAGAGTCTCACACTGTGACCTAGGCTGGCACGATCTTGGCTCACTGCAACCTCTGCCTACCAGGTTCAAGCGGTTCTCGTGCCTCAGCTGCCCGAGTAACTGGGATTACAGGCATGTACCTGTATCCCAATTTTTGTATTTTTAGTAGATACAGGGTTTCACCATGTTGGCCAGGCTGGTCTCAAACTCCTGACCTTAAGTGACCAACCCACCTCGGCCTCCCAAAGTTTTGGGATTATAGGCATGAGCTACTGCACCCAGCCCCACCCCATGCATTGTGCCTTTGCTCTGCACTAGGGGCCCTACCAAGACTTGAAGATCCTGCCCCGACTTAAGCCTCATAACAGTGGTGAGGCAGGTATTATCTCCACTTTACAGGTAAAGAAACTAAGATATGAAGAGAATAGTACTTTCCCACCCAGGATCACATAGCCAGTAAGCAGGGGAGTCAGAATTTGACCCCAAGCTGTGTTCTTAACTCTTCCTGCATGTAAAACACTCCTCTCCTTCTATGTGTGACTTGTAGATAAGTCACCAAATTTCTCTGAACCTCAGTTTCCTCTACGCCTACCTCTCATTCTGTGGTTTGGATATAATATACATGAAGTACCTAGCATAGGTGACTGGCAAATAGACACTTAATGGTGACTCCAATTTTGAGATGAGAGATGACCATGAACCCATTATCTGCCCCTTCCCACACTCATGGATCTGCTTATCTTCCTTGGTCCTCTGTCTCACTGAAGGCAAGCGTGTATTTGGCTCTGTTTACCTTTCCCTCTCTCCTGTGCCTGGTGGCAAACGGGAAGATTCCTCCAAGAACCAGCCACCAGCCAGCAGCCTGCCTTTTTACATGACCCCATGGCAGCAAGACCTGAGAGCACCAGTCCTGGGTGGGATGGGGTTCTGAGCACACTCAGAGCTCAGGGATAAGACAGCGGTGCTCTTTGTCAGGGCCTGGGGCCAGGGTGCATGGACATCAGCAGGACCCAGTGTGAAGTAGAAGATGCTAGGATCAATGCTCTAAGGTCCTCTTCTCAAACAGATGCTCCTCTGTTATTTGCAGTTTGTCCTCAGTTTAGAATCAGGAAAACCTGCTGATTGCAATGACTGTAGCTCCAAGCATACATTCATCACGATGTCATTAGTCCTTTTCTCCTCAGCCCCAGAGCTGCATGCCCCTACCCTCCCTGACGCCCTAGAAAGAGGGGTGCTAGCCCAGTGGGACATCCAGCTGCCCATCACCTCCTCCAGCAGCTCCCGGACCAGTGGGTGGCTACATGCCAGCCAAGCACTGGGCTTCTGTGACCTGAAGCTGCTGGATGACTTATTTCCTTTTAACAAGACTTCTAATTTGATCTCAATTTTGAAAAGGCAAAACGATGAATGAGTTCTCCCTGGAGACATTTTGCCCTGTGGTCTGATTTTGCCCCAGGGCTGGATCAGGCTTTCCTGGCTGCTGAGGCTCAGCCCTGGCTTGGGTGAGAGGGAGCCCTGGGGTGCTAGCAAAGCAGGGAACAGTGGGCTACTGATCACCTCTGCCAGCCACCCCATCCTCAGATCTCCCCAGTCCTGAGGCGGGGCTCCTGTCACCAGTCGGTTGGAAGGAGCTGCTTCGAGTGAAGGTGGCTGCCTGCCAGATGTGCCGGTTCAGCTTAGCCTGAGCATCACTCCATTGTCACATCTGTCCCAACTTTACATTTGGGCTTCTGATCTTCAGCAGCTCTGGATGCTCATTTAGATGCCTCACTTCCCCTCAGGCAACAAGCACACACATACACACCCCCCACACGGAGTTCATCTTGCTGCTGCTGGGAGATGAATTTGCACATTAAAGAAGTAGGTGAGTTAATGTGCAAGGGAATTTAGACTAGACCAAAAGCACAGAAAGATAGTGAGAATTATTGGAACAAGAGGCTGAAGAAAACGCTCCTAGAAGGTCCAAGCTGAAAATTATTCAGGGATCATCGAATCTTCTACAGTCATTCCTTTGTATCCATGAGGGATTGATACCACAGATACCAAAACCCTGGGATACCCAGGCCCCTTGTATGAAAAGCATAGTATGTGCACATAACCTACACACATCCTCTCATAATACCTTAAATCATCTCTAGATTACTTATAATACCTAATACAGTGTAAATGCTGTATCAATAGTAGTTATACTGTATTTCTTAAAATTTGTATTATTATTGTTGGAGTGTTATTTTTATTGTTTTTTCCCCAAATATTTTTGATCTGCAGTTGGTTGAATCCACGAATTTGGAACCCAAGGGTACAGGGGGCCAACTGCATGTACTTTGTTGGAGTCCATCTGATTCATTGGCTAAATACAATTCATTGCTCTAAAATGGCTACTCCATGTCCCCTTATTTTATAAATAAGGAACCTGAGACTCAGGAAGGCCAGGTGAGCTACCTTCAGTGTCCTTACCTTTGTTCAGGAACCCTCGGAACTAATGGTCCAGAGTGGGGCAGGGACTCCAAGGAGACCCTGGGAGGCAGGAGGCTCAGTGGTGGGAGTACAGGCTCAAAGCCCTTCTCCACCTCGCTTTCAATTTCATAACCTCACTTTAAGTTTCATGATCTTGGTGAGTGGCTTAGCCCCTTGATTGGCTTGTCTGTAAAAGGCAGAAGTAGGGGAGATATGATACCCACTTCTTGGGTTTGTTTTGGGGATTAAATGAGATGATTTCTATACAGGTCTCATTACCATGCTTTGCACACGGAAACCCTGAGGATATGGGCACTCCTGCTGCGATCATGTTGGTTGAGCATTCTTCCATAGATGCCCCAGCCTGGCCATCCCTACATGCTCTTTTCTGGAGCTCTCAAACGTGAGGATTTTTAATCAGAGTTGGAAGGGTTTCTATGTGACTCTACCCCAAAGGTGAGGGATAGAAAAGTAGGCCTCCAAATGGCAGGCTGGGCTGGCAAGGAGGGCTGAGGGAATCCAAGCGAGACATGGGCAGACACAGGGAGAGCAGGAAGGATTGAAATGCACAGTCGGTGGTGTTAGGTGTTGCTGAATTCTGCACTGTATCATCATCAGGGAAAAGAAGAAAAAGACAGGCACTGGATTTGGTTAACTTGACTTAGTGCAATAGCCTCCTTGCCATCTCCCCATCTCACTCCACCCTCTAAGCCATCGTGCACACTGCAGCCGGGAGAACCCTCTGAAGCATAACTTTCATTACGCTGCACCCCTTCCCAGGCACCTGCTCACAATTGTCTGCAAGATAAAGGGAAAACTCATTTGCTTGGCGTGTGTGCGTGTGTGTGTGTGTGTGTGTGTGTGTGTGTGTGTGTGTAGGGAGAGTAAGACCACAGAGATTTTTTAATTCTCTGAAGTTTTACTGATAAAGCACTCATATTAATTACTTTAACTACTGTAGAATATAGATGCATTCCGTACACTGTGTATGAGTAAGAGCTATGATTCATAAGCTTTACGTATAATTTAAAATAAGCCTATCTATTATTGTCCCTCAAATTATTTTTCTTTATAAATTTTAATAGTGATAAAATTCTACATGACCTTTGCACATAAACCATCCAATGTAATCTCAACAAGCCTTAAAGTAGGCTTGGTTTGAGGGTCACATTCTTGTTCCCACTTAGGCCACCCACCCTGGGTGTCATTGCTCACCGTGGTGTTCCAGCATCTCAGGGAAGGCTGAGCAATGTTTGTTGAAGGGCCGCTCCCCACCATACCATCTCTTCTGTTAGGTCAGCTTCCCGGTGGGTGTCTGCAGGCATTCCACTCACTCTCATCTCCTCTCTTTCAAAGACCTTCTCCTTTCCTCTCTTTCAATATTACACATCCACAAAGCCACAACATAATAAAAATGAGAGATATCTCCTGACTTGGCAGTTTTCAGATCTGTCTAATTAAATGGGTACTATCATTATTCTCCCTTTACAGATGAGGAAACTGAGGCGCAAAGCCGTTAAGCAACTGGTCCAAGCTCCACCCCTTCAGGTACTCAGCCACTCCACTCCACATGCAGCTGTCCCCAATCCAGGCAATTCGTCCTTTCCCTGAATGCTTGTGCTGTACTGTACTTTTAAATTCATAACATAATGACTTCATTGTTATGAAATTCTTTTCTGTGTCTTTATTTATTCTCTCCAACTAGAATTTAAATTCATTAAGGATTTGGAAGATTTATTCTCCTGTGAGAAGTCTTATGGATAAGAAAAAGAGAATTAGGCACAGACAGAAAGGGTATAATCACCTTACTCTAAGCCTATGTCATTCCAGAGGACAGGACCTTGAATTTGGGCTTGGCTCTGTCTTCAAGAGTATGTCGGTGAGTTACCAGTAGTGAATGTGGCTTCTCGTTCTGTTGTGGCATTATCTCCAAACCCAGGGCCAGACACCACCAGCTCTCCCATTCCTCAGGGAAGTATGTAGCTGCCACTACAATTCTCCCTCTCCACATGAGCCATCCTTCAAAGGCCTCCGAGAATCCTGGTGTTTTAGGCCAAGCCTCAGCCCTGCAGTGTGTCTCTTGTCCATGATAATAATAGCCTTACACAGGGAAGTGCTTTTAACTTCTTCAAAAGCCTTTCATGTCAGAGATCTCATTTCATCTGCACAACATCCCTGTGAGGTAGGTATTATTATTTTCCATTTGAAGCTAAGGGAAGAGAGGCCCGGAGATTCAATGTCTTGTCCAGAATTTCCTAAGGCTGAGCTAGTGCCAAAATCCAGCCTTTACCTTGAACCTCACTGCCCACTGCCTGGCCCTGTCTCTTCTTTTATTAATTTTCTGGTCCAAACTGCAACACAGTCAACTAGCTAGTTCTTTTCACCTGTTCCCTGAGCGCGAAGGGGAAAATGAAACTCTAACCCCTTTAAGGTTTTATCAGAAAGCCTTGTTAATCCACCTGAGTTTGTTAGATAACAGCTTAAATCTCCACTGCAAAGGATTACCTTGCCATCTGATCAAGCACAACACATTAGAGGAGGTGTGGGGTGGGCATGAGCGTGTGCAGGCCACAGCTCTTTCTCTGCAAAAATGGAGATTTTCAAATTTCCAGATCTGCTGTCCTCCCCCAGATGGGCCAGGAGCCCACCATCTGCCTGTGTATCAAGCAGCTCCTCCATGGGGTTACTTGAATGACAGCATGTTCCTGAAAAGCTCCTCACTCATTCATTCATTCATTCAATATATATTTGTCAGGCACCTACTATGTGCCAAGTATTGTACTAGATAGCACAAAATGACTTTGGGTAAAACGAGTCCTATTTTCTCATCCACATCTATTATCATTCGAGCAGGGCATTATCAAGGTGAAAACAACTCAGACACAAACAAAAACTCCCCTTGTTGCTGTCAGGGCCTTGGAACCTGAACCATGAACCCCATGGCAGGCATCACAGAAATAGTCACTGAGAATAGAGGGAAGGGCCTGGCTGGCCTGAAAGAATCTCCAGGTTCTAACCCTTGGATTACAGGAGTTATCACTCCAAAGTTCAGAGGTTCAAAGTTCAGACTTCTGTCAGTCTGCTCTCAGCCATTTATAAATGAAGGGATTTTGGCTGATTAAAACAAATTTGCTCCTATGTGGTCTTTATTTCCAGTAGACCCAGCTGCGGTTTGCTCTCCAGGGGCAGGTTGGAAGTACATCAAGAGAAATTTGGTCTGCCCTATTTACCCCAGCAGGAGGCGGAGTGACCCCCTCTGAGCACCGGTGAACAACCTCTGACAACCAGAGCTAGATGGACCTGGCCTTATGTTTCCCTTAGATGTTCTCTGGGGTCACCCTCCTCCACAAAACCACAATCAGTTTGGGGTCCTTAGTTTTCTGGTTGAACCACATCTCTGAGGCTCTGGATCACTAAAAGAGCAACAAAGAAATATATGCCTTTTGTTTGTTTATTTATTAGAACTAGTGGAATCATACAAAATTCAGGTCAGAAATTAAAATAGGAGTGCTGTTTTTGAAATAAGGACATTCCAAATAGTGGAGTTGTTTGCTGCTGCGACTAAAGTCGTTGAAAAAAGAAATCAAGAGTGGAAGGCTAGAAAGGGTGGCCCCCAGCGGGTTTTTTCTGAGGGCACTCAGAAGTAGTATGAACTAAGAGTGGGGCTCCCAGTTTTCGCCTTGCCAGGGTGTGACCTCAGACAATCAGCTCACTTCTTTGGATCTGGGCCTTTGACCTCTTTCCTTGTAGATAAGACAATGGGTATTTGCTTGCCCATTGCCCACTCCCCCGACTGTTCTTGAGAAAACGACCCCACCCCAGGCTTAGGCCATATGATTTAGGTGGACCCGATGCTAGCTAGCCCTGCTTCCAGGGGTGCACATGGAATTGGGCTCAGCCAATCACACCATTGTACATCTCTCTCATTACACTGATTGGGTCAGAGAGGGTCATGTGACCAGAAGAGTGCCAATCAGAGGTCAGCTCAGAGTTTTGCTGGAGTAAAGGAGAAAGGAACTCTTTCTCAATGAGGCTGCTCAGAAGATAGGATGGGCATTTGGAGCTACGGCGATGATTTTACCATCTTCAAGAGGCCCTTCACTGAGAATGGAGTCAACACAGGAAAAGGCAGGACCAAGAGATGAAGTTGAGAAAAGCCCTGACATCACTGCTGGGGCCCTCAGATCCTGCTATGCCTCGGCTGTCACTGGGCTTTTAGTTATGTGAGATAGTAAATTCCCTTCTTGCTTAAGCTACTTTGAGTTGTCACCATTACCGACAGATCCCTTATCAATACTCCCTCTGCATGATTCCCCTTGTCCCTTTTATCTTGCCTAAATTCTATTCACCCTTGTGAAAGTTACAGATACCGGGAAAAACTCACTTTTTTCAGACCGAAATTGTAGGTGGGAAAGCAGGAAGGAGAAAGACCCACGCTTGCTTGTTTAAGACTGTTTCAAGGACTTTCTAAAATAAGCCCCTAAGAAATTCCTTCACATCCTTCACACGTCTCATGCTTTCATGATCTATGTTTTGTATGTAGGCATGTATTTCTAGGACCAGGTTTATCACTAGACATTCTTTAGGACTGCAGCAATTCAGAAAAGATACTCTCAAAAGAGCACTTGCCTAGTAACAACATCTCGACCAATGAACTGATGCCAACTCTGGCTTTGAGCCTCCAGAGCCAATGAACTCTGTTTCCAAGCAGTTTATGTGAACTTCTCCTTTTGCCAATAAAAGCTTCCCCTCACCCTCCCCTCTTCGAGTGCATCTGTTGCTTGCTGTAGCTGTGCATCCTGGATTATAATCCTTTTGCTTACTCCCAAATAAACTCATTAAATTAGGAGATATATTTCTCTGATGTCTTTTTTTTAGTCTGACACCTTAAAGTATCATTCAAAATGTTAAGTGCTTCTACCCTATTTCCCCCAACTCCTTTCTTTCCCCAACATGATATCTTAATAGATACATATTACTCTGACCTACCAATTAACTCACTTCTCATGATGTATGATTTATTGTTTGCATTCTGCTCCCTTTCCCAACTAGAATGTGAACGCCATAATTTTTGCTGGTTCTGATCCCTGATGTGTCGAAATACCTAGAAAAGTGCCGAAACATAATAGGTGCTCAATAAATATTTGTTGCTTGAATGATGAAATTTATCAGGAGAAGGCTTCAGGGAAATTTCACTAGGGCCAGCCTGGGCTACAGTCTGATTACTCCAACTTCAGACTCTCCACAGCTCTCTAGTCTCACTGGTGGTAATGATTTAAGCTAAAATACTGCAATGAACACTAGCTTCTGTTTATTCATTTCCACTATGTGCCAGGCATTAGGATAAGTGCTGGGCACACACAGATGGATAAGACCTTCTCTTCTTTCAAGGAGCTCCTAGTCAAGAGAGAGCTGATGGACACAATGCACTAGAGGATCACATACCCTTGGGCTTAGTGAATGTTTGTGATATAAAGCTAGGGCATCTGGCACAGTATGAGGCACTGGTTTCTGTAGAAGTCTTCCTGGAAGAGGTGATATCTGAGCTGTCCCTTTCCTACATTGGAAGAAGGACATGGCAAATAATGAATATGGGCTGTGGATAGGGAGAGAGGATAAGGAGAAATGATTGAAACCGAGACTACACCAAAGGTTGGGGCAGGAAAATGTGAGGGTGGGAATCACCCTCAAATTTCTTATCTGAGCTGACTGAAGACATCTCCACAAGTTCCCTTATCTACTCTCTGCCACCAAAACATGTTCTCATTCACCTAGCTAAGTAGATAAGTCCTCTGCTTTTTTGAATTTCAAGGCAAAAGGACTCTTAGCAGACCTCCTTTGGCTACCTGTCCTCAAATCACTCAATGCCATCATCTGGAAATACCTGTAGGATTGTGTCTAGACCAGTCTTTGTTTCTATGAAAAGCCAGCCCTTACACCTGTGCCTAGTGCTAGGCACCTGCCACTGCTGTATACCTGGAAAGGGGCAATGTTTCAGCTCTCATCTTCAATCACTCACCTTCTCCACTCCCAATTGCTCCCGATTTGTGCTCAGGGACCAACTATCTGCTCCTTTCTCTTCCAGATCATCCTGAGTAATTCTCCCGGGAGAGAGAGGATAGCTCAGAGCTGGATGGAATCTGAAGGGCATTTTTTTCCCAGTCTGAAACTCCATCTGCTTGACACTCTATGTGCCAAGTTTCCATACTCGATCCAAATTTACCAGCACATATATAGATTTCCACTTATTGGTTAAAAAGTGTTTTGACAGTCTCAGGGACATATTGCTTTCTTTCCAACCAAAACTGGAGAGACAAAGAGACATTTCCACTGCAACTATGTAATCCTGAAGTTTCTCTATAAATCGAATTTGATCGAGCTAATACTGACCTTTCCACAGGCACAGCTTCCAAAGATATCTTTTTGCTTCAGGCAAAGTTCCGATGAGCGTATTAGTCAAAGCTCTACCCCTTCAGTACCAGCACACCCACCTTCTCTTTTCTCTTCCTTTCAGGTTGAAGGAAAATGGGGAGTGTCTCTAAATTTCCACAGCTGATTTTTGCCCCAAGAGGTCCCATTGTTCAGGCCTAGCCTGGGAAGCACGTGACACCCCACCCCACCCCCAGCAATGGATAAGCCGCAGTCTGAGGGTCCTATATTTGATTTGATCAAGGCTGTTCTGGCCATATGTTAAGAGCAATGTACCTTTGCAGGAAGCAAGCCAGGTTCAAGTCCAGGGCTACTGAATTGCCAACTGCATGACCCAAGGCTCCTCTAAACCTGCAAAAATGGAAATAATAAATAGTACTAAACTCACAGGGTTGTCAAGAAAATTAAATGAGATAATGCAAGTTGAGCACTTGGGATGCAGTGTCTGGCATGAAGCAAAGGCTCACAAAATGACTGTCTGATTATTGTTTTGGTCCCTCAAACCTCACCATCAATTTGTCCTCTCATTCATCAGAAAAGCCCTTTGCTTGGAAAACCATATTTATAAAAATATAAAGCATCGGCCAGGCATGGTAGCTCATGCCTGTAATCCTAGCATTTTGGGAGGCTGAAGCGGGTGGATTGCCTGAGCTCAGGAGTTTGAGACTAGCCTAGGCAACACGGCGAAACCCCATCTCTACTTAAAATACAAAAAATTAGCCAGGCGTAGTGGCGTGCACCTGTAGTCCCAGCTAGTAGGGAGGCCGAGGCAAGAGAATTGCTAGAACCTTGGAGACAGAGTTTGCAGTGAGCCAAGATTGCACCATTGCACTCCAGCCTGGGCAACAGAGCAACACTCCATCCCAAAAAAAAAAAAAAAAAAAAAAAAAAAATACATATATATATATACACACATATATCAAGCATTATAAATGAGTGTAAGAAAACCGAATCTGGTGAAGGTAGCAGTGATGGGAATCTCTGAGGATCTCTCCCAGGAGAATCCGCCTAGGTGGCCTTAGTGACCTGACCCTGGAGTGGCAGGTTGGAGAAAACTGTAAAGGAAAAGGCTGATCTGCTACAAAATTACCCAGAACCTACTCAGACTAAAGAAATCTCTGAAAAAAAAGCCAGAAGCCAGCCTTCACCAGCTGAGACTCACCTTCCTGTTCCTTCATTCATTCATTCATTCATCAAATGTTAAATAAGCTCCCTCCTACATGGCCAAGTACTGACAATAGAGCCGAGAAGGAGATTCCTGTCCAGGAGCTTATATTCTACTAGTCTATTTGAGGTTCTTTGCCTTTTAAGAATTGTATTCTTCACAACCATCTATACCACATATGTAATCCCAGCACTTTGGGAGGCCGAGGCAGGCGGATCATGAGGTCAGGAGATTGAGATCATCCTGGCTAACACTGTGAAACCCCATCTCTACTAAATATACAAAAAATTAGCTGGGCATGGTGGCACATGCCTGTAGTCCCAGCGACTCAGAAGGCTGAGGCAGGAGAATTGCTTGAACCCGGGAGGCAGAGATTGCGGTGAGCCGAGATCGCGCCACTGCACTCCAGCCTGGTGACAGAGTGAGACTCTGTCTCAAAAAAGAAAAATAAAATATTTTCTTTTTTTTTTTCTTGAACGTGTATTTTAGATTCAGGGGGTGCATGTGCAGGTTTGTTACATGGGTATATTGTGTGATGCTGAGGTTTGGGGTATAAATGATCTTGTCACCCAGATAGCAAGCAGGCATAGTACCCAATTAGGTAGGTTTTCAACCCTTGCCCTCTCCCTCACCCACCCCCAGTAGTTCCCAGTGTTTGTTATTCCCATCTCTCTATATGTACCCAAGGTTTGGCTTCCACTTACAAGTAAGAACATGTGGTATTTGGTTTTCTGTTCCTATGTTCATTCACTTAGGATAACGGCCTCCAGCTGCACCTGTGTTGTTGCAAAGGACAAGATTTCATTCTTGTTTATGGCTGCATAGAAATCCACGGTGTATATGGACCACCTTTTCTTTATCCAGTCCACCACTGATGGGCTCCTAGGTTGATTCCATGTCTTTGCCATTGTGAACAGTGCTGTGATGAACATATGAATGCATGTGTCTTTTTGGTAGAAAGATTTATTTTTCTTTGGGTATGTACCCAGTAATAGGATTGCTGGGTTGAACAGTAATTCTAAGTTTTTTGAGAAATATCCACTTGCTTTCCACAGTGACTGAACTAATTTGCACTACCACAAACAGTGTATAAGTGTTCCCTTTCTCCACAGTCTCACCAGCATTTGTTATTTTTTGTTTTTTAATAATAGCCATTATTGGCCAGGCGCGGTAGCTCATGCCTGTAATCCCAGCACTTTGGGAGGCCGAGGCAGGTGGATCACGAGGTCATGATATCGAGACCATCCTGGCCAACGTGGTGAAACCCCATCTCTACTAAAAAATACAAAAATTAGCTAGGCGTGGTGGCGTGCACCTATAGTCCCAGCTATTTGGGAGGCTGAGGCAGGAGAATTGCTTGAACCCAGGAAGCGGAGGTTGCAGTGAGCCGGATCATGCCACTGCACGCCAGCCTGGCACCTGGTGACAAAGCGAGACTCTGTCTCAAAAATAATAATAATAGTAATAGCCATTATTAAAAATGGTTGGTGTGAGACAGTATCTCATTCTGGTTTTGATTTGCATTTCTCTAATGATGACTGATGTTGCGCACTTTTTCACATATGTGTTGGCTACATGTGTGTCCTCCTTTGAGATGTTCTGTTCATGTCCTTTGCCCACTTTTTATTTTTTATTTTATGTTTCCATAGGTTATTGGGGTACAGGTAGCATTTGTTTACATAAATAAGTTCTTTAGCTGTGATTTGTGAGATTTTGGTGCACCCATCACCCGAGCAGTATACACTGCACTCTATTTGTAGTCTTTTATCCCTCGCCCTCTTCCCACCCTTTCCTCCAAGTCCCCAAAGTCCATTTTATGATTCTTATGCCTTTGTGTCCTCATAGCTGAGTTCCCACGTATCAGTGAGAACATACAATGTTTGGTTTTCCATTCCTGAGTTACTTCACTTAGAATAATAGTCTCCAATCTCATCCAGGTCAAAGAAAATGTTGTTAATTCATTGCTTTTTATGGCTGAATAGTATTCCATTATATATATATTCCACAGTTTCTTTTTCCACTAGTTGATTGATGGGCATTTGGGTTGGTTCCATAATTTTGCAATTGCAAATTGTAAATGTGTGTGCAAGTATCTTTTTCCTATAATGACTTCTTTTCCTCTGGGTAGATACCCAGTAGTGGGGTTGCTGGATCAAATGGCAGTTCTATTTTTAGTTCTTTAAGGAATCTCCACACTGTTTTCCACAGTGGCTGTACTAGTTTACATTCCCACCAGCAGCACAGAACTGTTCCTGAATCCATGCCAACATCTCCTGTTTTTTGTTTTTGTTTTTGTTACCTTTTGACCGTGCTTGTAGGAGTAAGGTAGTATTGCATTGTGGTTTTGATTTGCATTTCCCTGTGATTATTAATAATGCTGAGCATTTTTACATATGTTTTTTATCTTTGCCCAATTTTTTTTTTTTTTAAGACAAAGTCTCACTCTGTTGCTCAAGCTGGAGTGCAGTGGCATGATCTCGGTTCACTGCAACCTCTGCCTCCAGGGTTCAAGCAATTCTCCTGCCTCAGCCTCCCGAGTATCTGGGACTACAGGCACAAACCACTATGCCCGGTTAATTTTTGTATTTTTAGTAGAGATAGGGTTTCACTATGTTGGCCAGGCTGATCTGAAACTCCTGACCTCATGATCCGCCTGCCTCAGCCTCCCAAAGTGCTGGGATTACCGGCATGAGCCACGGTGCCCAGCCTCCTTTGCCCATTTTTTAATGTTGTTCTTTGAAGGCATCATACTACCTGACTTCAAACTATTCTACAAGCCAACAGTAACTAACCAAAACAGCATGGTACTGGCACAAAAACAGTCACAAAGACCGTTGGAAAAGGATAGTAAACCTGAAATAAAGCTGCACACCTACAACCATCTGATCTTTGACAAAGTCAACAGTCACAATCAGTGGGGAAAGGACTCCCTATTTAGTAAATGGGACAACTGGCTATCCATATGTAGAAGAATGAAACTGGGCCCCTGCCAATCACAATATATAAAAATTAACTCAAAATAGATTAAAGACTTAAATGTAAGACCTAAAATTATAAATATCCTAGAAAACCTAGGAAAACATTGGCCTTGGCAAAGACTTTATGACTAGGTCCCCCAATAAAACAAAAATAATTGCAAACAAAAACAAAAATTGACAAGTGGGACTCAATTAACCTGAAGAGCTTTTGCACAGCAAAAGAAACTATTAACAGAGTAAACAGACAACCTATGGAACAAGAGAAAACATTTGCAAACTAGGCATCCAACAAAGGTCTAATATCCAGAATCTACAAGGAACCTAAATAATTCGCCATGCAAAATCTTTTCTTGGTTTCTTTTGGTGTACCCAAAGTGGTCTGACTAACTCTTCACCCCTAAAAGAGAAAGGGAAGGAGGGAGGAAGGGAGGGAGGGAGGGAGAGAGGGTGGGAGGAAAGAAAGGAATTATAATATAATTCTTATAATAGAAAGGGGAAGGAGAAGGAGGAGGAGGAATGGGAGGAGGAGGAAGAAGAAAAGAAGGGAGAGAGGGAGGGAGGGAGGGAACAAACGAACTTACTCTACTCAACAGTAAGGAAAATAGAAAAAAGCAGTTATAAGAAGCATGACACTGATCACATTTTAGAAGTCCCTTTCTTTACCTGCAGAGCCAGCAAGCTTTCAGAATTCTCAAGAAAACCACCTTTTAGTGCTTAAGTCCTTCCCCAGTCCTAGCTTTCCTTTGCTCCTGCCTATTCAGGAATGGCCCAAAGGAGAGCAGGAGGATGGATTTATGGCCAGAAACACCAAGGTTGACATAAGGAGGGCATTTTCCCTTTAGCATCCTACTAATAGGAGGGTCGAAGTGATTTCCTCAATCTCCCTGCCTCTTTGTTAAATTAAAAAGGGTTACATTTAGCATTCCTAGTCTCTTGGACACTCCCAGAGAAGGTATTGACCATGACCTCTTGGGCATGCTCTGAGGCTGTTAGGGGCCTGTGTTGGAATGATGCTTCTCTAGAGCCCTGGCCACAGCCAAGCATTTTTTCTGAACTGCTTGAGGTGGCAGGATGCTCGGGACATCTGTTTCTTTTTCTTTCTTTTTTCTTTTTTTTTTTTGGAGACAGAGTCTCTCGCCAGGCTGGAGTGCAGTGGCACGATCTGGGATCTCAGCTCACTGCAATTTCTGCCTCCTGAATTCAAGCAATTCTCCTGCCTCAGCCTCCCAAATAGGTGGGATTACAGGTCCAAGCCACTACACCCAGCTAATTTTTGTACTTTTTAGTAGAGACAGGGTTTCCCCTGGTTGGCCAGGATGGTATCGATCTCCTGACCTTGTGATCCCCCTGTCTCAGACTCCCAAAGTTCTGGGATTACAGGTGTGAGCCACTGCGCCCAGCCAGGACATCTGTTTCTTATTTTTATATGGACCCAGCCCAGAACCACAACCACCCAAGACATCAAGAACCTGTGGCCATGATTTTGATGAGAACCGTGGTTCATGAAACTCAGGGCTTCCAGGTTTGGTTTCTTGACAATCAAGGTAGTTTTTCATCAAAAAAGGGAGACTGGTTTCCATATTAGGAAGGAAAATCTATACTCTGCCAACTCCAGAAATGTTCTTACAACATTGTTGGTTTACTCCATCTCACTGCTGCTTTCACTCACCTTGATCCTGAGAGAGACTATTTTTCTGGAGTGTTCAGTAACTAGTCCATCTGCTTGCACAGAAACAAAGTCAGCAGACCTCTACAGCAGGCACTCACTATCAGCATGCTTCAGACTAGCTGCGGGCTCAGTGGGGACATCCAGCCTCCTGTGGGCCCATACGTAGAGCCCCAGCTTGGGAGCCCAGCCTATGTCTGCAGCCCCGCACATCTCAGCTGCAGGCACACAATGCCTTGAGCCTCAGTGAGCATGCCAGATAGACAGAGCCCCTGACGTGATCTGGACAAGGGCACACTGGCTATTTATTTCGGCTTTCTCTGAATGACTCTCCTATTTGGTGAATCCGATGGAATCCTGGCCCTGTCAGTGGGCATCATCTTATCTGACCGTCACCTTGGTCGAAGTATTGAGTCTTTGAGGGAACTAGTTTGCTCCCTCTCACCACCATCTCCAGCCTTAGACATTTAACACAGTGGCCTTTCTCTTTCTCCTTGGGGTTTCTACGTGTCCACAGGGGTCCAGCTGTGTTCCTCAAGGCGCTCTGAGGTAAATGTTAGATTACTGCCTTTCTCCTGTTATGGGAATATTTTTCTTCTGAGAATATAACATTACCTGGTAATAAGGACAAGAACGAGAAATAGAAGGGGGAAGGAGAAGGAGGAGGAGGAGTTGGAGGAGGAGGAAGAAGAGAAGAAGGGGGCTTTAAATGCATTTTTTTAATGTTCTGTTTGGAGATATTTATAGATAAGCACACGATTTTAAGAACTTATGCAGAGATCTCTGATACCCTCACCCAGTTTCCCCCAAAGGTAACATCTTGTGTCACTATAGCACAACATCACAACCAGGAAATCGACAGTGATGCAATCCATAGCCCTTGCTCAGGTGCCATCAGTTTTACATGCACCCATTTACATGTGCGTATGTGTGCATGTGTGTGTGTATTTAATTTGATGGAATTTTGTCACATGTGTTAATTCATGTGACCACCACCACAGTCAAGATACAGAACAGTTTCATCACAAGAATCCTTTGCACTAACCTTTTATAGTTATGCCCAACTGCCTCTCACCCAGTCTCACCTCTGACAACCACTAATCTGTTCTCCATCTCTATAATTTTGTCATTTTAAGAAGGCAATATAAATGAAGTCATACAGTATGTGACTTTTATGATTGGCTTTGTTCATGCAATAGGATTCTCTGGAGCCTCATCCAAGTGACTGTGTATGTCAGTAGTTGCTGAGTCCTGTTCCATAATACAGCAAGCACCATGGTGTGTTTGGCCATTCATTGGTTGAAGAACATCTGAGCTGTTTCCAGATTTTAGCTATTGCAAATAAAGCTGCAATGAGTATTCATATACAGGTTTTTGTGTGAACATAGTTCATTTCTCTGAGATAGATTCCCAAGAGTGCAATTGCTGGGTTGTATGGTGATTGTATGTTTAGTCTTTTAAGAAATTGCCAAATTCTTTTCTAGAGTGGCTGTACCATTTTACATTTCCACCAGCACACGAGTGATCCCATTACTCTACATCCTCATCAGCATTTGGTGGTGTCACCATCTTTTCAGTTTTATTTTTAGCCATTCTGATAGTAGTTAGTGATATCTGACATTGCTTAGTGGCTCATGATATTAAACATCTTTTCATGCACTTGTTTGCCATCTGGGCATTCTCTTCAGAGAAATGTCTTTTCCCCATTTTCTAATTTGATACTTTTTTTAGCATTGAGTTTGAAGACCTCTTTATACACTCTAGGAACTAGCACTTTGTCAAATTCGTGCTTTACAAACATTTTCTCCCTATCTGTACTCTTCACCTTCATCAGGTCTTTCACCGAGTGAGAGTTTTTCATTTTGATGAGGTTCAGTTTATCGGTTTTCCCTTTTATGGATCGTGTCTGTGGGGTTCAGCCTAAGAACTTTTCATCCAATCCTAGGTCCAGAATATTTTCTCCTATTTTTTTTCCTAAAAGTTTTGTAATTTTTCATTTTATATTTAAGTCCATGATTCATTTTGAGTTAATTTTTCAGGTGTGAGGTATCACTTGGTTCATTTTTTTGCTTAGGAATATTCCTAGTATATACCTAAGGAATGTAACCTTTAAAAACATACCTAGTATTTAGGTACATTTTATGGATGATAATCATAATAACCATTTCAAAAGGTTGCTGCAAGAATTATAACCTTTAAAAATATGCCAGGTATATTACACTAATAGGTATATTATACTAATATTATAATATTGTTACATTAGTATATTATACTAATATACTAAAATACATATATATATATATATATATATATATATACACTTTTTTTTTTGAGATGAAGTCTCGCTCTGTTGCCCAGGCTAGAGTGCAGTGGCACAATCACAGTTCACTGAAACCTCCGCCTTCTGGGTTCAAGCAATTCTCCTGCCTCAGCCTCCTGAGTAGCTGGGATTACAGGCACGTGCTACCATGCCTGGCTAATTTTTTTGTATTTTTAGTAGAGACGGGGTTTCACCGTGTTAGCCAGGATGATCTCGATCTCCTGCCCTTGTGATCCGCCCACCTCGGCCTCCCAAAGTGCTGGGATTATAGGCGTGAGCCACTGTGCCTGGCCTATACTAGGTATATTTTTAAAGGTTATAATTCTTACAGCAACCTTTTAGAATGGTTATTATGATTATCATCCAATTTACAGATGGAGAAACCCAGAAAGATTTGGTAACGTGACCAAGGTTAAACAAATGCTAAGTGGTAGAAAGAAGCCAGGTTTAAATGCAGGTCGGACTGACTGACTCCCTCCAGCATTTAAACTCTGTTCCTATTGCCTCATTCAATCCCTTTCGCTCTGGGAGTCTTGCTTCTCGAACAGATGTTCCAATTTCCTGCATGCATTCCTTTTTCCTGACCAACCTCAGTACACAAGCTACCAGAGCTGGAGCCTGCCAGAACCTGCCCAGAGTTCTCCGTGACATGTTTGCAGGTGGAGAACAGGGGCAGACTGGGAAACTTCCCTGTATGCAAATAGCTTGTCATTCTGGTTTGGGGAAAGGGTCACATGGTAGTTCAGCATCTTCTAAAGTATTACAGAGCTACTGTACCAGCTCACTTGTCTGGGAGGGGCAGGCTAAAAATTTTAAGTCAATCACACATACACACAAAATTCATTTAATAATTACAAGTCCAGAATATTTTCATTCTCAATCTACCCAAAGAAGATAGACTGATAGACAGTCTGAAGGACTCAGAGCATTTTGGGGTGAAACTTCTGTGGCTAGAACTTGTTCCTTGCCCCTTTTGGTGGGTGTGGGTCATAGTTGGGCTATAACTACCTCATTATCCAGTCCCATTTGTAGGTAGATATGGGTAAAGCTAGAGTTTCCCTCCCAACCTCCCAGCTCTCTCTGCTCCACACACTGGTTGCTGAATTCCCAACCAGGCAGGACCTAGGGACTTGTGCACTCAGACCACAGGAAAGAAACTAGCAGCCTCTGAGCTGACTTTGTTCTTTTGCAAATCCCCAAGCCTCACCCTACTTTTAAGGAGAGATCCAGGAGTTCTTTGCCTCTGTGACCTTATACTCGAAAAGGGTCACTCCACTTACAACTTCTTCCAGAACTTATCCAAAGACTACTAGGCCTTTGTCCTGGCCCACGTTAGACAGCTAAAAGGAGCAGCACAGCCCAGTCACATGATCCAGTCGTTCTGGATCAATGAATGTGTCTATTTTGCCTGACTCCTCAGAAGCCTCAGGGGTGCTTGAATCCATAGCCGAGAGTTTCAACAGGTGGGTCAGCAGTAACACACCCTTACCCTGCAGTTCCTCCACATCCACCCCGTGAGAAATTCAGAGGTGTTTTGTTTGAGATCCAGACAACCTGCCTTGAGCCCTGGGTGTCCCCTACTCCAGAAATGATGCTTTCTTCAATATTCCAGTGACAGTCTCTGCAGGCAGACAATGGCAGCTTCTGGTTACTTTCTCGCCCTGGAGAGCCACTTCAGGCATAAGTGGATCAACGGGAATTGCAGAACTGACTCAGCCCATTCACCCCTGGTATTTCCTCCAGGAGCTGAGATAGGTCTCACTAAATCTCAAAGATCTGGGGCTCAGTCAAACTTCCACAGGGCTAGGTGGCTGGTCACCTTCCCAGTCTCCGTGTTCACTCTCCCAGTAGAGGGTATGAAACTTCTTTTGACCTCCTGGTCTCCCTGACGGTAATGTCCTTTATTACCTTCCAAGCTTCTCTGGCAGAGGCTTTGAAACCCATCAAGCACAGGCAGGGCTGCTCCAGAGGCGATGAGTTCCATCATGCCCTTTCTTGCTCCAGCCAAAGCAAGCAGGGGGCCTCCCTCTGACACCTTTGGGGGATATGTCCTGCTCCAGATGCAGTTTCCATCACCTCCACTCTCTTCCAAGGAGCATGACTCTCTCTCCCTTCTTTTTATTCATAAAAGTTTATTCCCTGGTCCTCCCTTGGCCAACCCATTTCCATAGAAACTAAGAGACCTGAGTTTGAATACCAACTACCACTTACTAGCTATGTGTCCACTGACCAACTTACTGTCTTGAAGCCAGTTTCCTCATCTATAAATAGGGAGATGTTGACCTCATAACACTGTTGCAGATTTAAACAAGATAATATTTGTAAGGTAATGCAGTAACTGAAATAGTCACTGATCCTGGAACAAAGTTAACGTTCAATTAATAGTGACTATCACTGGTTCCTATGACAACTGTCGCCAGGCCCAATTTTTGGTCCTTAATCTGTTTGCCAGAATTCATCCTGGAAGTTGCAGGTAAGTTGTTACGGAGGGAGCAAGTTCTCCAGCTTCCACGGGGAGCCCCTCTTCGCCTATCATGCCTACACTGTTCCCTGGGGGTCTAGTGGGCTTGTGACATGGATGAGGGGCTCTACAGGCCTGGGCCAAAGGCAAGGCACTTCCTCCTCTGATAGGTGGGCCCCTCAAGCCTGAAGATGGTCACTCTGAGGGCTCCCTGTGGACTTCAGCCCACCTTACCCAGCTATAGGTGAGAAGTGGCTGACCTTGCACTGCGAGGCCACAGTTCCTCCAGCTACACCTGTCTCTAGGTGACAACTCACTTGTCAGTGCCCCTGGGGAGACCCATCTGTTCAAGCACTTGTAATTTTCCCTTCTCTGGGAGTCTCCGAGGTGAGAGGGCAATCCCATGGACCCAGGACCCGGGAGAACCTCCAGGCTCAGCACTGGGAAGCCTTCCTTTCTTCTCACTTGATCCCCAGACTTTTAAAGCAAGGTGCTGCCCACAGTCGATGCCAGGAAAGAGGAAGGGAGCAGGCAGTTCAGAGAAAGGCAGGTGAGCCTGCCAGGATGTGCGGCCATGCTTCTCCAGAGACCGCCCCTCCTCTGCCATCTTGGTAACTTTCCCCACCAGGACAGTTTCTTGACTGTGCAGTGGCCAGTTGTGCCTCTACAGGCACATCTTCTCCCCTTCTGCCCCAAGTCTCCGCCCTGAGCCCTCAGGCCAGCCCTTTGACAGCCCCAACACAGCGGAGTGGTCCTCCCAGCTCAGCCTGACCTCCTTCCAGCAAATGAGGCCCTGGTCATGCTCCAGCTAGAGCCTCCTCTCATCCCTGGCAACAAGCTGCCCCTAGTAACCAGGCCAAGGAGGCCACCTCCCCCGTGGCCACCACGAGACTGGTGTCCATCCCTCTGAGGTTTGGTGGAGCACAGCCCCAGGAAGGGAGTCCCGTGCAGACAGGAGCCCAGACTTCCCTGCAACTTTGTCCCTGCTGACCTCTCCTTGGTAACCTTTAGCACACCAAAGCTGGCTGGCTAACAAACAAATAATCAAAACCCCAGCAAGAACAGAGGAAACATGAAACCAGTCAGACCAACAGATTCAGACCAGAAAATCCCCATTGAAAGTGTTTGAGTCCCATACTTGATGGATAGGGGCAAGGGTCCAGGCCTGAACCCTTCATAAACCCTCTTGAATGAATTGTAGGAATACATAAACCGATTTCACTTAGCGGTGGGCCTCAGTAAACTGGGTCCAACTTCTCAGGCTGGACTTCTTCCAGCTTCGCGACCCCTTCTTCTCCCAGCACCCCTCCCTGGAGAAAGATGGGGAAAATCAAAGGCTGAGACAGGGAAAATGCGGTGGCTTCGGAGGGACATACCCTCTCCACAGGCCCAGGTGGCTCCATCCCTGCTGAGGCTTCAGGGCTCAGCTCTGGGATTTCCCCACCTTTGCGGGGCAGGAGCGGCTCCTCTTGGGCGGGGAAGGAGGCAGGGCCGGCTCGCCTCCGGGTTCCCCTCTCCCGACCCGACCGGAGGAGCAGGAAGCGGCGGCTCCGAGGCCCACCCAGGCTTCAGCCCCAGCGGGGAGTGCGCGGCGCGGGGAAGGGAAGAGAAGGGCAGGACGGCCGCGCCGACCCCATGGCCGCCGACCCCACGGAGCAGCGGCTGGGCAGCCTCCACGTCTTCACCCGCGATGACTTCGAGGGCGACTGGCGCCAAGTGGCCAGCGGCGGCTTCAGCCAGGTGTTCCAGGCGCGGCACAGGCGCTGGCGGACGGAGTACGCCATCAAGTGCGCCCCCTGCCTCCCGCCTGGCGCCACCAGGTACCTGCCCGCCGCGCCCTCCCCTTTCTCGGAGGAGAAACTGAGGCCGGGCAAGCTTTGGGCCAGGGAGCTTGAGAGGGAGGAGTGGGCTGAGGCTGGGGCTGAGGACTGTCCCCCGCGGCGTTTCTGAATTGCACTCAGTAGCCTGAGCCTCCCAGGCACAGCCATACCTGTCTCCCTATCCGAAATAGAGTTGGCACACAATACCTGTTTGTGAACTCCACAGAGGTCAAAGGCAAGTGAGAATTACCCACCAGAGACGCCTCTGTCCATCTGACCTTCCGAACTTGTCCTGCCTCCTTCCCTCCTTCTTGGCTCTTGACCACTCTCTGCCACCCTCCTACCCACCCCAGCTCTCAGGGCACGGCTGTGGCTCCTGGGAGGCTGTGGCACTTTGCTCAGTGATCTGCAGGGAATCCTGTTCTCGCTTCCCATGGTGGGGGGTGGGGGGCGGGGGGTGGCCCCTCGGGGGTGGGGGGTGGCCCCTCCCAGGTGGCCCCTCCCAGCCAGTGCAGTCTGAGGAGATTGGGGGATGGAGACTGCCAGGCCTGATGGTCTGTCCAGGCTCCTAAAGGATCAAGTCTAGAGCTCTCTGATCTCTGTTTTTGTATTTGTCCCTTGCTCTCATCATGCGCACCACAGCCATGCCTTGCCCTGACCTCATTTTTCTCTTCCTACCTCTTTCCCACTGTTTCCATTGGTCTCTGCCTTCCCACTCAGATGGGCTCCAGTCTCATTTCCACCTGAGTTGCATATACTAGCTGTGTGCTTGCACCTTACAGCCATGAAGAAGACACTCGGGATAAATCTGAGCATGATAACCACGTCCTCCTCCCAAGGCTCTGGGACATCAATTAGAGAGCCTGGGGTGGGAGCCCTCTGTGACTGGCATCTGGCTTGGATGCTATCTGTGGTTCTCTGGGATTACCAGGCAAACTCTTAAGACACAGCCTCAGGTGCCACACACTCAATTCCCAGAACTTCACCCACCTCATGAAGAGAGGAAAAGTGCCTAAGGCCCACTCACCTTCCTCCCTCAATATCTGCCTGTTGGTTTCAGAAGAGGGTCAGATTATGCCAGGATTTGTCCAAATCATTTATAGCCTTTGGAACATAAAACGAAAGGAAACAGATGGCATTGACATGATTACACTGTGAGACATTGATGCTAACTCCTGTCACTTTCCCTTCCAAGTTCTGGGAATTCCCTAGGTGGAGGGGTAAGAGAATTCGTGGTAATTAAGGCTTACTATATGTGGATTACTATACCAGGAGCTTCACATGCATTACTTCACTAGATCCTCTTTCCAGCTATTCATTCATTCATCCACTTGACAAACGCTTTTTGCTCTCCTACTATGTGTCAGCCACTGTGCTATACCCTGCGATTAATGATGAATGCAACGGATGTGCCCTTTCTCTCCAAGAGCTTGCAGCCTGGGGTGGGGCGGGGAGAGACATTAACCAGATAACCCCACATGTAAATGTAAATGTGCTACTGTGAGAAGCTTAAGAAGGGGAGATTTATCCTTCAAGGAGAACTCATTAATAGAAAGCTTGACTGAGATCAGAAAAAGCTTCCTTGAGAAAGTTACGCCACAGCTGAAATGTGAAGAATAAGTATGAATTAAGTAGGTGAGGAGGAGAAAGTTTTCCAAGAACAGACAACAGAGTTGTGCAAAGAATCTGTGGCAAGAGGGGCATGGTAAGTACAAAGATGGGAAAAGGCCATCATGGCTGGAGTTGGGAGAGTGAAAGAGCAGTGGAAAACCACTGAGCATTAACAACCAGGTAGCGGTGGTGATAACGAGAGGGATTAATCAGAACTGTAGTATGGAGAATGCATTGGGAGGGGTAGAGTAGATGCTGGTCAAGTTAGATTATTATCTTCATTCTGACAAGAGATGGATGATCAAGGCTAGACTGGAGTGTCGAGAGTGGAGATAGGAAAGGAATGGGTTAAGCCATATTTAGAAGATAAAAATCCACCTGACTTGGTGCTGGGTTACTTATGGGGAGGGTCATGATGAGGAAGAGGGGTATTAATGCTAACTTGATGTCTGGCTTGCCCAAAAGAATGGAGGAGCCACTAAAGTGTCCACTCCATGAGAATGTCTGTTTTGGTCACAGCTCTGTCTCCTGTGCCTGGCACATAGTTGGTGTTCAATCAATATTTACTGAATAACAGTGTTGGCAATTAATGAAGAGAATATGAAAAGAGGCCCATGCTTGGAGAAGAAGATCATGAGTTCAGCTTTGTACCTGTTGAGTTTCAGATGCCTTTAAACAGTCAGGAAGAGTTGTCAAGTGAACTTCAGAGTGAAGGTTGGCACTAACAATATTAGAACTTGGGAGTCATTTGTTTTAAGTGATCATTAAAGCTAGAGCATGGATGAGTTGCATTCATTCAAAGCACTAAGTGAAGAAAACAGTACCTGTCCTCATGGAGCTTATAATCTAAAGGAGGAAGACAAAATAAATAAGCAAATGAATAATAAACTTTTTAGCTATAGCACTGTGACCACTTGACAGTTCTTGATTAAAATATCTAAGGAGAGTTGAGAAGTCTGATTTTTCAAGAAATTGTTTAGTCTAAAAATATGAATGTGTGGCCCTCTGTGTATGGGGGAGATAAGAGTTGGGAGGGGTTGCTTTTCTATATAGACTTCTCTGTGAAATCATTCCTAATTAGATACCACTTGAGTAGAGATTTGAAGCAAATGAAGGGGTAATCTATGTGGCTCTGTTAGGAAGGAGTGTTCTCGGCAGAGAGAACAGCAGGTGCAAAGGTTCTGAGGTGGGACAACACTGGGCATGGTGGAGGAACAGTGAGAAGCCCATGTGGCTGGGGTAGAGTGAGAAGGGAGTGATTAGTAGGAGATGAAGTCAGCAAGCTATTCCTGGGGTTGGGGATAAATCTTACAGGATTTTGTCAGCCATGAAAGAACTTTGGCTTTTATTGTGAACAAGAAAAGAGCCATTGGAGGAGGGCAGTGACATGCTGTGACTTAGATTTTAAAATATGGCTTTGGCTGCTGGGTTAAGAATAGATTGTGGAGAGGAAGAAAGTCCAATTAGGAGGCTTGGGCCGAGATGCACCGTGGGGGAGAGGTGGTGAGAAGTGGTCAGCTTCTTGCTCAACATTACTTCATTTGAAGGTGGAGCTGGCGGGATTTGCCAAGACTTGACTGTGGGAAGTGAGAGGAAGAAAGGAGTCAAAGATGCCACCAGGGTTCTATTCTGAGGACAAGAAGGACAGAGGCCCCATTCACTGAAGTGACAAAAGCTGAAGGAAGAGCACGTTTCAGGGGAAAATCAGGAGGTTAGCTTTAGACGCATTTGATATCGAATATCCAATTGGAGATGTCAGATTGACAAGAGAAAGATTATAGAGGGAGAGGAGCAGAGAAGAAGGGCTTGGACCAAACCCCGTGGTCAAGTAACATGATATAAGCCTTCAAAGGAAACAGAGGAAATGACCGTAAAGGTAAGAGAAATACAGGAGAATGTTGACACATGGTTCAAGTAATGGAGTTTCAAGAAAACGAGAGATCTGAACTATCCACTGAGAACTGAAAATTATTGGTGAGATGTAGCAATATAGAGGCTGTTGATGACCTTAGCCACAGGTGTTCAGGGAAATGCAGATACCAGAAACTAGACAATAGTGGGTGCAGCAGGTTGAGGAAGAGGAGAGACAGCCGCAAACGCTTTCAAGAGTTCTGGGTACGAAGCTATGAACAAGCTGTGCAAGGCAGTTACAATTATGCCCAGTTTTTAGTTTAGAAACTGAGGCCCAGAGGATTCACTTGCCCAGGGTCATGCAGATATTAAAGGGTTAAACTGGGATTTGAAATAAGGGAAGTGTGATCCCCACATCCCATGCTTTTTTCCAAGTCATGGCAGATGTCATTGGTTCCTGTGAACCCAAGAGGATGAGAGAAGACAGATTAAAAATATCACAGAGGTGAAGAGATCTCTGGCACAAGTAAACAAGAACAGGAGAAACCTACATTAACCAACCTGTCCAGATGCCAGGAAGAGCATGTGGTTTTTCCCAAAGGTTGGGGCTTTCTGGTTGGCTTCCCAGGGAGGCCCTGGGAGCACAGTGCCAGCAGACTCTGGCTGCAGCACCATCACAGTTTTGTAAATACAGTGCTCTCAAATATGTCATTTTTCCTTAATCCCCATCCCCGCAATCCCAAAACAATCTATAACAATTTGCATATTTACTGTTCTGTGGGCACATACAGTGAAATGAGCAACAGGGTTTGCAAATACTTATTTTGTATGGCCTTCCCTTAAGTCTTGACTTCTGTTCCAATTCAACAAAGATGTATTGTGCAGTGCATGGCAATGTGCTGTGGGAATTGCAAAGATGAATAATTACGGTTCATCCATCAAATGGAATAGTGTGCAACCATTAAAGATCATGCTTCAGGAGAACAGCAATGTGGGGAAGTGCTCGTGCTCCACATACTATGTGTCCAAAGGGAAAGAAAAGAAGGAAGACGTGAAAGAGAGAGAGGAAGGGAAAGAGATACCTTGAAGGTGGATGGTAAAAGCCTATACTAAAATATCAACAGAGGCTAGCTCTGGAGGGTTGCATCCCTGATCATTTATTTTTCTGTATATAGCTCTCTGATTTCCTATGTTTCCTGCAAGGTATATATATTACTTCCATAATTAAAATGGTAATAAATGATGTTTTAAAGCAGAAGCATGAGGCATCATGTTGGTCCTCCAGGGGCTTACTTAGATTTTAGGGATTTATCTGCCCTTTGCTCCCATCCCCCAGGAACAAATATCTACTAGGTGAGATAAACATAGAAATAAGCAACCAAAATAAATGGCAAACTGTGATACACTTTTTTTTTTGTGGCCACCTCTGCAGAACGAACTGGCCCTTAAACCTTCAAACTCCTTTATTTTCTGCCTTGTTGCTGCTGAACTGTAATCTACGCTGCCAGCTAAGTATCGCTTCATGTCTCGCTTTCCTCCTCCGCTACCTTGCAAGCTCCAGAGGCTTCTCTGGGTCCCCACAGCCTGGCATCATGGCTAGTTTATGTGTTCTGCTGGTTGCTGTAGTAGTGAATGGGTCACCCTCTTTCACACTTGCTCCCCTTCTCCATAGCTCCGATGTGAATTACCTCATTGAAGAAGCTGCCAAAATGGAAAAAATAAAATTTCAGCACATCGTGTCCATCTACGGGGTGTGCAAGCAGCCCCTGGGCATTGTGATGGAGTTCATGGTCAATGGCTCCCTGGAGAAGATACTGCCCACCCACAGCCTCTGCTGGCAGCTCAGGTTCCGCATCATCCACGAGACCAGCTTGGCCATGAACTTTCTGCACAGCATTAAGCCGCCTCTGCTCCATCTGGACCTCAAGCCGGGCAACATCCTCCTGGACAGCAACATGCATGTCAAAGTAAGGGCTCTGGCCAATCCCCTGCCCCCTTTCACTTGAGGATTCCCTCCAGGTGAGCAGAATTATCCACCTGTCTGACTGGCTTGTCAAGAGCTTTAAGCAGTTCCCTTCATGGACATATTCTAAAGGCAGGGATCGCACTGCAACAGAGAAGGCTAAGCAGTGAAATTTGGGGCATGAGGCTGGGTAACCCTCTTTGGACTCAGTTTCCCATTTCTAAATTGGATAGAATAATCTCTATTCTCCGGCACTTTCTTTTATTCAGATGGAGATGTGTGTAAATGAGATAATCCCTAAGAAAGGTCATAATGGACATTTTTTCAATTTCTAAAACACGCTTCACTCTTTTCTGCCCCAGAACATTTGCACCTTCTGTTCCCCCACTGCCCCCTATTTATCTAGCAAATGCGTACCCACTATTCAGCTCTCAGCCTTAACATCACCTCTTCAGAGAGGTCTTCCCTGATCTACTCCAGCAGATGCCCATTATATACTGTCACTGTACCTCTGATTCTCCATATTCCTAATCCCAATGTAAGTATACAATCATTTGTGAAACACTTTTAGTAAGGACTGGACCCCCTATTTGAATAAGTATTCATGAGGATATGGAGTGTGTGTTGGTGGGGGTGAGGGGGCTGTCTCATTTTCCTTATCTGCTGCCCAGTCCTTGGTCCACAGCCATACTGGCCCTCAAGGCATGGCCAACTTGGCAAGTGAATGACCCAATGGATGGGAGCAAAGGGAAGGTAAATGTCCATTGTATAAGTGTTTCAGGGCCCCTGGAGGTGGGATAAACAGCTTACTGAAGGTGGCAACTTCGTCCATAGTCTCCGGGTAATAGTAACATCTACCACGTCCTAACTACGTGCCAGGCACTGTTTAAGTGCTTTTTGCATGATACCTCATTTTGTGCTCACAATAGCACTGAGTTAAATGCTCATATTACTAACACTTTACAGATGAAGAAACTGAGGCTCTGAAAAGATAAGTTATTTGGCCAAGATCATCCAGAGAGTAAGTGGTAGCACTAGGAGAGAGTGTCATAGAAAACCGCTACTCTACCCTGGAACAGGCAGATCGCAGTGGGGGTGAGAAGCCATAGCTGTTTTCTGTCACTAGGCTCTATCACGGCCTTATCCTTGCCCCTGCTTTCTCCCAGATTTCAGACTTCGGCCTGTCTAAGTGGATGGAACAGTCCACCCAGATGCAGTACATCGAGAGATCAGCTCTGCGGGGCACGCTCAGCTACATCCCCCCTGAGATGTTCCTGGAGAGTAACAAGGCCCCAGGGCCCAAATATGATGTGTACAGGTGAGAGGGAGGCCGGGCGTGATGCCACACACCCAGCAGGCAGCTCGCTGCCACCACCCTGCCTGGGACCTATGGTCCGAAGGGCAAGGCAGTGCAGGGATAAGGTCTGGCCCAAAGTGGAGGGCTGGGGAGGACTCTGGCTGGAGAGGCGGAGGGCTGGGGAGGACTCTGGCTGGAGAGGCGGAGGGCTGGGGAGGACTCTGGCTGGAGAGGTGGAGGGGTAGGGTGGACTCTGGCTAGAGAGGTAGAGGGATGGAGAGGACTCTGACTGGAGAGGTAGAGGGCTGGGGAGGACTCTGGCTGGAGAGGCGGAGGGATGGAGAGGACTCTGGCTGGAGACGCTTGCCTGGGACTGTGTGAACCGTAGGCCCTCCAGGCTGCGGTGATCTTGGATGTTCAACTAAGTCATTCAGAAAGCATTTTCTACATCCACAGCTTTGCAATTGTCATCTGGGAGATCCTCACGCAGAAGAAACCATACTCAGGTAGCAGGCAGCTGTGGCTCTGTGTGAGGTGGCAGGAGGGCCCCTGGGATGGGCTCCTGGATGGGGCTGTGGGAGGACTGAGGTTGAAAGGGAGCTCAGTGGCAGGTTTGTATGGAACTGTATTCTCTTCAAGGATTCCTCTCCTCACCCTCCTTCTTTCCTGCCTCTATTTCTAGAGCTCATGTCACAGCTAAGGCAAGAAAAAGTCAGCCCAGCCCCCAGCCCATGCTTTGTGGCTCCAAATTCCTTGCTTCCAAAGTGCCCTTTCTGCCTTCTCATACCCCTGCCCCCTGCCCTCTAGATGCCAGGTAAAAAGAATGCAGGAAACTTGGGCAACCTTGCAACGTTGAGAGTCAGAGCCTTTGCCTAGGCCTGTCTGTCAGCTCTGCTGCCTTTGGACAGCACAGACCTGCAATGTGGGGTCATGTCTGGTCTGGGATTTGGCTGGAGCCAGATGGAACCTCAAGTCGGTTGAAAATCTAGCTGTTTACTCACCAAGCATTTGTGGGGCCCCCACTGCATGCATACACTGTCAGGATCCTCAGAGCCCCCGCTTTCCACTCCAGCTCCCCTCTAGCCCTACCTCCCAGCAGCCACACAGCCTGGGCCTCCTTTGCAGGTTTCAACATGATGATGATTATTATCCGAGTGGCGGCAGGCATGCGGCCCTCCCTGCAGCCTGTCTCTGACCAGTGGCCAAGCGAGGCCCAGCAGATGCTGGACCTCATGAAACGCTGCTGGGACCAGGACCCTAAGAAGAGGCCATGCTTTCTAGGTGCTCATCCAGCATCCCCTAACCCAGGGACTGGAAACTGGGTGCGGCTGGGAGGGGAGATGACTGAGTATTCCTGGGAGCTATGCAGAGATACTTTTGGCACTATGGCCTAGAAGAACTTTTTTTTTTCAGAGACAGGGTCTATGTGGCCCAGGCTGGAGTGTGGTGGTGCTACCATACCTCATCATAAGCTCAAACTCCTGGGCTCAGGAGATTCTCCCACCTCAGCCTCCTGAGTAGCGAGAACTACAAGCACATCACCATGCCTGGCTAATTTTTAGATTTTTTTTTCCAAGGGATGGGATCCTGTTATGTTACTCAGGCTGTTCTCAAACTCCTGGCCTCAAGTTATCCTCCTACCTCATCCTCCCAAAGTGCCGGAATTACAGGCGTGAGCCACTGTACCTGGCCTAGAGGGCCTATTTTTTTTTTTTTTTTTTTTTTGAGATGGAGTTTCACTCTTGTTGCCCAGGCTGGAGTGCAATGGCACGATCTCAGCAACCTCTGCCTCCTGGGTTCCAGTGATTCTCCTGCCTCAGCCTCCTGAGTAGCTGAGATTACAGGCACAAGCCACCACGCCCAGCTAATTTTTGTATTTTTAGTAGAGATTGGGTTTCTCCATGTTGGTCAGGCTGGTCTTGAACTCCTGACCTCAGGTGATCCACCTGCCTCACCCTCCCAAAGTGCTGGGATTACAGGCATGAGCCACCTCACCTGGCACTAGGACTTTTTAAGGCAGACTGCATCACGGGGCTGGCAGGGTGGCACTGGGAGCCAGGAGCAGCTGAGGATGGGGTCTGGGCTCTGTGTGTGTTAATGCATGTCCCTGTGGAAGGTGGAGTAGAAACCCTCAGTAACAAAATGCAGAAGCCACAGCATCTGGGCCTGGCCCTGTCACCAAGCTCTCCAGGCAGCCCTAGGTTCTTTCAGAACTAGTTTCCTTGTTTGTAAAATGTTTCCAGGCCATGATGTCAGAGGCCAGGGGTGGCCCATAAGGTTAACTAGTTCTTTGGGGACTGTGAAAATGCACCTGTTTGTAAGTGTGAGCATCTTAGAGATCCCCTAGCCTTGCCCCCTCATTCTGTGGGCAAGGACCCTGATAACTCAGAGGGCCAGTGCCTTGCTGAAGGTGCCTCACTACGACCCAGGTTTTCTGCCTTCTTGTGCATATATATGAACCTATGTGAGCCTGGGAATGGATTTTGGGAGGATACAGGAATGTTAGGGTATCTAAAATTGGGAGGGTACTGCCAGCCAGCCTGCTGCTTCCTTTCCTCTCTTTCTCCCCGTCATGGAGCAGACATTACCATCGAGACAGACATACTGCTGTCACTGCTGCAGAGTCCTGTGGCAGACTCAGAGAGCGAGGCCCTGGCCAGGAAGGTGTCTTGCAAGCTGTCGCTATGCCAGCCCCTGGAGGTGAGTATGTGGACTGTGCAGTCCTTACAGTCATGCTAAGCTGGAGCCTACTGTGTGGACTGTTGTGACTTCTGGCCAGACACTGAGAACTCATGCACAGCCCAGTTCAGGACTACCTCCATCCAGAGGGGACACCTTTCCCTAATTTGTGGGAAGATGCACCAAGAGATAGTCGTAGCTGAAGCGCAGAGCCCCTGGGAAGGACATACCTTCTCTCACATGTTTGGGACCAAGCAGAGTCCCGTCCTGCAGAGGAAGATCTGGCTTTCCCAAGCTTTCATGCTGTGGGTGTCAATGCCATCCCTCTGCTCTTCTGTCCCTACTCTAACACGGGAACCAACCATGGGTTGGCATGGGGCTCCCCTGGCTGAACTCACAGATCTACCCTGAAGTTCAAGTGGCCCAAGGGGAAGGCAAGGCCCTGAGCTGCCTCTTTCTTGATGGTCTCTCCTGCTCAGTGTTTTCCTCTAGACAGCTGGAGATAGTAATGGCAAAGGATAAGGGTCTCCCAGAACAGGGTGGGATATGAGTCCTGACAGTGACCAGGAACGCTCGAGAGAGGGGAGGAGGGCACAGCCTGGAACAGTGGCGCCACTGATCTGCCCTTCGCCTGCTGGTTATGCCTCCCCAGGTTAATGAGGACATCAACCAGGAACTGATGGACAGCGGTGAGTCCGGGTGCCACAGATGGGACCGGAGAACTACAGCAGAGAAAGTAGAGTCTAACCACACCCTCTCCCCATCCCCTTAACCTCTCCCTCCTCCCCAGGCCTGTCACACATCCAGGGTTTGGGGGCCTTTTTCCAGCACCCAGCTGCATGTTCATAAATGCACATCCCCTCACGGAGCCTAGCTGCCTCCCCTTCAGGTCTGTGTCCCTCCAAGACCAGAGTTCCCATTTCCTGACCTGAGAGGTGAAGGATTGGTTCTCAAGGCTGCTGCGTGTTAGAATAGCTCGGGAAATTTAAAAAAAAAAAAAAGTTTTGCCTTGGGCACACCCTAGACTGAGTAAATCAGTGGAGGTTAGGCCTTGGTAGTGATCATTTTTGTCATTTTAATTCTAACACTCCACTGGGTAGAGCAGGAGGATGGTGATCCTTAAGACCTCAGAGGGGAGTTTAGATCATAGAGCTGCAACCACAAGCTTATTTCCAACTTACACTTACTCACGTCACCTCCGGCCCTCACCTGAACGTTCTTACCTACATGATTTGTCCTTCCACTAGTACAATGAGGTGATCATGCTTTGTCCCCTCTTTGCTGATCCAGATAGGGATGCTCAAAGAGGCAGAGAATTGGCTAAAGTCAGGGGATGCTGAGGGGTGGAATCAGGATATACACCCAGGCCTCTAGAGTCGACTGCTCTTTCCGCCTCATCTATGGGGAAAGGACTGCAGGACTCAGCTCTCCAGGATGATGGAGGCTGAACTCAAATAGTAACATTCATGACTGTGTAAAGAGCCTTGCTTAGGAAACGCACTGCCCTTCCTGCTCTAGCCTCTGTTCCTGGATGGTACTTCCAGGAGACAGGGGGATGGCCATGATGACCTCTGGACAAGACATAGGTCTTTATTTTCAACCCCATCTTCCTCCCAGCAGACTCAGGAAACTACCTGAAGAGGACCCTTCAGCTCTCCGACCGTGAGAATTTGGTCCCAAGCGATGAGGAGCTGTGCATCTATGAGAACAAGGTCACCCCCCTCCACTTCCTGGTGGCCCAGGGCAGTGTGGAGCAGGTGAGGCTGCTGCTGGCCCATGAGGTAGACGTGGACTGTCAGACAGCCTCTGGATACACGCCCCTCCTCATCGCCGCCCAGGACCAGCAACCCGACCTCTGTGCCCTGCTTTTGGCACACGGCGCCGATGCCAACCTGGTGGACGAGGACGGCTGGGCCCCCCTGCACTTTGCAGCCCAGAATGGGGATGACCGCACAGCACGCCTGCTCCTGGACCACGGGGCCCTTGTGGATGCCCAGGAACACGAGGGGTGGACCCCCCTTCACCTGGCTGCACAGAATAACTTTGAGAACGTGGCACGGCTTCTGGTCTCCCGTCAGGCTGACCCCAACCTGCATGAGGCTGAGGGCAAGACCCCGCTCCACGTGGCTGCCTACTTTGGCCATGTTAGCCTGGTCAAGTTGCTGACCAGCCAGGGGGCGGAGTTGGATGCTCGGCAGAAAAACCTGAGAACACCACTGCACCTGGCAGTGGAGCGGGGAAAAGTGAGGGCCATCCAACACCTGCTGAAGAGTGGAGCAGCCCCCAACGCCCTTGACCATAGTGGCTACAGCCCACTGCACACTGCAGCTGCCAGGGGCAAATACCTGATCTGCAAGATGCTGCTGAGGTACGGAGCCAGCCTCGAGCTGCCCACCCACCAGGACTGGACACCCCTGCATCTAGCAGCCTACAAGGGCCACCTGGAGATCATCCACCTGCTGGCTGAGAGCCACGCAAACATGAGTGCCCTTGGAGCTATGAATTGGACTCCCCTGCACCTAGCTGCACGCCACGGGGAGGAGGCAGTGGTGTTGGCATTGCTGCAGTGTGGGGCTGACCCCAATGCTGCAGAGCAGTCAGGCTGGACACCCCTCCACCTGGCGGTCCACAGGGGCACCTTTATGAGTGTCGTCAACCTCCTGGAACACCACGCAAATGTCCACGCCTGCAACAAGGTGGGCTGGACACCTGCCCACCTGGCCGCCCTCAAGGGCAACACAGCCATCCTCAAAGTGCTGGTCAAGGCAGGCGCCCAGCTGGACATCCAGAATGGAGTGGGCTGCACGCCCCTCCAGCTGGCCCTCCGCAGCCAGAAGCAGGGCATCATGACCTTCCTCGAGGGCAAGGATCTGTCAGTGGCCACTCTGGGTGGTTCTGAGCCAGGAGCCCAAATGGAAATTTAGACAACTTGGCCAGGCGTGGTGGCTCATGCCTGTAATCCCAGCACTTTGGGTGGCTGAGGCAGCAGATCACCTGAGGTTAAGAGTTCGAGACCAGACTGGCCAACATGGAGAAACTCCGTCTCTACTAAAAATACAAAAATTAGCCAGGTGTGTTAGCACGTGCCTGTAATCCCAGCTATTCAGGAGGCTGAGGCAGGAGAATTGCTTAAACTGGGGAGGCGGAGGTTCCAGTGAGCTGAGATTGTCCCACTGCACTCCAGCCTGGGTGACAGAGCAAGACTGCATATCAAAAAAAAAAAAGAAAAGAAAAAAAGAAAGAAATTTTGACAACTTGGGGTCCCTCGCCTGTATGGATTGGAATTGATGGAAGTGCAACTGGGCTTCTGGCAGGGCGTCTTCCCCATCTGCGCTCTTCACCTGCCCCTTCAACATTGAGAGGAGACAGGGGGATCTGGGTGACGAGGTGTGGGGAGGGGATCACTGTGGCTGTAGCTGAGGAATGGGCCCTGGCTTGGAGAGCTGCCTTCAACACACACTCCAAGTCACTTCCAACAGACCCCAGGCCTCCTCCTCCTCCTTTATGGGGACACAAGCCCCCCAAATGAATTCCCTCTCCAGTCCAAGACACCTAGCATCTTTTGCTACCTGCCTCTGAGTTCACAGGGGCCCTTGCATCCTAGCAGAACCCCCTCTGAAGATGGAGGGAGGCACAGCAGTGAGGGAAGTGGGATTCTCCCATCTCTTGTCTTGTGTTCTTGGCTCCTTACCTCAGGCTGGGACAGGAGAGCCAGACACATGTGCTTTGCTTAAGGGGCAGAAGCTAAAAATTCAAAGGAGGTTTCTGCTCACTATTTAAAGTCCTAGTCAGCCACCTGTTGCCACACTGACCACACCTTTCCAGTGCCCAGGGCCCCAATGCCTGGGTCTCCCTCATGGCCTCTTGGGAGTATAGGAAGGGCGCACTCCAATTGTGGATAAGTCACCCTATGGAGATGTGAGGTCCTTGGTCCAGCGCAACCCTTTATCGTGTCCAGTTTTATGGCCAGGTTTCAAACTCTGAAGTCAAGAAAGCTGTGGCTCTGAGTTTCCTGTTTAGAGATGGATTGGCCTGTGGAGCCAAGTTGCATATAGAGTCCAGTAGTGTTAGTATGGTGTGCTTGTGTGTGTATGCGATTTGTCTAATGTGGGGTATGTGTGTGTGCTTATGTGTGTGTGAGTTCACATAAAGGCAGGAGGCAGGGGCAGCAGAGGGAGTTGGAGGCGGGGGGTGGTGATGATGAGGGGTAGGTTATTTGGACTCAGTATGGAGCTCGCAGGGCTCATTTTTGTGACCACACCCAAGGCACCTGTCACCTGTCCTGTCCTGTCCTGTTGGTTGTGGCTAGAGCTGTTCACTCTAACTTTATGTGACCAGAGCCCTATAGCTCAGCTTCCAGGAGAACAGCCAATAATTGAGAGGGAGTGGGGACAGGATGAGTGTCCTGGGGTCCTAACCTGCTCCTTCTACCTCCCCACACTGCTGGACAGCACAGTAGAAGCAGCCCTTCCCACTCAAGGATGTTTTGCAATTGTCAGAAAAAAGGAATCATCTGTCCCAACTATTGGCCAGCTCTGAGCCAAGTTGATTGGCAGGCCTGCCTCTATATGTCATTCTCCTGGGCTGGGCACTCCAGGCTGGGCATGCGGCCAGCAGCCTGGCATCAGCATGGGGTGAGAGAGGTGGGGCAGAGGAAATCTGTTGCCCACATGCAGTCCTGTTGAATTAACAAGTCCCTTTCAGCAGAGCTAGCAGCTTTGCATCCTCTGTCACTTGGCCTCTGGACCATCGCTCCAGCCTGTTGGACCCTGGGCCCTTCACCACCGCCTTGCCATAGCTTATAGCCACCGTGGAAAGCCAGATGTGAGCCCAGGAAGCTAGAGTGTGTCCTAGAGCCAGGGTTAAAAACTGAACCCGCACATTAGAATCTCCTGAACAAGGGGCTTTTAAAATGTACCAACACCTGGCCCTACCCTCAACCAATTAAACCAGAACCTCCAGGGTAGGATCCTGGTGTGCGCACCACTAACAATTCCCAGGTGAATCTAAAGAGCACGCAGAGCTGAGAAGCACCAGATCATCTCATGGTTTCTCTGTGCCCCTTTTTAGCATAACCTTGCAGTCAATAGCCAGCAGCCTGGGTGTCAGAGGTCTTTTTCTCTCCCATTTGGATTCCTGGGGACTGGAGGCAGGGGACACTCAGTGGACTGTTCCATCCTCCTACTCCCTGCTAGCTGCCCAGCTCAATGTCTTTAGGCTCACTGAGACTACGCCTTAGGCAAACTTGTAGTTAAAGATGCCCCTAGGAGTTCTATCTTTCCCAGAACATGCGAGAGCAGGAGGGAGGCGGAGGAGGCACAGGGCTGTTTGCTTCTCCTTCCACTCTGAAATCTGAGTCTAACTCTAAATCTAGGATTCTACGAGAGCCAGAGAAGGGTCTAGGGCTACATACTCCCAGCCAGGGGAGCTCAGATCCATCAGTGGGAGTGATCACGAGGGAACCAAAGTGGGAGAAGAGTGGTTGGCTGATCCTGTTGGAAAGAGCTGAGAACTGAGAAAAAGCCTTGAAAAAAGGAGTTAGAAAAGGCAGGTGATCCTTTTGCACCAGTGTTCAGTGAATGACAGGGATGCCATGGAGATGTGGACAGAACTGTCCCTGGGAATCATTTCAGCCCTGGTGATCCTGAGTCTGAAGGAGATTCCTCCACCTGCTTCCTCTAAGACAGAACAGGAGTGGTGACTTCAGGCCAGCCCTGGCCAACATGGCCCCGCATTGCCCATCAGCATCCTCTTCTGCCCTCTCAAGCCACTCCTAGCCAGACACAGACACACACACAAACACATACAGTATCCACCTTGAGTCCCCTTTCAACACAGCTGCCTTCTAGGACTTCCCTAGGAATGTTTAAAATTGGGTTTGAATGAGGCCCTTGAAATTCCCAAGGAGAGGATCTCTAGTTGAAGTTGAAGCCCTATTTAGGGGACACTGGGGATCGGGGGATAAGAGCTCCCCAATTTCTTACTGGGCATCTCCACTTGGAAGTCCCGTAGACTCCTAAAACTCAGAGTGTCTGAAACTGAGCATTCTCTTCTCCCTCCTCAAGCCTAATTTCACTCTTTATCCCCCATTTCAGTTGAAGGTATCCAAACTCCTAACCAGGAGCCATTCTGGACCAGCACCGGGAGGATGGAAACCTACATCCACACTGCTCAGTAGGATAGCCGCCAGCCACAGGTGCTGCCGAGCACTTGAAATGTGGCTAGTGTGACCAAGGAATCAAGTTTTTTTATTTCCGTTAACTAAATGTGTGTAGCTAGCAAAGTCTATACCTGTCTCGCCTCCTCCAGGCGGTTGCCGTATGGCGAGGGGTTGATCAGGGAGGGCTTTCTGGGAGATGTGGATGTTGAGAGGACAAGGACAGAGCAGAAGAGGAGCAAAGCCTGGACTGGACTGAAGGGGAGAGGATTGGCTGGTGAATGTGAAAGAGACACAGCTACTATGGGAGCAGACAGTGACCAGCCGATGGAGGGGCAGTGCTATCCAGGCGCAGGTCAGGGAGGTGCGTATTCGGTGGGGAGACCTTAACGTCCATTCTGATTTAGAGCTCCCATGCAGGATGAGGGGCAGTTGGGAGCTGCTGTCAGTTTCTCAGCAGAAGGAGGATGCAACCAGAACATGCCATGCATCCTAAAGACCTCTTCAGCTGTGCGCAGAATGAGGAAATGGGGGACAGTGGTGGGAAATGGAGGACAGTGGTGGGAAATGGGGATCCTGCCCTAGGGGCTTCAGAGCTAGACACACCTGGGTTGGCATCCCACTTCTGCCCTTTGCTAGCTGTGGACTTCACCCAGACTTTCTGGGCTGCAGCGTCTGTATTTATAAGAGATTTGTTATCTCAGGGATGCACGTAGATCACGCATATCTCCAGCATCCATTGGTACTCACCATCACTTCTCTCCTCTTCCAGCTTTCTCCTCCTGTCCTTTCTCACCAATGTTGCTCAGGTAACCCCCTCATTACCCTTTACCCATGTGACAGCCTCCTTTCCCATCCTAAACTCTGCTTGAACCAATTCAGCCCACCCCAAGGAAGACATTCCTGGGTGCTGAGAGATGGCACCCCCTAGCCAGAGACACAGATAGCCCAGATTGTTCCACCTGGATGCCTTCTTGTGCTGGAAATGAAAGCTGTTGGTGGAACCCTACAATTATGAAGCTGGGAATCCTAAAGGAGCAGGGAGGCTTGGCAAGCTGTCTCTACAGCAAAGTGTGGGGCAGAGGCCCAAATGGGCTACCGCGACTGTCTAGAAGCGAGGCGGGATTGCAGGGATCAGCAGAAAACTCATCAGGCCTGAAAAGGCCTATAGGAAATGAGGAGACTGGGGAGACCATGTCCCTCTCCAAGCCAACCTGGGGGGACTGAGCCCCAGGGAGAGAATGACAAGGCACAGGGTTGAGGAGGGGAGGAAGCAAGGCTCCGGGCCTGTGGCAGGGAGGAGAGGAAGGAGGGAGCCCCAGGACTCCCTGAACATGCAGATGGCAGCTCTGGGATGAGCCTGTGTTCAGGAACATTCCTTCCCTGATGCCCCGTGCACTTACCTATAAAACACATCTCACCAACAGGTGAGGGCCTCCAGGGAGTTAGGGCTCCAGCCCACTCTGAAACTCAGCAAGCCTTGCTGCAGCACCCAACAGCCCCAGTCCCCTCTTGCTGCTAATGCTGAGTCCCCTTCTCCCACCAGTGCTGCAAGGGTCCTTCCAGATCCAACTTGCCTGTCCCTAACCATGAAGACTTCTCTGCTTGCCCCCCTGGAGATGCCCACTCCTTCCCCAAGGTCATTATGTCCCAATGCCCAGTGCAGTGAGGTCGACAGAGCTGCTCTCAGGTCCACCCTCCTTGCTCATTGTATGCCATGTCACCATGCCCTGCTTGTTTCTGTGTTCTGTCCAGTCCTCTCTCAGTGCCCTGGTGTCCGGGGCACAGAGGGTGCTTCCTCCCTGCTCATTGAATCAGACTAAAGGCAGCAGGGGTTTTTGGATTAAGGTAATGTAAGGAACAGAGGGTAGCAACCAGGTGGGGCTGAGGTCAGGCAGGGAGACTGTGGATGGTTGGATCTAGTGGACCCAGACAGGCAGACCTAACACTATCTTAACTTGATGGCATCATCTAGCAGCGATAATGCTTATTTCTGGGTCATTGTAAGAATTAAATCTGATATCCTGCCAGTCAGAAGGCAAAGCAGTTAATAAGCACTCAACACATTTGTTTCTTGTAGCTCCTCCTAAATCAAAGGAATGCTTTTCTGGCAATAAGGCATAGACAGCCCATCCTTTGGGAGCCTTCTGACAAGGAGGCTCTTGGAAGCTTCTGCCCATTTTCCTTTGCCAGTGCACTCAGGAAAGGAAAGGGAGACTGTCCTTCAGTGCCTTGGTGTGGGCTGAGACACTGAGACCCCCTGGGAAACACCTATGGGTCAGGTCAGTTATAGGGAAAGGGCCAGCCCCACTAGCTGCTCATGCCTGCTCTACCCAGAGCCTGGGTCAGGTCTGTGGCGTCAGCTCTGGGAGGAAACCAACAATGACAGTTGTCTCCTATAGGACAGTGTCCTGCCTCTCTTGCCCCTCCCATGCTTTCCCCTGCCCTGGACGCAGCACAGAGCCTGGCCCCCAAATGTGTCTCCCCACAACTTACACACTCCTAGGGGCAACAGGACAGCATGTACGAAGTTGGACCTGATGAGGAAAATTCAGGTGTGGACGGCCCAGCTCTGTCTCTGCACAGTCCCCAGCTCCAGGCCCTTCCCCTCCCATTCCTGGAATTGCACCACCTCCCCACTTTCTGACAGCCATCCTTCACTTCCTGGGCAGCTTTGACTCCCCCTGTGTGCCAGGGAGGTGGCCCCCTCTCTCTGGCCTCACACGCAGCTCTGGGGCTCAGAAGCCAGGTGTGAATATGGGAGAAAGCCACATGCAAGTGTAGTGGTCACACAGCACTTCCTATGAACTTGGGGTTGTCCCTGGCTCCAGCTGGTAGTGAAAGGTGCCCAACTGCCCTCCTTGGGCATGTCCATGTGCCCTCCTTGCCATTCCCTCTCCTGGCACCTTTTTGGGTCTCTGCTCCAGTGAGGCCTTATTTGCCAGGTAGCAGAACTGTGATGGGAGAGGAAGCAGGAAGCTATTTCTACCAGGTACCCCCTTCCCACTTCCCCTCTAACCCCACAAAGCGAGGGTAGGTCTCTCCACTCCAAAGATGGTCTGTTCTCCCCGCACCAGCTTCCTGCTTCCCTGTACCCCTACAACCTAGTGTAGCAGAGCCAGGGTCACCTGGTTGGCAGGAGAGGACCCTACAGCACACAGATGCCCAGACTGGCCCTCTCACTCCCGAAGCCCCACTAAATAACTGCACCCCCTGCTCTTCCCCCACTACGCACCCACTTGCTTGCTGGAGCAGCCTAAGTTCTGTTTACATGCACCCCAGGCTGTGACCCTACAGATCCAGTCCCAAACAGGAATTCTTTCTCTTAAAAAAAAAAAAAAAAAAAAAAAACTTATGATCATCCTAGCCTCTTTCAACTGCACTCAGACTGGTCAGGAGGCTGGGCTGGAATGGACAATCTAAGATATAGAGTCAGAAGATCTAGCCTGAAAGGCAGGCCACCCTTTCTATATGAGAGGCTTCTTTTCTGTAAGTGGAGATGATAAGAATGCCCCTCACTCTGGGGGGGTTAGGAGAAGAACATGCCATCACGGAGGGCAAAGCTTGCAGAGAGGGCCCTGCGCAGATGGGAACTAAAGTTGCAGACTCAGCCCAGGTCCTGGGGGTCCAGGAGGGCAGTGAGCCAGTGGGGCACAGAGAGGACTGGGCCACCAGGTAAAAGGAGCTATGCAGTCCCTGAGGACAGGGATGTTTTGGGAAGAGATTCCAGATGGGAGGGGATGCTGGAAATACCCGCAAGGCAGGCCAGGCTTCAGTGTTTCTAGTTGCAGGAAATTGGCTGTGCCTGTGCTGAGACCACCTGGAGAGCGGGATCTGCAGCTGTTTCTTTCAGGTCTCCTGCCCCAGCCACGCAGGAAGGAGTGGTCCATGCTCTCAGTCTTCCTGTCCCCACTGGTGCCCTACCTAATTGTTCAAGGCCACAGCACACCAGGGCTGCCGCGTCACACGTCATCTAGGAGAACGGTGTCTGGAGGTGCGCAGTGCTTGCCTGTGCTGTGTCTGCCCTCCCTGGGCTCTGCTTTGGGGGAAAATTGTCGATCACAACACTCAGATTGTTGTGATCGGACTAGACGGAACTCACGAAGGCAGGGCTCATGACCATTCTTGACTGTTTTAATCCCAGCACCTCACCCAGGGCCTGGAGCACAAGAGTTGCTCAATAACTATTCCCCGAGGAGGACAGCAGATAGGTGGATGAAACAGTGCAATTTCTTAGTCTGCTGGACAACTCACCTTCTCATTCCCAGGAAATTTCCCCAGCCCAGGGCCACCCGAGAGTCCTCCAGGACCCAGAAGGAAGAACGAGGGCCTGAAGCCTCAAAGACTTGCAGTCACCTCTGGGTCTACTCCTTTGTGACTCTGTGATTTTGGTCCCCATCTAAGATGACATATGCAAAGTGCCCGGCTATGCCTGGCCCTTAGGTGGTAATCCTGGGCTGTGCTCTAGGAGGGAGGGGCAAGGGGCCGGGGTGCAGACTCTACCTGCTGTAAAGGCAAATGAATGATCCTTTGATTAAAAGGCAGTCTACAGAGCGACACAGGCACAGACAGAAACCCAGGGAAAGGCAGAGAGGAGCGAAAACTGGAGGCTTCCTTTCCGCCCTGCCGTCAAGAGCAAGGGACCATCGTCAGGGCTTCTCTGGAGAGAGTCAGAGCCTGGGCCACCCCCTTCCACCTTGTGTTCCCGTGTCGTGTCAGGTCCTACTCCTCCCATTTCTTTGCCCCTGAAGTGCTGACGGGGGGAGAGGGTGGATCCCAACCCTCCCCCTGCCCACTCTAGCTGTCAATCTGCTGTCTGGTAGAAAGACGTGAAGCCTTGTGACAACTGTGGGCAACTTTCCCCTGCCCCGCCTCCCGCCCCTGCCCTGCCCTCTTCCCCTCTGCTCCCTGTCAATGCTCTTCTCACTCTGCTCTGGGTCTTGCTCCCTCCCTCTCTCCCTCCCTCCCTTCCTTCTTCTTTCCTCTGTTTCCCTGTGTCATCTCTTCCAATCCTCACAGCTGATAAGCCTGTATACCCTGATAAGATTCCTAATCATGGGTTATGCTTTTAAGCGTCCACCCAGGTCAAGATCTTTCACAGACTTTGAGCATGGTATGTGTGCAATGGGGATGGGTTGGGTTCCTGGGGCTTCTATCCCCCTTGGGGACCTGACGCCTTCCCCAGAAGGTAGTCACTGGGCCATTGGTCCCCCTAAGTTAGACTAGGGGTCTGTTTTGCCTACCTTCCAGAATCAGGGTGCTCTTGGAAACAGGAGCCTCTCCCAGGGTTCAGCGCTACTTTTAGGTTCGGGAGAAGATCAAAGTCCATAATTAACTGTTCAGGGCAAGTTAAGTGCTCCAAACTTTGGTGCTAAAAATACTGTATTTAGCATGCAAATTATGCCCTGACAGCTCCCCAGAGCCTGAGCCCGTGGGTGCCAGCCCCTTGTTTGTCATCACCACGGTTATTCTCAAGGTGGTAAGAATATTCCTCCCTCTATGGGTGGATTTACGCTTCATTTGTAGAAAGCAAAGTTTCTGTTGTCAGGGCAGTGCCAAGCTGTGGCCCAGAAGGCTTGGAGCTAGGGACCGGCCTGGAGGCTGAGAGGAGGGAGAACTGTCCAGGCCGCGGTGGTCAGGGCCTTCCCTGCTTCCCCCAGCCTGACCCAGAGGAAGGCGATCCTGACATGCGACAGAAGACAGGGCTAGGGACACAGGCAGACACAGGCAATGCCAGCGCTTCCAAGGCCACCTTTTCCACAGAGCCTTCTCCACCCTGGTGGGTGAGAGGGCAAAGGATGGATCATTCAGTGGAAGCAGGAGCTGCCACAGGGGAGGTGAGCAGTGGCAGTGACCTGGCTTCCTTGGGTTAGACCCTGCAGACACAGGGGTCTCACTACCCCAGAACGCCAAGAACGGAGGTGGCGCTGCTCCTTTCTACCCAGGGGTCCTGGAAGGTGACTCTTGTCAAAGTTTTATTAGTTTGGTGCATGGATAGTGATGTTACAGAGTCTGGGGCCCGGGACTCTCCCAAGCTGCAGCTTCCCCTCCTCCCTCAGGGCAGGGCCAGGCAAGGCCAAATGGTTTTCAGCAGCCTCTTAGCCATGGGCTCCTCTAAGGCAGAGGCAGTGGAAGGGAAGGGAAACAGGAGAGAGAAAAGGCCAGAAGGAATAGAAAAGGAAAGTGGTTTTGCATCAGACTGTGGCCAAAGCAGTCCCTCAAAGAACCTTTGATGTCTCCCAGCCCAGGCCCAGATAGAGTTCCAAGGCCTGACCTCCCCGCCAGACCCCAGGCTGGCCAGCATGTGCTGTGAGAAGGAATGCATTGCAGGGCCATCTGAAGGTGGCAGGGTGAGCTAGGGCAAGGAGTTCCTCTCCCCACAGACCCTCCTGGGCCCTTCAAGATGAGGGTTCCTCTTCTCAGATCAGGTGGAAACTACCTGGGGAGCTGTAACAGGGTGAGGTGGGTCAGGACCCACCTGGGAAGTAGAGGTCCCCATCAGGGTGCGGGAGGGAGCTGAGGATTTTGGCTTGGGAATCTCTGGGGACCATCCTGCAGTCTGGTATTTACATGGGTCTCCCAGCACTGAAGTTGCCTGGCTCCTCAGCAAGAGAGGTTGCTTCCCTCCTGTGGGCCTTGCAGGATGTGAACTGTCCATCTCTCCCCACCGCCTGCTCCAGGTCAAGCCCCACAAACAGAAAACTCAGCCTCTGGGCCCTGACTCTGGCCCCAGCAACCCCAGAGCCCCAGAAGAAGGTCAAGGAAGGCGGCTGCATCTTTGGTGCCAAGGATAGGGGGCCTGGAGGTGAGAGGGTGGACTCTGTGAGCTGCCCCTGAGCTGGGGGGTCCAGCCCCAGGGCTGGTACCATGCCCAGCTCACTAGCACTGCCCTGGCAGAGTGAGGGTGTGTGGGCAGTGAGGGGCACGGAGCCAAGCGAACACTGCAGGACCTGCCAAAGTGAAGAGGAGGCTGATCCACCTGGGCCTTCCTGCCCGCGGTTCACAGGGGTGAGGCCGGCCGGCCTGGGCAGGGAGGCGGGAAGCAGGCTGCTGTGCGGGCAGGCAGCAGAGTCAGCAGTGGAGGATCTTCAGGAAGGCCTTGCGGAACTCAATATTGAAGGTGGTGTAGATGATGGGGTTCACGGCGCTGTTGACGTAGCCCAGCCACGTGAAGGCGCTGTACAGGACAGGCGGGATGTTGCAGTCACAGTGTATGTTCAGGATGTGTGTGATGAAGAAGGGCAGCCAGCAGATGATGAACACGCCTGGGGGAGAGGGCACAGTCAGGCTGGGACCCAGGACCGGGGAGCATGACTGAGAACACCCACACTCAGTGTGCCCGGGCTCGTGTGCCAAGACAGCAGGCTGTAGCCACGGGAGCACTGCAGGAGGAGTCCAGGTCTTGGATCCTAGACCTGTTTCTCACACCCATTTGCAGTGAAGGATCCCTTCAGCTCCCTCAGCCTCACTTTCCTCATTCATCCCTTTCCCACCTCTTAGGAAAGTGTTCCTGGTTTAAAAATAAATCCAAAAGGTGACCATTCTGACCCAGGTCAGCCAGTAGAAATGGAAATATCTACTCCACTGCCAGGTCATCTTGGAGGGCTATAGATCCATGCCACTTAGTTGTCACAGCATCCTCAGGAGTTACGGAAGATAAAGGCTCATAGCGGCTCTGCAATATGGCCCAAGGCCACTGACTCTTGAGCAGCAAAGCTGAAAGCTGAACTCTAGTCTATCCAGGTCCCCAAATGGCCAGGCTCTTGCTCCAGCTTTCCCTCAATTTCCTCAGCCTTGGCGGGTACACCCTTGCTAGTCCCTGCCTTGAACCATGCCTTCTCACCCAGGCTGGCACCTACCTGCTCTGCTCACCTAACTCAGGTACGCTTTTTCCAGGACCTCTTGTGTAGGCGTGACATTCAGCCTGGAAGCAGTGTGTACATGGAATGCCCTGCATCTTGGAGACTGAGTGGTGTCTGGGAAGAGTAGGGCCACAGAGCCAAGCCCCTATGGACTGCCTGGCTCCAATCCCAGGCTACCACATCCCAGTCCCATGATGATGAGTGGTCCCATGGGACCAAGTGCTCTCATTCATAAAGGAAGGGAGGTAACAGCTGCCCCACTCATGCTCCAGGATCATCAGGCAGTCAAAGGGGATTCAAGTGCTACCTGGAAGACAGAGTTACAGGTGTCCCTCCTTCTCCCAGCCACCCATATTAGTCTGCCCTTTTTACTATGTGGACCTCTATTGTGGACAGGGCCGCTTTTCACTTAGATTGGGGACCACCCCTCAATATCCCTTTTATTTTTCACAGCCCAGTCCCACGGAGTCTTACTTGAGTGCCAGTGGGCTGAATTTCTCAGTTCCTCAACAAGATCAATAGTAATAAAAACATAATAATGACACTTACATGTGCATAGCGCTTCGCAGTTTAGAAAATGCTTTCACCAACTGATTGTCACAACAACCCTGAGAAGTAAGCTACTCTACAGATGGGGAGACTGGAGAGAGAAAGTGACTTTCCTGGACACACAGGCACATGAGGTTCTGGTGGCAGCATGATAGACTGGTCAAGTTCCCAGACTCTGGAGTCAGACTGTCTGAGTTCAAACCATAGGTCCTCTTGGTCAGGTTATATGACCACTCTAAACCTCCGTTTGCCATCTGTAAAGTGAGCACAGTTACAGAATCTACCTAATAGAGCTGTCTGTAGGTCAATGGGCTGGGCCTGCACCTGAGGAAATGCTAGCCCCGTGACCCTGCAGCCACGGTTAGGAAGGACGTGGTAAGGAATGGGATCTTTCGCAGACTGAGCTGTGGCCAGCAGCCAGGGCCGACTCACCGAGAACAATGGCGAGCATCTGAGTGGCTTTCTTCTCCTTCTGCTGGGAGAGCTTCCTACGGCTTATGGTCTTGAGGGAGGTCCGGGTTTTGCCATTGGGCATGGTCTGGATCTCAAAGAACTTGGCAATCCTGGGGTGGTTTCTGGCATGCCCATTCTTCTCTGGTTTGGCGGGGCTGTCAGTAGTGCTGTGGAGACCGTGGTGGGACGGGTCGGGGAGAGTCAGCTGGTGGTGGCTGGGCGGGATGGGGCTGTACCGGGTCCTCTCGGGTGGGCTGGTGCTAGAGAGCATCTCCATCTCCAGCTCCTGGGCTCGCCGGGCAGCCTCCTGCACCAGAGGCAGAGGGCTCTGGGTAAAGCCAGGCCAGTTCCCAGGCATCAGCCACCCATCTCACTGGCCCCTCCCTTCCCCCTCTGAAGACTCCTGCAAACACCACAGGGTCACCCTGCCAGGGAGGCAAGAGTGTCACTGAGACATGGGACCCAAGACCCATGGCAGGCCCTGCAGAATTGCCCCTGTCCTTTTCCCCATGGCAATCCTCATGCAGCCTCAATACCCCACCTGTGTTCTGCTGGGACTGAGGACCAGGGACTTGTCTCTCATGGCCTGAGCAACACTTACTGTCAGCAAAGTGCCAGGTGCCACAGTGACTGCTGGGGTAAAGAGCTGATGATGTTCGGCCCTGCCTCCAGAAACTCATGTTCGGACTGCAAAGAGGACACCCACCCCCATTCTCCCTACCAGGATCGAACAAGTGCTCCTGCTTCATGGATATCTGCACCTGCATACACACATGGCCTCCATATTCTCCTGGATAGACTGATCTAGATCCCAAAGGGCTGACCCCTGAGGCCCCACTTCTTCCCCGTTGGGGTGACCTAGAGGTCCCTGGCATGGATCCACTCATGGCTTCCTGGGTTCTTCCGTAGGTTCTCCTGTTTGAGGCCTTGGAGGTGTTGGTCTGAACTTCTGAAGTGCAGCCTCGCTATGTCCCCAGGTGGCATAACTGGGTTGCTGCCTTGGCCCTGACCCTGAGTCTCTGTTTTGGCACCTGCAGCATAAACAGTTTCGTAGAGTCCTGCCCTTGCAGTGCAGATGAAGGCAGGATGCCTGACCTGGATTTTGTAAGTGGCCCTCTGTGGGTTCCCTGGCTCTGTTCTCCATCACCCCGGGGGATGGAATGCCTGCTACTTGCATCCTGGTATAGCTACCACTTGGCAGAGGCTGGGGTCTGCTGGGCTTCTGCACCTGAAGACTCTATGGACACAGAGTGCTCCACCATCAGGCCCCACAGCTGCTCTGCTCCGTCCTTCACCCGAACCTGCCTGTCCATAAAGCACCTCATGTCAGTGGAAAGAACACAGGTGTGGAGTTCAAAGTCTAAAGTCTGGGCTGAGTGTCACCAACTCTTGAGACTTGGGTGAGTCGCCTAATCTCTCTGAGCCTGTCTCCTCTTCTGTAAACTGAAGATCGATTCGATCAAAAAGACTTACCTCCCAGGGTCGTGGTGAGGATTTGATGAGATAATAGGGATATGGCAGATGTTTGAGAAATGGGAATAGCCATTATTATCATTTTTATTTTGTTGGTACGGCCAACCATTTTCTTTTACACATCCATGCCTTGCAGAATCGAGGTGTCTCACTCCATGCCTGCTTAGAGGTGTGCATCGTGAGTCTGCCCTCAGCTGAGGCAATGTGGGGGTTTCTGGGGGTGCTTCTCCCATTGGCCAGCTTCTGAGGTCTCAGAACCATGGCCAGTGGGCAGAAAGACCTGGTTGTGCGTCCCTGGCCTGAGCACTTACCACTCTCCGCCTGTTCACTGGGAAACTCCCATTAGACTTCATGATAACGGTGCAGAGTTTCATGTCCTCGGGGTGAGTGCAGTTGCCCTGTGGAGTGAGCCAGCACATGGGTCACACAAGGTGGTGGGGATGGAGGCAGACACCCAAAGTGCAGCAGTCCATGGAACTCAGACTGGGCAGAAGGGCTCAGAGATCAGGAGGGTGGGGGCCAGAGGAGGCAGCTGGGGTAAGGGGGAAGGCTGGAATGAGACAAGAAGTGGTGGGTAGGATGAGGGACACAGGACCCTGATTTTTAAGGGGCACCTGCTAAGGGTCTGGCACTGTTTTAGGCACACTCACATCCCTTCTCACATGGAATCCTCAAGACCACCCTGTGAGGCTGGTATTTTGATTCCCATTTAACAGATGAGAAGACAGGCTCAGAGAAGTTAAGCAACTTGCCTAAGGTCACTCAGCGAAAAAAGTGGCAGTGGCAGGATCTGAACCTGATGTGTCTAACCCAAGAGCTCTTGTTCCTTCCGTGCCCACACACTGTCTTCCCTGGGAAGGATTGAGTGAAGGGGAGGATTCACAAGATCGGGGGAAAACGAAAGAGGAGCAAAGGAGAGACGTAGTCAGGAGAGGAAGTCAGGAGGAGGGATGTGTGCCTGGAAGGGAGGACCGAGCGTACGGAAGGTAAACAAAAGAGGATGGAGGAGTCAGAGGGAGCTAAAGGGAGACAGGGAAACCAGAAGAGCGGAAGAGAGGAGCCCAGGCGGGTACCAAGCAAGAGTTGCCACCTTCAGTCGCAAAGATCTCCAAGCAAAGACTTCTCCCTGTTGTTGAGCGCCATGGACCCCGCCTCCCTCTCCTGCAGAATCAAGTCGCTCCACTGAGGTCATGCCTTTGCAATCTGCCTTTGCCCAGCTACTGGGAGCTCTTTTAGCCTGGACCTAACCCTTGCTGAGGCATCCCAAGTTCCCACCCGAGCATAGGATGAGCCCTCTTGGTAATGGTTAGGCGGGGACACTTGGAGTAGTGGGGAGGGGTCTTGAGACCTTTAGTGGGGCCCTCAGGTGGGCCCTGAAAGCTCGGCTGCTGCGCTTGGTGTTGACTCGCTTGCGGCGTCTGCGGAGGACAATGTAGATCTTGATGTAGACCAGCAGGGTGACGATGAAGGGCACGTAGAAGGAGACGATGGAGGAGTAGACCACGAAGGCCGGGTTGGCGATGATGCACTCATTCTGGTCTGCGGGAGGGAGAGCCCGGGTGGGCAGGAAGTCAGCGGACCCACTGGACCACAATTCCACGAGAGCACATTTATGCCCTTCCAGGAACGAGTAGTGATTTTACAGAGAATATGAATGCAAGTAGATGTTTAAGGCTTCCTGGTCATCTTTTTTTTTGAGATGGAGTGTCACTCTTGTGGCCCAGGCTGGAGTGCAATGGCATGATCTCGGCTCACCACAAACTCCGCCTCCCGTGTTCAAGTGATTCTCCTGCCTCAGCCTCCCAAGTAGCTGGGATTACAGGTGGGCGCCACTATGCCCGGCTAATTTTGTATTTTTAGAAGAAACGGAGTGTCTCCATGTTGGCCAGGCTGGTCTTGAACTCCTAACCTCAGGGGACCCACCCGCCTCAGCCTCCCGAAGTGCTGGGATTACAGGCGTGAACCACCATGCCCGGTCCTGGTCATCTTAGATATACATAAACGCAGAGCAGAAACCAGAGTATTAAAAACATGATTATGAGCAAAAAGCTAAGCTATGATTGTGGACTACTCCCAGGTCTTTTCATTACTATTCCCTCATTACTTGGTCATTAGTTTTGCCATGTCTAGGCATAACAATTGAAGCTGGAGTATCCAGAAGGAATGACACAAGAAAACTTTCAAAAGAGTAAACCATCATTTTAATCTGACCTGTGTACTGGGAGAGGTCTGCCACCTTTTAATTTTTGCAGCAAGATAACTTGACTCTGTTTGTTGAACTCACTTTGTTCCTATGTGTTTCATATGTTTGCATGCCCTTCCAGGTCTACCAGATGCCCGTCCTCCATCTCAGGGCCTTCTCACATTAATCTGAGTGGGAATCTAAGCGCTATTCCCACTTAGAATTCCTGTGATGCTTACAATAGATATTGTACCACACGTTTTCAAGGCTTCACTGTATCCTGCGTTGTTACGATCTCTAGAGGTGCATACTTGCAATTGCTCTTGTCTCTCTGATCAGCACAAGTTCCACGCTGGTGGAGGCTTTGTGTTCCCTCTGGCTGAGACACTCCTGACTCTGCCTCCCACAGAAATGGGCATGTGGTCAGCTCGCCTTCTACTCGTTTCTAGCTTTCCTGCTCCAGGTGGCTCAGGCCTGGCCTGGGTTTAGCGGGCCCCTAAGGCTGCAGCTTCATTATGAAAATACCATCGTCACAGGCAGAGAGAAGCGCAGGAGCCTCCCCCATCCCATGTGCGTGTGCACATACACACACACACACAGTTTGTGAAGCATGTCTTGCCTCTTCAACTTAATAACCAAAGTTGAAAATTGCCAGACATCTCCGTGAACCATTATCCCCAATCCTCACCCAACTCCATCATCTCCCAGGCCACCGTTTCCTCTCTGTCAACCTAGAACAACTCTTGAGTTGGGCTTGGCCCAGGACACACAGCCTGGTCTCAGTCCAGGATGGCGATAGGTCCCTATTGGGCCTCCACCCGGCTCTGTGCCAGGGACGCAGCTCCCTCAGGGACCCTCAAGGGAGCGGGGGCCCAGGGCCAGCTGAGTCTCAGACAAACAAAAGCAGGATGTACCTGTGTTGTTGAGTCCGAAGAGGAGTGGGCAGGAGATGGTGAAGGACAGGACCCAGACGATGGCAATCATGACGGTGACCCGGCGCTTGGAGCTGTAGCGTGTATTGTACAACATGGGCATGGCCACAGCTGTGTACCTGCAAGGGCGAGGGACCCTGAATCTGGGGACCCTGAATCCCCTGAGGTCAGGCATAGGGACCCTCACTCCATAATATGCACACACCAGAGGCAACCTCACTCCTTGGGGCTAAACAGTTGACCCATGTCTATGAAGCTTGCCTGAGATGCTAACTCACCCCTCCCTCCTGTTCCCACACTCTCACAGTGAGACAGTTGGCAAAGCCCAAACACTTCAGGACTAACCAGCCCCACTTGGATTTCAGGCTCTTTGAAGGACCATGGCCTGGATCTCTGCAGCTTTGAAACTGCACCCACTGCACTGTGCTGAGCCCATGGAAGGCGGAAGTGTTTGTTGATAAATTGGTAGCCCGGCCCCTCAGAGCAAGGTTTAAGCCCCAGTTAGCAGGAAATAACAATGGCATTGTTTACAATCCTTTATCATATTTCTTTACCCAGCACTTCTCATTCGTTAAATTATTTCATCTTCCAAGAATGCTGTGAGGGAGGTAGGGCCATATCTTTGCAAATTATCGAAAGGTTCCAAGGATGCAGCTTAGCAAGGTGTACGTGGCCTGGGACCCTTGGCCATGTGCCCCATTCTGGACATAAAATGCATAACCAGATACTTCAGCTCCAGGGGGCAGTTGTCATCATTGTAGGTTTCTAGAAAATGAAACTGGGAGCTCTGAGACTGCCCATAATCTGCCCAAGGTCACATGAGTAAGATGTGATAGAGCTAGGGCTTCCATCAGAATCACAAACTTTCCCTTTTGTACCAGTCACTGTCTGAGTGTGCTGGCAGCATCACTGTCCATAGATGGTTTCTCTTAGGGAGCATATACTCTCCTAGCTAAACATACACACGTGCACACTCATACACACAAACACATGGACCCATATGCACACAACCAGCTGCACAGCATCACAGACACCAGACACAGCCTGACTTTGAGAAGAACTGGGGCAGCTGGAATGGTGAGTGGCCAGGGCCACCTCTCCCACCCTGGCTGGGCTCACCTGTCGATGCTGATGGCACACAAGTTCAGGATGCTCGCCGTGCACATCATGACGTCCAGAGTGACGAAGATGTCACAGTGAATCCTGCTGAATTTCCACTCGCCCACCACCTGGGGACAAGGCAACATAATGGGTGGATAGCAGGAAGGGGAGATTAGCTTAGGTCCTATAGTCTGGTCCTCCGGGAGCCGATGAGGCTGTGGGCTCAGGAGGCAGCTGCAAGTCTTGCAGGCATCCAGCTGGGGTATGGGGGTGGGGGGTGATGCCCATGGGTATCTGAGGCCCTTGCCCCTGGGTTATCTTCTCCCAGATACATAAGGACACTTAATGCTAATTACTGTGCTAGAAGAAAGACAGCCAGCTTATACGGAGGGCCTCAACTTTGAACCTTAATCTGTGTAACCTTTTTTATCCCTATGTGTTTTTTTAGATTCTGTATTGTGTATCTGGCATCCATTCATCACGGAGACAATTGTATTGACTATATTTTTCTATGTACACTGTTCCTGATATTCTGGCACTTTGGAGCCTCACAGACCCAGAGAGAGACTTCCCGTCCCAGAGCTAGTTAATTCCTGAAGACAGAAAATGACTGACTTGGAAGGATGCCTCTGAAATGCAAGCCAGCCACCCCGTTTCTCTAATTCACACACACCGAGTCAATATTTCCTCTGTCTCAAATTATCCCAGGTACCAGAGAGACAACGAGAGATCACCTACAGCCCAAAGCCTGCCAGGATGATTGAGGCTTGCTGACCCTAGGTTGCTTAGTCTGCCCTGCCTTGCATTTCCTGTCGGAGCCTCAACAGGGCTGTAGCCTGGGCTTTCCCTCGCCCCGGCTTCTGCCTCCTGACCCAAGCCTGCTGCTTCCCCCTGCACCCCACATGACAGGCCAAGTCTCTGGTTTCTAGGGATATTGTACATCACTATAAACTCTTCCCAATGGCACTGGCCTCCTTGTGTTATCACTCAGCTCTACCTTTGTAAATTAGATTCCAGATAACCTTTTAGAATGCCTGTGAGGAAACTGATAATGAGGAAACCAAGCCTCTGAAAAGTGCAGTGATTTCCCCAAGGCCTGTGGGCTCAGTTCCTGGTCCTGCTCTGGCCCAGGCTCTCAGTGAGCCAGGCAAGCCCTTCAGTGGTTAGCCCAGTGCTTGGCAGAGTCAGGGCCCCAAAATTATCTGTTAAGAATAATGGTGAAGAGGAAGACTCCCCATGAAACAGAGAAGAAATTTCTGCTCCGTATACCCAAAGAATGAAAGAAGACAGATCGCGCTCCAGGAACGCCCCAGTGGGCTGGGGAGGGGTTGTTGTGATGAGCTGTCCTTGGTAGGAAGGGAAATGAGTGGTCTAGCTCCTGGCAGGAGCATGTTTCTCATACACACATGCACACAGGAGCACACACACACGCACACACACTAACACACATACACACATTACCCCATACCACCCATTCACACAAAGGCACACATTCACACTACACTTCAGGCTGTCCCTAGCACTCTGGAAGCTTGGAGCAGCCCCAATTCCCTGAGGATGGAGTCAGGACAGGGAGAGGCACCTTTGGCTTCTACCAATAGGAGCAGAGAGGAGCGGGAAAGCCCCCTCCCACCACCTGGAGTAGGGCAGACTACGTGTCACTGTGCAGCTCAGCGGCAGGGCTAATTATAACCTTGCTCATTCTGATCACTGCCCTCTCTTCTGCTCCTAGGCATCCAACCAAACACTGGCATTTAAGCTCAATGATGGGCAATGCAGCTGCTGTCATCTTGTGTGGCAGAAACAGCAGCTGGCCCCAGAACTCAGGAAGCCTCTCATGTGGCGCTGTCTTCCCAGAGCCTCTCCTGGCTCCCTATGCTGCTGTACTGACCAGGTGGGCAGGAGCTGACAGCTGGATGTCCAGTTTGGGGGTGGAGGCAGAAGGGCACGTAAAGGGCTTTCCTGGCATAAACAGAGTATACCTTTAGGGTACCACTGGGCAGGGAATGCCACTTGGTTTACATCCCATCTTGTAGCCACTCCTAGGACTGATACTTGGGAACTACTTTCATGTCCCTGGGGATCTAGGTTGAGATATCAGGGCCTTCCTCCTTTCTTTCCCTCCTCTCTGCCCTCCTTCTTTCCTACAAACACTTATTGAGCAACTTACTGTGTGCCAGGCTCAATCCTAGACTCCTGGACACAGTTGTAAGCAATTCAGACACAGAACCTGCCTTCATGGACATTTTAAACCTCTTCTTGCACTGGACTGTCTGGAGCCCAGAAGAACAAAGAGATTTCCTCTGTGGTCCCAGGGGCAGCTGCTCTGGAGAGTAGTTAGGGCTGCTGACTCAAAGACTCAAGAAAATGCATTGGCGGCCACTGTCCATAGACATTTACTGTGGGCATTGCACTTTACCTCATGTATTGGTCTTAGAACTCTTACGAGAAGGGCTTGCTCATCCCCATTCATAGGTGAGGGAACAGAAGCCCAGAGAGGCCGTATAACCCAGCCATCCTCATCCACCAAGTGTGCAGCAAAGCTGGAATCCGAAGCATCACATCCCATGCTCTCTACTAAGCTGTCCTGGAAGGCACCATCTAGCTTATCAAAAGAGGAGATAATTATGTGACAAGCGCTTGGTAAGCATGAAGTGTGAAAAGGAAAGATGATTATTTTAAGGGTAGACAAAACTAGGAAGGGTCAGAGAAGAAAACAGAACAAGATCACTTGGTGATTTAGTAGCAGAGGAAGGAGTGACCCCAGGTTCCCGAGTAGAATCCAAGGCTCTTTTCTTCACACCCCCAGGCATCATTCATTAACACTCTTGCTCACAGAAAGCTGAGACCTGCAGTACAGGCCCTGAGTTGGCTCAGCTAAGCCCTAATAGCTATAGTACTACTAAGGAATTACCATGTGTCAGGCACTGTTCCAAACACTTGATGCTCATGTCTTAGGATGCAGACAGTAAGCCTCAGAGGCAATGACATGACCACCTCTCTTCCATACCTCCAGCCAGCTACTCCCTCTCCCTGCTGGGTGGCTTTGCTGAGAATGCAAGTGTGTCCCCCTTCTCCTGGATAATTTTTCCTAAAGCATCACTTCTCCCTGAAAGTCTTCCCTGACACCCCCACGCTGGGCTGCATGCCCCACACCTCCTCCTGTGGGGACTGCTCTACTGTCACCTGCAGCAGACTGCCCTGTAGGGGCCTTGTCAGCCTCTGCAGCCCCCGCAGGTCAGTGCCTCAGCCTGTTGCACAAGGATTGGGGTAAGACATCAAAGTGCTCAGTCAATGCTGACTGAGTGAATGAATAACTCTGAGATCTTTGTTCACCTTCTCAATCTCCTCTTCTCATCTAGAAAATAAACTCACGCAGGAAGCCTCTCCTTAAAGGGTTGTGAGGCCTACATGGAATGGCACATGTGGACATCAGGATCAAAAGGAGTGGAGCTGGGAGTTGAACCTGGTCCTCTCACTCCAAAACCAGCGTGCTTTTTGTACACTGAGCAAAATTATAATGCACACCTAGTCCTAAGCCAGACAGGTGCTGGCATGGCAGGTTATTGGGGGCCTTTTGGCATTGCTGGAAATGGAACAGGAGGGAAACACCTGGCGGACAAAAGCCCGTCTTAGAGAGGGGACAGTGTGTGGTTGTGAGGACGTCAGGGCAGGGTGAGGCACCACCTGGGACGTTCTCTAGGGACAACCAATAGCTGAGATAACATCCATTAAACAGGGCTCGGTGTCCAGCTCAGTTTGATGAGATGCTGTGGGAGAGTCTGAGCTCTGCCCTGTGAGAATGGCTTCTGAACCCTCCTCCCCTGACACACTCAGCTTCACCTTTAAAATAAGGTGAACAAGCATGTTTAAAGAATTTGTTTGAAAGACTTACAGATTCCTGGGAACCCACTATAGCCCGTGTATGGATTTGTCCCTACTCTAGTGTCTGGGTAGGGACAGGGGGTCTGGAAGCCAACAGAAGTCATGCACAGAGCCGTGGGCAGAACACACCTCCCTCTGGGAAGAGGGTACCTATTTGCCTGGGGTGAAAAGAGGGACTCTCTCCTTTATCTTTATTTCATGGGGAGGGGTGAAGAGGAAGGAGAGAGTCCTCTCTATGTGGAGCAGTGCTGGATGTCTATTGCCATCTTTATCTTCATCATCATCGCCATGGCTGACATTTACACAGTGCTCACTGTGAGTCACGCAGCATGCTAATCACTTTTCATACATTAACTCATTTGACCCTCAACAATGCTATGAGGTACAATACTATTATTATCTGCATTTTATAGATAAGGAAACTGAGGTGCAGAGTGGTTGTTTGCTCTACCATTTTTCCCTATGGTGTGAGATCTAACACCCTCCTTTGGAAGAGGGAAGAAGAAGGGCATCAAGCATAGGAATTAGGAGGCATGGACAGAGTCTAGGAGCCCTCATAATCAGGGATCCAGGGGGAACTGGACTCCTGGCCTGTGTCGCCTGAATATTTTTATATCATTTTATATTTGCGTTTCCTTTTGATTCTTCCTTAATATCCAATCAGGTCGTTTTGGCAGTTGCAGCCTGCGTTGGCTGTAGTAAAGGAAGCCAAGGGGTGAGGGATCAGAACTCCCCTGGGGCCAGGTGATGGTAACAACAGTAAGCACAGGAGGTCCTTGGGGGTCCCAGGGCAGGGAGGTGCTTCACTTTCCACCAGCCGCGCCTCCTCGCCTGAGCTTCCTCCTCTAGATGTTGCCTCTGTTTAAACCTACAAAGCTTTTGCATTTTCTTTCAACAACCCCTTCCCTCTCAGGCAGGGATGGCCTCAGAGGCACTGGTCAACCAGCTCAGGGTAGGAAGGTAATTGTTCAGTGGGCAGAGCACTGGCACTTTCCTAAATGCCTGGTCAGCTCCCCATGCACCCAGACTCCCAGGCTGCTTCAGCCCTGGACAAGCCACCCCAGAAACCCAGACAGAGAAAGAGGCAGGATCGGCTTGTGTCCACTGATGTCCCCTAGATGCTCCTACATCTGCTTGCTGGCTCTGAAGGTGTCTCCCTGGAGAAGAATCCCTGTTTTGGGATTTCTCCATCAGCATTTCTCCCTGTGACCTGGGTAAAGAAAGGCAACTTCTTCTCCAAAGCCTCTGTTTTTCCTTTTCTTTCTTTTTTTTTTTTTTTTTTCCTGAGATAGAGTCTTGTTCCGTCCCCAGGCTGGAGTGCAGTGGTGCCATCTTGGCTCACTTCAACCTCTGTCTCCTAGAGTCAAGCAATTCTCCTGCTTCAGCCTCCCGAGTAGCTGGGATTACAGACACGTGCCACTACACGCAGCTAATTTTTGTATTTTTAGTAGAGACGAGGTTTCACTATGTTGGCCAGGCTGGTCTCAAACTCCTGACCTCATGATCCGCCCTCCTCGGCTTCCCAAAGTGCTGGGATTACAGGAGTGAGCCACCACACCTGGCCTGTTCCCTATTTTGTAAAGTGAGAAGAGTAGCATGGACTCCAAGGGTTACCAAGAGTATTCACTGGGTATGGGTCAGCAATGCACGAGGCACAGTGGTTAGACTATGCTGCCTACTCTCCATTTTGAGGTACAGAGCTGGGCAAGCAAGGAGTGACTACACAGTTCTTCCTAACGAGAGGGCTACAGCACAGTCCTCGGCCGCCTCTACCTGGAGGTCCTGGACAGGGCCCCAGGATAAGCTGCAGGCAGGAGAGGGGATATGGAGAGCATAGAGCAGCGGCCCCATTTCTGAAGTAGGGAGATGGAAATGAAGATTTCAGGGGTCTGGGAGCATAAACATGACCCTCCTCGGGGATCCTCATCAGTTATTCCTATTTCCAATATGATCTAAGGAACTAACTCTGAGGCCAGGGTTCCAGCTCGGACTTGCCAGCCTGTGATGCTTCAGCAGTCACTTACGTTCTCTGATCACCTGGTTTATCATCTGCAAAATGGTGGCAATAATGAGCTGCTGTGAGGATTATGTAGGGAAATGCTATATTTAAAGTTCTTAGCATGAGGCCCAGCACTTAGTAAGCACTTCACAAATGGTAGTCGTGATTATTAAGGAGACAGTCTACCCATTTCGTAAGGAGAAAAGGTAAGCCCAGAGTGAAGGAAGAAACCACCTGGGGAAGCACCAGGCAACTTATTGGCAAAAGCCAATGTGGGGCTAGAGTTTAAGCTCCAGTGCTGGAGAAAGCGCTGGAGAAAGCGGAGGGCCCACCTACCTCCAGGTAGACAACCCAGGGCATGACCAGTGTGGCCACGAGGAGGTCGGCCACCGCGAGGCTGACGATCAGGTAGTTGGTGGTGGTCTGCAGCGCCTTCTCGCGGGACACGGCCATGCACACCAGCACGTTGCCGAAGACGATGACGATGATGAGCAGGGTGAGCAGAGTGGCGTAGTAATTGTAGTGGGGTCTGTCCGCCTTCCCGTCCGACCCGTTGAAGGGTCGGCTCCAGTTCTGCCGCTCCAGATCGTCATCATACCAGGACAGATTCAATGGATCCATCAGGGCAGCGGAGCCACTGGGCGGCCAGGCTCTGGCCAGGAAAAATGGACACAGGGCGTCAGTGGGAGGGCCTCTTGCAGAGGTCTCCAGGGAGAAGACCAACTCCTGGCACTTAATAATAAGAATTCTCCAACTCGGGATTTTAAAGTTTACAGCTAAGAATTCTCTTAAAATGTTGGGCTTTCTGCCACTCTTGGCTAGCAAGTTTTTACAGCTGGTAGGACAAATGAGCAAATAACAATTTTCTTAAAAATATAATAAGATGCGCTTGAACAGAGCTGATCCATCATTCATTTGTTCATTCAACAAACACTTCTTAAGCACGACACATGCACCACACACTTCAGTTAACTAGGCTTTCCACCTTCCAGTCATTGAAATGGAAATGGGCATTCATTCATTCTTGATTCCATAAATATTTATTAAGCATTGTTCTATATAGTTCTAGAAGTACAGACAGGAACAAAATACACATGGTTCTGCAGCTCACATTCTAGAAGAAACAACAGCCAGTTAATCAAGCAACTACATCTACAGGTAATAGGGAGTGGGAAATGGAACAGGGAGAGAAATACATAACCTAGTTCAGGTATTCAGGGAAGGCTTTCTAAAGGAAGTGATGTTCAACAGACAGACACCTAAAGGATGTGTAGGAATTAGCCAGATAAAGAATCGGGAGCCCAGGGAACGTCTAGACATTGGAAACGGTGTATGCAAAGCACAGAGGTAGAGAGCAGGTGGAGGACCTGAAAGAGAGTCAGGATAGCTGGCGCAGAGGGACTTGGCAAGGGTTGAGTCTGGGGAGGGTGCAATAGGCAAGATCATAGAGGGCCTTAAAAGTCAGGCTAGGAGTTTATACTTGATCCTAGGGGCAGCAGGAACCACATGATCAGATTTGCCTTTCAAATAGATGATTCTGACAGCATTGTGGAGAATGGAGAGGAGGGCCCAGAGTGGAAGTGGGACACCAGCTGAGAGGCTGTAGCAGGAGTCCAGGTAAGAGATGACGAGGTTTGGCAGGATGCATGCAGTGACAGCCCTGTGGAATGGGTGTCTCCTCCCATGGAAAGGAAAAGATTTCCTGAAGTAGGTATCAACTGGGATGAGGTAGAAGGAGGACTTAGCCTGGTAAATGAGAGGGTTGGGGGGGATGTTCCAGACATACAATATGACATGATCCCAGATCATCAAACAATTCTGTTTGGCCAAAAATGTGGGGAATGACAGTGACATTGAGGAAAACTAAACTGCAGGGACATATATAGGCCAGATTGGGCCTTGTCAGCTGGAGAGTTTCTGAGAGGTTGAGCCCAGAGGCATGACCCTACTGGACTGGTGTTCTAGAAAGATGTATGGTATAGAAGAGAGCTCAGAAGGGAGTGAGTTGTGGCTGTAATTCAGGTAAGAGATTGTGGTTGTCTGAATGAAGATAAGTGGGAATGAGGATGGAGAGACCTGTTCAGAATCAGGAGCTAAACTGGAAGTCAATTTCATGATCTTTGGTCCTTGGATAGGTGTGGGGCAAAAGTGGGTATGGGACAAGCAGGGAGATAAGGAGTCGAGGATAACGCTAGGATTTCTGCCTGGGGCTCTGGGAGGCTGGCGTGGCATATTCACAGAGGAAAGGGACCAGAGGGGCTCAGGAGCAGACTTGGGAGGCATCAGGAGTTGATGAACTTGACTGAAACATAATGCACAGATAATATAGTTGGCTTTTCAGCTAATAAATGTCTTTCGATTTTACACAATAGAATTAAACTTATCAGCATTCCAAGGCATTCTTTACAAAAGACCATGACTTCCAGGTATTTTTCTACCCCAAATTAAAAACCAATTGATGCCATTTGGGATTAATGTGGTGCCATGTCCAATCAATGAACAGGGCGCACCTCCTGCAGTGGGTCAGAGGGGATGTGGAAAAGGGTCTGCCCAACCTCTACACTCTCAACCCTGTCTGACACACCCACTCTTCCAGCTCTAGCAGAAGAGTATGGATCCTGTCCTACCCACCATCATCTCTCTGGAGCCTCAGGGGAAAGCAAAGTGCCTAATTCCATGTGGGGTGGCATGGAATGCCACCATACAGCAAATCTTCCAGTTCTAAGGTAATGTCGTATTGATGGTGTATTCTGCAAAGCCAACTGGGCTGTCTTCCCATTTGGAGCCCACAGCAGGAGGCCTGCATGTATGCATTGATCAGAGGCCTGGGGCTGCTTCTGACATTCAGTTACTCAATCAGCATCTATTGAACCTGCTGGGCATAAAGCACTGTGCAAAGCAGTGTCAGGGGCCTGAGGGGTGTGAGGCACACTCACAGCCCCCATCTTGATCATCGCTCTCTGCTCCTCCCCCAACTCCCTGCTGCTAATGATAACATCATATACTTGTAAAGGGTTTGATGGTTTGCTAAGGTTTTTGAATATACTGTCTCATTTATCCTCAAAACAACCCTCGGAGGTTGTTTTTGTTTTTTTTTTTGTTTTTTTTTTTGAGATGAAGTCGTGCTCTGTCACCAGGGCTGGAGTGCAGTGGTGCAATCTTGGCTCACTGAAATCACTACCTCCTGGGTTCAAGCGATTCTCCTGCCTCGGCCTCTGGAGTAGCTGGGATTACAGGAGCCTACCACTATGCCTAGCTAATTTTTGTATTTTTAGTAGAGACAGGGTTTCACCATGTTGACCAGAATGGTCTCCATCTCTTGACCTCGTGGTCCACCCATCTCAGCCTCCCAAAGTGCTGGGATTACAGGCGTGAGCCACTGCGCCCGGCCCTCGGTGGCTTTAAATTATTATCCGTCTATGGCCATACCACCTGAAACATGCCTGATCTTGTCTAATTATTACCCCCACTTTACAAATGAGAAAGGGATTTGGAAAACTCTTCCCTTCACTTCCCTTCTCCCTGCTTTCCCAGTCCCTATACATCCTTCAAAGCAAGACTTGCCTAGAATCCTCCTGCCCTAGAATCTGCCCATGTCCTCCTGCCTGAGCCATTGCCCATCCTCCTCAAGGTCCTGCAGCTGTAACACACCCCAGTGCTGCAGGAGACACCCACTTAAGTGTCTCTTTTTTTTCACTGAGGTGTAGACATTGCAAGAGTTACAATCTGTCTGGCTCATTCCTCCTCTCATTCTTGGAATGAACAAATAAAAACCATACTATCTTATTATTTTCCACCTCCTGACTGGTTTACAGGCAGTACATATTCAACAGATGTTTGCTGAACTGAATCAAAGGCTCTGTTAGTGCAACTGGTAAGAAAACTCCTTAGCACTTGAAAGATACCTGCTAACATAAGCTACCAGATTAACAAGTGATGAAAAAGTAGGCACCCCGAGGGTGCCATGGGTGTTGCACATTAGGTGCTGTTACGGTCTCCACTATGCTCTTCCCCCAACCCACAAAATGTATATGTTGACAACCTAACCCCCAGTACCTCAGAATACAGCTGTATTAGGATACAGGGCCTTTAAAGAGGTGATTATGTTAAAATGAGACCCTTAGGGTGGGCCCTAACCCAGTCTGACTGGAGTCCTTATAAGAGAAGCTTTGGACATAAAAGGAGACATCAGGGATGCATGCACAGAAGAGAGACCACGTGGGGATGCAGCGAGAAGGCGGCCATCTGCTAGCCACGGAGAGGGGCCTTAAGCGAAATCAGCCCTGCTGACACCTTGATCTGGGACTTCCCAGCCTCCAGAACTATAAGAAAATCAATTTCTGTTGTTTAATCCACCCAGCCTGTGGGATTTTGTTACAGGTCTCTTGAAGCAGACTTTGAAGAGGAAACCAGCCTGCAGGAAATGTACTAGGGAATGCTCTCAGGATCAAGATGTGCAAAGAAGTGAGGAAGCAGGACAGGCCAGAAAGAGAAGTCACAACAAAGGCCTCAGGCAACCCCACAGGGCACCCTGCAAGTTTCCTAAATGAGAGTAACAGGGTAGGGTCTTTAATCCCCTCTCATAGATGTCATAACTTGTGGCTGTCCCAGGGAGAACAGTGTGGCTTTGAAAAAGGCATCTCTCCTCAGCAGCGGGCAATTGCCGAGAACTGTCAATTGCCAGTAACTGTCAATTGCCAACACTCCCAGTAGTTGGGGATGAGGGCTGTGGTCCTGCAGAGGGATCTGGGTGGCAATACACAGTGTCCACTACAGTGATGTTCAGGAGCATACAAACATGTCTATGGCTGGGGTGTTTGTGAAGAACTTCCTGGAGAAGGGAGGATGTAAAGTGGGATTTAATTTTTTTTTTTTTTGAGACAGTCTCACTCTGTCGCCCAGGCTGGAGTGCAGTGGCACGATCTTGGCTCACTGCAATCTCCACCTCTTGGGTTCAAGTTATCGTCCTGCCTCAGCCTCCTGAGAAGCTGGGACTACAGGCACGTGCCACCACATCCAGCTAATTTTTTTGTATTTTTAGTAAAGATGGAGTTTCACCATGTTGGCCAGGATGATCTTGAACTTTTGACCTTGTGATCCATCTGCCTCAGTCTCCCAAAGTGCTGGGATTTCAGGTGTGAGCCACCATGCCTGGTCGGGATTTAATTTAAAAAATAAAATACAGACAGAGTGTCACTTTGCCACCTAGGCTGGAGGGCAGTGGCACAATCATAGCTCACTGCAGCCTCAGGCTCAACTCCTGGTCTCAAGTGATCCTGCCACCTCAGCCTCCTGAGTAGCTGAACTACAGGCATGTGCCACCATGCCTGGCTAATTTTTTTAAATGTTTTGTAGAGATGGGGTCTCGCTATGTTGCCCAGGCTGGCCTCACACTCCCGGCCTCAAGCAATCCTCCTGCCCTGGCCTCCCAAAGTGCTGGGATTACAGGCATCAGCCAGACCTAGTCTAGGATTTAAAATTATGAGCACAATTTAGATGGCAAATGTGAGCACTGCAGGTCAGGGTTGAGGGTGAGCACTCATTCTCTGGAGTGCTGCAGGGTGAGGGAGAGTCCCTGTACCCAAGTTCTGAGAAAGGCCTCATGCATTTGATTTTCCAATCTATTATTTATTATTGGTTGTTCTTGTTGCCTTTTGTTGGTAATACAAGTGTAGTACATTTACATCGTAGAAAAAAAGGGGAAACATGGCAAATGCATAAGTGCCTGTAAACCCTATAAGTACCTTGGTACAGGGCTATCTTTTATGCCTGGTGTCAGCCCTGCTTTCTATAGTGTCTTCCGTATCCTGTCTACTTGGGCCTGGCATCTCTCACAGGCAGGGGCTGCCTGGCTGGCTCTCACCACATAAATATCAAGCTGAGCAGGAATTTAGACATCAGCAAATCCACTGCCTAGCATGAGAGGTACTCTAGCATGAGAGGTGCTAGTATAACATTTGAGCTGAGGACTAAAAACCTTGGGTTCAAGTCCCAACTCTATCACTTACTAACTTTGGGGCCTCAGCCAGATTATTTGGCTTTCTTGAGCCCAGTTTTCCCACCAGCAAAATAGAGGTAACGATTGTGAGTATTAAGTAAGATGATGTATGGCCGTGCGCCAGACAGGTAAGCCCTCGAGAATGGCAACTTTAAAAATCAAACCAAGCAAAAGAATCAAACAAGCAGTCCTACCACAAGCCAATGGCCCAGCGAGATGAAGTGACTGGTGCTGTTCAAATGCCTCCCACTAGGGTCTGAGGTCCTCCTGGGCTCCTCCCATGACAGCACACTGCCTTTTATGGCCCATCCCGAAAAGTAGGCGTCTGGATGAAGGGAGACAGATTTCAAGATGCAATCACCAACTCCTTGAGAGGAAGTAAAGGAAGAAAAAGACAAAGCCTGTCCCTGGGCCCTGGCTGCAGGACAAACCCAAGTGACCCTTGGGTTGGGGTAGCAGCTGGCCTCGAAGATCCAGCTCTCCCAGACCAGCTGCTAGAGCCAATGACTGTCATACTAATCACCACATATCATAGGCTCTAAGGCAAAATGGAATGAAGATGCACCACTATTTTATGTACTGCTAGGAAAGAAAAAAATGCCACCATACCTCAGTACAGCTCCAAGATGTTGTCCGTTGTAAAATGCATTCTGATTTCAGAGACATTAAATGATGGGGGCAGGGAGATGTGCATCATAGAATGGATAAAATACAGGGCCTTCCCAGCATTCCTCTGCTGGCATTTTCTCAAGGGGCCTGAGAAAACCTGCTGGTCCCCAGGCTTTCCTGCCGTAGCTCCAGCCCATTCCTGCCTTTTGTCCTCTGCCTCTGGGCTGCACAGGTTGTTGGGTTCCAAGGGGCATCCCATGAGAATACACAAGTGAGGAGCTTCTCCATCCTGGCTGGAGCTCATGTTCATGGCAGGGGAGTGAAGAAAGGTTCCCATGCTGCTCCAGGTATGCTGGGCTGGTTATTGCTCCAAAGAACCCAGGTGAGTTCTTTGTCCACTCTGGAACTTGTGGAGGGAAAATGCAAAGCCACACAGCACATGGCACCCTGTATTTGCCACGATGGTCCCAATTTCTTGTTCTTTTTTAAAAAGAGATTGGCTAAATATGTAACCCAAGGTGTGTTATTCTTACATGTGAAATTTTTTTCAGACCAAGAAAGTCATGCATTATATTTAAAAATCTGTCATCAAAACAAGCATTTTGATTTGGGGTTATGAAAAGATGATCAACTTGCTCACCACCCTCCAAATGACATCTCCATCTTTCTCTCAGGTGGCCCCTGTGGCACGCATACAAGCTTACAAAAGCCCCAGATCACAGTCACAAAGAATTTAGTGAACACCAAATACATGTTTGGCACTGTTGTTTCCCAGCTCTTACAGGCTGAGCTACTTGACTCTCTCCTGGGTGGAGGATGAATGATCTAACCCTGCAGATGCCAGGTCTCACTGAAGGGGTGGCTGCCTCTCCTCTAAGGCACCTTTCTGTGTAAGAAAGTGGGGGCAATTGCTGCTTCTCATCCCACCCTCACCAGGCAGATGCTTGCAGACAAGGTTCCATGGATCCTCTGGGGCCTCCTAGGTTTTTCTTTCTCAGCTGACCTGGTGGAAGCCAGAAGTAAGATAAGACTGCATTTGTGTGGTGGCCTGCAAGCTCCCGGTCATCAAAGAGCCAAAGAACATCTGCTCCTCATCTGTCTCCAGGACTCATTGCTCTCCCCTAACTCAGAAGGGCAAAGATCTACAGAAATATCTTTCAAGAGGCATCCATTCTAGTGCTCAGTACCCCTGCCTATCAGTTAGGTTAGATGTTAGTTCTCTGTAACATCTAGCCCAACTCCAGCCTTCTGTAATAGTGGCTCTCTTTAGCAGCTTCAGAGCAGAATGTCCCAACAAGATGTCTAGAACACGTCAAGGTGCATAGAAATATCAGGTCAAGTGGATCGTAGAGCCAGGCATTTCCAACCTCCACAGCCTCTGCCATTCACCCTATGTGCCTTATGAATGCTACTATTTTCTGTGCGCCCTAATTTGGAAATTAGCTAGCTCTCAAGTTGAGAAGTGCTGGAAAAGCCCAGATACCTGGGACTAAGCTGGCCCACCCAGGCTGCCCCAGGCAGGCCACCGTGCTCAGGCCACCCAATTCACTGCTCCCCAGAAGAAGAAGGGACAAGGAGTGGGCAGGCCTTCTGGGGTGTAGATGTGGTATGGAGGGGGCTGCTTTCGCAGTCACACCCAGAAACTGGCAAGCGCCCCAACCTATAAACAGAAACAGCTGCTTTCAAGTGTATTGGAAGAGAATTGTTTAAAGCTCAACAATTTGAGGCTGACACCCAAACCCGACATTTTTCTCTCAATACCCTTGGAGTTCTTAGAAGATGTGGCCACCCTTAGTCCCCAGGCTGATGGAGTGAGATGAAAAGAGTCAATCTGGCTGGACATGGTGACTCATGCCTGTAATCCCAGCACTTTGGGAGGCCAAGGCAGACAAATCAGGAGGTCAAGAGATTGAGACCATCCTGGCCAACACGGTGAAACCCCGTCTCCACTAAAAATACAAAAAAATTAGCTGGGCATGGTGGCATACACCTGTAGTCCCAGCTACTTGGGAAGCAGGAGGATTGCTTGAACCTGGGAGGCAAAGATTGCAGTGAGCTGAGATAGTGTCACTGCACTCCAGCCTGGAGACAGAGCAAGACTCTGTCTCAAAAAAAAAAAAAAAAAAAAAGTTGCTCTGTTAGGACAGTCTGGGATCCAGGAAGAAAGCTGGCAGGTCCAGGGAGAACAGAGAGGATTTTCTCTGATTCTCTTTCTCTCTCTCTCTCCCTCCCTCCCTCTCCCCTACCACACCTCATTTCTATTTCTTCTGGGGGCACAGAGATGGAAAGGTGGGGGACAGAAGCCCCGGATGCAGCATAAACCCAGCAACATGTTTCCTGTGCTTCAGTCTCAGCTTAAAAGTCTTGGTGCTGCCTTCCCTGAAAGTTTGGCACTTGAAGGAATCAAATTGTCTAATTAAAATTTAACAATTCCTTATCAGGCTTGATGGCGGGTGAGACACTGCTGTCTTAAACACATCATTTTTTCCTCTTTTCTGAGATTTGAAGCATTTCAATGAAAAAGTAGAGGGGGAGAAGAAAGCATTTTGCATTTGCATCTCAAAAGCAGCCTATCGGAGTGACTTGAGTTGGATAGGAATTGGGAGTGAGTGGGTAAGAGGCTCCTTTCCAGGACCCTGGTGACGTACGCCACCTGCCCCTGCCCCTGCTCCTCCAGGTGAAGGCCAGACCGTGACTTGGGGTTGGGCCTTCTTTTAGCATCTCTTGCAACTTCAAAAAGGCAGAGTGTAACGGAAGAGGGAGGAAAGGAGGTGCGCCCATTCCTTCCTACACCCAAGAGAAAAGGAGAGAGTTACTGAATAACATCTCATGTACTCTGGCCTAGGAGGCAACCTCAGCAGAGGGCAGAGGAAATGGAGATCTCATTCCCAAAGCCCTAGGCCAGGTGATGCAGATCTTGGGCTGAAGAGGGTGGGAGTGGGTAGATGGACAGGCACAGTCGCTGTCTGGGAGTGCTGGGGCTGGGGTGCTGAGGGTCTGTGGGGAGGAGGAAAAGGAGTGGGAGGAGAAATGGAGAGGACTGTGGGGACAAAGAAGAGCCTGGAGCAATGAAGGATGGCAACCTCCTGTATTCACTGGGAATGACTTTTCCTGCATCCCAGGCCCAGGTGCACAGGGAGGCGGGGTGTGAGGCTGTGAGCCTGGCCCCGGGGCGTGAGGCTGTGGGCCTGGCCCCGGGGCGTGAGGCTGTGGGTCTGGCCTGTGCCAGCAGTCACTCCTGTGGGAAGACATGCGGATTGTTCTCTCCCAGTTAGGGGGAGAAGGTCCTCCCTCCTGAGCCCCTGGACTCCCTCCCCACCCACAGCTCAGCACTGCTGTTAGGGAACAGGTCTGGACTAGAGACCCAGGCTGGGGGGATAACTGTTCATGGTGGCCCAAGGAGTGGCCTGGACTTCCATTTGGGGGTGGCAGAGGTTGCTGTGGAAGACGCTGGGGGAAGCCATACATGAACACCCCCATTTGCCATCCCTTCTCCCCTGGCAGGCGGAGCCTCCCTGGAACCTGGAGTTCTCCAGAGACAGTGAGGGAGCAGAGCCCAGGGCCACGTGGCAGCTCTTGGCTATGTTATCTGCAGGGAACATTGTCTGGGTTTCTTTAGATGGCATGGAACAGCCTGGATAAATCTCTCCACGGGTGCTCTCTGGCTGTGTCTGGCCCTATGCAGCTGGAGCCAGAGAGTGGGTACAATCTCCAGGGCCTTCCGTGGCCCAGCCTGCAGTTGGCCACCCGGGGTCACCTGCTCCAAGCCTCATCCCCTGCTCCCTGGAGTTAAAACTGGCCGGCAGTCCCTGGCCTTACCTCCTACCTCACAGCAAAAATAGAAGCTCTCTTTGGACACTTGCTCAACTTCCTGTCACCAAATCCATAAACTTACTGGCACAGGCAGCCGCATGTACCCTCCTTCAGTCCCAATTCCTTACCCTAAGCTCCTTCCCGCCACCTGGACTCAGCATAGCACACCCTGGCTGGCCTCCTCCTCCTTCTCATCCTTCAGGACTATCTTTCCAGCCCCTTCTCCAAGGAAGCCTTCCTGCCACTCCAGCTCAGGGCCCATCCTCTCACTTAATGCTTTCATAACGCATGTGCTCCTCCGTGACACCCAGCGCAGGTGCAATGAAGTCAGTATTTGTCTAGTGATTTGTTTGGTGTCTGTTCTTCTTACCAAATTGTGTGCAAGGCTCACATGTGTCTTGTCTCTCCTGGTCTTCCCCCTCCCCAGCACAGGTCTGGCAATAGCACATGCTCCACACATTTTTGAGAGACGTCCATGGAGATAGTATCTCACCCAAGTGTGAAGGGGCCAGTTCCTATGTCTTTTTCTGCCCTGCAGTCATTTCTCCTTCCAGATCCTTTCCTTTGTGAGGGGAACAATACCCTCCTCTAAGCTCTCCCCTTGACCCTCTGGGTCCCAGTCACAGTGGTAGCTGGGGTTGGCTGCACAGCTGGTTGGGGCCCATGCAGGGTGTTTCCCAGGTGGGCATCACTGCAGTGCAAAGGCATTATAAGGCATTGGAGAAAGAAGAGGAGGTGCACAGATGAAAGTGAGTGTGGGGATGCGGAGAGGTGTAGAGGGGCCACAGACAACATGCAGTCTGGGGAAAGAAAAGCACAGAGCTGCTGGAGATGGTTTCTGGGCTCCTGGAAGGCCTGGGGTCCCAGGGCTTCAGAGTGTCCAGGTTGGCACCACCCCGTGGGAGGGAAGTCACAGCAGGCCAAGGGAGCCATCCTCCCCGTCAGCACCCGCCAGACTACCAAGCATCCACAGTGAGTGAGCTGAGTGCAGCCAAGACTCAGCTGTTTATGGAGCATGAGGTTGGGGCAGGGGTGTCCCCAGGGAGAGGCTGAAGCATGCACAATTCCTTGCCCAGCTATGGAAAGGGCCCCAGGGTGAGACTCTGTCTAGGGGCAGAGGAGACCACAGCTGAGCATGACCAGGGCCTCCTCTCCTCCAGGGCTCTCATCCCAGGCAACCCCACTCTCTGCTTCTTCCCAAGGTGGCCAGGTGGCCCTGGGTCTGCCCAGGTTTCCCTGGCAGTGTGGAGTCTCTGAGAGGCCCAAGCAGCAGCAGAATTCGAGTCTTCCCAGCCTCACCTCATTGCAGGCCTCCAGGGTCTGCAGTGAGGTGAGGCAGGGTCTGGGAGATGCAGCGAAGGGGTGTCTGCCTGACAACCCCACCCCTGTGGATTTTGATGGCTCCGTAAAAATGTCTCCTCACAAACTGTCAAAGTGTCACAAATTAATTAACTGTTAGCTGGAGTGACTCAGTGTGGGGAGAGGGTTGGGGAGAACGGCTGAGTGATGCTGAGCAGGGTGGTGGTGGTGCTGTTCTCTGCATGTGCTGCCTTTTGATTAAAAATCCTCACTGCTCCAACACTGTGCGAGGGAAGGGGCAGATCACTGGGGCAGCTCACGTGCGTGGCAGAAGACTGGCGAGTGGGAAGCAGGTGGAGGGGTGGGGCCCGGGGCCCCCTCCCTGAGAAGGGAACACAGTGGGGAGAATGAAGCCTCTAGAAATTGCCCAGGAGATCTAAATTCAGAATGGAGCCCACGGGCTGGCACTGTATTCCTCCCCCCACCCCCCATTTTCCCTTCCTCCTCAACTTCCCCCACAAAGAAAAAAAGCTAGGAAGTTGAGCTTGGTTTGCCCCAAGTGCTGTACAGGGTCACCTGAGCCAAGGTCGCATTTAGCTACCAGACTCCAGCCAGCCAGAGCCCAGAGAGGAGGAAGGACTGGGTCTCAGACCAGCCTCCTTGACCTTTACTTTAATTTCAGGAAAGAATTGAGAAAATATGCTCTTGAAAGTCAATTTGGAGACAAATCCTGAACCTTATTGCTCTAGAAGGAGGAAAAACAATCCTGGCTATTTGGCAGAAAATTGCTCTTCTTTATTAAAAGACATTCCTGTTCATAAAAACAGAGATAAGGCCCAGTCCAAATAATAGCACGACCCACGATTGCACTGCTGAAAACCTCTGGAAGCCCATGTCCCCACGTTTCTCATCCTTCGGCTCTGGCAGGCTGGCACCGGGGACCTTTCTTTCCCATTTGGCAAAGGTGATGGGAGGCCCTTCTGCAATGGTGAGGGTGGACAGGTAAGATTGGACTCTAGGACTCCCACACAAACATTGTTTTGGTGTCAAGATTTCAAAGATGACTTAAGGGTGAAACTTCACCACAGGAATGCAATCAGCAAAATCCAGATTGCAGAAAATGCAATAGGACAAACGACACAGTTTCTTCCAAAAATAAATTGTAAAGAAAAAAAAAAGAGATGGAATGGGGGGAGCCTCTAGAATAAAAGAAACTTAAAAGCTGTATTCACCAATTGTGATATGTGGGCCTTATTTGGATCCTGATTCAAAGAAACCATTTTTTTTTTAAATCCCTGACATTTATGGGACATTTGAAAATCTCAGAATTATTGATATTACGGCATTCTGGTGAACTTTTTCAGAGTCCTTATCCTTTAGAGATATACACTGAAATATTTACAGATGAAATTGTACGCTGTCTGGGAATTATATGAAAATAGCATGGGGGTAGGGGCGTAGATGAAAGAAAATTGGCCATAATTTGATCGTGGTTAAAGGTGGGTGACAGATACATTGAGATTCATGATGCTATTATTTTACTTTTGCATATGTTGGAAATTTTCTATAACAAAATGTTTTAAAATATCTAATCTGCTCCTTAACCCTCACCCCAATGCCCATCCCTAAGAAAACAGATGGGTGTAAGCCAGGCTTCAAGGTATCTTTCTGATCAATTCCCTTATTATGAACACCAGCTTCCTTTTCTGCCAGTCTGGCTGCTGGACTATCCCTCTGTTCTGATCACTCCCTTGCCCTGTCCAGGACAGATGGAGCCCTGGGGGACAAGCCTTGGCCACCCTGTCTATGGCCTAGGATCCTTCCTCAAGACATGACAGCTTTGGCCTAATGAGTCATGGCCTCTCTTTTACAGCAGGTGGTGACTCAGCTGGAGGTTGAGGGGATGGAGGTTCGGGGGCAAAGCCCATTTTAACGACAAATAAAGCAGCTACTGAGTGCCTATTGCATGCCAGGCGCTGTGTGAAGTTCCAGGCACCTACTATTTCATTTACTTTCCATAACAGCCCTGTGAGATTAGATATGATCCCCATGATGCAGACCAAGAAACAGGCACGAGGAGGGTAACTCGCCAAGTTCACCCCAGGCGAGTGGGTTGTGAACACCAGTGGATTCGCCTGCAGAACCCAGACTTTTTCTTAACCAGGGGTCGAGTGTGTATCTAGGGTACGAGGAAGTAAGGTTTTCAGAGTCCCGGGTCTGAGGGGCATCTACACAGTTCCTTCATGGGGATGGCCAGGGTGTCAGGCTGGTACCCCCAGAGCCCCCAAAGGAACTTCTCACAGCCCTATATAGAGGGGGGAGTTGAGGTCCAGGCCATACCCAAGTGTCCTCAGAATTCTAAGTGTCTTAGGCAACTTCATGTTTTCCAGAAAATGACACCCCTAGCATCTCTGGGACATGCGGCTGCTCTGACAAGGGAGCGCCAAGGAGCACAGGGCATGCTGGACTCCAGGTGAGGCCGAGGAGTGTGGGCAAGAGCTGGGGTCCCTCACACTCTCTCAGCTCCCGGGGCTGCCTCTGGGTGCATCTGGCAGGCCAGGCTCCTCCCTAATGCTCCCTTTCATTCCATGGGGTGTGCGTCCACCAAGCGTAGCACTAAGCTCTGTGCACCGTGCTCTGCCTGGGCTTCTGCAGCCTCACTCAGAGGAGAGGCAACATGGGTACAGCAAGGAAGACAGCAGAGAGGCAGTCTCCCCTTCCCATCGACAGACTGGAGGGTGCAGACAGAGCCCCCAGCTGTCTCTCCCACTTGACGGAAGCAGGTCAGAACAGCAGTCACAGTGCTGGCCACCGTCCTGAAAACAAGCTGTGTGCCCACTGCTGCTGCATACCACCTCACATCCCGGGACCAACACTGAGGCCTTCCTAAGCAGTGGTGGCCAGAAGACAGAGGAGTCACTTCCTTCTGCCCCTGGAATTGAAGGAGGTGTGTCAATGCCTTCTGTTTTTACTGTTATTTTTTACTCAGACAGACAATAGATAGACCTGGATTCCAGGCCCACTTGCTAGCAGTGTGGCCTTGACAATGAAATTGTTCTGGGCCTCAGTCTTCTCATCTGTAACATGGGGGCAATAACCTCCTTCTCATGGGAGTAGCTGCAACATTGACTTAGAAAATGTGAATAGGCCAGGCACGGTGGCTCACACCTATAATCCCAGGACTCTTTGGGAGGCCAAGGCAGGCAGATTGCCTGAGCTCAGGAGTTTGCAACCAGCCTGGGTGACACAGTGAAACCCTGTCTCTACTAAAATACAAAAATAATTAGCCGGGCATGGCAGTGTGTGCCTGTAGTCCCAGGAGAGGCTGAGACAGGAGAATTGTTTGAACTCAGGAGGCAGAGGTGGCAGTGAGCCAAGATCACACCACTGCACTCCAGCCTGGGTGACAGAGCGAGACTCCATCTAAAAAAATAAAAAAGAAAGAGAAGAAGAAAGAAAGAAAGAAAGAAAGAAAGAAAGAAAGAAAGAAAGAGAGAGAGAGAGAGAGAGAAAGAAAGAAAAGAAAATGTGAATAAAGGGGCCAGTAAGTGGTAGGTGCTCAATAAGTGGCAGCTAATGTCATTACAAGGATGCAACAGCTGCCGGAAAGGAGCTGAGCTGTGTAAGGATCCCAGGCAAAAGATTTAAGCTGGAATGAGGGGCCCAAAGGAAGGAAACTCCTAATTTCTCTGTGGCCCTCAATTTTCTGCATGCTTCAGAGAGATTCCATCCATGCCTACCATGTAGTTCCCACTACCCACCCCTGAACTAAAAGCCTTAAAACATCAGGGCACCTGGCAGGTGACCTTGGTTAAAGTCCTCTCAGGGTGTGTCATGCAGATTTTCAACAACCTTGAGCCTTCCCTCTAGATCTTTGAGAGAAGAAGAAGTCCTACCTGGCCCGTAACCTTCCTGGTAAATCTAAGGATGCAACGGCTATGAGACATCTCTGCCCCTGAGGACAGAGGTAGGACTAGCATGAGATGTGATAGGGCTTGGCAGACTCTATCAGGTGCCATGCAGTCATCAGCACTGTGTTATTATTGTCTAACTGTGTGGATGTCTGACATGCAGAAGGAAAATCCAGTTCCCTTGGATGAGCCACTTCTCTTATTCTCAACTTAATAGTTAATGATTTAATGATGAGAGCTGTCAGACCTAATTTCAGAGAGTGATAGATGAATCAAGTAAAATGATATATTCCAAAGTGTCTTGCAAACTCTAAAGTCCTATAAAAATGTGAATGTAGTGTATTATTATTGTCTCACTCAGGAGCTGTGCAGTCAGTGGTATGTCTTTGCCATGTACACATTCTTTGGTACTCACTTTATTCTGCATCGGTCCTTTCTCTCTGATGCATTTGTGAGGCTTGATGGGCAGAGCTTACCTTAAACCTATGTGTACCCTTAGCATCTTCTAGGAAGGCTACCAGTTTGATAAGTGCTTACTGGATGTTTGTGGTGCTGGAGGAAGCTGACAGTGATGGTGCTGCTTTGAACAGCTCTAAAACAGGGCGAGACTGCCTTCTTCGTGGGGTTATCATGAAGATTGAACAAGACACATGAAGCCACTAGCACAGTCTCCGAATGAGAGAAGGCATTCAATTGTTCCTATTCTATTGGTAGCTAACCTGGAAAAATATAGAATGTTGAATTTTACTTCTGGAAGAAGTCTTAGAGGATATCTAATCTAATCTCTTCATTTTATAAGTTAAAAAACTAAGACCAGGCCTGGACACAGTAGCTCACCCCTGTAATCCCAGCACTTTGAGAGGCTGAGGCAGGTGGATCACTTGAGGTCAGGGGTTTGAGACCAGCCTGGCCAACATGGTGAAACCATGTCTCTACTAAAAATACAAAAATTACCTGGGGTGGTGGTGGATGCCTGTAATCTCAGCTACTCAGGAGGCTGAGGTAGGAGAATGGCACTTTAACTCCGAAGGCAGAGGTTACAGTGAGCCGAGATCATGCCACTCCAACCCGAGCAGCAGAGGGAGGCTCTGTCTCAAAAAAACAAAAAAAACAAAAAAAAAAAGAAAAAGAAAAACAAACAACAACAACACAAAACTAAGACTAAGATCAGGAAAGTGAAATGACTCACTCAAGTTCATACAGCCAGTTGCTTTCAGAACCAGGATTACAATTAAGGTCTCTGGACAGGTCCCCTGCTTTATCCTACGTGGCTCTCTGTCTGACTCCTGGAAAGGGCTCGATCCCGGTCACTACCGTCCTGGTCACTGCATGATCATCATCATCTGCATCTTCAAAGAAACGAACTTAACTAAGGGAAAATAATTCTGGAGCCTCCATGAGTGCCTCTTCTGAGTCTAACTTAACTTGATGCAACTTCCGTGCATGCTCGCCCAGATACCTGTCCTCAGCAGAGACAGGCTCCATTGGCATTCAGGAACAAAGCACGCACAGAAAGTCCCACCTAGCCAGTTCTTTTCCTGGCCATAACCTTTTCTTTTAACCTTTCTTTGCAAGGGCTGTTTTCCAAGCACTCCCTATCTTTCTGTCCTCTGGATATTGGTAAAGGCATGAACCACAGGAATGTGCTCACAGATGATTCCCCGGAAACTTTCAGGGAGAAGCTCAGCACCACAGGTCCTGTTAGGTTTCTCTGCAAAATACTACTTCCTGAAACTATTTCTTTGGGAGGTTTTCGGTCCCATTCTGCCCCTGGAGCCTGGGAAAAGGGCCGTGCCTTTGGATGTTTTGCTCAGCAGCTTGACATGGGCCATGATGAGGATAACGGCAGAGGCGAATAATGCAAATCCCAAGTGCTTCATTAGATATGAAGATGAAAGGGCGTTCCCAGGCTGGAGAGCCATTCAGCCACAGAGGATGATGGGATGCAACCAGGGACCCTGCTCACACCAGCACCTCTTTGGATAACAAATCGAGACATTTTACTCCAGAGATCCACTTATGAGGGGGCGGAAGGGAGAGAAATGGAGAAGGCACCCCATCAGGAACACCCCAGACTAGAACCACCACGCTGATTTCTGATCCTGAGAATTCCAGAGGCAAAATATATACATTTCGGTCTTGGGGCTCCTGGGACACAGATGAGCTAAGTTTGCTGAGCCTGTCACGGCAAACAACATAATGTTGCTAATCAAACTTCCTGTGCGCCCACCCAATTTGATAAATCAGCCTTTTGATGCACTAAGTGAAGATGAATTAACAGTAATGAGGCTGTGACAGCTCCCTGAGGCACAGGCTGATGGAGAGAGCTTTGATGGCTGTGGCAAGAAGGAGGAGAAGCTCTTCTCAGGGATCAGTTCAAGCTGCCAAGTTTGTGCAAATAACCCTCCCATGGATGCCGAGGTCATCTGAGTACCAGATGTTTGCTGTCTTCCTACAATGAGCCACAGGCCATAAGCCCCAACTTATGGGCAGACCATAACATGGAATCAATCCATTCTGTTATGTGGGAAATGGAGGCTGGCAATGGCAGCTTGCTAAAATCTTTTCCCTTTGCAAGGCTGCCTACTACACAGCTACTCTCCAACAGCCCAGCCACAGAGACTCGGTACTGGCTAGCTAACCCCTTTCGTGCCCAGGGACTACAAACTGTAGCCTATGGCCCACATGTAGCTTGCATGTAGGATTTCTTGGGCTCATATAGCATTGTTGAAAAATTGGAATTTATTGCCAGTATTTACAACTGGATATTTCACGTTAACATACAGATCTCTAGCTTCTTTTACAAGAAGAATAATAAAATCTTGGAAATACTGGGTCAGCATTCTTGCATAGAAACAAGCTGGGGTCAAGTCCAGATAGTCCCCTTTACACAAGGCACACACCGATTGAAGAAGGCAGAGGAGAGCCTGGCTCACGGGGTACAGGCTGTCTCCACACTCCAAGGATGGAAAAAGAAGCTACGCCTCTACCCATGCTCCCCACATCCTCCGCATATTCTCCCCAGTTGCCCTAGTTTGGAAGTGGCAAGACCCCAAAGCTTTGGCAGAAGCCAAGGCAGAGGTCCCTCCCTCCAGTCACTATGTGCAGCTCCACACATGCTCTCAAGCTTATCACAATCCCCAGCCATCCTTACAGCCTTGCACCCAGCTGGTTTCATTCAGTTTGCATTGACTACCAAGTCTCAGAATGTATTTAGGTTTGTGCCCCCTGTTTTATAATAGTAGCAGAGGTAACTGAAATGCTATTATGTTACTGAGCTACAAAAGCTGTGTCTGAATGATGCTCTCAGGTCCTCTCACCTAATCCGCCCCATAAAGGGGTGGCAGCAGGAGGAGGAGCACTCTTGAGGCTGAGGAGACTTGAGGCAACACTGGTGGCTTTTGAGCAAAGTATTGATTTTCTAGACCTCTTCAGCCCTGCCTGGAGATTTCAGCCCTGTCTCTGGAGGCCCCTGTTTCTGAAGAACAAGCTCCTTTAGACTCCTTCCTTCCTGGGACACAGTAAACACTAATCTCTCTTCCTAAAGGTTGCATTTGCTTTAGACTGTCTACGATTGATCATCTAATTACATTTGCAGCCCAGGAAGTGCTAATCTCTTCAGCAACTGGGGTGCGTGCCATAGATTGAAACAAAACATTCCATCTTCCTGGCATGAGACAAATCGAGGTCTGGAGTCTACCGCATGCATCAACTTGATAGGCAGGGCTGCTGGTGACCTGGGAGGAGGCCTGCCTGTTATCTTTGTGCCTTTCTTCTTCTGTGCAGTGCTGGGCTCCCTGAGGGAAGGCTGGTTCTGTCCACCTCTTTTCTTATCTATAAGTCTAACAAATATGCTAGGGTTTGCATGATGGGGGAAGGGAGGATTCTGGTTCCCTCAGGACCAATGCTGATGACAGTGAACAAGTGGACCCAGCTGCCGCTGGTCCCCTCAACTTCTATTTCAGAAAACACCAGCATCTCTGCTAACGGGCTTATTTGTATGCTTGGGTTGTTTGAGAATATGAGCCTCAGTGGTCTCAGCCTCTTGCAGATTTCTTTCTCATCATGGTCTCTATTGCTCATCTGAGGCCACCTCCTCCAAGAAGCCTTCTGTGATCTCTTTTTGGGAAAATTATTTATTTCCCTTCAGTTTCATAGTACACTATTGGTTCTTCTTGGCACTCGTGGTACCAAAATCTGCAAGTCTGTCTCTTTCCTATCCTATGCTCTTTAAGAGCAAGGTTTGTATCTTATTCATCGTTTGCCCCTGGAGTATCCAGTGCATGTTAGCACGGAGTGGCGCTCAGCAGGGACAACTAAATTGAGATGAAAGATACACCTCAGAAACTCTCCAGTGACCCCCAGGTTTGGGCACACTGGATTAACCATTGCTCTCCAATCACTGTTTTGGGAAAGGTTGCTGACAGATGCGAACGGCACACAGTATGTTCCCTGCCAGGACGCTGTGCTCTGTCTGTCCTCCTAGCCCACGAGGGGAGCTGTCGGCTCACCAGGCAATTAGTCCGCTCCCAAACCTGTGTACACCAGTTGTTCTTGAAATTGTCATTAGTGTAACTCACTATTTAATTAACAATGAAATATGGATACCAAGTCAAAATACTGATCCATGAAAACTAAGTGGAATGCATCGGGAAAAACTTTGATAAAGAAAAATTGCCAAAAACAGAAAAATATAACTAACTAGCTATCTGTGAATGAGATAACCGAAAATTCTTAAAATCTAAGAGTCTACACTATATCATTTTGTAAGTTTAAGTCTTTGCTCTGCTTAAAAAAATAAAACTTAAAAAATCTGGAAGTTGTAAGCAAAATATTATGGATCCACTTAAACAAATAGGGTGAGGCAGGACTCCAGTCAATGAATTTGGTTTTTTGTTGTTGTTGCTGTTTGTGTTTTTGTTTTTCTTTGTCGCTCTACGGCCCAGGCTGGCGTGCAGTGGTACAATTTCAGCTCACTGCAACCTCCATCTCCCAGGCTCAAGCAATTCTACTGCCTCATCCTCCAGAGTAGCTGAGATTACAGGCACACACTACCACACTGGCTAATTTTTATGTGTTTTGGTAGAGACAGGGCTTCACCATGTTGGCCAGGCTGGTCTCGAACTCCTGACCTCCAGTGATCTGCATGCCTCAACCTCCCAAAGTGCTGGGATTACAGGTGTGAGTCACTGTGCCTGGCCAGTGAATTTGTACCCAAAATTGACCCAGGATATGAACAGAATGTTTGGTAAATGAACGTACATGAATGCTCTAAGGTAAAATGAAGTGATTGAAGTATCATTTTTAAAATGAATTCCCTGTTGAAGGAACATTTTAAATTAGTCAATCCACCATACTGAATAAGTGGGCTTCTGCTGTACTAATTGGTCAGCATATCAGCTTTTTCTGTCTATGTTCAGTCTCTAATAGGGCTGTATGTGTTTGGAGGAAATGACATGCCTTATACCTCCATAGCCTGAATGACTGTCCTTTACACTCCATGGACCATCTATAAATGGTGGCTGATGATGACGCTGATTGCTCCTTTATTCACCACACATTTGCTGAGCCCCTATTATATGAAGTACTGATTAGGGACTGGGGGTACAATGTTGAACAAGAGAGGCAAGCTCCATTGTCCTCACAGAGGCCACCATCTGGATAGAGGTACTAGCTCAACAGCTGGGGCTCTGATGTGAGCACGAGCTGGACGGGGTAAGCAGGAAAAAGGATGCACATTTTGCAGAAGGGGGTAATGTGGCTAATGTCACACACTACACAGATGAACTTCCTGCCACTTTGGTAGCTGCATGGGGTCTTTCACTGCACGGGACAGATTTTTGGCAGAAGCAGAGGCTCTGGGAGGCTAGCAGAACTAAGAAAGTGGAAAAATATTAAAACAAGACGGAAAAACTCAGTGCTGCACATTGCGTCACAGTGTGAAAATAGCGCCACATTCTGAAAATACCTGACCAGTTCTCTTCAAAAATCTCAAGGTCGTGAAAGACAAGGAAAGACTGAGGAGCTGTCACAGATTGCAGGAGACTCAGATGTGACAACTAAACCATGTGGGATCCTAGATTCGATCCTGGGCCAGGAAAAGGACATTAGTGGAAAAACTGGCAAAATGCAAATAAATCTGTCATTTAGTTAATAATATTGAGCCAATGTTATTTTCTTAGTTTTGATCATTACCCTATGGTTATATAAAATGTTCATATTAGGGGAAGCTGAGGGAAAGGTATACGGGAACTCTCTGCACTACTTTTGCTCTATTCTGCAAGTCTAAAATTATCTCAAATGAAAAACAGGCATTCACACAGGCACCTCCGATACCCAAGTATCTGTGTGAAGGGGCTGTCCAGGCCTTCCTGAGGCATCGTATCCTCCTCCCACCTGCAGACAAGGATGTAGGAACTTTTTCCAGGCAAACGGGAGGGTTCCCTTCTCCTTCATCCTTGGATGGAGCAAATGTCAAGTATCTATCCCATATGGTGCTGGCTGCAGATGTAAGGGGCAGGAGGCAGAGAAGCAGAAAAGGAGGGAGAGGGGAATTAGTACCTGTCAACCGATCCATTTTGCATAGCCGTCATTTTAAGCACCTACTGTGTCCCAGGCACAGCAACACTCCTTATACATGTGCTCTCCATGAGTCCTCATCATGTCTCCATTTTTCAGGAGACTCAGGCTCAGAGAACTTCAAAAATTTATCCACAGTCCTCGCTGCGGGGTGGCAGAGATAGGACTCTAACAAGCTCAGCCTGTCTCCAGAGCCAGTGCTGGCTACAGAGATGCTGGGAGTGGCTTGGCTTTGGAGGCACTTTCCAGCCACTGTTCTGGAGCATTTCCAGGGGCCTGGGTCTGTGAGTTCCCTGTTTCCCTGGCCCAGGAAGTTTTTCTCTGTGTCTGACCTGCAATTGTCCCCTTGCTTCCTGCCAGGCCTCAGTGGCATGTCTCATTCCTCCTGGGACACATGGACTCCACTTCATGCATAGAGAGGGGCTTCAGCTTCCTCTTCCTACTTGCCCCTTTCCAGAAGCCCTGACGATGGATCTGATGCAGTCAGCCCCACCTCCATGGATCCCACCCTGGTTCCCAAGGCACCCTGTTCATCCAAGCTCCTTAGAGTCACGTCTGCTGAAAAGACCAGTTTCTTTCCCTGGGCACTGAGAGTCAGACACAGGGTTGCTGCCAGAACTGTAGAAAACATAGCAGCCATAGTAACAGTAGCTCCTGTTCATTGACTCTTTGCAGTGTACTGGACACTGTTTTGCAAACTGTATACACCTTTGTTCTAATTCTGAAAGCAACCTTAAAAGGTAAACATTGCTAACCCTTTTATCACAGATAATGCCAGTGAGGCCAAGGGAGTTTCTTTAATAACCTACATCAGCTAGTAAGTGGCAGTGAGAATGGAAGCCTGGGTTTGTCTAGTTGCAAAATCCCTATTTCCACTGTGGCAATAAGGCCCTCCTACTAACATACCGCAAATGAAAGATGGGATCTTTGGAAATAGTTTGCCCATATTACTGCTAAGCCTCATAACAATCCTGTAAAGCCAATCCCATGTCCCCATTTTACAAAACACGTTGATGCGAGTAGTCATGAAAATGAGAAACAGAGAGAAGCCCTATAAGAGCACCATTTAGGAACTCAGTGTTGGTGGCGAGTGAGGACGATGCCATCACCGATGGTAAGGCATATTCTCTGTGTTTCCAAAGTTGGAGGCGGGGAGTCTTCAAGGAACCATCCATGCCATTGCCAGAGGATCTGATGGCCGATATGACAGAATTCTTAATTGGCCACTGGGGGCTTCATCTGCAGTCTTGACTCCTAAGCAAATACTCTCCGGACAAGAAGAGGGCTGCACAAATGCTGAGCAACCATGGAGATGTGTAGATGCCCTCAGCGAACTTGGGATCCTCTAACATATCACAGCCACTGGAAGTCCAAACCTGCCTCGCTTCTGCTCCAGCCTCCAAAGATAGCAGCCCCACCCCTCCCCGGGCCTACAGTGAAGTCGGGAGGCCTGCTGGGCTGCACAGCCATACGCTGCTCCATCGTGCCCGTGTCTGTCCCTGCTGCTGCTGCACTGGAATTGCTCAGCCTCCATGACGTTGTTTTTTCAATCATAAAATCCTCTCCCCACCCCTGCACCTTTCCTGGGTGAGCTTTCTTGGGTTTTTAATTGAATTTGCAGTTTCTGGCACATCCGTGTTGCACAGAATGCTTGATATGGGTGGATGGAAATGGCTGTGAGAACCAAGACAAGGAAATTTTGACATGATTCAAGGCTTCCATACCACGCTCTGAAGAAAAAAAAGAGGAAGAAAGAAAGAAAAGAAGGTGCTACTTGTTCCAGCACCTGCGGCGGATACGAGCCAACCAGCAAATTCACTACTCACCTTGTCTATGAACGAACAAACACACACGGGTTCGGTGGGCAACAGAGAAGGCAGGCGGAGCTATGGGGTGTCAGTGGTCCATGAAGCAAGACAGACAGACAAGGGTCACGGTGTGCAGGGACAGAATTCTGACCCGCAGTCAGCATTGGCTTCTGGCCCCTGCTCTGCCTCACATTTCCAACCACGTGACCTCAAGCAAGTGGCTTCCCTTTTCCGGCCCTGGGTATCCTTTTATAATAAACATGTGTGGCCACACCCGAAGATATACAAGACTTCCTCCCACCAGTCCTAAGATTCTAATCTGCCATGATGCAATCTCCAGCCCTGTCCAAGTTGAGCGGCCAGTAGCCAAAGGAGGGAACTCAGGGTGCCTAGGCCCTTCCTGCTTGTCAGTCTGGGGACAACTGTCTACTGTGGTTAAAGCAGGTGTCTGCAGCCATGATGGAGGTAAGATCCCGCAAACGGATCCTGAGGTGGCTCTAGAGATGGGTCTGGCAGCAGAGAACGTAATCAGAGGACCTTCAGGCTAGCAAGTCATCATCACTCTGTGAGAGGGAACCAAGAAACAGGGAGTTAATGAGTCACCAGAGATAATGAGCTCCGAGGCAGGAAGATGCAAGAGTCTAATGATGCTCTTTTCCTGTCCTGATGAGATCTCTGGTTCATAGGCCAGTAGAGCTCCCAAGCCCAGAGGGTAGCCCAGAGCAATGGGTAAGGGACTCTGGCTTCAACCTGGGGTAGCGGCTCCTTGGAAGGAACCAGCAGGCAAATGTGATTCCAGCACCCCAGCCCAGCCCAGTGCACAGTGGCTGAAAACCACGCCCCAAGCTCCGGGGGAACTCCCTGGCTATACTTGGAAACACAGAGACTCCTGGCTCCCTGTCAGAGCTGCTCCCCACTCTAAAAAGCCCAGGAGTCACTGCCACAATATTTTTCCTTCTGAAGGAGGTGGCATCTCAGTAATTGCAACGTGGTGCTCCCTTGACAGCAGCATTAATCACCTGTCTCCATCTCAGCCCCAGTCACGAGAGAGAAACAGGAGGAAGACAGAGTCAGAGAGCCTGGTGTTGTTCACTGTCCTCATCCAAGGGCATGGGTACAGCAGTCTGTTCTGTCTGTTCCTCAGGCTCATTGTCACTTCCCAGAGGGGCCTGCACTCAGGCCTTATTCAGGTTCCCTAGAGTGGGAAGGATTGATAAGGAGACAGGTAGCTCTCCCTGGCCACCTCTGCAGAAGCTGCATCACACTGGGCCTGCTCAGAGAAGACCAGGCCCACAGGCCCAGGCAGGATAGAGGAGATGGGAGGGGTCGGCAGGGGGCCAAATCCAAGAGCCTCTTCCCACCCCTACCTTTAGCCTCCCTTCCTGACCATTCCACACATGCCCACCAAGTTCACCTCCCAAAGCCATGGTTTCAAGCTCATGTCATCGCCTTACTCAAAATATCTTCTATGACTTTCCTGAAGGGGATAGTCTGGATTCTTAGCTCTATGCCTTTGATCTTCCCACATTACCTGCTGGCCCCTCCTGTGGACAGACTAGACTACAGCTGGAGTTGATCTAGTCTCTGACTTTCATACCCCCTTGCTTTGCCTCATCCTCCTTTGAATGCTGTCATTTCTCCACCTGCTTCCCCATTCCCAGCTGTCTAAATCCACCGATTCTTCAAGGGGTAAAGCTCACCTCCTAGAGGAGCCTTCCTGGAACCCTCTGAGCTCATCAAGACCTCTTCCTGCTGTGCTCCCATAGAGTCTGACATGGGAGGCTCTGCCAAGGTGACATTGTAAAGGTGAGGGATGTCCCAGACCCCTGGGGGAGGAGGGAACCTGAGATGCCCTAGGAAGTTGGGCAAGTGAGACAGGAAGGGCTTGGCATTCATGATGCTTGGACATGGCAAGCACCTGTGCTACACAAATGAGCTGGGAACTGCAGATGTCCTTCCAACAGGAACAGACCATGTGAGCTAAGGGCAGGCTTGGAAAAGCATGATGCTGCTTCCCCGAGCACATGCTACAGTAGGTACATAGCAAAACTTCTGAATGAAGTTTCTGCTGGGCTAGCAGAATGACGGCCATAACATGGAGCTGTTACCACCACGATGGTGCCAGCCATGGAAGGACTGTCGGGCAGATAAGCCACGATTTTAAGCTGGAGTGATAGTTGAAGAGAGTGCAGAAAAGGAGTGAATACTTACCAAGTGGATATACTCAGACAAGCCAGATGGGTCTTCCAAGAATTGGAGCCAGAGAGACTACCAGAGAAATGAAAATTCACCCCAAAGTCAGAGCAAAATGACTGGAAACCAAGAAAGGAATCTGGGGGCGGTGTTTAGTGAGCAGAGGCTCCTCCTGGTTGGGGGTAGAACTGATTGCTCCCTGAGCTATCGTTCAGACTCGCACCAGCCCTGCGGTTGCACTCGTCTCGCTGTGCAGTTCATGTATCTTCCATTTTGTATGCACTTACTCCCCACATCCAGCACTGCACCTGCCACCCTCCATGAATGCAATGCTCACAAGTGAAGCAGTGGGAGGTGGCTGGCAAACTGGAGAGAATGGGACCCTTAGTCTATTGTTGCCATTTGAGAATGTGCCAGAACTTCCAATATTTCAAAAGAAGACAGACATTGGAACTTTTATTTGAAATCTCCTTATCATGAAATGCCGGCAACTAACTCATCACACTAGCTGAGCCAAAGCACTTCCAGCTTGCGTCCTCTACTCACACCACCTGAAACACCAATGCCAAACAAGAAGCCAGAGTTAACAACATTGTTGTGCTTTTTGAAGGCCAAAAAACAGCCCTCTGACCAAGCAGGGCAGGATTACTACTTCCTTTTTAAGAATTGAAGCAGCAGGCCCAGAGAGCCTTCTCTATTTGCCCAAGATTACTCAGCTAGTTAGTAGCAAAGGCTGGATCAGAATTCACATCTCAACATTCTGCCTCACAGGCTCTTCCCCCGAACCCCACATCGTCTCCAGGCCCTAACAGACAGCAGAGTCAAAGCAGTTAATAAAATAGTCCGAGACCTATGGTGTTGGCTAGGTGATCGTGGTTCCCTTAGCCGAGAAATAGGTAGGCAGTCTACTACATTCTTACTTAATCTCTTTAAGTAGAGGTGTGTTCTATATCAAGTGATCAGAAGTCTAACTGTAATCACCAAAACAGAGAGTTATGGCCCTTGATTAATTCCCAGATTTGAGCCCATTGACAAATGCAGAACCCCTGAATGAAGGAGAGACTGGGTCCTCTTGAGGAAGAACCCTGCCAAAAACTTACACTGTTATAATATTTCTCCCAGCTTTCCTCAAAGGGACCTCTGGCTTTACCAGGGTAACTGTGCATTGGGAAAATAAAATAATCAGACTTTTGGAGGATTACTAGTTAGGTGAGGGCTCTGACCAGGCCCTAATTACACTGATTCCAGGAGACCCAGAACATCACTGTGGCCCGCAGTCAGAGGAGGGGCTTTTGGAGGTCAGGCAATCGATGGAGAGTTAGCTCAGTTCCTTCTCACAGTGGGTCCAGTGGGTCTCCGAACCCATCCTGCAGTTACCTCCCTGGTTCCAGAACACATAATTGAAATGGACATATTCAGCAACTTACAGAATCGCCACTGCACGGGACTGGCTAGATTCTTTTAATCTGTTAAGAAAATGTATGCAAAACTTGGAAAAAAGGCAGCAAGCCCACCTCAGGCTTTGACTCTGCAGGAGAATCCATTTTATTTGTTTACTATTTACCATCCACAAGGGGCCTAATCCTGTACGATAGATGCTAACAGGTAGAAAAGTTGGTAACATATGAGTGATTACTGTCCAGTAGAGAAGATAGTCCAAAACCTTATGATTTTATTGCCCTGTGAGACATTAGTAAGTTTTGAATCTAGTTTAGCAATCTTATTCTAGATTTCTTCCACATATATATGTATATATAATGTATATATACATAAATTTTTTTCTGCATCTTCTTTTATTTTTTATGTATTTATTTATTTTGAGATGGAGTTTTGCTCTGTCACCCAGGCTGGAATGCAGTGGTGCAATCTTCACTCACTGCAACCTCTGCTAGTGGGTTCAAGTGATTCTCCTCCCTCAGCCTCCCAAGTAACTGGGATTATAGGCACATCCAGCTGAATTTTGTGTTTTTAGGAGAGACAGGGTTTTACTGTGTTGGCCAGGCTGGTCTCAAACTGCTGACCTTAAGGGATCTGCCCACCTCAGCCTCCCAAAGTGCTGGGATTACAGGCCTGTATCCTCTCTTAAACCCACCTTTGTCATTCTGCTAGTTGTCTCATTAATGAGTTAAATAAATCTTTGACATGCAATTGTTTGAGAAACAGATTGTTAACCTTTTGAAAAATATTACTTTAACAGTGTACATGACTCAAAAAATAAACATTCACAGGAAAATTCAGTAGTTGGGATGGATTAGGAGGCTGAGTGAATTCCACTGTCCCATTTCTTCTCACCTCCTCTGGCCCCCTCCAGCCCAACACATTCAACTCACACCCAGCTCGCCTGCCAGCAGCCCGAGAGGCCTGCAGGACAGCCTGCAGGCTTCCTCTTTGAATGGGGATCTGTGCTTTAAGTTCAGCTGTTGTGGTTGTAGTACTTACTGCTCACAAAGTAAGAGGTGGCTGACCCCAAACTATATTGGGACACAGGCCTGTTTCAGGTAATTGAGAGCATGACAACCGCTCCAGGAGTCAGAGATAAAAGCCAGGAGAAAGGGCAATGTTGTCTGGCAGCCTAGGGACCAGTGGATCCTTTATGTACATAACTTGAAAAATAAATACACAAGAAAAGCTGCAACTGTGAAGCTGTGGCTTCCAGAAGATGGAATAAGCTAGTCTGAGGTCTAGTCCTTGCTCTCCATGCTGAGGAGCAAGGGCCAGGGCCACTGCTGTGTGTGTGTGTGCGCGTGTGTGTGTGCGCGCACGCGTGTGCACATGCGTGTGTGCGTGCATGAGTGCGTGCGTATTCATGTGTGCACACTGGGGGACAGGGGATGAGACACTGCTGATTCAGGTCCACTATCAGCTCCCCAGAGTCCTTCTCAAACCACACATCTTCTGGAAATCTTCCCCAACCACTGACCACTGGATATCCCAGTAGTATGGTCCTTCTCTGAACCAGCCCTCATTTTTTTTTTTCTGAGACAAGGTCTTGCTTTGTCATCCAGGATGGAGAGCAGTGGTGTAATTTTGGCTCACTGCAACCTCCGCCTCCTGGGTTCAAGCAATTATCCTGCCTCAGCCTCTCGAGTAGCTGGGATTACAGGTGCCTGCCACCACACCCAGCTGATTTTTGTATTTTTCTAGTAGAGACAGGGTTTTGCCATGTTGGCCAGGCTGGTCTGGAACTCCTGACCTCAAGTGATCCACCATCTTGGCCTCCCAAAGTGCTGCGATTACAGGCATGAGCCACCCTGACTGGCCACTGGCTCTTTTTGTCTATAGTACTTCACACCATACTTTATATTATGCTGTTTATTTTATTAGGAGTTAAAAGGCCTATGTTTTAGTCCTGGGGTTCTGCATCTTGTTAGCTGAGTGACTTTGGCCAAGTCACTTAATCTCCATCTCCCTCTCTAAGCCACAGTTTTATCACCATCAAATGAGTACGTAGGAAAGTTTCCTGCTTTCTCTACTCCATGGGGCACTAAACATCATGTCCTAGGTTCACATCCTGGCTCCAAACATACAATATCAACAACAAAAAATACTGAGGAACCTACTTAACTGCTTTTGCTCATTTTATCCATCTAGGAAGTGGGGATGATAACAGCATCTACCCCATTGTGGTAGGTGTACAGATTGGGTTGTTGCAAAGATTAAATGAGACAATGTATGTTGAGTGAGGATACTGATAAGCACTCAGTCCATGTTAACTATTTTAACTGAAAATGCTTTGAAGTAGTAAGATGCCTATCAAATGAGTAGTTTTATAATTATGATTGCCTGTTTTCTTGTATCTTTCTCTGTCTTGGATTTGTTAGTCATGCCTCCTTGGGTAGATTTCAAGGTCATAAAATAATTTGACAACTATTTATTGAATACTTTTGAAATACTGGCAATGAAGATACCAAAATAAACAAGACAGAGTTATTATCTTCCAGGAGACCACAGTACAGGGAGAGAAACAAGTCCACAGGTGATTAACATGTTCCATGAAGGAGATGCCGGCACATGGAAGGGGTCATCCTTCCAAGCTGGACTCTCCAAAGCCAGGGCTGGGTCACATGATTTCTTAAAAGTCCCCTTCTCATCCCCCTACATGTTTATACTCTACTCCTAGGACAGGGTTTTGTATGTAATAGAAGGTCAGTGTATATTTGTCAAATAATCGTGTAGAATTGAGCAACCGTTCTTACTACCTAGGTTACTCAGAGTCCCTTTGGTTGGGGGAGGATGGAATATTAGGAAGGAAACTAATATTAATAGAGAAACTGACACATCCCAAATACTAGGAAAGACATTTTATACATGGACCAATGGTGTGCTGGAGCTGGTGTGGATCACTCTTCCCCACTCTACATTTAAAGAAGGGAGGTTGGTGGCTTCCAGTTAGCTACGGTTTGACTCTTTACACAATAAAATCAGTAGATGTTTCAAATAAGAGCATTAGTATTTTTGGAGAGCTGGTTGTTAAAATATTTACCAGCACACACTGTATGGACCTCTTGTAATAATCTAGTTACAGGTGAAGGATTCACACTTGAACCCAGGAGGTGGAGGTTGCAGTGAGCCAAGATCACGCCACTGCACTCTAGCCTGCGCAATACAGCGAGACTCTGTCTTGGAAAAAAAATTTTTTTTTTTCCTAATTCATAATATATATGAATTAGGATTCAGAATTCAGAGAGGTTAATTTGCTCCAGGTCACACAGACCATAGATGGCAGACTTGGGTCTTAAACTCATCTGTTTCCAAAGCCCTGGCTTTTCCCTCTGTAACTTGTGACCCATCTATCTCCCTTTGTGTCCCAGTGGGCTTGATCAGAAAGAGATTAGTGCATTGTCTGTACTTTGTCCTGGCTGAAGGGGAGAACAGAAAAGCTTCACTCTCTACTCAGTCTCCTTGTAGAGCTCCTTGGACCAGGCACACCTATGTTCACTGCAGCATTATTTACAATAGCAGAAGTGGAAGCAACCTAAGTGTCTACTAATGGATGAGTAGATAGAGAAAATGTGGTATCCATATAAAATGGAATATTATTCAGCCTTAAGAAGAAGGAAATCCTAATGGAATCAGACAGAGAGCCAAGAAGTAAACCTATGCATCTATAGTCAATCAATTTTCAACAAAGGGGCCAAGAACACACAGCAAGAAATGGGCAGCCTCTTCAATGAGTGGTGTTGGGAAAACTGGCTATCCACATGCAGAGGAATGAAATTGTTCCCTTATCTCACCCCTTATGCAAGAATCAACTCAAAATAAAGACATAAATGTAACACTTGAAAAGGTAAAACTACTAGAAGAAAATAGAAGGGAAAAGCTGTAAGTTGTTGATCTGGAAATGATTTCTTGCATGTGACCCCAAAACACAGTCCCTAAACAAAAGAAAAATCAACAGATTGAATTACTAAAATGTTTCAAACTAAAATGTTTCTGCGAAGTAAAGGAAACAATAAATTGAGAGAAAATATTTGCAAATCATACATCAGATGAGGAGCTCATAGACAAAACATTAGGAACTCAAACTACTCAATACCAAGATTAAAAAAAAAATGACCCTGTTTAAGAATGTGCAAAGGACCTGAATAGGCATTTCTCAAAAAAAAAAAAAAAGACATGCAGAAGATCAACATATATATATTTTTAAATGTTCAACATCACTATTCATCAGGGAAATGCAAATTAGAACCACAATAAGATATCACCTCACACTGGATAGAATGGCTATTATCAAAAATATGAAAGACAACAAATGGTGCCAAGGATGTGGAGAAAAGGGAACACTTACAAACTGCAGGTGGGAATAGAAATTAACCCAGCCATTTTGGAGAATAGTATGCAGGTTCTTCAAAAACTAAAAATAGAATTACCATACAATCCAGCAATCTCACATCTGGGTGTATCTCCGAAGGAGCTGAGATCAGTATGCCGAAGAGACACCAGTACACCCATGTTTATGGTGGCGTTATTCACAATAGCCAAGATTTGGAAACAACCTAAGTGCCCATCAACAGATGAACAGATTAAAAAAACAACGTGGCATATATATCCACCATGGAATACAATTCAGCCTTTAAAAAGAATGAAATTCTGTCATTTATGACAAGTTGGATAAATCTAGGGGACATTACACTAAATGAAATAAGCCAAGCACAGAAAGACAAATACTGTATGATCTTGCTTATATGTGGAATCTAAAAATTCAAACTCATAGAAGTAGAAAGTAAAATGGGGGTTACCAGAGCCTATTGGCAGAGTAAGGTTTGACTAAGTTTTAATTAGACAACAGGAATAATTCTGGTGATCCATTGCATAGCAAGGTGACTATAGTTAGTAATGACAAGTTGTCTATTTCCAAATTGCTGAAAGAATGAATTTTGAATGTTCTCAGCATAAAAAAATGATAAGTATGTGAGGTGATGGGTATGTTAATTAGCCTTATTTGCTCATTCCACAATATGTACATGTATTGAAGCATCACATTGTACCCTATAAATACATTCAATTATTATTTTTCAATAAAAATGCAATTTTTAAAAAAAAGAAGAAAATCCTGTCACATGCTACAACATGGATGAGCTTGAAGACAGGATGCTAAGGGAAATAAGACAGGCAGAAAAAGACAAATACTGCATGATTCCCCTTATATGAGGCATCTTAAAGAAATCAGATTCATAGAGGCAGAAGGTAAAATGGTGCTGGCCAGAGGCTGTGGAGAGAGTAAAATGGAGAATTTGTGTTGAATGGGTATAGAACTTCAGTGGTGCAAGATGAGAAAGTTCTGGAGATCTATTTTACAATAATGTAAATATTCTTAACATTATCGAACTGTACACATAAAAATGATTAAGATGGTAAATTTCACATTATGTTATTTTGTATTTTGTTTTTTACCACAATAAGAGAAAAGAAATTGTGGTCCCCAGTGGAATTCACATTCACACACCTAACCTGCAGCAAAAAGCAACGAACGGACCCCTGGGCTCACCGTGGGCCTCCATGTGCAGCATCTGAGAGGCGGCTACCACCACAGGAGCCGCCAGGCTGAGAGACTGACATCGGGAGGCCCAAGCAGCTCCAGAGGGAATGGAAGAGGCAGATGAGAGTACGCAGGTAGCTGCTGGGAAGACAGGCCTGCATTTGAATCCTGACTATGCCACTTCCCTAGACAAGTTACTCAACCTCTGTGAGGTGCCATGGCCACATCAGATGGTCTCTCTCCCTCCAGTGGGTCTGGGTGGTTAAAGAATATATGCCTAGTACAGAGTGCCACTTTACTCAATAAATATCCACTCATTCAATTACAGAAAGCTGCAAGTAAATAACAAGAAGGGACGATCTCAGCAATAAAAAGAGACCCTGTTCTCTTGTTTAATGCTTCTTTGTGGACTGTACAGTTCTATTTCTGGGCAGGGCCCTCGAGGATGAATCTACAAAGATTATAGTACTTCTGCTTCTACCGAGTTGAAAGAGTGCGATAGAACCGGCCTAACTGGCTCCAAGGCCTCCTGCCACCTCTGCCCCCAGAACCCGAACTCAAGAATCCCCTTTCCGCTGCCTCTCCACCCCAACGCCATCGCCGCTATTTGCATGTAAATGAAAAAGGAAGAAAGGGAAGCCTGGGACCCTGTTGACTACGAATAAAAATGTGTCTAATTTCTCCAACTTCTGCCAGAGCTGCCCCTGAGCTCTGTCTGCACAGCAAAATCCAGACCTCAGAAGTATCTAATTTGGAAATTATGGGCTGTCCGAGTGGCAGCTTTCCAAGCTGTTAGCTTGATGCTTGTCCTGGTCCCTCTGCAGGTAGCAGTTCCAATCAGTGATGGGTTCTACCACCTTAGCCCTGCTCATTAGAGCCAGAGCCAATTATGTCCTAGCCCTGGAAGCTGAATCTAACAGCAGCCTCTGGTTCCAAGAGCTGTTCCCCAGAGGTGGGAGAGAGCAGGCCAGCAGCAGCCTGGGCTGTGGAGGGGCATGGAAGACCTGTGCCCTCCTGGGCTAGGGAAGCCAGACTGTTGAAAAAGGATTAAAAGGACAGAACAAGACTTTCTTAGCTCCCCTCGGGCTCCCAGCTAGCTGGTGACACAGCTGAGACCTGCAATTAGAAAAACAACTGCCCGAGGCAACAGCTCTGCTGGTTAAATGGTGCCTAACCTGGGTATTTAGCCATTTTTATATATATTAACACACACATCCCTGTAATACACAGTGTATGGGTTTTTTTTTTTTAATTTTAAAATGATTTTCCAGGTCTCACCTTTTGAGAAATGCTGTTAACAGTAATTTCCTCATTTCGTGCTTTGATTTTCTTTTTTACTGCATATGTATTCTCTGACCCACATGGGTGCCAGGTGTGGGCCTACAAATATCACCAGAAAAAAATGAGAGAAAAGGTTGTGTTTACTCCTTCTCAAAACACAGCCCTTTATGGTTTCTTTTTTTTTTTTTTTTTAGAAAAAACATAGTGATAGTTTATTTCTTTGTTTAATGCAATGGTGAATTATTTTTTACCTTTGCTATAATTGGTCAGAGGCCACAGGATCACGCTGGCACTGGCCTGTGGATTGACTCCTTCCTTCAAATGCATCAGCTAAGATTAAAGCACTAATTTATTTGAAAGGCTATGTATCAGTTTTGATCTGGGGGAAAAAAATACTGCTTCACCACAACTTATTCTGTGTGTACACCACCACAAACAACCTTTGATTAGTGTGTGTGTGTGTTTGTGTGTGTGTACATTTGCATATGAATTAAGATTTATTGAATGCCCACTATTTTGGCACTACGGACTATACTTCTATATTTAAAAACAGTCTCCAACTTGCCCAAGTTCTAAAATTTTGGAATATATTCATTCCTTTATTTGTACATACTCTTTACAAATGTTCAGGATCTGTTATGCACTAACCGCCAAGGGCAGGATTTTATGTGAGGTCCTTATTGACCTCACATGCTGAGGGCAGTGATGGGGCTGGGGGAAATAAGAGGCAAGCCATCACATACATTGTGATATATATAGTAGTGAAAGTGAAGAAGATGAACCTAGCATATGCATAAAATATGATCTAGGGCAGCATGGAAATATTGTATCAGACAGATCTAGGCTCAAATACCAGCTTCAGTTCTCACCACCTGTGTGGCCTTGATTAACAATTTACTTCATATATCTGAGTCTCAGTTTACTCATCTGTAAAACGGAAATAACAATTTCTATCTTTTATGGTTGTCACAAAGATTAAAGTGGATGCATATAGTCAGTATTTAAAAGTGGTAGATATTATCCACTTGGGTAAATTTAATGCTATTGTGGACAAGAAAGCATCCGCTTCAGGCCAGGCATGGTGGCACCTGCCTGTAATCCCAACTACTCGGGAGGCTGAGGCAGGAGAATCACTTGAACCTGGGAGGCGGAGGTTGCAGTGAGCCGAGATGGCACCACTGCACTCCAGTCTGGTGACAGAGCAAGACTCTGTCTCAAAAAAAAAGCATCTGCCTGAAAAATAAACGGCTTAATAGAGTATGTGTTTTAAAGCAAGATTTGTCACCCTCAAATGCAGCTGTGGATGGATGAAGGCTGAAAAGTGTGGGTGTTGTTGGTTATAGTCTGTAAGGGACTTCACCCAATCCAATACCATCATTTTAGAATAAAAAATCAGAGGACAAGAAAAGTTAACTATACCCAAGCCACCAATTAGGATGATAGAACTGAGACTAGAACCTAAGACTCCGAACTCTAGAGACCTCCATAAAGACCCATCTGAGTCCATTTTTCTTAGAAAGAAAGCCGAGCAGTGAGAACTAAAAAATGTGGATATCATGGCGGTAGAGAATAGGAGAGGCTGGGAAGGGGAGGGGGAGATGGAGAGAGGTTGGTTAATAGAGAGAAAAATTCAGTTAGACAGAATAAGAAGATCTAGCATTAATAGTACAGCACGGTGACTAGAGTTAGCAATAACATTGCATCATTCAAAACAGATAAGAGAAGATTTGGAATATTCTCAACATAAAGGAAAGATAAATGAGGTGACATATCCCAATCGCCCTCATTTGATCATTACACATTGCATGCACATCAAACTGTCACATGTACCTCAAAATATGTACGGCTATTATGTATGGTTTTTAAATCCCCCCTCAAAAAAACAAAACAAAGAAAAGAATGAAAGCCCAGCAAATTAGCAGATGTCAAATCTTCAGAGAAAGTGGGCAGTGGGGCCCAAGGAATAGTGCTGTGGGTGTGGGAAGAAATCTACCAAATTCCAGCTCTACTGTTCATTTCTTTGCTTTTTGTGTCCATTCCATTATATTTTCCTGGATCTCTCCTGGCAGACAGAAACTCAGAGGCTATGATTAGAGCCACTATCAAATTGACTGTCTTCAGACAAGCTGCTCGACCATTATTCCAGTTCCCCCGGCAGGGCTGCTCCAGGGCCGAAGCTGCCAGCAGACCCTGCCCTCTCCCGGCTGGCATGGGTGCCCTGCCCTCCCCAGCTACCCCCATCCCCAGTGGTACTTGTGAGCTGCCACAGGCTGATGGAACAGGGACTGGGCAGGACAGGGAGAGAGGACTAGAGGACACTCAGGTGGGCGGACTTTCCTGGGTCGCAGAGAAACTGGGTTCTGCCCCAAGCTGGACTGGGGTGATCTTGATCTAGGGAGACACCCGAGCTGCCAGCCTCCAAAAGCATCCTGGGGTCAGAGGCTTAACCTATTGAGAGATCCCCAGCTTCTTTTCTAGACAGAAGAATGTTCAGAGGCACTGCTCGGGGGGCCCTCTGCCCTAGCCCCTCCTTGCTGCCAGGCTTTGGAGCAGCCACCCTCCCTGGCCTTTGGGAGCCTGGCTGCTCAGAAGACACATGGAAACTGCTGGCCACATATGCCCCTGCCCCTGCCCTTTGCTCCTCTCCTCCTACCAAGACCACAAACTCCTGTGCCTGTGATGTTACCATGGAGACAGGGTGTGGGGAAATGCTGCAGAGGGCAGGCAGCTGCCCAGGGATGAAGACGAAATGAAACCCAGAGGAGCTGGGAGGCTCCAGTATCCTGTGTGCTCAGGGAGGTAGTGCAGGCCCCATGCCAAGTCCTAGGTGGAGCCTCCAAGGCCTCAAGTCCCAAAGCTGGCCTGAGAACAGCTCCTTGGAAATCCCCTGCACCTCCGTCTCTGATACCTTCCCTCACCTATCACAGTGAGGGAATTAAGTTTTTTCTCCAGACTTACTCAAGTCATTCAACAAGGAATTACTAAGCTGTGGACCAGGTCATCAGACACCAGCACCCAGACTGGCAAGCCCAGGAGGGCAGGCCCTGCTGGTAGATGCTACAGACAGCACCCAATGTTGCCACCTGGGTGCTAAGACAGGCCTATTGGAAGATGAATCTGCAGGGCCAGAAGATCTTCATTTACAGGGGCCCAGAACACCTTGCTAACATCACCACAATCCCCTACATCCTTGAAGACTGGCCAGCTGGGCAAACTTGACAATGGGGCTCCCAAAGGGTCTAGGGTTTGTTTCAGAGAGTGAGTCCCTGCTAGTTCTAAGAGGTCCTTGATCTTCTTCTCTATGGAGAGTACAGGTCCCAGGCCTCCCCTCCACCACCCCCAGCAAAGCTGAACTCAGTGGCAGGAGTCAGGAAGCCTCCTTACCCCTGCCTCCACCCCACACATCTGGAAGCAGCAGTAAAATGACTTCTGGAAACACACCCCAGACACAGTCAAGCCCTGTCCAGATGCAGGGGTTACTATTGTTACTATTACCTGATGGAGATCAGGGATCCCCAAGGCAGACCGAAGTGAATGAGAGAACATTGCTTTGTGTGAGGCACGGAGAGAGTTAAAGACTTGGATTTTAGTCCTGACTCTGTCCCCAAGAGATCCTGGGTAATTCACTTGGCCTACTAGAGTTCAGTGTGCTCATCTGTGAAATTAGAGCATTAGTCTGAGATCCTGATGTATAGAAGGCATTTAATAAATGCTTGTAGAATGAACACTGAGTAAACAACTTCAAATCCCTGAGTTCCTTGTGACTATATAAAGCACTTAATATGCACACCCAGCCACCCTCATGGGGAGCAATCCTTGAGTTTCTTATGACTATAAAAGGCATTTAACATGCACACCCAATCACCACCCTCACAGGGCCTGCACCGAAGTGCCCCAGGAATCTAGGTTCCCATTGGCCTTCCCTTGCTGGAATATTCAAGGGACCCTCTTCCTTCCCCTCTCTTCCTCCAAACTCTCTTTACTTTTCCCCCTTACCAACCTTTGTGCCAGCAGGTCAATGAATCCCTTTTAATCCTGAACTCCCATTTGTACTAATTGCTTTCTTTCTTGTCCTCATTTGCCTTCTAACTCAGGAGATGAGGCCACAATTAGATAAGTGGGCAGCTATTCCCAAACAGGTGACTAGGAAGGAAACAGTCCTACCCTGGAGGAAACAAAAGATGTCTATAGGGACCAGGAGCCACCAAGGCAGGAAGCTCCCTTACAGGAGATTACTTACTTACTTATTAACTTACTAGCCCTGCCCCCCGATTCCCCCACACCCACCAATTCATGTTCACCCAGAAGCTCCGAATGTGACCTCATTTGGAAGTGGGTCTTTGCAGATCTTACTAGTTAAGGATGAGATAGGTTCATACTGGATTAGAGTGGACCCTAAATCAATGCCTGGTGCACCCTGTAAGAAGCAGAGATGGGACAGAGAGCCATGGAGGAGAGACAGTCATGTGAAGACGGAGGCAGTGACTGGGGTGATGCTGCCACATGCCAAGAAGCACCAGGAGCCATGGGAAGCTGGGAGCTGGAAGAGACAAGACAGGCTTCTCCCCTGGAGCCTTCAGAGGGAGCATGGTCACGCAGGAGCAGGTATCATGTTCCTGCTGGCACCTTGATCTCAGACTTCCAGCCTCCAGAACTGTAAGATCGTGAGTCTCTGTTGTTTTAAGCCACCTGGTCTATGGGACTTAGTTACAGCAGCCACAGAAACCGATAGATTCCCCAATTTTATGTGGCCTGGTCATGCAGTGTTTGGTTGTGGCTGTGAGCGCTGCAGAGCATTCAAGGAGCATTTGTACGTCACATGATACACTGAGCACCAACTTGCCTACAATCTGCTTCCCTGTGAGAAAACGGGAATGTTGGTGGTGCTGTAGCCCCATCACATAAAGTGAACCCCTCAAAATACATAAGCACAAGCCTGGTCCTACTTTTACATTTCACTTATCTGTTTCCCAGGCAGTAGAGGATAGCTGAGTAATAAGGCTCACCAAATCGGCAATTTTAAACCCAGAAATGAGAAGAAAGGACAAGACGATGATTTTGGAGCTGGTTAAACTGGGGAAACTTTTAATATGGCTACCTGCAGCCACAGTGTGGTGCACACCATCTGTGGCCATCGGGCACAGGGTTTGGTGTGGTAGGAAGTGGGCCGTGTCAGTGGTGGGTCCCAGATCTGGGACTGGTCTGCTGCTCAGCAGCCATGAGACCCTGACATGCTGGTTACCTCTCCAAGTACAATTTTCTCGTTCATGTGTAGAGTTAGTGTATGTCCCTTTCTTTACAGCCTTGACACTCTGGAATGTCTCCAGTCTAAATCACTTTCTGGAGGAGCATTCCAGCCTGGCTTAATAACGTAGAGGATGAGCAGGGATGAGCAGAAGATGCTGCATGCTGCTGTGTTATTAACGATGTGTGTGCATGTTTGTGGGGGCCGGGGGCTCAACGACAGCCCCACTCTGAGCAGTGCAGTCCTGGGTGGGCACCAGGAGCTAGAGAGGCAAGGACTCCATTCCAGCCTTTGAGGAATTTACCATCTAGGGAAGGAAACAGACTAGTAAATAAGCAATGACAACATAATTCAATACTGTATGCTAGAGAAATATAGAAGAGAGGGGCCTGGCCCAGGCAGGTAAAAGAGTGTAGGAAGGAAAATCAGAGAAAGTCCCCTGGAAGAGGTGATACCTGTGCTCCATTTTAAAAGCTGAGTAGGAGTTAACCTTATAGGTTAAGGGCTGGAGCATCCCGGCAGGGAAAACAACATGTTAAAAGGTTACCTGTGGCACAACAGGTGCCGAGGAACAACAGATATCCACAGATCCATTTTCTTTCCTATTCCCTGTACCCTCCACCCCTTTCATCTCTCTCATGCACATCTCTATACCCACTTGCCACCTTTCTCTTTTTCTCTTTCTCTTTTCTGTTTCTCTTCACCTTTCTTCTCTTTTTCTTCCATTCTGTGTAGTATGGAGAGGAATGGGATCAATGAGCCACTGAGGGAGCGGAAGAGAAAAGCAGGATGAGAAGAGCTACCCTGGAGGGGTGTACTGTGTGGCAGCAGCAGCAGCTCCCCTCCCAGCCTCAACTGAGGGCACCACTTCCACGGCAGCCCTTCCAGCAGAGTGCTCAGCCCCACATCCCCATGCCTCGCTACCACCTCCCCGACCCTCTCATAAAGACTCTCTTCCTTTGAGGTACCCGCCAACCACCCACGCCCACTCTATTTCTCTTTGTCACTGTCATCCATACAGTCCTGGTCACTTCCCCTCCATCACTGCCTTTGGCACCTAGGTCACCGTCTTCCAGCCCAAGTTGTGCTGTGGACTTGGGTGAAATCAGCTTCCAACAGCTTGGCCTCGTGATGCCTGGCCTCCTGCTCCTGAAGCACACCGTCCACTTTAGTAACCTGCTCCCATGATCACATCCTGAGCACTGACAGCCAGTAGTGTTCCTCTCTGAGGTTAGAAATTTAGTTACTCCACGGTGTGGCCACAGTTGCCTTTGCATCCCAGCTGCTCAATAATTCCAAGTATAGAAGTTTTCTGACTCCATCAACACCATCACTCCACCGTTTCTACCAGCCTATCTTCCCTTTCCTTTCAACCTGGCTTAGGTTTCTGGCCCAGTACGCATACACTGTTACCGATGTCCTTAATTCCCTTGCTTCATTGTCTTTAAATAATCCTTGGCTTCTCTCTTCCCCTAGTCCTCCATAGCCCATCAATCACTGAGTTCTGGTGAATTTAAGATATCTTTCCAGATCTTTCAAGTCTTTCTACCTCCGCAGGCTGCCAGCATTTGTTTGAACAACTGCAAACTCTCTTAGGTACTCTGCTTCCAGTCTTGCATCCTCTATAATCAGTTCCCCCACATAGCAGACTCTGTGATTTTTTTTTTTTTTTTTTTTTTTTTTTTTTTTTGAGACAGAGTCTCACTCCATCACCCAGGCTGGAGTGCAGTGGCATGATCTTGGCTCACTGCACCCTCTGCTTCCTGGGTTCAAGTAATTCCCATGCCTCAGCCTCCTGAGTAACTGGCATTACAGGCATGAGCCACCACATCTGGCTAATTTTTGTATTTTTGGTAGAGATGAGTTGTTGCCATCTTGGCCAGGCTGGTCTTGAACTCCTGGCCTCAAGTGATCTGCCTGCCTCAGCCTCAAAGTGCTGGAATTACAGGCATGAGACACCATGCCTGGTCAGATTATTTTTATGCAAATTGAATCATTGGAATTATTCCAGTTATTCCTGTGCTTAAAACCCAATCCTTGAAGATGGCTTCTTGTTTCCCTCAGGATGGAATCCAGTCTCCTTCATAAGATTTCAAGGTTCATAGTCTGGTCCCTGCCTATGGCCTTCTCCACTTCAAATTCCTTTTTATTTTTTGAGACTGAGGCTCACACTGTCACCCGGGCTGGAGTGCAGTGACATAATCTCAGCTCATTACAACCTCCACCTCCCAGGTTCAAGCAATTCTCCTACCTCAGCCTCCCGAGTAGCTGGGATTACAGGTACCTGCCACCACGCCCAACTATTTTTTTGTATTTTTAGGAGAGATGGGGTTTCACTATGTTGGCCAGTCAGGTCTCAAACACCTTACCTCGTGATCTACCCACCTCGACCTCCTGAAGTGCTGTGATTACAGGTGTGAGCCACCGCGCCAGGCCCAAATTCCATTCTTTAGTCACCGAGTTTCTTCAAAACTCCATGCTCTAAACTGAGCAAGTTGTACAGGGAAAACCCTGGGCAGAAGTGAGCTCTAGTTCAGCTCTCCTGCTTCCCTGCTGTGTAACATTGGGTCCTTCTAAGTATAACACTCTATGAGGCAATTCATACTTGATCTAATGTCCTCATCTGCAATAGTGTCTTTCTTCCCTCCAGAAGAAAGAATATAAAATTTGGAACACAGATTGAAAAGAGTCCTGTGGACATTTCTATGCCCACTGATAATTATGATAAGGATAATGACAGTGAATATTTGCTGAGAGCTTACCATGCGTCAGGTACTGAGACAAGCACTTTATGTGCATGACTCATTTACTTTGCGCAAAACCCAGTCAGCTAAGTACATGGTCATCCTGTTTTATGAAAGGATAAACAACTGCATCTCAAAGGGATTATAGTAATTTGGTAGAGATTACTCTACCAGACTCATACTCTACCATCACTCATGACTGACAGAACAAAGATCTGATCCTGCATTGGTCTGGCTTCTGAGTGCTCTGAACCACTTGGTTAAACTCAATAACTAGAGGGGCAAGGGATGCATAGCCCACTTCTTAAAAGTGCTTTGGGGAAAGACAGGTTCAAACTGTTACTGCTTTTGTAGGATCTTGGGTAGAATCATGCCTATCTGTACCTTGTAAACTAAGGATTAGCCCAATTGCCCAAACTCTAAACAGAAATTACCCAGAGTGCTAAAGACATCCTTCAATAACCATTCTTTTCTGTCTTCAGAACCCCAGGCTGACCTGAACAAACACGCTTGTGTATGTTTCCTGTACATCCCCCCCAAAATACGTTTTTCTCCATGTGTGTGTCTGACTGAAGTAGGATCCAACCATTCAATATTCCCCAACTTCCATGCCCTGTGACAATTGTGAAATATTTCCATCCAACCTATAATGTCATCACAGCTGAGGGTAGTCAGACAGTGCAGATTAAGGATGAAAGAGAGAAGGCATGAAGCACGTTGCTGACCTATGAGATACCTCTAGTGGGGGATGCCTCAGACACTGCCACTCTCGTTGAGCTGCATGCACATAAAGTAGAGAGAGAGTGTCGCTATGGGGAAGTAAGCTGTCTCTCACCTACCCATCACTTATCCACTCACCCACTCTTTCACTTAACAATTTAAGTAACTACCAAGTGCCCAGCACCATTTTAGTTTATAATCAAGTTCAGAGAAGCATGAGCTCACAGTCTGGTGGAGAAGATAAGAAATGCACAATTAAGAGATTAGCATTAAGCATTAAGTTGGCTCCTCACAGAAGACTGGCCATGAGGGAGATTTTGTGTCATTAGTCACAATGTGATTCTAGAGTGATCCCAGACCATCAGCTATACATATTACTAAAGAAATTGTGTATGAAAACATGGATCCACCATGATTGTGGGCAGGGGGGCTGACATCCTCTGCCTGGGATCCTGGAAGCTGCTTGTCAACACACTTCTCTTGTTGACTCTGCCATAAATGAGTGAAAGAGTTTTTTGGAGCTCAGAGTCCAAAAAGGGATGAACCAAGAAAGATGACCCAGGAACAGAATACCTACAGTGCCTTCTGAAATCTTCTACCATAGGGATTCATAGACCAAGAAAAAGGCCAACAAGAGAGATTAGCTTTATGGATTGGAGAATCTCTCAGGGACAGAAGCTATTATGTTCCATCCTCCTTTCTCAGGCAGGACCATACTTCACCCAAAGACATGATAGCATTTGCCCCTGCCATTAATGACTCCAGAAGCTGCAGAACACATATTTCTGCCAGTTTTGGGGATCTGCTCATGTGAAGTTCTTTGACCCTCTCAGTCTGGGAAAGGAAAATAAGTCACTTTATCCTTGTACACCAGTACATTCTCTTTATTTTTTGTTTTTAACAAAAAGTGGCCTGTGCCAAAGTGCAACATACCATGTGACACTGCCAATCAGGAGGGCTCTGATCATGAGGTAGCAGACAAAGGGTCCAGGAAATCAGAAAGAAAAATTAGGCCATGAAAAGCCATCACCAGGATAACTGATGCCTCTTCCTAGCGCATGTGGGGTAAGATGGAAATGAATGCAGCTGCACCTAAATCAAAGGCATGACAAGCAATTCAAACCCCTATCTCATTCAAGATGAGCAAGAGCTGCTGACAGGTGAAAGCCAAAGAATTTTGGTGCAGATAAATGGAGAGTGGAAGAAAGAAATATACACCGGAATTTTGTGAACATTTTAGAAACATAATTTCAGAAATGTAAAATCAGGTGCTGAATTACTGCAAAAGGACAATAGCTCAAAGTGTTGTTTCTTACTTAAGCATCTTAATAATAACAATAACAATCATTATAGTTAACACTTAAAGAGTGCTCACATTTCCCGGGGACTCTTTCAAATGACTTGTCTCTATTACCTTAATTAATTACTGTGACCAAATTAGGTTGGTATTAACATCCACTTACAGGTGAGAACCCCCAGGTGATAGAGGTTAATTAACTTGCTCACGGTCACATAGCTAGTAAGTGTTAGAGTCAGGATCCAAATTCTGAGAGTGTAATTCCAGAGCCCACAGTTTTAACTACCGTATGGTGTTGTTTTTAAAGGGTCGAAATAAGTGACTAAATGTTGACATATGTCATTCATAAAACTCATGGTTAGGCTCAACAATAGAGGAGTCTTCTCACTTATAATGAGGTGAACATGATTATTACAGTCCCCTTATTTGTGCCTGAGATAACTGATGCACAGGTTAAGTGCCCTGCCCAGGGACATCCAGGGCTTGACTGCCTCTGTCTACCAGAAAAGCACTGATCAGCTCATTTTTTAAAGGCAGCTCTCATGAGCCACTCCTGTGTCTGTGCAGGATCCCAGGCCATCCCGCCCTCAGCTTTCTGTAAAATGCAGAAGCTTAGTCTTGGAGATATAACAAGTTTTTCTTTAATGGTAATAAGAAAGCAACTCCAAAGACCTAAGTGTTGGCAGAAGTCTGGCTTTCATCCTTTAGACAGTTCAGTTTACCTCAAAGAGATGTGGGGCAGTAGTAGGTGATGTCATCATATTCCAGACAAATCAATCATCACAGCTTGACAAATCATCCATCCACACCTCCTCCCAGCTCTTCCCCAGGTTGGAAGGTTTAGTTGACCCTGCCTCCCTCCTGCTCCTGCCTCCCTCCCTGCTGCTCCCACTGCTTGATGACGTTTATGCCCGTTACATTTCACCCAAAGGGGCCCAGATCCAGGTGCAAAACACTCCATCACTGATTCTCAAATCCCGAGGAGTTATTTCATTCATCCTTCTCCATTTGCTGTCTCCCTCCTTACTTTCCTGGTATCATACACAAAGCTTACTGCCCTTTCAGTTCACTAAAGAAGAACGTTCTTATCCCTATTCTCCTCCTTTTCTTGTTCTTTATGCCACTTACATATCAGAGAGGGCTATTGCTTTAGCCTTAAACAGTCTCGCTTTGAATCTCTGTCTCACACGTGAAACATGTGACCTTGTGCAAGCCGCTTACCTTCTAAACCCATGCTTCTTCCTCCGCAAAATGAGATAATAAGGGTTCCTCTGAGGCAGAAGGATCATTGGAAGCCAGGAGCTCAAGACCAGATTGGACAAGCAAGACCCTATATCTACAAAAAACTTTTTTAAAACTTAGCTGGACATGGTGGCATGCACCTGTACTCCCAGCTGCTCGGGAGGCTGAAGCAGGAGAATGACTTGAGCCCAGAAGTTCGAGGCTGCAGTGAGCTATGATTGCACCACTGCACTTCAGCCTGGGTAATAGAGCAAGACCTCTCTCTAAAAAATGAAAATAAATAAATAATGTAAAAAACAAGGGTTTCTATTTCACAGAGTTGTTGTGGGATTGGGAGTTTAAATGAGGAACCCTATGTCAAATATTGAGCATAGTGCCCTGCACTCAGTAAATGCACAATAAATGCTGGCTGTTACGATGATGAGGCCAGCAAAGGAGGGACTGGTGAACAGGACCATTTCCCATTCTAGGGAAGCCTGGTACTAAGCCACTTTCCCAGATCAAGAGTTCCTGGGAGTTGTTAGTGATGGTGCTGCCTGGGGTAGCAGGTAGGAGAGAAGGAAATGACATAGCATGTAACAAAAATAATTTCGTTTCTAATGTCTTTCTCCTGCTGGGCCACTTAGAACCCAAACAATAACAACCAGGAGGGGGTGGAAATGAGAAGGGCAGGCACATTCTGAAGGAGACCAATAACAAATGAACAGGCCCCAGGACTCACTATGGCTCCCAGACATCTGCAGGGGATTATCGCTGGGGCCACAGCTGCAGTTCTGTGCTGGGCAGCAGCTTCCTGGAAGGCAGGACTGCCGAGGCTGTCTGCAGGCCTGTTGATGGGGCTCCTGGGAGCCAGGTCTGCCTGACTCCCCTTACCGTCTTCTGTCTGGAAGCAAGCTGACATTACTTAGAAGCCTCCAGGGGAAACCAAAGGTCCTCCCTCCTTCCCCTCCCTATCCCTGCAGACAGCACAGAATTTCCTCGTCTCCTCCTGGAAAAAGTAAAAATCCTTACAGGTGCCAACAGGTTATGACAAAATTGCCCAAACTACACTAAGCTGATGCCTGTATTCAGTGCACATTTAACATCAGCCTCTTTTGAGGCCTCCTAAGTGTCTACTTCTCCTCTGCCCCCACCTCTGTGCACTGCCCCATACTCTCCCAAATGCCTCTAGCAGCTTCCAGGCCTCTGAGTTTGAAACACTGCAGCAGCACAGTTTCTTCTACCCAGGGGAGCGGGGAGTCCCCAGACCCGAATGCGTCATCCCTGACTCCTCCCTATACACTGGAGCCACCAGGGGCCTTGACTTCTCCGCGGTGAAACACTCCCGTGTATCCTAGGGAGAGAAGACTGTGCCTTCCAAGGGCATTCCGGCTGCCAAGGCTATTGATTTAACCCATTTACCTGATTAAGGTGACAGAAAAAAGAAAAGAAAAATATGTAATTCTGAGGGCAAATTTCTCTCCTTTCTCTGAACCCAAATCAAAGCAAACCACGTGGTTGAGTCTTATAGTTTTATTACTTCTCCATCCCCATGTACTGACACTATAATCAAGCTATTTTCCAAGCCTATGCATTTGGATAATATGATTCTATTGTTAAAAAATAAGAAAGTTTTGTATCCATTGAAGTACAGAAGAAAGAAATCTTCAATTACATTGGTGATGGGAACAGGTGAGAGGCAAAATTATATTAATATTAGATCCCAACTCCATTAGAGTAATTTAAAAGGCTGGAGATATCATTAGTCTACTGCTCAAATTGGTAAATAAGCAATATGTACGTCCTTAGTGGCTCCATGGTATATCCTGGAGAGCAGAAGGGCTTATACCTAACCCCAAGGTCCTCCCAGGGCCACAAGACGCCTTACTGGAGGTGAGAGGAGGGAGAATGGTGCTGAGGTTCAGCTAAGTAAGAGGCTACCTACAAAGGAGAGTGCCTGCTGAGAAGTTGAATCAACCTGTGTCCTTTTTGCTGACCATGGTTTCCAAGTGTTTCCTGTATGCAGGATGCTCCTCTGCTAAGCAGAGTAACTGGTAGGATAGAGAAGCTTCGGTTGTGGAGTCCAATCCTGGTGTCCAGAAACTAGAAAGCTTACACATTCCTATTTAGGATAACTTAATAAAAGAAAAAACAGCTTCCCTGTTTGGAGTTAGGGGCATCTGGCATGATCTCTGAGGAGCCCAAGAAGATAACTTAAGGATCTAAAGTCCTGTAAACTATGTCCCAGGGAAACGCAAATGACTGGGATGCTGTTCTAAGCTATTTTCAAGACCTTAACTCTTAGGTAACTGTGACCTGCTGATACACAACCTGATTCTAGGAGATATTGTAAATATGGTTTAGGGTTCTGGCATCATAAAATCTCAGCTTGATTACCCTCTCTTCCTATGTGTTGAAACACCGTACCTTCACAGCTGGAGATTCACAAGTATTAAGCCACAAAGAAAGGAGAAGTGGTGGGTGCCAGCACAGGGTTGGCTCAAGGAAGTCTCATCATATCTGTCTCTCTTGGGCAATGTGCTCATATGTGTGCATGTGTGCAAGCACGTGTATGCAAACACACACACACACACACACAGTGCTATCTTCACAGTCACACTTTTTCCTTAATACCAAAATGTAACTTTTACTTTAAGCAGAGATGGAAACCATTCTCTCCAGGCAGAGTCCCCATGTCTTTCCCCTTATACTTGTTTACCCAGAGAATGGTGACCATAAACCAGTCCGGCTCAGCAAGACAATCTCAGGAATATATGAGGCCATATTTCTAATGAGACCCTAAGCTCCCCTTTGCTTCCCATGGTGTAAAAGAAAGAGGCTGGCGTGGTGGCTCATGCCTATAATCCCAGCACATTAGGAGGCCAAGGTGAGTGGATCATGAGGTCAGAAGTTCAAGACCAGTCTGGCCAACATGGTGAAACCCCATCTCTATTAAAAATACAAAAATTAGTTGGATGTGGTGGTGGGTGCCTGTAATCCCAGCTACTCAGAGGCTGAGGCAGGAGAATTGTTTGAACTCCGTAGGCAGAGGTTGCAGTGAGCCTATATTTTGCCATTGCACTCCAGACTGGGTGACAGGGGAGGAGTCCATCAGGAAAGAAAGAAAAAGAGAGAGAGGAAAGAAAGAAAGAAAAATAAAGAAAGAGAGAGAGAGAAAGGAAGGAAGAAAGGAAGGAAGGAGAAAGAAAGAAGGAAAGAAAGAAAGAAAGAAAGAAAGAGGGAGGGAAATATTTAAAGGAAGGAAGGAAGGACAGAAGGGTTTCTCTCAATTTCAGGTTCTCCTGTATCATTCTCAAGATAATTGCATATTCTAGACAGAAATAATCCACCCTTGCAGGTGAAGGTAAAAGACTGACTAGTCCACAAGCATCATTACTGGACTTCTCACCCCCTACAAGCTTCCTAGCTTGTGGAGCACAAAAACCAAATCAATACTGTCAATATGTCGCTGCCAGCAGGGCATGAGTGGCTACCAGCCTTGGGGAGCATGACATGCTACTAGGCTGAACTAATCACTCCTTGGCATTTCAGGAGCACTTAGGTTAACAGATCACAGCACATCCATAATGGAAGACAATAACTCACCCGGGGGGAGGGCAGGAGGGAAACACTGAGTTGGCCCCCATAGAGGGACAGTTAGTATTTACATAAGTCAACCTGAAGCCATATTGGTGATTCCTTAAAGGGGCCAAAAATTTTAGAAAGAAGAAAAGCCCAGGAAAACCCTGGGGGAGAGGAGATTGGATTGCATTCTTAATTGAACAAAGGTATTTAATCAAGGGGATGGTCTTTCTACCAAAAGTCTCACACATGAAGAATTTAACAGGTATAACTGCAGGAGACAAAGGGAGAGATTAAATACCTTAATTTTATAAAGTTCAAATGTATGAAATTTAGAAATATTTTAGATATCAGCGAATGGTTCCCAAAGTATATGATTCTTTTAACTCTTAAAAACACATTTTTATATCTTCAAGGGATTTTCTCTGCTAGAATATCTGCTATCAATTTTATGTAAAATAAACTTGCTTTCCACTTTCAAAAGAAAATAAATGTATACAGACCTTCTAAGGAGTCTCAACTTTTTGAGAGGTAATTTGCTAATTCAGTGTGCATATGAATCATCCAGAAACATAGTTAAAATATAAATTTCCTGGGCCTCAGCTTGAGATTTTCATTCAGCAGTTTTTCAAGGAAGAAGCAAAAATACACATTTTTAACCAGCTTCTCAGAGAATTCATTAAAAAGAAAAAAAAAAGCCCTTAGAGAAACGCTACTTGGACTTGTACAACAAATCAGAACCTCTCCATTTTCTAGACACCTCAGGCTGTGCAGGGAAGGTAGAAGGAATGCTCTTTAAGAGACCAAGGCTGGGACTACCCTGGCCCTCATTTGGCTCTAGGTCTAAGCCTCCCAAACCACCTCCCTGTCAGACGTCTGCATTCAGAGATGGCATCAAAACCCCCTGCAAACAAATAATCCAGGAATTTTGAACACTAAGGAGGGAAGTCCAAGGCAGGGGCTGGAACCCAGGGAACCAGCTTGCTGATTTTCTTGAAACTGGTCACGCTGACCACAGTCTCCCTATCTGCCCACCCTCATCAAACAGCTGCACGGGGGAAAGATGATAAGTATGATTTCTTTTTCAAGTGGTCCTAATGCTGCAGGATGAATCAGGGATAAGCATGCATATTTGCATTTGAAGCGGGGTGGAAGTGGGGAAGAATCGTTGAATATCTAGTTCCCTAAGGAGGAGCAAGGATTAGCCTAAAAGGCTTGTAGCCTGGCCAAAATTCAGAAATGCAGAAGGATCTGGAGTGGGATCCACAAAGTGCCTTGCACCTCACACCCTCACCCAACCTCAGGACCCCCAGAATAAAAAGTAGTGGGATGCCAAGTGGGGCAAAAGCGACTTGCTCAGACAGCTTCCCTGTGGCTGAGAGCAAGCGCCTGTCCCCACAGACCTGCAGTGCTGTGACTTGTGTTCATGGTGAAGCCTGTTGTGTAGACGCACACGCACCCTCTTACCTCTGCTCTTCAAGAGGAAGCGCTCAAGGGCTGCCGCCTCAGACAGGGACAGGGACGCGCTCTGTCTGGAGCTTAGACCTGCCTCCTGTCTTCGCACACCTCCCTAGAGGGGCTCTTGTTCCATCCGAAAGCCTTGCGGTAACCGTCCGCTACTGCCCCCACCGTCGCCCGCACTCCTGGTTCGAAACGGGTCTGGCACCCAAGCCTCCCTTCCCGACTAGGTGTCAACCCAAGAGAAGGCGAAGGAGAATGAAAGTTCAGGACCAAGGACAGCGGCGACCTCGGGAGGGAGAGAATCGAGCCAGAATTCGCCTCTCCCTCCCTCATCCTTAGCTTCTGCCTTAGAAACTGAAAAGCGTCAGGTCACACCAATACGGAGTTGCCAAAACCAGTCCTGCCTCCGAGGCGGTCGGAACTCTGGCCGTGAGCCCAGGGTCTCGCGCTTGGGTGTCAGGGGAAGAGCCCTCCCGAGATCGTGGGGAGCGGCCGCCCTCCGATGCCGCTGCTGGGCTGTGCTGCCCGGGGCGCCCCGCGGGGAGGCTGCCCGAGCTGCGCCTGCTCGTGCCCGGGGCGAGGATTCCCTTCTGGGCGGCGAGGAGGCCACTGAGAGGGAGGGAGAGGAGACGACAGCCGCGGGCTCCGGACGCCCCCCGCCGCCGCCCGACGGAGAGCGGGTGCAGAGCCACATCCCAGGCGGGCGCTCCCGAGCAGGCGGCCCGGAGTGGCCGCACAAACTTCTGTCCCGGCTGCGCCGCCCGTGGAGCTCCCTCCTCCTCACCCCGTGACCCCGAGTCGCCCGCCGCTCCATCCGACCAGAGCTTACCTTCAAGCCATAGGGCGCCCCGGGGCAGAGACGGCACCGGCTGCTCGAGGCTTCCAGCTCCCGCCGCATCCACGCTCGGCCGCCCCTCCGGCAGCCGTCCAGGGCCGCCACTCTCCTCGGCGGGTCCCTGGCTCCCGGCCCCGCCGCGCCGTTCAGAGCCCCGGCGGGCAGCCGCTCGGCCGGCTCTGGCCCGCGGGGAGCAGTGGACCGGCCGCGGCGGGGCGGGGCGGGGCGGGGCCGGGCGCGGGGCGGGAGAGAGCGCGGGGACGGCGCGGGGGCGGCGCGGTGCGCGCAGGAGGCTGCCGGCTCGGCACTGAAGCTGGACAGCTCCGCGGCGCCGGAGCGCGGGGAACGCGGGAGGGAGGCTTCCCGGGCCCCGCCCCTGAGACAGGCCCCACCCCCGCCCCCCACCGAACGAGCTGCACCTCCTGGGCGCTCCCCGGCCTGAGGGGATAGGAGGGGGTTGGGGATTCCGCCATCCCTTGCTTTGAGGCGGGAACCCAACCTTCCACTGCCCACTGCGCTCCCACACACACCCGAAGTAACACGCTGTGAATGCGGGCTGGGTCCTCACGGTCTGCTTGCCAGTCCTCTCCTTTGAGGACTCAGAAGCCAAGGGTTGCAGGAGGCACCACCCATCCAGCAAGTCAGACAAGGAGAGGAGGTGTTCGGAGAGGTCCGGATCCGTTTTCTGATTTCAGGTCTTGGAATCTCTGTAGTCAGTTCCGTTGCTGAACTCATCCAAAGGAAAAGGCCTGCTTGGAGTTGACCTGAGATGGAAATGGAAAAGGAGGCCTCAGGGGTTCCAGCGCACCTTTGACTCCAAACTGAGGTGTGTAAGGCAGGGAGTGGGGAGGAAGAAAGAGATGGAGCGGTGAAAAGTGTTCCGCTGCAACGCTGCCCAGGGTCATTTGGGCTGCAGAGGAACCTCATTCTTCACCCCTTTTCTTCCTCTCTCCTTTTCTTTCTTTCTTCCTTCTGCGGCAATTAGTTACCAACTGTCCTCACTCTGCCAGACTCTATGTCAGATTCAGAAGTCACAGACAGAAATAAAACCAGGCCCCTGATCCCACGCCCTGCCAATCCAGAGAAGAGACCCCCCAGGGAAATAAATGAGGCTTAAACAGGTACTGTGAAGCACAAAAAAGCAAGACTTCACAGAACTCAGCATTGAAGGAGCAACACCAGCTCCCAAGGGGAGAAGGTGGCACAGCACTCCAAGTAGAGGGAACAGCAGGGGGTCAGTCCTCCATGGCTGGAGTGGAGCCACCCTGGGCCACAAGGATTAACTTCATATCAGCATTTCCTCCGGTGACACACACAATTATAGAAAGTGAGGGCTGGAGAGGACCTTAGCATTCATCTAATGTGTCCTCACCTCAGAAGGGAGAACTGAGTCCCAGAGAAATGGCATGCTCTTGCGAATCCCACAGGGTCTAGCACTGAAGCAGTCTCCCTCTCCAGAGGCACAAAACAGCCTCTCTCTCAAACACAGCCACCTCTGGAGGCACTGGGGCAGGGGAAGCTGTGGGCTCCCTGCCTCACCCTACCCTGGCTCTTCCTTGCTCCTGTCCCTGGATCTTGCTGATCTGGACTGGCCTCCATTTGCCTGCAGGCTCTGTGGAGAGATATGACAACAGGAGTCCTAGAATGTTGCCATATTTGCCTTTAAGGGATCAAACATTACAGATATGGTTGAAATTCCAGTGTTACCCTCATATACCCTTGGGCCATTCTTTCCTAGGTTTAATTCACTTAAGGAGATACTTGGTACCCCCCAACTCAGCACCTCTACATAGGTTCAGGAATGGGTCAGACTAGCCAGAGCACCTGGAGTGGTGTCCTGCCTTGGTCACCTACTCTTTGTGTGGCCTTTCCTAAATTAATTGATCTGACTAAGCCTCAGTTTCTCCATTTTTAAGTTGGGGCTACAAATAATCTCTCTGGGCTGTACTGAGGAAAATAGATGAGGACATGTTAAACAATGGTAATATGGGCCATCCCTGCCTGTTCTGGGGTAGGGAGGGAGACTTGCTCATCAGGAGGCAGGAGCAGGAAGAAGATGAGCTCCATGAGGCACACCCACCCAAGGACACTGTAGCTTCACACTGCCTTTTATACTCCAATCTTACACGGCTGAGTGGATTTCATGCTGGCTGTGAGTGAGACGGATGGATCTTTTAGTTTTCAATTAGCAAACGTCTCACTCTTTAAACAAGCGGCACAGCAAACAGATGCACTGTGTGATTGATGACAGGGAACATCTGCGGCCAAGCAGTGGCTGCACCAAAGGTTCCCAGCTTCCTGGACTAGCAGGACCCTCTGGAGGTCATTTGTTGCCTCCCCCTGCCTCTAGGCAGAAGTGTGCCCAGTCCAAGTAGGCCAGGTGGGGGCAGGGTATCCCTTTGCCTTACAGCTTTCCTGAGAAAGGATATACAACAGCCTCTTGGAATTCCTTACCTGTATGCTCCAGAGCCTCCTTGGAGTCAGGAAGTTCTACCTGACGTACTTCCTAAATCTTTATTTCTACCTTTTCATTGTTGAAAATTGTAAGGAAATGGGTAGTCATGGGTATTAGGGGTCCTCTTAGTCCATCTGGGATGCTATTAATATAGCAAAATACCATAAACTGTGTGGCTTACAAACAGCATTTATTTCTCACAGTTCTGGAGGCTGGGAAGTTCAACATCAAGGTGCTAGCAGAGCTGGTGTCTGGTGAGAGCTAGCTTTCTGTTTCATAGATGGCACTTTCTCACTGTGTTTGCACATGGTAGAAGGGGTGAGTGAGTGCCCTTGGGCCTCTTTTACAAGGGCACTCATCCATCCCATTAATGAAGGTTCTGTCCTCATTACCTCATCACTGTCCAAAGGCTTCACTTTCTAATTTTATAATCTTGGGGCTTAGGATTTCAAATATAAATTTGGGGGGACAAAGACATTCAGGCAGGACTAGGAGATGGGTTAGGGACAGATGAGGGTTGTGTTGGCTTACTGTAATAAGGAAACAGGAGAAAGCCAACAGAGAATAAGGGTGAACTAGAACTTCCTCTCGTGCTCCAAGAACTGCTGGCTGCAGCTTGGAAAGGGGGGTCCCTTGCTGATCTCCTTCCAACTCTGATGTCCCCCCAGAGAGAACAGACTATCATAGACCCATTCTAAAAATCATCCCACAGAAAACAAAGGAAATGCCCTCATCTGAAAAGTGGGGAAGGCAGAGCAGAGTCATGTCAGTAGCAACACTGGAGTCACACATAACTTTGTTTCCACCTAAACTCCACAATCTTGGGAAATTCTGAATGGCTCTGGGGCTCAGTGTTCTGGATTGTGAAATGGGAATAGAGAGCCACATCACAGTGCTATCATGAAGATTAAGTGGGAACAACAACCCACACATATTGATTCTCCGTGGATCCTCCCCCCTTACAGAAAACTTCAAATAGAGAAGTGACGCAGGAAATACAGACACTTTCTACATGGTGTTACAGTTCTCCATTTCTTAACCCACTTTGCAGATGAAAACTAAGCCCCCATCTTCAAGCTCTGGGAATTTCTCTTTTCTCATCATCTTCTTTTGTCTTTGTTCTCCTGCCATTTGCAAATGACTTGGGGAGCAGTAGAGCAGCAATCCATCTGGGTCAAAGGAAGTATGGGGGAAAAAGAAAATGAATTCATTCTTTTCATACTTTATTATATCCCTCAAATGCAGAAAACCTTAGAGAGGTGTGGAATTCTTGGATATTGTTGTTGAGGGATCCACAGCCCCATGCAGAATAATCTAGGGCAGGGACTGAAGGTAGTGGAAATGGTAGACTCCAGAGAAGGGTGGGCAAGGAGAGAATCTTCTGAGAAGGACAGAGTTCAGGGCACTGTCCAACCAAGACAGGAGAGCAGAGAGTTTCCTGAGGTTTTTGACATCTGCATGTATAATCACTCTTAAAGAATGATTTCCTCACTGGTAGACTCTAATGGGTCTTTCCACCTCAGTTTGAAATGGACATTTGTTCTTGCTGGCTCCTATTTTGAAAGAGTAGAGAATACAGGGGTGACTCACTTTAAAAAATTCTATTATACAGTTCTTCAGAGTTACAGAACAGATAACTCAGAGTGCAGTCATTCATATTAGAAATGTAATTGGTAGTAAGAGGTCATAAAAATATACACCTCATTTGCACACCTATGTTCACAGCAGCATTATGCACAATAGCCAAAGGTGGAAACAAGCCATGTGTTCATCAACATTGATAAACAGGATGTGGTATTTACATGCAAAGGAATATTACTAGGCCTTAGGAAAGGAGAGAATTTCTCACATCTGCTACCACATGGAACCTTTGAAGACACTGTGCCAAGTGAAATAAGCCAGTTACGAAAGGACATATACTGTATTATTCCACTTATGTGAGGTACCTAGAGACAATCTACAGAGACAGAGAGTGAATTAGTGGTGGCCAGAGGCTAGAGGCAGGAAAAAATAAGGATGTATTTCATGGCTAGAGGTATTCAGTATGAGAAAATGAAGAAAGTTCTAAAGTGGAGTGGTGGTGATGCTTACACAGCAATGTGAATATACTGACTGGATCCAAGATGACCGAATAGGAACAGCTCCGAAGTGCAGTTCCCAGCAAAAACAACGCAGAGGGTGAGTGCCCACTGCATTTCCAAACAAATTTTCACTGCCCACAGACCAGGAGATTCCTGGGCCGAAAGTGCCACGAGTTTTCAGCACAGCTGGTGCTGGGGTGGCACACAGAAACTCACACAATCTGTGTGGCCATTTCAACTGGCATCTGGAACGCCTGGGAGACAGAGCTGCCCATTCAACTGAAAGGGAGAGGGCTGAGACAGGGAGCCAGGCAACCTGGCTCAGCAGATACCACTCACACAAAACGAGCAATCTGAAACGCTCTGGATTGAAAGTTTTGCAGCAAGTGCAGCGGGATGGTCCAGCTCGCTGGGGGGAAGGGCAACCACCATTACCTAGGCAGTCCACCACTACTGAGGCAGTTCACACAGCAGCTGGGCAGAGCCCGCAGCAGCTCAGCAACACCTCTGCTGGCAGACTGTGACTAGACTATGCCCTTCAGGGCAGGGCATCTATGAAAAAAGGCAGCAGCACGACAGAAACTTATAAATAAAGCCAACCTTTCTAGGACAGAGCACCTGGGAAAAGAGGCAGTTATGAGTTCCTTTGTAGCAGACTTAAAAGTACCTGGCTAGCAGTTCTACATGGAACAACGGAGCTCCCAGCACAGCACTTGAGTTCCTATAAGGGACAGACTGTCTCCTCAAGCAGCTCCCTGACCCCCATATACCCAAAGAGACACCTCATAAAGGAGAGCTCAGGCTGACATCCAGCAGGTACCCTTCTGGGACGAACATAACAGAGGAAGAAACCAGCAGCAACCCTTACTGTTCTGCAGCCCCTGCGGGTGATCCCCAGGCAAGCAGGGTCTGGAGTGGACCTCCAGCAGTCCTGCAGCAGAGGGGCCTGACTGTTAGAACAAAAACTAAGAAACAGAAAGAAATAACTTCATCAGCAACAAAAAGGACATCCACTCAGAGACCCCATCTGAAAGTCACCAACTACAAAGATCACAGGTAGATAAATCCACAAAGATGGGAAGAAACCAGTGCAAAAAGGACAAAAACACCAAAAACCAGAATGCCTCTCCTCCTCCTAAGGATCACAACTTCTCACCAGCTAGGGATCAAAGATGGATGGAGAATGAATCTGATGAATTGACAGAAATAGGCTTCAGAAGGTGGATAATAACAGCTTCTCAGAGCCAAAAGAATATGTGCTAACCCAATGCAAAGAAACTAAATACCTAGAAAAAAAGGTTAGATGAGATGCTAACTAGAATAAACAGCTTAGAGAACAATATAAAAGACTTGATGGAGCTGAAAAACACAGCACAAGAACTTCGCGAAGCATACACAAGTTTCAATAGCTGAATTGACCAAGCAGAAGAAAGAATATCAGAGATTGAAGAACAACTCAATGAAATAAAACGAGAAGGCAAGAATAGAGAAAAAAGAGTGAAAAGAAATGAACAAAGTATCCAAGAAATATGGGATTATGTGAAAAGACCTAATCTACATTTGATAGGTGTACCTGAATGTGATGGAGAGAATGAATCCAAACTGGAAAACACTACAGGATATTATCCAGGAGAACTTCCCCAACCTAGCAAGTCAGGCCACCATTCAAGTCCAGGAAATACAGAGAACACCACAAAGATATTCCTCAAGAAGAGCAACCCCAAGGCACATAATTGTCAGATTCACCAGGGTTGAAATGAAGGAAAAAATGCTAAGGGCAGCCAGAGACAAAGGTTGGGTTACCCACAAAGGGAAGCCCATCAGACTCACAGCGGATCTCTCTGCAGAAACCCTACAAGCCAGAAGAGAGTGGGGGCCAATATTCAACATCCTTAAAGAAAAGAACTTTCAACCCAGAATTTCATATCCAGCCAAACTAAGCTTCATAAGCAAAGGAGAAAGAAAATCCTTTATGGACAAGCAATTGCTGAGAGATTTCGTCACCACCAGGCCTGCTTTACAAGAGCTCTTGAAAGAAACACTAAACAAGGAAAGGAACAAACGGTACCAGCCACTCCAAAAACACCAAATGGTAAAGACCATCGACACAATGAAAAAAATGTGTCAATGGGCAAAACATCCAGGTAGCATCAAAATGGCAGGATCAAATTCACACATTAACAATATTAACCTTAAATGTAAATGGGCTAAGTGCCCCAATCAAAAGACACAGACTGGCAAATTGGGTAAAAAGTCAAGACCCATCAGAGTGCTGTATTCGGGAAACCCATCTCACATGCAAATACACACATAGACTCAAAATAAAGAGATGGAGGAAGATTTATCAAGCAAATGGAGAGCAAAGAAAAGGAGGAGTTGCAATCCTAGTCTCTGATAAAATGGACTTTAAACGAACAAAGATCAAAAGAGACAAAGAAGGGCATTACATAACGGGAAAAGGATCAATACATCAAGAAGAGCTAGTGACCCTAAATATATATGCACCCAATACAGGAACACCCAGGTACATAAAGCAAGTTCTTGATGACCTACAAAGAGACTTAGGCTCCCACACAATAATAGTGGGATACTTTAACACTCCACTGTCAATATTAGACAGATCAATGAGACAGAAAATTAACAAGGATATCCAGGACTTGAACTCAGATCTGGACCAAGCAGACCTGATAGACATCTACAGAAATCTCCACCCCAAATCCACAGAATATACATTCTTCTCAGCACTGCAATGCACCTACTCTAAAATTGACCACATAATTATAAGTAAATCACTCCTCAGCATATGCAAAAGAACAGAAATCATAACAAATAGTCTCTCAGACCACAGTACAATCAAATTAGAACTCAGAATTAAGAAACTAACTCAGAACTGCACAACTTCATGGAAACTGAACAACTGGCTCCTGAATGTCAACTGGATAAACAATGAAATGAAAGCAGAAATAAAGATGTTATTTGAAACCAATGAGAACAAAGACACAACATACCAGAATCTCTGGGACACATTTAAAGCAGTGTCTAGAGGAAAATTTATAGCAATAAACCCCCATATGAGAAGTGAGAAAAGATGTAAAATCGACACCCTATCATCAAAATTAAAAGAGCTAGAGGAGCAAGATCAAAAAATCTCAAAAGCTAGCAGAAGACAAGAAATAACTAAGATGAGAGCAGAACTGAAGGAGATAGAAACACAAACAAATCCTTCAAAGAATCAATAAATCCAGGAGCTGGTTTTTTGAAAAGATCAACAAAATAGACTGCTAGCCAGATTAATAAAAAAGAAAAGGGAGAAGAATCAAATAGATGCAATAAAAAATGATAAAGGGGATATCACCACTGATTCCACAGAAATACAGACTACAATCAGAGATTACTACAAACAACTCTATGCACATAAACCAGTAAACCTTGAAGAAATGGATAAATTCCTGGACACTTTCACCCTCTGCAGACTAACCCAGGAAGAAGTCAAAACCTTGAATAGACCAATAACAAGGGCTGAAGTGAGGCAGCAATTAATAGCCTACCAACCAAAAAAAGCCCAGGTCCAGAGAGGTTCAGAGCTGAATTCTACCAGACGTACAAAGAGGAGCTGGTACCATTCCTTCTGAAACTATTCCAAACAATACAAAAAGATGGAATCCTTCCCAAATCATTTTATGAGACCAACATCATTCTGATACCAAAACCTGACAGAGACTCAACAAGAAAAGAAAACTTTAGGCCAATATCCATGATGAACATAGATGCAAAAATCTTCAATAAAATACTGGCAAACCAATTGCAACAGCATGTCAGAAAGCTTATCCATCACGATCAAGTAGGCTTCATCCCAGGGATGCAAGGCTGGTTCAACATATGCAAGTCTATAAACGTAATTCACAACATAAACAGAACCAAAGACAAAAACCACATGATTATCTCAATAGATGCAAAGAAGGCCTTTGACAAAATTCAACAGCCCTTTATGCTAAAAACTCTGAATAAACTAGGTATCAACAGAACGTATCTCAAAATAATAAAAGCTATTTACGACAAACCCACAGCCAATATCCTACTGAATGGGCAAAAACTGGAAGCATTCTCTTTGAAATCTGGCACTAGACAAGGATGCACTGTCTCACCACAGCTATTCAATATAGCATTGGAAGTTCTATCCAGAGCAATCAGACAAGAAAAAAAAATAAAGGGTATTCAATTAGGAAAGGAGGAAGTCAAATTGTCTCTATTTGCAGATGACATGGTAGTATATTTAGAAGACCCTATCATCTCAGCCCAAAATCTCCTGAAACTGATAAGCAACTTCAGCAAAGTCTCAGGATACAAAATCAATGTGCAAAAATCACAAGCATTCCTATATACCAATAACAGACTTAAAGAGAGCCAAATCAAGAATGAACTGCCATTCACAATTGCTACAAAGAGAATAAAATATCTAGGAACACAACTAACAAAGGATGTAAAGGACCTCTTCAAGGAGAACTACAAACCACTGCTCAAGGAAATAAGAGAGGACACAAAGAGATGGAGAAACATTCCATGCTCATGGTTAGGAAGAATCAATATTGTGAAAACTGTCATACTGTCCAAAGTAATTTATAGATTCAATGCTATCCCCATCAAGCTGCCAATGACCTTCTTCACAGAACTGGAAAAAAACACCTTAAACTTCATATGGAACCAAAAGAGAGCCTGCATAGCCAAGTCAATTCTAAGCAAAAAGAACAAAGTTAGAGGCATCATGCTACCTCACTTCAAACTATACTACAAGGCTGCAGTAATCAAAACAGCATGGTACTGGTACTAAAACAGAGATATAGACCAGAGGCCTCAGAGGCAACACCACACATCTACAACCATCTGATCTTTGACAAACCTGATGAAAGCAATGGGAAAGGATTCCCTGTTTAATAAACGGTGTTGGGAAAACTGGCTAGCAGTGTGCAGAAAGCAGAAACTGGACCCCTTCCTGACACCTTACACTAAAATTAACTCCAGATGGATTAAAGATCTAAACATAAGACCTAACACCATAAAAACTCTAGAAGAAAACGTAGGCAATACCATTCAGGACATAGGCATAGGCAAGGACTTTATGACTAAAACACCAAAAGCAATGGCAACAAAAGCCAAAATAGACAAATGGGATCTAATTAAACTCCAGAGCTTCTACACAGCAAAAGAAACAATCATTAGAGTTAACCAACAACCAACAGAATGGGAAAAAATTTTTGCAATCTACCTATTTGACAAAGGACTTATATCCAGAATACAAAGAGCTAAAACAGATTTGCAAGAAAAAAACAAACAAACCCATTCAAATGTGGGCAAAGGATATGAACAGACACGTTTCAAAAGAAGACATATATGAGGCCAACAAACATATGAAAAAATGCTCAACATCACTGGTCATTAGAGGAATGCAAATCAAAACTACATTGAGATACCATCTCACGCCAGTTAGAGTGGCAATCATTAAAAAATCCGGAGACAACAGATGCTGGAGAGGATGTGGAGAAATAGGAACACTTTTACATTGTTGGTGGGAGTGTAAATTAGTTCAACCATTGTGGAAGACAGTGTGGCAATTCTTCAAGGACTTAGAAATAGAAATTCCATTTGACCCAGCAATCCCATTACTAGGTATCTATCAAAGGATTGTAAATCATTCTATTATAAAGACACATGCACACGTGTCTTCATTGCAGCACTGTTTACAATAGCAAAGACTTGGAACCAACCTAAATACCCATCGATGATATACTGGACAGGGAAAATGTGGCACATATACACCATGGAATACTATGCAGCCATAAAAAACGATGAGTTCGTGTCCTTTGTAGGGACATGGATGAACGTGGAAACTATCATTCTCAGCAAACTGATGCAAGAACAGAAAATCAAACACCACATGTTCTCACTCATAGGCGGGTGTTGAACAATGAGAACACATGGACACAGGGAGGGGAGCATCATACACTGAGGTCTGTTAGAGGGGACTAGGGAAGGGACAGTGGGGGGTGGGGAATTGGGGAGGGATAACATGGGGACTAATGCCAGATATAGGTGATAGGGACGGAGGCAGCAAACCACATTGCCATGTATGTACCTATGCAACAGTCCTGCATGTTCTTCACATGTACCCCAGAACCTAAAGTGCAATAAGAAAGTTTTATATATAAAGTTTTATATATATATATATATATATGTGTGTGTGTAAAACAATGTGAATGTACTTAATGCTAGTGAACTAGGCACTTAAAATGCATGGTGGCTCACTGTAATCCCAGCACTTTGGGAGGCCAAGGCAGGCAGATCATCTGAGGTCAGGAGTTTGAGACCAGCCTGGCCAACATGGTGAAAGCCCGTCTTTACCAAAAATTTACAAAAAATAGCCAGGCATGGTGGTGGGCCTGTAATCCCAGCTACTTAGGAGGCTTAGGCAGGAGAATCACTAACTGGGAGGTCGAGGTTGCAGTGAACCTAGACTGTGCCATTGCACTCCAGCCTGGCAACAAGAGTGAAATTCGATAGCAAAAAAAAATAGTAAATTATATGTCATATATCTTATTGCCACAATACAAAAAATATATCTTGTGTTTCAATGGTTGCTGCAGTTGCCAATCTGTGTAAAAACAAAATAAAACATCTTGTAAAGTACCAAGTAAATAGGTGGGAAAGCAACTGAGGTTAGAAAACAATCTATATATAACTTCTGAAGTTGTATTTAGGTAAGTACAATCTACTGCCTTGAAGTTCTTTGGCCCTTTCTGTAGATGATACAGCACTTTCTTGTCTGTGATCTTATTGGCCTTCCAATAGCCTTGTGATTTCAAGAATGTTGTTAATTTTGGGTGAGCATTGGGAGGGTTATGAGGATGAGAGCAGGCAATGAAACCAGGATGATAGATTTCAGGTAGTCTGCAAATGCAAGGACCATTCAACCACTCAGGTTCTGAATGAAGTCGTGCAATTTAAAGAAAGCTCTCAATGGAGAAGAAAAACTCAGTCTCAGTTTCTTTTTTTATTGAGGGTGAATGAATAAGGAGCAGAGGTATTTTTAGTCTATAACCAGCAGCATTTGGGGTTCTCCTGCTCACACTTGACCCTCTGCCTGTGTTTCTCATCTCTGAGGACCAACCCTCCAACAGCTCATACCCCCTCTTCCTCCAACACAATCAGGGTAGCAGTCAGGGAACATGGATTAAGAAACAAACAATTCTGACCGTTTAAGCAGAAAAGGAATTCATGGAAAATATTGTAGTAGGTCACAGAATCACAGAGATTAGAGAACCAGACTTATAAAACAGGCAGAAACAATAAAGCTAGCTACTGTTAGACTTTTAACCAAAATCAAGCTGGAGTAGCAGTCCAATGAGAACTCAGCTATCATAGCTAAATACAGGGCACCAGATGGCATCTCTACCTATACTGGCATAAGACACTGGAATCCCTCTGGCACCCTGCTATGCTGCTCCTGGAAAACTGAAAGTTGTGGCTACTGGTACTACCTGTAGGATAGATTCTCCAGTGTCCTTGCTTCTCTGAGTCACTAGCTCCTCAGTCAAAATCTAAGGCAGCTGCCACTCATTGGTTGAGCTGGGCTATGAGCTGCACCTTTTGGTGGGGTAAGGGCCCTGCCTGCCACCAAAACCCATGCAGGGATTCCACAGTATAGGAAGGGGACAGAGGTGGTGCAGCCAAACAACAGTTCACCATATCATAGATCCAAAGAAAAAAATAAAGCCGATTCCTGCCTATTCTACTTTCTGAATGCTACACAGATCCACCCACTCTCTTCACCCCCACTGCCACCACTCCAGTCCAGTCATTACCCTGTCCAATGCAGATGATTATGAAGCCTTCTGCTGCTGTCCTTACTCCAGCCTATGTTCCACACTGCAAAACATTGCTGTCTCATAAACATAAATCTGATAATGTCACCCTACTTACTCCCTTTCAAAGTCTTTCTTGTTGCCTTTGAGATAAATTCTAATCATGCTAATGCCACATCCACCCTTGCCTCTCTCCAGCCTCATTGCTTGTACTTTCCCCTCTGAATGAGTGAATTGATGAATGAATCAATGAGGTTTGGAAAGGGTGGCAGGGATGACCTACTCCAGAGTTTCCCACATGTCAATCTTTGGATTGGATGCAATAAAAATCCCTGGGAAACTAAAAGAAAAATACAGATATGGGGCCCCAATGCCAGAACTGTTACATTATCATTTAGGGGGTTGGGGTTAGACTTCTGTATTTCTAAAAAGCTAACCAGTGATTCTGAGCACCAGGCAGTGGGAGAAGCACTGAAATAATCCCTACCCATCATTTTGCACATGTGGGAGTCGAAGCCCAGAGAGGTTAAATACTCAATGCACATGAATCAAGTTTGGTGTTGTAATGAAGTAAAAACTTCTAGCAAAGTTAATCTGACACATTTACTGCTATACATAATCATTATTGTGCTACATGGTTATTAGGCATAAAGTGGGTAAGCTATTCAGAGGGAGGACTATTATTACAGTTATGGAAACCAAGTATTTGGGGGGTCATACCAAGGGGGAAGGAAAGGAGCCATTGAGAAAGGTTGGGGTGTTGCACTAAGACCTCATAGAGCCCCCCAGTTCTGTCATCTGCACTTGGACAGAGCTGATGACAGGTGGGTCTGCCCATGGAGCTGAAGAGTCAGGTGTGAGCCGGGTTGCTGGGAGATGGGTGAAGGCAAGCCCTCAGTCAAGATAGGGGAAAGACAAGACAGCGTCCAGCCCCTTCATCCAGTGAGGGAGGGACTGGAATGGGTGGAAAATCCTGCAAGGAGGGAGGAAAAATCACTGCAGAACTTGAGTCCTTCTCCTGCAGGAACAAAGTGAGGGGTGAGATTTAAAGGAACCCCTTTCTCTGCCTACTGTGAGCAGAAGCATCTTCTTCACACTTTGGGAATCACCCGTTGTCTTCTGGGTACTTGTTCCAGGTCCATCTCTAGACACATGATACCGTTGTCTGAAATGCCTGACATCCCTCTTGCCTGCATCCATATGTCTGTTTCCTGCTGGTTTTTCAAGGCCCAGGTCACATAGTTCAGTTCCATGAGGGCTTTCCTCATTTCCCATATCCCGATCTTAATAAAGACCTGTAACTCTTTGTAACATTGATTACATTGTCATTTGTATTCCTGTCTTGCTTCTCAACTAAAGCATGAGATCATATGACTCACCTGTGTCCCTCCATGCCACCAGCACAGAACCTGACACAGGGCAGACTCTCAACAAAAAGGAAACCTCCTCAGTTAGATAGTCCCAATTAATAATTTGGCTTAGTGAGCAAATGTCAGGGTGGGAATTTAAGGGTAATTTTTCTACCTGCACGTGAGCTGGTTAATAGAGATTGCTTTCCAGGCTCTAGGGGTGTGAAAGTTTTGATGGAGGGAGGGATGGGGAGAAGACATCCTTTTGCTCAGCATCTGGATAGATGGGGACTGGAGGTGGGCCCAACTGCAGGGGTTTTTGAAAGTAGATAGATAGATGATGCCAGGTATCTTGTGAATATGAGAAAGAAGAGGAAGAGAAAGGAGGTGGGAAGTAGCAGAAGAATGGTGGAAGGTGGAGAGAGGGAAGAGACCAAAGGCATAACTGGCCATCTTTGTACTTCAACATACTCATACTTTGGACACCACCCCTTCTCATTTTCAGATATAAGTTAGAAAGGGGCCAGCCCACAGGTCACCCCAGCGCTGACTGCACTCTTGGTCTGTTTGAATTAGAGGGAAGAAGCACAGAAGTCCCAGAGTGGAAACCTCTTTGACCATGTTCCCAGGCTTCCCTCAGAGCCAGGGACTGACTCTTCCATTTGATTCACCCTCCCCTAGATCTACTTGTAAAAGTTTTTGTGGTAATTACATGTGATCCTGCCCATGGGAGCACCTTGAGAAAGACTGCCTGGACCCTAGGAAGTGCTCTGTAATTGGGGTTTGCTATTTTTAATGATGTGCCTAACCTCTCAGGCAGGTGACTTAGTAAGAGTTGTGAGGTAAGCCCACCTGTTTCCATGGGCATGCCTTTCACCCTTGTGACTCTCACAGGGGGCACCTGAAGCTCTCCAGCTAGGGGGAAGGCCATCCCTCCTCATCCCTCCCCACCCTTCCCAGCTTCCAGCAGTATTCAGCAAGCCTTCTCAGAGAGGTCGTCTGATCTCTTTGCCACTCAGGTTGGAAAACTGAGAAGTACCTGGGTTTTCCCAAGTCCTTCAGATAACCCTGTAATCACCTATAGGCAATTTCATTTGCCTAAATCATGACAGTCCTAAGTACAGTTTAGAACAAATTGCTGCTCAGCCAGACAGCTGGGGAAAGCCACTCTGCATCAGGGGCAGCTGCAGTGATACATTCCCATCATGCCAGGTGAGGTGGGCAGAGGGAGTTCTGAGCATGGCTGCTCCCTCTTGGGCTCTGCAGGGCCAGCTCTAGCTGACATTCCTAGCTCAAGTCCCATCCTCTTCCACTTGGACTATTGCAATTGCCTCCTCACTGCTCTTTCTGTCTCTAAACTTACCCGATTGATCCAGCTTGGGCCTAGCCTCCAGAGAGGGCCATGCACATGTAGCCATGATCACATTGTGCATTTCTTTAAACGCTTCAAGCCCTGCCCATTGGCCACACAGTGAATTGTGCTCCTCTGTCTGCTCCCAGCCTGCCACAGCCTGCCTTCATCCACCCACATCTCCAGCTGCATCTCTCATCATGTTTTACCTCCCACTTTACAGCAATGCCTGATCTTACCATGGATACTCGCATTCATGTTTTCTTCTACCATCCCCTCTGGCTGGGATGTTATTCCCTCCTGACTTAGCCTGACTCTCACTCATCTTTCTGGAGGGCCTCAGGCCTCCTCTTCCCTAGAAAGTTTCAGATGGGGTCCCCCAGAGCCCCTCAGGCACACTGTCTAATCACACTTCACATTATAATGAAATTATTGGAAAAGACTTTGTTATCCATCTTTAGTTTCTCAGTGCCTCACATGGTGCTAGAAACAGAGATCACTTAATAAATGTTGAGCAGCTGCTGCACACCAACAGCAACCAAGCTGAGAATCAAATCAAGAACTCAAGTCCTTTCACAATAGTTGCAAAAAAAAAAATAAAAAAGCAATACTTAAGAACATACCCAATCAAGGACATGAAAGACCTCTATAAGGAAAACAAGCTACAAACCAGAGCTGAAAGAAATCATAGACAACACAAACAAATGGAAGTACATCCCATGTTCATGGATTGGTGAGATCAATATTGTAAAAATGACCATACTGCCAAAAGCAATCTACAGATTCAATGCAATTCCTATCAAAATACCATCATCATTCTTCACAGAATTAGAAAAAAAAATCCTAAAATTCATATAGAACCAAAAAATAGCCTGCATAGCCAAAGCACGACTAAGCAAAAGCAAAAACAAAAACAAAACAAATCTGGGGGAATCACATTACCTGACTTCAAACTATACTATTAGGCCACAGTCACCAAAACAGCATGGTGCTGGTTAAAAATAGGCACTAGACCAATGGAACAGAATAGAGAACCCAGAAGTAAAGCCAAATACTTACAGCCAACTGATCTTTGGCAAAGCAAACAAAAACAAAAAGTGGGGAAAGGACACTCTATACAACAGATGGTGCTGGGATCATTGGCAAGCCACATGCAGAAGAATGAAACTGGATCCTCATCTTTCACCTTAAATGAAAATCAATTCAAGATGGATCAAAGACTTACATATAAGGCCTGAAACCATAAAGATTCTAGAAGATAATGTTGGGAAAACCTTTCTAGACATTGGCTTAGGCAAAGAGTTTATGACCAAGAACCCAGAAGCGAATGCAACAAAAACAAAGATAAATAGGCAGAACTTAATTAAACTAAAAATCTTCTGCAAAAGGAATCATCAGCAGAATTAACAGACAATGCACAGAGTGGGAGAAAATCTTCACAATCTGTACATCTGACAAATGACTAATATTCAGAAGCTACAAAGAACTCAAACAAATAAATCAGCAAGAAAAAACACAAACAAACACATCAAAAAGTGGGCCAAGGACATGAATAGACAATTCTCAAAAGAAGATATACAAGGCTGGGCGCGGTGGCTCACGCCTGTAATCCCAGCACTTTGGGAGGCCGAGGCGGGTGGATCACGAGGTCAAGAGATCGAGACCATCCTGGTCAACATGGTGAAATCCCGTCTCTACTAAAAATACAAAAAATTAGCTGGGCAAGGTGGTGCGTGCCTGTAATCACAGCTACTCAGGAGGCTGAGGCAGGAGAATTGCCTGAACCTGGGAGGCGGAGGTTGAGGTAAGCAGAGATCGCACCATTGCACTCCAGCCTGAGTAACAAGAGCGAAACTCCGTCTCAAAAAAAAAAAAAAAAGAAGATATACAAATGACCAATAAGCATATGGAAAAATGCTCAACATCACTAATTATCAGGGAACTGCAAATCAAAACCACAATGTGATGCCATCACATTCCTGCAAGAATAACAATAATAAAAAAATGAAACAGATGGCATGGATGTGGTGAAAGGGAAACACTTTTACACTATTAGTGGGAATGTAAATTAGTACAACCACTATGAAAAACAGTGTGGAGATTTCTTAAAGAACTAAAAGTAGATCTACCATTTGATCCAGCAATCCCACTACTAGGAATCTATCCAGAGGAAAAGTAGTCATTATACAAAAAAAGACATTTGCACATGCATGTTTATAGCAGCACAATTTGCAATTGCAAAAATATGGAACTAACCCAAATGCTCATCAATCGACGAATGGATAAAGCAAATGTGGTGTGTGTGTGTATATATATATATACACACACACCATGGAATACTACTCAGCCAGCCATAAAAGGAAACAAAATAATGGCATTCTCAGAAACCTGGATGGAATTGAAGACTATTATTCTAAGTGAAGTAACTCAGAAATGGAAAACCAAACATTGAATATTCTCACATATATATGGGAGCTAAGCTATGAGGACGCGAAAGCATAAGAATTGTACATTGGACTTTGGGGACTTGAGGGAAAGGATGGGAGTTAACGAGGGATAAAAGACTACACATTGTGTACAGTGTACACTGTTTGGGTGATGAGTACACCAAAATCAGCACCAAAGAACTTATTCATGTAACCAAACACCACCTATTCCCTAAAAATCTATTGAAATTTTTTTTTAAATAAAAGAATAAATGTTGAGTTGAATCTATCTGTTGAGAACTCTGTTGCCCAGGCATTCAGACATCAACTTCTGCCTTCCAAGTTGGCCCACCATCCATGCCCACACCTCCCAACCCCTAGGGTATGCACCCTCAACATCACATGACCCGTACTGCTGGCTGCCTTCTCTTCCTGGCTGTCTGCCAGCCATGGAGTATAGATTTGCAAAACTCAAGCCAGGAAATGTAAGTGCCAGCTGAACAGTGCTCAAATTCTAGATTCAAGACCACTGCCAGGGAGGAAACCCCTGTGCTGGACATCTCAGATTTGTCCTTCCAGGTTTCCTTTCTGCCCTTCACCCTGCTTACATCCTGGGAGCTGACCTATGTGGACTGCAGCAAGGCTCTCTCGCACTCTGCCTTCCTGAGCGTTGAGTTGGACCACAGGAAGCAAATCAGAGGAAGAGAGGAGAATAAAGGCAGTGTCAGTCTCCAGATCACTCCTGTGGAATAGGGGAGCCTGCAACTGTAGGCCACAGGTCACAGTTCCTGTACGCCTCTCTCTCTCCCTCTCCTTCCTCCCTCCTGGTAACTGCTCCCTTTCTGGCCCCTTCAGGTCCTTCAAGTTGTAATGGAACTCCACTGTCACCAGTCCTAGAAGGCCACATTATTCCTTCTGCTTTTCCTACATCCTGCCTACACATTTGTAGTGGGTTTTTTAGTTAGTTAGTTTGTTTTTTGAGATGAAATCTCACTCTGTAGCCCAGGCTGGAGTGCCATGGTGTGATCTTGGCTCATCGCAACCTCCACCTCTCGGGTTCAAGTGATTCTTTTGCCTCAGCCTCCCGAGTAGCTGGGATTACAGGTGCTTGTGACCAAAACCAGCTAATTTTTGTATTTTTAGTAGAGTTGGGGTTTCACCATGTTGGCCAAGCTGATCTCGAACTCCTGACCTCAGGTTATCCACCTGTCTTGGCCTCCCAAAGTGCTGGGATTACAGGTGTGAGCCACCGCGCCTGGCCATAGTCTTTTTTTCCCCCTAAACTCTTCTCAGTTGATTCTAAGATTTGCATATGCCTTGCATATGATTTTCATATGTCTTACATATAATTTTCATGTGTCCTGCTGGGACCCTGATTGGTAGAGCACTAAATAAAAAAAATCCAGGTATCAGGGTAGAGACTGCTGAGGGTAAAGTGAAGTAAATAAAACCAGTCATCATTACGAATGAAGGTCAAGACCCTACGGAAGTTGGGATGCTCTCAAGAGGAGCATGCAGAGGCCTGCTCAGTGCTCAGGCCTTGCCCTATGACAGCTTCCAATGTGGACGGAGATAGGACACAAACCTGGTGCATAGCTGCACAGTCCCATGCTGCCTCCAATGTGAAACTGCTTCTCTCATCATTGATAGCCCAGGGCAGCCAATCCATGAGGTGGTCTGACTGAAAAGTTCTTTCTCAATGGAAGCAACTATGATTAGCTGGACCATTTAGGTTTTATCTGTCAGAAATCTAAACTATGAGATTCTTTAAAGAGAATTATTCGGTTGGCATTGGGAGCAGAAACTAATGCAAAGAGAGGTCAGGAGAAGGCAAGAGCTGTAAGCAATTGTGAGTAAATGATGTTTATGAGTAAACCAAAATTATAAATAAGCCAAAGACATGAGTAGGGTGAAGGCAATGGCCCATAGCCTGTAGAGTAGATGGTCACAAAGAAGCAGACACGTAGAACAGAAAACACTTTTGTGAAGATGAAAATTGCAGAGGGTGACAATTGACCCTAATCCCTGGAGCTGTTAAAACTTTGCCCAATCTTCCAGTTCTGGTCTCCAAAAAGTCCACCAGGATTTTAGTTTCTGTTCTTCTTGCAAGGCCTGATTGCTAAACTCTCCCTGGCACCCTTGACACCTGGCCATGTGGTTGAGGATTCTAATTACCTTATTTCCATGTTCTCCCTTCAATACTCCTTCCCTTACTCCAAGCACACACACATACATACTTACTCAAGATGATCAAGAAAGCCTCCAGTCCTTTGCATCAAAAGAGCCTAAAATCACCCTAAACTGAAATCCAGTTCTGAACAGCGGTTTCCTTCCTTCTCCTTAAGACTCGGATCCACCCCTGGTGCCCAGATCTGGTGCTCTGAGCTGAGTTTCCTGACTTGCTAATGTTACCCACTAAGGGCTCTTTCTAGATCTCTTTCATCTCCATCCACTCAAAGTCAGGACCTGGAAGGGGTACATGAGATAGCAGGACACTGGAACTCAAGAGGAATATGCAGTGCTCTACTAAACCCGGCAGAAGGAGACTTAAACCAAAAGTAGATCAAGACTTGGAAGTCAACTGACAACTGCTTTCCTGAATACCTCCCCTTCGCACCACTGAGGTGTCCTCTCCCTGGCTTCTCCAGCTCCATGGCTCTTCTCATTGCCTCCAAGATGGTCAGTGCCCTCCAGACTCTCAGCATAGGCCACTGTGAACCTTCCCACCTTTCTTCTTTGGTATAGAGAGTTTCCCTTTTCCTCTTAGATCAATAAAGAAGTTGGTATTTTGAAACTTTAGAAAACTAAAGGAAAACCAAACACAGCCTAAATGGAAAATAGTGAAAAGGCCAAGCAAGACACATTCTGTTTGTCTAGTACACATTCTTTATCCCAGAGTTCCTGAAGCCTCAGCTCAGGCCACCTTGCCTGGCTCACGTTGGCTGGTATAGATTTGGATTTGTATCCAGGTGGGGCCTGACCCAGGGATTCTTGATTTTTGCTCGAATTGGCTTATTTGCCCCTCTCTTCCATGGGCCTCCCTCCACACCTGGCTGGACTGCTCTCCAGCACATCAGTCACTCTAGCCACTCTCGGTCCTGACTCCTGGACGTTCTACCTCTCCATGTATTCCCTGGGATCTAGGCTAGTGTCTCACAGCCTTTACCCACCAGGGAGGTTTCTAAGACTGAGAAACACACATCTGGCTCTGACATAAGCCTAAACATACTGACTGCCATTGTGAAAGAAGGAAGCTGGCCCTTCCCCACAATTTACTCTCCTGCAGGCTCCGTGGTTTACACATCAGCAGATATTACTCTGTTGAAGCCTCACAATGCTTCAGATTTCACAGATGGTGAGATAAGCTCTGGGAGCTGCTGGAAGAGGAAGAACCAGGATCCAGGGCTGGTTCCTGCAAACTCTGAGCCTGGTGCTTTGCCATTCATGTTTTCACAGAGCATCTAAGTTAGGAATGGCAAAGTGGTTTCAACTGACATGTCAGTTCTGATTGACTTAGTGGCTGCCTGCAGTGCTGTGGTGGGAAAGAGTATGAGGCCACATCTGTGCTCAGTGGGAGAGACCATGATAAACTAGAAGTGTCTGGCAGGGGTAAATAGCTGGAGGGAGTGACAGGCCATATATGTGCCATATACTTGCCACTGTTGGGCCAAGCCATTATTGTGGCAGCCACACAGCCTTAGAGGCAGGCACCACTGTCCCCCAAACCTCTGCTTTCTATCAGTCTCCCACCACATGGAGGAGCATACCTCGGCTCATCCAGGGTTCTAGTCTCAGTTCCGCTACTTTATAGCTGCATGACCTTAGGCAAGTTACTTAACCTCTTTGAGCCTCAGCTGTTTGTCAGTAATATATAGCTAAGTATAATACTTACCTCAAAGAGTTTCAGTAAAAATGCATTGACATAAAGCTTGTAGATCACATGACACAATGCCATGCACAGCGTACACATCTGACAAAGATCAGTTGTTCTTGTTGTTGTTGTTGTTGTTGTTGTTAGCCATCATTCTGTCAAAGCCTGTAGCCCACACTATTGCATGCACCAGCTTCTTGTTTCTATGACCTGCCAAGGCAAAAAAACACCCAATCTTCTCAACTGGCCCATACTCTCCTTCCCATGCCATGGGATGTCTGACAGCCCACATGGCATCTGTGTTTGCCCTGAAATCCAATTACGCTCTACTCAACTGTCAAACACTTTAAATCCTCCTCCCCTTGGGCTCCCCTCTTGTTAATGTGATTATATGTCTGGATTGTTTCATTAAGCTCTTTTTCATAGAGTAGCTGGTAAATACCTGGTAGAACATGGAAGCTAATTATCATCTTAATTGGAGATGAACTGGTAAATAATATGTGTTAATTATCAGAGAAAACCCTATAAAGGTTAATGAGAAATCAAAACTCATAAGCAAAGGTTCTTGGGTTTCTGGATAGGTAATTCCCAAGCCTTGACAGCAACAGAGGTCAGGTGGCCATGGTCAGGCGCCTACTGGGCCTTCCTTTGCATGGGCCAGAAAATTAGAGCCACTGTTCTTTCTGATTCAGGAGAAGGTGATTCATGGACTCCGTATTTTCTTTGGACATTTATTTATTTTATAAAGCATTTGTCCCTTTTATATTGCAGTTTTCCTTCCAGCTTTGTTGAGGTATACATTAAGTATTTCTTAAAGGCCTTGTACTTTTCTGGTGCGTTAGGGTGCTGTTCTCTCCATGCGATGAGAGTACTAGGCACTAACTTTACAACCCATGTCATTAAATCCATCACCAGTGTGCTCTCCTGGCCTTGGATTTCCTCTTTCCAGAACGACCTGGGACCTCTCTCTCTAGAACGATCTCATGGGCTTAACTCTCCTCTCCCACTGCCTTGGACTTCCTCCCTCACAATGCAAGAGCCCACAGTGTCCTTTAGAATCAACTCTGTGGTAAACAAACATTCATGTTCCCTCAGCCTCTTCACCCAAGTGGCCTCCTTTCTTCTTAGTTAACTGAAACTTGGCACTTCCCTACAGATATTGTCTCTCCTCTGGGCTTCTCAATTAGTAAACACTCTTTCTTCCACAACCCAAAAAAGTCTCATCAGGAGCTCATGGTCTAGGGGCATAGAGACAAGTACTCAAACTTTTACAACCCACGTTATTGGAGCTGCACAGAGGGTAGAAAAGGTACAGACAGGAGGGCCCAAAACCCAAACTTGGGCATCAGAGAAGCATCCCGATAGAAAGTGACATCAAACTTGATGAGCAAAAGTGGACAGAACTTAGACAAGCAAAGGAGGGGAGAAAGTTTTAACTATCTGGAAAAAGCATCATATTTTAAAGGCACAAATCCCATCAAATTACTCCCTTGCTTAAAACCTTCAATTTTTCCCCATTTTTTAAATCCATGCATCTGCAGGAGGGAACATTATTATCCACCATTTTATCCCCACTAGGCTCACAGTAGGAATTTGATAAATATTTGGCAATACAAAAAGTTAACATACAAAATACAAAAAGAATTAACAAGACATTCATAGGTGAAACATTAAAAGTACAAAACAATGTAATTGGCTAAATTCCCTAGAAAACTATTATTTCTTCTTATAACAAAATCAGCATTTGTGTAATGCCTGGAACAGTGTCAGTTGCATAGTTGGTGCTTAATAAATGTTTGTTGAACACATGTAGCATTTGGTAATTAAGGCACTTAAATAATATTCTGTAATCCTGCATTCTGTTATTCAATGTCTCTGGAAAAAAAAAACTGATGTTCTTAAAGGGTAAGTAAATTTCACAAGAGCACTCAAGTAGTAGTGGATCTTATGGCATCTGGTGGCAACATCTATGCTCTTTTCAAGGAGCACGTAGAGTCTAGATGCACGTAAACTGTAGCAGCAGGAAGCCTTCGCACAGGTGAAACTTGATCTGGGTCATGATGGATCAGTAGCATTGGGATAGACCGAAAGTGCAGGAAAGCAGGAATTCCCAGTGATAGGACCAGCATGAACACAGGAATGGGAAGAGGGACAACACATGTCTTTCAAGGGACAGAAAGAACTTTGGTCCACTTTAAGCAGAGGGTCTACATCACTGCAGAAGTTCCTTATTCAAAAATCAATTGAATTCAAAGTACTGAATTGAAATAACACTCTTTCTCCCTAATAATTGAACAGCATCAAATTGACTCCGATTACAGGTATCCATGGCAAAAAGGAAACATGTTAACTCATACAAGGATTGTTATCAGAAAGGAGAAAGTTCACCAGCTTCTCTCCTTCCACTCCAAGGCTCTGCAAGATAGTGGTGCACATTTATCACACTGGGTGTGTGTGCTCAGGTCCTAAAGTGAGCCACACACTAGTAGGACCAGAAGAAGATGTCTATTTCCCTAGACAAAGTTGTGTGAACCCACTGAAATTTATTGACACCCAGAAGGCCTTGAACAGACCTTAGTGTAGTGTTATAAGCTTATCTGCTTGCAAATCCTAATAGGTTAAGAAGCTTCTAAGATAAAACTAGAGAACCAAGAAGGTGGTGGAACAAGAATTAAAGATCTCCATGAGAAGCTGGGGCCACCTGGGGCTCAGCAACTGGTGCACGTGGCTGGGAATGGTAGCAGGTAGGGGAGGGGAGTGGACACTTTCTGAATAAGCATGCAGAGTTCGTTGTAGCTTATAAATGTTTAAATTGATATTCTATGTCAGTTGCATTTACGCTAGCTTCTTCTCAATTTTGAATAATTTCTTTATGCTTAATAGGAAAACTAAGACTTTCCTGGCACTAAATTTTTTACACTTACATTTCAGTGATTTCATATTTTATAACTTTCACTTCCCTGTTACCCAAGCAGCACTTGCAGACAGATAAAGTAAGGTATAAACTACAGTAGAGTAGAAAGGAAAGAATGAAATTCACCTGCAATCTCAGCCCCCAGAGATAAGTATAGTTAACTGGGTATATATTTTTCCAGAATCTTTGCATAATTTTTAAAATAAAAATAAGATCATACTGTGCATACAATTTTATTTATTAATTTATATATTTTAGAGACAGTGGTTCCCTCTGTCACACAGGCTGGAATGCAGTGTCCTGATCATAGCTCACTGCAGCCTCAAACCCCGGGCTCAAGCAATCCTCCTGCTTCAGTCTCCCAAGTAGCTGGCACTGCAAGCTAGCTGCCACCCTAGCTAATGTTTTTGGTTTTTGTAGAGACAGATTCTCTCTATATTACCCAGGCCAGCCTCAAACTCCTGGCCTCAAGCCTTCCAAAGTGCCGGGATTACAGCCATGAGCCACCTCTTTCTGGCCAAACTGAACATCTTCGGTTTTTTTTAACTTGTCACTCTCTGTCTGCGTCTGTGCTTTTGTACGTCCCCATCCCACTTCCTGGAGCACTCTCTGCTGCCTGAGCACCCTTACCTATGCATCTTTTAGATCTCAACAGAGACATCACTTCCTCAGATGAGTCTCCTCTGACATCCACCTTCACCACAGACTGCGTCCTCGGCCCCTCTCATGTCACCACCATTATCTGCTCTTCATTCAGTTAGGGCAGGAACCAGCCTGCATTGTAGCATCTGTTGGCCTTTTTCCTTCACTAAGCTTTAATGTCCACAAGGCTGGAAACCATGTCTGCCGTGGTCAGTGTACCTGGAACAGTACCCGACACATAGTAGGTACTCCATGAACATCTGTTGAACAATCAGTAAGTACATTCCTGACTGTAAAACTGCTTTTCCCTGGAAAAGGCTTGCCTTCACAATTTACCTCTACTCCCACAGTGTGTGAGGGTGCACGGTTTCTCGATGTCTTGGATAGTCTTGCAAAAAATTCTGAGAAGACGTTCTTTCTTTCCATGGGGCTTTATTTAAGGAGCATCGACTGGAATGATGTGCAGTGGGTTATTCAGGAGTCTCAACGCAGTGGGGTATAAACACGAACATCAATTTTTTCCAGTCACTGCTTTCTGCTGTGTTCTGTCGAATCCCTTTTCCCCATCGCTTGATATTTCAGCCAGAAAGTGAATAAATATTCCTGTCACTTTCAGTTACTAAAAACTCAGCTCAGTCCATTTAAAACTCCAAATTCATATCTGATTCAAAGCTCTTCCTCCCATCAATGACCCAAAACTCAGGAAGACTGTGGCTTTAGGGACTCGGAGGTGGGGGAGCAGCATGGTCTCCTCCTTCACTTCTCCTCCTCCTCCTCTTCTTCTCCTCCTCCTCCTTCCTCTGGGTCTAGTGGTTCTAGACTTGGGGGCAGGAAGGAATGATGGGGAGGCAGGAGGCATCTCAGCATGAGGGTCTGTGGTGGTGAGGAGGCATCTCTGATCTCAGCCTGGTTCCCCCTGGCTCTGTGGGAGGTTAGTGGACCCTGCTGAGTGGCAGTCTCCACAAGGAGGGTGGGGTCTTTTTCTGGAGCAATGTTCAACTCACCCCAGGTCTCCTCTCCTACAAGGACCCACTTGAAAAGGAGGCGGTAATGCCCCCCTTCCATCTGGGCTGTGCCCCACTTGGAGTGGTGCCTTCCTGACTTATTCTGGCAACCAGCTGGGCAGCCCACAGCTCCTGCCCTTCCATTCCATGCCCCCTTGCGTGGAACCACAGGCAATGCTGTGGACTTCCTCTGTGTTCTCCAAGGGCTGCTGAGACCTGGGGTGGGGTAACCCCAGTGCTTTCTTCCCAGACTGTCTGCAGCGGCTTCTCCCTCCACTGGCATGAGCCATCACCACAGGCCTCTGAGAAAATCTCTAGATCAGAGTGCCAGTGCAGTGGTCTCTGTGATCATGTGTGTCTTCCCATGGGGAGTTAAGGGAATTACCCCCACCACCAACACTGTAAAGTTGCAGCTCTGGTGCCATCTCCCCATACCCTTCCCCAGTCCTCACTTGATATCTGCAAGAGCGAGGAGCAGAAGGCAGGATGGAGTGTGGCTTGAAGCAGGCAGGTCGGTTCTGCAACTTGTGGTTTACAAACCACATTGCCAGGACATGTTAGCCCTGCTCCTGGGCAGCTCTCTTCAGAATGCAGGCTTCTTCAGTGCCTCTTCTCCTCTGCTTTGGTTTGGGCCTCAGCCGCAATTCTGGGGCACCAGAAAAATTCCCTTCATTATTTTGCTGCAGATGTAACAGTCATGATCCTCAACAGTATGGTTATGATAATTGCAGAAATAGATTGCACATGGCTATTTCTTGTAGCAGCACCAGATAAAAGCTAAGGGCAAGACTAGGCAATTTGGAATAAAAGGAAAATAGTCACATAAAGCAAGAGAGACAGAGCCTAGAGCCCTGCAGTGTGGGAATGAGGGAGGGTACAGAGTGGACAACGAGTTGAGTAGGCATTCGTGTGCCTCTGGGGCCTGGAGGGTCAAGAGACCTCTCTGTCCGATTTTGTCCACTGTCAGGGGCAATTGGATATCTCTTGCAAAGCAGGGAGGAAGAGAGGGGCCCCACTGAAACTCTCTCTCCCTGCCTCAGTCCTCCAAATGTCACATCTATTTGAGCTGGTGCTCAAATCAAAGCTCCTCCCTCCTCACTGTCACAGGCCAGAAAAATCCATATATTCATTTCCCAGAGTCTGGGCTATCATAGATGATTGGATAGGTGCAGAGGTGCCTGTGGATTGGGAGAGGAATGGCCAGGGATTGTTTCCAGAACCCAGTATCCATGAGAAAAAGCAGCTTGGATGGGATCTCAATGAATCAATCACAGTGTGAGGCCCTCCTAGCTCCCTGGCATGGTACGTTGAAATAAGATCCTCACTACTGCAATTACAGTCAGCGTTGGGAGCCTTGGGATTCATTAGTTTTGACTTCAGCAGCATTGATTTCTTGTTTAGTAATTAGCTTACCAGAGCCCCTGAGGGCATAGTCTCTTCATTTGCATAATTAAGACATAAATCTTGAGCCTGGATAGTAGCCAGGGCACTGGGGACTGGACACAAGGGCAGCAGGTGGTTGACAGCTTGTATTCCCAGTACCACATTCTCACCAGCTGATCTCATTGGCCTTTGTGACTTCAATGGGCTCAGAACTTCTTAGATACATATTTTTGAAGCCTCATGCCAAGGAAATCAATCCACTTAAACTAGATTTAGAGAAAGGCTGTGATGGTTTTTAAATACACCCATAATTCCTTTGACTCGTGTTTCTTCATCAGGCGGAATCTAATTTCCTTTCCTTTCAATGCGGGCCAGAGTCAGTACCATGCTTCTAATGACCAGAATATGGCGGAAGTGATGGGGTATGATTTCAGAGTTCAAAAGGCATCACTGCTTCTCTCTCTCTTTCTCTCTCTCTCTCACACACACACACACACACACACACACACACACACACACACACATCACTTGTTCTAAGGAAGCTGACTGCCATGTTGTGATGATACTCAAGCAGCCTGTGGAGAGCCCACATTGGGGAAACTGAGGCCTTCTATTGAGGGTCAGCACCAACTTGCCAGTCACATGAGTGAGACCCCTTGAAAACAGATCCTCCAGCTCCAGCCAAGCATTCAGATGACTGGCAGACCTGGCTGACATCTTGATTACCACCTCAAGAGAGACCCCACATCAGAAACACCCAGCTAAGCCACTCTCAAATTCCTGACACACAAAAACTGTGAGGATAATAAATGTTTATTGTTTTAAGCCAGCAAGTTTTAAGGTAATTTGTTACAGACAATCAGTAACAAACCCAGAGGGCATTCTCATTCCAAAGCTGCTTCTTCAAGGAAGAAATAATCCGATATCAAGACCAAGACACCTAAAACTGTTCATATTCTTGACCAAGCAATTTCTGTTGTAATAATCTGTCTTATAAAATATATTTAAAATGTAAACACACACACAGATGTGTAAAATGCTTGTATAAATGTGTTCATTGCAGCATCCTCTGTAATAGTAAAAACAGAAAGCAATTAACATTTTCATTAATAGAGCTCAATTAAATAAATTATGGAGAAAATGGAATAATTCTGTATAAGCATTAAAAAATTGAATTAATAATAAAAAATAAAATTCCTGCATGCCAAGTTCAGATGGTTTAACAAGTGGGTTTACTGGCAATTTATGAAAGAAATACTCAAATATTCATACAAACAGTCATGAGGAATTCAAAAACTGAAAGAACAACTGAAGCAACAACTTTGATTCCAAAACCTGATAGAAATATTGGAAAAAAGAGAAAGTATAAGAAAATTTGACCTATAAACATAGGTGCAAAAATTTTTCAAAAAATTTTTTAGAAACTAACATAGTCATAAATAAATTGAGTTTAATGCAGAAATACAAGGCTGATTCAGCCTTAGAAAATAATCAAAGTGTTTTGCCTTACTAATAGGATAAGGAAAAAAATATAATTATCACAATACATGTAGAAAAATCATCTCATAAAATACAACATTCATTTATAATTTTAAGGAATAATCTCTTAGCTGAATAGAAATAGAGAGGGTGCTCTCTTAATGTGTTGAAGAATATATAAAAATAGATACAAAACAGAGACATCTGACTTAATAACAGCAGTCCAGCATTTTGCTAGAGATTATCTCCAATGCATTAAGGCAATAAAAATAAATAAAAAGCGCAAAGATTGTAAATGAAGAAGTAAAAATATCACCATTGACTGACAACATTATTGTGCACCTAGAAAATCAAGAAGAATTTTTAATTAAACTATTAGCATTAATGAGACATTAGTAAGTTTGCTGGTTATCAAATTAATATATTTAAAAACAATGATATTTATGTATATCAGCCACTAACAGAAAATAACATTTATAAAAGGCACCCTTCATAAGAGCAACAAAAAAAGAGCAATACCTGGGAATCCAGCTATCTTCCATCAAGCTAGACACTAAAGGGTTTTGCAAAAATGTAAGACGATGTCAGCACCCTCTGTGTGTTAAATCTTTAAATCGCCATTGGGAGAATTAACATCTTTACAATAGTGAATCTTCTAATCTGTAAGTGGGATATATAGCTCCACTTATTACGTTTTTTTAATGTCCTTCAATGAATTACAGTGCTTTCCTTGTAGAAGTCTTCCTCTTAGATATTTTCTTGATATTTTCTGATGCTACATGGAATATTTTTAAAAGTACTCAAGATTCAATACAACTGATAACTTTTACTGCTTATTAAAGAACATTCTTAAGTGAAATTGGCATTTTTTAAACTGTGACACATTGTGGTGAATAATATGATGACTGCTAGGACAGTCTGGTATCACTACCTTGATTCATGCTAAGGCACCAGCAGTTTTTGCCACCGTTGCTTTTACACCATCAGTGCAACTGTCAACTTGGTGAAAAGAGTAAACAATGTCTTATAAAAAGTTTTCATCTTAGGGATCCCTAGAGGTAGCAGACATACTTTGGAAACCACTGCTGCAGAAAAATGGATGCCCATGTGGACCAGGAAACGCCCATAAGAATATTTGCAGAGCATTGCTTATAGTAGCCATCAACTGGAAATAACCTGAAAGTTCTTCAACTATAGAATTGATAAATGAACTCTTCTTACCAATAAGAATAAATGAATAAACTGTACTCACCAATGGAATAATATATAGCAATAAAAATAAAATTGCTGACCAGGTATGGTGACTCATGCCAGTAATCCCAGTGCTTTGGGAGGCTAAGGTGGAAGGGTCGCCTGAGCACAGGAGTTCAAGACCATCCTGGGCAACATAGCAAGATCCTGTCTCTGCAGAAATTTTTAAAAATTAGTTGGGCACAGTGGTGTGTACCTGTAGTCACAGCTGTTCAGGAGGCTGAAGTGGGAGGCTGGCTTGAGCCCAGGAGTTTGAGGTCTCATTGAGCTATGATTGCATCACTGCACTCCAGCCTGGGTGACAGACTGAGACCCTGACTTAGAAGAAAAAATGGTAATTGCTAAGGGCTATATGAAACAATATGCAGTAATACCACAAGCAAGATGTCCATGCTAGTGGCACCTGGAGGGCACATCTGAGGCCTCAGGTGTTCCTAGGGATTATGGAGAGAGAGAACGGGCTTTATTCTCCTTAGATCCAGACAGGAGTCAAGTTTCCAGCAACAGAGGACCAGATTTTTATTTCCTTGAGCCTGGAGAAAAGACAAAGATTTTTATGGCTTTCAGAGAGATAAGGTGAGCTTAGCCAGCAGAAAGTTGTGGCTCTGCTTAGAGATGGGCTGTAGTTGCCTGTATTATTTGACTCTAAAAAGGAGAACTTGTCTAATCCTGTCTAATCCTGGACCATCAGAAGATGGTCCAGGAGGATAAGTGCACTGGTGGAATTTCACCAAGGACTTTTTGTTAGTATACTTAGGTGTGAAAAAATATCCCCTCAACTTTTAACAGAAGTTAATGAATTATCTGTTCAATCATCTCTGGTTCAAATAGGCAGAACTCATTGAGTGTTCCACTATTTGTCAATTTAACACCATCAGTAGAAACCCCACTAACCTGCCTTCTGTGAGGATGAAGGAATCACAAACCCTGAAAAAGCAAAGCAATATTACACATCTTTTAAGGACACTCTGGGAAGGGCTGATAGATGAGACATGTGAGAATATTAATTTTAAAAAGTGATGAGGGCAGTCAAGGAGATACAATGTGAGCACAAAGGAATGTTCAGAAGCTAACAAGAAAACCCTAAATATTTAATAGGTAAAGTAAACTGAGGAACAGGATAGTCACTACTGAGAATCACATTAGAGATTTCAGAAATCAAGGAAAATGCTTCAAGAAACAGAGCTAAGACACAAAAACCAATCAATAAAAGAAAAATATCATTTGCTTGGAAAAAATCCGGGGACTTACTAAGCAAAGAATAGAAGATTCAGAAGGAGATAAGAGGAACGAATGAAGAAGACAATTTCTCCTGAGCCTCAGATAGACTTGATTTTGCAGATTGAAAGGACATTGAAAATTCAAGTCAAGACTGCTGAAAATAGATTCATACCTATAAATAACCTACTGAAATTCATAAAATATAATATTGAAACTTCTCATAGGGTAAAAAAAAAATTCAACAGTTTCCAAAAGGGGTAGGTAGGGAGTAGGAAACATGCATAAAAGAGAATCAGAGTAGTATAAGATTTCTCATCTGCAACACTGCAATTAGAAGGCAGCAGAAATTAGCTGGGTATGGTAACACACGCCTATAGTCCCAATACCCAGGAGGCTGCCTGAGCCTGGGAAGTCGAGGTTGCAGTGAGCCATGATTGCACCACTGCATTTTAGCCTGGGAGACAGAATGAGACCTTGTCTCAAAAAGAAAAAGAAAGAGGAAGGCAGCAGAGTGACAACTGTTGGAGAAACCACCAAGGTTCATCTTGAGGTGAAAGGTAGAGATGTGAAAGTATAAAAATAATGGAAAAATCATTTTAATGTTATAGTGGAAGTTATCAGTGTAATTATGACTGCTAGGAATGGGAACATAATCAACAACAGAATCAGAAAGCATAATAAAACATCACAATTAACAGGAATGAGAGAATAAGCAGAAATTCAACTAAGCCAAATATAATGAATATTTCCTGTGTTTGCCTTCCCAATATTCATTTCTTCCTTCTTCTGTTAACATTACCCAGATGTTCTTTTTACTCAATAAATACTAATCCAGCACTTGCTATTGGTGCCAGGTGCTGTTCTAAGTTTTTCACAAATATTCACTTTTTAAATCCTCCTAATAGTTCATTTTACTGAAGAGTGACAAAAAGAAGGTAGAAATGGGCACTTGACCCAAGATGAACAAACTGTGAGCCCTTTATTGAATGTTTTGCTAGAATTATTGCTAAAAAGGTACTTTCTTTTCCCTAGGATTCCTAAGCAGATGAAATCTAAGGCTGGAGTTGCTGGTGATCAATCTTTGTTTCCCCACAGGGAGAACTTGTCTGCGTCTGAAGCTACAAGAGAGGAAATCTAAACTTCAGATGTTTCCCTGATTGTATCACTCGAGCCCTTGGGTCCAGCCTTGTCTGGCTCCACCTTTGGACTTTCTGTATTTCAGGCACAAATTCCTGCTTTTGTTTAAAATTTGGGTTCATCATTTGCAACAGCAGTCTTGACTACTAAACTGTCATCTAAGGTAGAGAAAAGTAAAAAGAAGAAAATGACAACAGAAAATAAACTGCAAATGTAAAATACATTTAAAATAGTAATATGAAGTATAATGCACTATATGTGAAAATAATAATATAAAATGTAATGCACTAAATGTGAATGAGCTAAATTTTCCTATTAAAATACAGAAGTTTTAAGATTGAGTTTTAAAATACACTCAGTTAAATTTTGATTGATGAATAAATATACAGAAAATATGATGACAAGAAAATTTGAAATGATTGAAAATAAAATATCAGGCAAATAGAAGCAAAAAGAAAGGCAGACATGGCAACAATAATATCAAATAAAGTAGAATTAAGATCTGGGACAAAAACAGAACAGTTATAATAATAAAAGGTATAGTCCATGAAGAAGATAAAATAATCATTAAGTTACTGGTACAAACAACATAGCAGCCAAATCAGAAAAATTTTTAAATTTCTATAATAGTAAGAAAAACCAACTAAAATAAAGGAATGTTTTAAAATATTTATCTTAAATTTGACAGACCAAGTAGAGAAAAAGTAGCAAGGATGAAAAGGATTTAAATAATATAATCAGTGGATCTGACTTGACAGTTCTATATACACAAAAATACATTATTTTTATATCAATTGAAAATTTGCAAAAATGCATCATGTACTTGGGACAAAGAAAAAGCTTAATAAATTCCCCAAATACTTTATAGCAGACAACATACTCAGAAAATCAACAATTACAAATCTGAAAATTAATAATTTAAAAAACTTCCCCTTCTAAGCCAAACACCTAACAATACAACAACTACTTAAAAGCAAGGAACACATTCGTGTTTACAATTTCAAATACAACTGGTTACTTCCTTAAATAATGATTGCATTTAAGTTATAAATAAACAATACTACATAACGAAAGTTATCCAGCCCAGCTAAATCCATACTCCCAGAAATTTATAGTCTTAAATCTCTCCTTTTACTATTAATTAAAATAAATACTAAATTGGTTAAGTATTAAATTTAAAAAATCAGAATGTGTGATTACAAAATAAACCAAAAGAGACTAGAAAAGATATTTAAAAGGAAAGACAAATGCTCAAGTTAATGTAATGGAAAACAACAATGGAAATTAGAAGAGTAAACAAAGCCCAAAAGCTTGTTTTTAAGAAAAAAAAAGTGAAATAGAATACCTCTCTATAGATTAAGGAAAAAAGAGAGAAAATATATATACATAATATTGAAAATGAGAAGGGGATATAAACACAGATATACTAGATATACAATAATATTACGTGCAATAAATGTGAAACTCTAAGGGAAACGATGATTTTTCTAGTTAAATAATAACTACCAGGCCAGGCACAGTGGCTCATGCCTATAGTCCCAGCACCTGGAGAGGCCAAAGTGGGATGATCACTTAAGCCCAGGAATTTCAGATCAGCCTGGGCAACATAGTGAGATCCTATATTTACAAAAAAAAAAAATTTTTTTAATTAGCCAGGCATGGTGATGTGTGCCTTTAGTCCCAGCTACTCAAGAGGCTGGTGCCAAAGAAGGACTTGAGCCCAGAAGTTTGAGGTTACAAATGAGCCATGATCATGACACTACACTGCAGCCTGGGTGGCAGAGTGAGACCCTGTCTCTAAAATAATAATATTAACTACCAAAATTATCCCATAGAGAGAGATAAAATCTGAACAGACAACTGTATAAGAAATTGGAAAGATAACTAAAGATGTACATTAAAAATGACCCTACAAAATGACCTTACAAAATAAGTTGGTTCTATGGGTTGAATTGTTTCCCACTGTGCCTCCTGCCAAAAAAAAAAAAAAAAAAATTTTATATGTTGAAGTTCTCATCTCCAGTACCTCAGAAGTGACTTTTTTGGAGATATGGCCTCTACACAGTCATCAAGTTAAAGTGAGGTCATTAGAATAAGCTCAAACCCAATGTGACTAGTGTCCTTGTTAAAAGAAATTTGGACACAGAGATAAACTTAGAAGATTGTGTGAAAAGACACAGGGAAAAGACAGCCGTCTACAGCCAATGGGAGATGCTGGGACAAATCTTGTTTTATAACCCTCAGAAGGGACCAACACCTCTGGCCTCTTAAATTTGGACTTAGAGCCTCCAGGGCTGAGACAATAAATTTCTGTTGTTTAAGCTACCCGATTTATGCTACTTTGTTACAGCAGCCCTAGCAAACTCACGTGGCTTGTTTGATGGATGGTTAGAGGTTTGGATAGATACAGAGATACATAATAAAACAAGTATAACAAAATGTTAATGATAGGTAGAATCAAGGTGCTGGGTTTAAGAATGTTCACTGTAAAATTCTTTCAACTCTGCTGTATGTTTTAAATATTTTAAATGTTGGCAGGAAAGGTAAACATTACAAAGTGTTCTTTTAGAACAAAAAAAAAGTCAACTCTTAGAAGCTGTTGCTTCATTCCTAGAAGTTCCATGATTCTATCATTCCACAGAAGAAATCAAATAACTTCAGATGAGCAACCAGCACAATAACAATGGCATTTAACACTCACAGATGCACTCCTACATGTTGACTCAGAGATTACGCTTTGGAGACTCTTTTATAAAAATACAAAAACCGGCCAGGCACGGTGGCTCACGTCTGTAATCCCAGCACTTTGGGAGGTCGAGGCCAGTGGATCGCCTGAGGTCAGGAGTTCGAGACCAGCCTGAACAACATGGTGAAACCCCGTCTTTACTAAAAATACAAAAATCCACTGGGCATGGTGGTGGTCACCTGTAATCCCAGGTACTCGGGAGGTTGAAGCAGGAGAATCACTTGAACCGGGAGGTGGAGGTTGCAGTGAGCCAAAACTGTGCCATTGCACTCCAGCCTGGGCAACAAGGGTGAAACTCTCTCTATATATATATATATGTGTGTGTGTGTGTGTGTGTGTGTGTGTGTGTGTGTATATCAAATATATACTTATGTGTATATTATATAGATATATAAATATATATTATGTATCTTATGTGTATATTATATAGATATATAAATATATATTTATGTATATACTATATAGATTTATATATTATATATTAATCTATATAATATATAAATATATACTTTATATATATTTATTTATATTTATATATAATATATATAAATATATACTTTATATATATATTTATTTATATTTATATATAATATATATAAATATATACTTTATATATATATTTATTTATATTTATATATAATATATATAAATATATACTTTATATATATATTTATTTATATTTATATATAATATATATAAATATACAAAACTATAATATACATATACGTATGTATATATTGTATAGATATATAATATAGATATTATATATTATATAGATATATAATATATATTATATCAATACAATATATACATATTATAAGTATATACAATATGTATATATTATATATATATACTATATATTATATATACAAATTGTATATACTTATGTATATATTATATATCTATATTATATATACTTAAGTATAAATAAGTATACATAAATATATGTATACTTATGTATATATTGTAAATATATGTATACTTATAAATATAAGTATAAATATATACATAAGTATATATTTGCTTATTTCACTATTGTCTGCAATGACCAAAAAGAAAAAGAAAAAACTGGAAACCAAGTGATTATCCATTAGTAGATTGGTTGACTAAATGGTGTTTCATTTGTGAAATACTATCTTGCTGTTGTTTGAATGAGTTAAACCTACTGTATATTGTTTTATCCACACTCTTAGCCACTACCCAATACTGTGTCCCAACAAAACCTATATTAGAAAGAGTATTTCACTTTTGTAATCAAGGACTAATACAGACATAGTTTTAAAAGACGAAATAAACAGGTCAGCCCTCTGCTGAGACTCTTGCTATAGTCCAGTTGCCCTACTCTCCAGGCACATTCCTGTACCCCAGCCATTTAGAAGAGGGAGGCTGGGCACCCAGGACTAGTCAGAACTGCCTTCCCCAAGATCAGACAGCAGAAGCAAGAGAGGACCCTGGGGTCAGGCTGGGAAGGCAAGCAGAAGGGGTAAAATGTCATCCATTCCTCCTGACAGGTGAGCAGTGTGGGAATAAAAATGGAGCTGGGATTTGGGTCCAGTGAGGAAACTAGGATTTGCTCATTGAAAACTCAGGTCATATGGGGCCAGCAGAACAAGGAACAGCAGTGGGTTAACTGAATAAGACTTTGGAGCCAGAATAACTGGGTTTGGAAATTCTGGTTGTTCCACAACCAGTGAGGCTAGGCAGCTGCCTCACCCTATTTTGTCTTTTGTCAAATGGGAATAATGACATTTACCTCCTAGGTGTGCTGAGAAGAGTAACTGCAGTGAGGAATGTAAAGTGCACACTGTAGATGCTCAACAGTAGCTGCCATCATTATTCACATCTGGGAACGTATCCATTCATAGCAGATGCTCAGCAATGGCCACCAGCATCAGCATTATCATGGTGTCTTCCTAGGCTTCCCTGGAGACAAAGAGAGGGAGAAGGTTTCCTCTGCCCTCCTTGCTCCCTGCTCCACAACCCCAGAACCTCCTTCTGTTTCCTCTTTTATTATCTCTGCACACAGCTGAGGAATGCAGCCTTTAAAGAGCTTAAATGGCAGGAAGCCAAGGAAGGAACCACCACAACAGTGTCCTGGTAATAACTGGCCTTAATTCATTAATGCAAATGGTTTGTGTGTGCACCATACCAATGAAGACATCAGGATTTGGGAACCAAGTTTAGTTATCTCTTCCAGGGCTAAGTTTTGATTGGTGTGTGTGTGTGTGTGTGTGTGTGAGAGAGAGAGAGAGACAGGGAAATAGAGACAGAGAGAAACACACCACACACACACAGAAACAGAGACAAAGGTAGAGCCAGAGATAGAAGCAGGGAGAGAATACTGGCTTGTTTTACCCAAGAGTAGAGCGAAAAGGGAGATGGTATCATGAAGTTCAAATGTCATTCACAAAACGCAGAAAGTGATTACCCTCATGTTTATGCAGATCAATCCTGTAAGTATTTAGGTAGAAAAATGCTCTGCTCTGATAACCTGTCTGGCTCAGTCATCCAAGTCTATTGTGTCATCTGAATCTGGCTGGATGAACTAGGCAGCAGGGGTGGCACCGGTGGATTGGTAAATTTACAGAACCTAAAGGTCAGAGAGTTCTTTGTTCATTCCCTCACAGACAGAGTGAGCCATAGCTACCTCCCAGACAGAAAGAAAGCCTCTTTTTAAAAGACCCTTGAAGCCCCTCCCATCCTGCTTGCCACCCTGTCTCTTTCAAAAGAAAAGAAATCTCCCAACTTTCTTGCTTACGTGCTCACAGCTCTCATGGTCAAGAAACTCTTCCCCTGAATTTCCATGGTGATTTTACTGCTGTGTTAAACACTTCTTCCTTGATAGAAGCAGAAAACAGGGAAGTCCCTCTTCTTTGAATAAACTGCCCCTCACAGAACTGCAGGATATCTTTCTGTCTCCCATGAAAAATGTCCCAACCTCATGGAGATATCACAACTCTGCCCTAATCATAAACACGCCTCTCTGTCCTGTCTCTGTCTCTTCTACCACCCTTCAGCCCCACTAGCACAGCAGAGATGACAGAAGAGGTGAAAATAGACAGTTTGCATGCAGGATTAGAACTGGGGTTAATGTCTTCTGTTAACTGGTGCTGAATGCTGACTCTCCTGGTATTCACATGTGCCTTGGTCTTTGAGATTAACCCGATTCTCTTATCTCATCTGGCGTCCTGAACACCCTATTGTCTGCCTGTCGTTTGACTTTTTTTTATAGCCCTCACCTATTTCCTCACCTGTCTATCACCTTTATTTCCTCACCCGTCTATCACCTTGGAGTCTCTGTTAGTAGCCACAGTGGCCCTGGTATGTAGTCGTTGAAAATATCCCTCTCCTAACAGGCTGGCCAGCCTCTTTCAGCTTCACCAATTCCTTCTCATCACTTAACACTAGGAAGCTGAAGTTAGTTTGGTTTTATCTCCCTTGGCAAAATTGTAGCTCCGTGACTACACAATTCAAGGCAGCTGCCCTGGGTTGGCCTTTCCATTCTGTCTATTGCATAACAAGCTCCTTTGTTCCTGCCTGTCGACATTGCTTAAATGTGACAATGCTCCCTTTGTTCTCCTCCTCGCAGCGCATCCGCGTCAGCCGTTCCACACCACACCACCGTGAAAACCAAATCAGCAGGGGCCAGCTGGAAATTGATGAGTGATGCCTCGGAAACTCACAACAGATGCTAAGGAGATGACCATTATTGGCCCCTTCTTGGCTGTCTCAGAATTGCTTTAGGGCCCTGTCACTTTGCCAGTCACACAAGTAATGAGCAGTTAGGTCTCACCTACCTCAGCCAATTTCATGGTCATTTCTGGACCCACTTAAGTTTCCCTAGTGTTATAGATTCCCAAGCAAGACAGTGACCTGAAGAGGTCATGGAGTCCATCTCCAGCTTTCAGGCTGACCAGCTGCCTGTCCACAGTCTAAGGCTACAGTTCCCTTCAACCTTCGTAAAGATCACGGATAAAGGAGATATTTTATTCCCATCTCACAGATGAAAAAAAAATAAGGCTTGGTGAAGACACGAGGCTAGTAAGAGGTGGCACTGGCCAGAAACCCAGATTGGGGGCTCACTTCACTACCTTAGAATGGCCCTGCAGACTTAGGAAAAACAGTTCAAGACCATCTTCTCCTCTGCTTCTCGGCTACCCCTGACCAGGAGCAATAGAGCTTGAAAGAGGGCCTTTGGTTCAAGAAGTAACTGAGTCCCAAGATTTAATTCTGTGAAGTGGGGTTCCTTGTAGATTGAGGGCAGCAAGTGAGCATAACTATTGTGTTGGCAGAAAACCTCAAGATGTTGCAGAGAGCACAGTCCCTGGAAGCCAAAGCTTTCCTCTCAATGAACTAGTATGGGGAAAAGAGAATAGAAGAACTGATAAAATACAAACACACAAGTCTCCAGCCCAAGCTACAGCTGCCCACTGAGGTCTTCTAGGCAGAGAGGCAGCCCAGCAGAGGAGCCTGGAATTGCAGGTGACGATTCCAAGTCTCCCTTGCTCAAGTTGCTGGCTTCCCCCGGATTTGGATCCCACAACTTAGCTGCCTCACTTTATGAGATGAGACTCCCTGAGTTTGGCTGGGAGCAGGTCCCCCTTCTTGAGCTGGAGAATTGGGGGTGGGGAGTGATATACTTTGGATATTTGTCTCTTCCTACCTCCCGATCTCATGTTTAAATATAATCCCAATATTGGAGGTGGGCCTGGTTGGAAGTGTTTGGATCATGGGGATGGATGCCTCATGAATGGCTTGGGCCATCCCTTTGATGATAAGTGAGCTCTCACTTTGAGTTCACATGAGAACTGGTATTTTTAAAGTGTGTGGCACCTCCCTACTATACACACCCACTCTCTCTCACACCCTTTTTGCTTTGGCTTCACCTTCTGCCATGAGTAGAGACTTTCTGAGACCTCCCCAGAAGCGGATGCCAGAACCATGCTTCCTGCACAGCCTACAGCACCATGAGCCAATTAAACCTCTTGTCTTATAAACTGCCCAGTCTCTGGTATTTCTTCACAGCACACAACAACAGCCTAATACAGGGGGTTACCTCCCCGATTTTAACGTCCAACTCCCTAACATGACTGTTGATGTCTCTATGGAACATGCAGGTTTGGGTGTTGGTTAGGCTGGCGGGTTTTTCTTTCCTTTTTTGTTTTCCATTAGCAACAAGAGCTGCTGCCATAGCCAGGCTTGCTCTCATTCATTCTCTCTCTCTCTCTCTCAGCAGTTGGAGAAATGCATGGAAAGAGGGCCTCCAGCCCTTCAGCCACCCCTACCCTCCCACCCACCAAAGCACTGCCTATTCTGCTTGGCAAGAGCATAAAACCAGGCTGACTGGGGCTTGTGCGCTTTAATAAGAGAAGGTAGAGTGGGGAGAAAGGTGGAGACCTGGGCAAAGTAGGGGTGGACAGGAGAGAGAAAGAAGGGGAGAAAGAGGACGGTTGAGGAAAGAGTGGGGGAGGGAAGAAGGAAAATGGAAAAGAGAGAAGGGGGATGCGACGGATAAAGCAAGGAAGGAGTGGAGTGGGAGAAAAGGGCAGATAATAACAAGCTCTCTCTGTGGGAGCGCCATTTGCTTCAGAGCCTGGTTGTGCATGTTTCTGGCCCCAGGCTCAAGCAGGATTGGCTGAAGCTGACAATGGTTTTCCTGGGGGTGACCCAGGCTGAGCAGCAGAAAATAGAAACTGTTCTAATAGTAATGATAACATTAATAAATAAAAGAGACTAATGTCGTCGGTAATTGGGTTGCAAGAAAAGCTTGCTGCAGTGAGAGAGAAGCTATTTCACTGCCCATTTGACTTCAATTGGTGTGAAGTGAGGGCATTTTAAATGCCTTAGGAATGTAGTATTTTTAAGGTAGGAGGAAACTCGGGCATCTTAGGGGTTGTTTAATCCCCTCATTTTATAGAGAAGGCTCAAAGAAACTATTTTCTCAACACCACTCAGCAAGTTAACAGCAGACTCTGACCCAGGGGAATCTTGACTTCCAATTGGAAAAGAAACTTTTCAGAGCTGAGTCTAAGGTCTTTGGAGTTAGCTCCGAGTTCCGATTCAGTTCAGTCCCTCTAGCCCAGCAGGAGAGGCTTGCTCCTTTAGAGTTTCCAGTAAGAGAAGAGTTTTGAGGAATACTGCAATAGAAGAAGGAATGTTTGACTTTTTTCAACATGAGCCTTGGTCAAAACATGCATTCCCCTGAGTATAGCAGGCACATAATCTCTCTTCATGGTGTTGAAGGCATCACAAGGACAAAAACTCTCTAGATTAGCCCAGGATCCCAAAAAACCACAGGTCAGAGGGCATTCTGGATTTTTCAATGAGAAAAAAATATTATAAAGTATTCCACCCCCACAACTGGGACTGGACCCTTTTGCCTAAGTTACATGGTGCTTTACCAAGGTTTTCCTTTTTCCTTTCTCCATCCCAAGTCTATTCTCATCCCTCCCCACCCACCCACTTCACAGTGCACGGCTGCACTGTCTAATATGGTAGACAATCACTAACCTGGCCATTGAAACTTAAATTCATTGAAATTAAATAAAATTTAGAATTCAGTTTCCTGTACTTGAAGAGTGTCGTGTAGCCAGTGACTACCATATTGGACAACACGGTATAGAACATTTCTATTCACAGAAAATAATAATGAATGTTGATGGTATAGGCCCACTTCTGTAGTTTGGTTGTTGTTACGTTTGTCTTAACAGTGTCCACTAAAAATTGCTGCAAGCCCAGGCATTGGCTGGTCTGCAGATCCCTGAACTTGAGGACAGCATTGCTTCACTTTCCTTCCTGAGTGCTCACTGACTGTTTGTTGAGGGCACTTCAGGTGCATGCCCCTGTGAGCGGGTCCTGTGCCTGCCTCTGGAGCAGCAGATGAGTAGGAAGGGGTAACTCCTTGCTGCTTGCTGTGTACTGACTTGCTGGTCTCTTTCTTTCTTCATCTTCATCCCTATGTTTCTCTGCTACTTCTCCACGTCCCTGGTGACTGCAGGCTGAATGGTTTGACCAGCTCTTCGAGCCCCAAGGACCTGCTGGGTGGAGCTCATCATGGAGTTGGGAGATGGGGTTAATCACCAAATTCCAAATTGACTCATCCCTCCTCCCCACTTTTCTAGTTTCCCTCTCCTCACCAAGACCTCAATTTCCAGTCTAATATATATGCTAACAATGAGAGATCAGCCACAGCTACCTGCAAATTGGAATCGCAAGAAGAAAGCCCAGACTCATGTTCCCAGGCAATTATTGGCTTCTCCTAGAAAGAAAGAAAAGGAGAGATAGGGAGGAGGAAAGAGCTTCCTCAAGCACTATTTATTTTGCCAACTGATTGAATGGAAACAAGACTAGTGGAAGATTATACCCACCAATTTCCTCAACCATACAGAATGATCATCTGTCTTTGCTTATTTAGTTCTTGTTCCCAACTAAAACTCCATTTGCTTATACGTCTTATTTGTTCACTCACTTATTCACCTACTCATTTTCCTAACCAAAGATTCTCATTCTTGCCTATCAGAAACACCTGGGGAGTCCTTTTCAAGGCACACGAGCCCCAACAATAGCCCGGACAAACTGAATCTGAGTTCATGAATGATGGGACGGGGGCAGGGAGGGAGGGGCACAGAGAGTGGAAGGAGAATAAGGCCTGGGTTTGTATGTTTTGCCAAACATTCCTGAGTTATTCTGTTGCTCACTCTTGAGAAGGAAGCCCTGCATTCGTTCATTCCTTTTTTCATCACTCATTCAGCAAACATCCCTTGAATGCCAAGGATATGTCAGCTGATGGGTGGACAGGTTCTCAGGCTTGGCTATACAACAGAAATAACTTGAGAACTTTGAATATCTTGATGCCCAGGTCATGCTCCAGAACAATTAATCAGAATCTCTTGAGGGAGGGACCCAGGCACCAGCATTCTTTAAAGTATTTCATGTGATCCCAATATTGCAGCATTGGGATGGAAGAAGTCTACGAAGTCATCATGGGGAGGTTGTCACTTAGCCTCATTGAAGAAATCAATAAAGCTTCCCTATGGATGAACTCAGTCACAGTGAGCATCCTAGCCAGCTACACAGCTTTAGTGTCCCACATCAAGCAGGGATTAGGGCTGGCAAGATGAAGAGGACTGACCCAAAGCAGAGTTGAAAAGGACATAGATCTGGGTGCCATCCAGAGAAGGAAGAAGCCTACCTCAACCCTGCAAGTTGTTCAGAGCACAAACTTGAAGTAGCCTCACCTTATTAACAACATGAAATCTGTTTTGAAGCAAGATGCTCCTATGGTCACAGAGATGTCACCATTTCTAGGGAAGTGGCCATTAAATGGGGGTAGGGGTGTACATCTCTCATTTCATTCCACTATTTTTACTGTTTTGTCAACATCTTTGTCCATGCTTTTTTCAACATTTTTTGAGCACCTACCCTGAGTCAGGCACCTTGCCAGATATTGGAGACCTAGAAATGAAAAAGACTTGATTCCAGGCCGGGCGTGGTGGCTCATGCCTATAATTCCAGCACTTTTGGAGGCCAGGGTGGGTAGATCACTTAAGGTCGGGGGTTCAAGACCAGCCTGGCCAACATGGTGAAAACCCATCTCTACTAAAAATATAAAAATAATCTGGGCATGGTGGCAGGCACCTGTCATCTCAGCTACTTGGGAGAGTGAGGCAGGAGAATCACTTGAACCCAGGAGGTGGAGGTAGCAGTGAGCAGAGATCATGTCATTGCACTCCAGCCTAGGTAACAGAGCAAGACCCTGTCTCAAAAAAAAAAAAGACCTGGTTTCAACCCTCAGTGAGCTCATGGTCTTGGGTAGGATACAAGACCTGGGCGTCTGATCTCAGTTGCTTTAACCATACATTGAGGGCATAATGAAGGAAAATCTCTGAGGTTCTAAAAGGCCCTAACGTCACATGTTTCTGTGACACTCCGACATGGGTTAAATGGAGAGATATCTTTTGCCTCCTAAGCTGACTTTTCTAGGTGGCTGGTGAATAATGCGTTTACTTTCTTGGTGTTGCGAGGCTGGTCTAGTTCTCCACTTCTAGAAATCAAAGTAAATCCAAATCACGTGTCCACAACCAAGAATTTGGTTCTGATGAGAGACATGCATTCCACTGAGCCTGGAGTAGATATGTGGCAAAACCCAGCCCATTCCCTTTCACTCTTCAGGGACCCCCGTCTCCTCTCTGTCTCATCCCAGGCATAGCACCATGTGAGAACTTCTACCTACTGAGGCATTTCCCTGTGCATTTCTACTTACAGAGTGCTTCGTTTGTCTATGTTGTGGTGTTCCAAGCCTAAAGTCTGATCAGTTTGCTTCTGTCTAGCAGCTCTTAGAGATGGCCCCTCCTCAGAAAGTTCTCACAGGCCATTAGGGTTTCTCAACACAGGAAAGGAGCCTTCCAAATTTGGCTTTTCCAGAATAAGAGGGAAAAGTTAGTGGAGTTCATGGTCTATTCTGCATGGCACCAATTCCCTTCTCTTTTACTGTACAATTTCCAAAAACTGCAGAAGGAAGGCTATGCTATGGTGGGGAGGGCAGGAATGTTAGAATAAAGCAAGAACCGGGTTCAGATCCTAGCTTCCTTACTTATAATTAGGCTGAGCCAAAATGACATTGATAATATTTTTCAATTTTCCACACACAAAAGCAGTAATTCCATATGTTTCAACTCCAAATAACTAGATTAATGTACACTCTCTTTGTCTCAGTTTGTTTATTTGTAAAATAGGGGTAAAGTTATGTATCTGCTTAAATTAAGAAGCTCAAATGAGATGAGTAGTAATGTGCCCAGACAGTACCTGAGCATACTGCTTTCATATAAACTGAATAGTCAACATCTATTAAATGCCAGGCCAGTGGTTCAAAAATGGCAGCCAGCACTATTATAATAGGTTTTTTGACAGCATTTTTTGACAGCAACCTGGTCATCCCTCCTTGTTCTAAGCTCAGGTTGCGCCAAAGTCATGTCACATCGCAGTGGAGAAGGATCTGATGTGCCAAAGGACTTGGGTGGCCCAGACACAGGGTCCTGCTGAGCTCTATTCTTCCCCCGTGTGTAGAGCTGGAGCAAGCCATGCCCTGTAAGACCCTCGGCTCTTCCCCTGCTGCAAAGGTAATGGTCACTCTTACTCTAGGGATGTTTTTGAGAATTAAAGGATTACATATATAAAGTACCTGGCACAGAACAGAGTAGGTTCTTCATCAATGCCCTAAAGTCACAAGGGACATGGGGCAGGGACTCTGATAGAAGCAGAGGAGGGGCTTAGAGAGCACAGAGAGGTGGGGGAGCTGAAAGCTAGGAGAAGCTGCCTTACACACACACGAGACACCACCTTGGGGAGAGGTTTGACTTTCGAGACCATGGGAGAAGGGTCCCCTCCCACTAGAAACTGTAGTGGAAAGTGAGAGTGAGAAAGTGAGGAACACAATTACCATACCCACCAGCAACCAGATGCCGGATGCAGCGAAGGCTAGGAGCCTTAATTGGGGATTAGAGGCGGAACTTTATCGACGCACTACTTTGGTGGCCTCATTAAAAGCTGGAAAATTCTCCATGCAGGTTCAGTGACATTTTGTGAAGTGACCTGGAGGCTGGCTAAGCCCTAGGGAGCATCGTGCCCTGGCCAGACACTGTGGTAGCCTGCCCCTTCTCCTGCCCAGCGTGACAGGAGTTTGCTCTTCCCATCTTCACCCTCCCGCAGCACCTGCCCTGAGTGACAGTGTGAAGACAGACTCACAGAAAGACTTGTGCCCATTTGGGGCCAGGTGATGCTGCCAGGCAACCCTGGTGTCTCCATATTTCTTGTCTGCCCAGGGGCCACTGGGGCTGAATTTCCATCATAAGTTTAGTAAAAACCTCTTTAAAACTCAAAACCTAAAGGTTTATCTTGAAAACGCAAGGGAAAATGACCCCTCAGCAATATTTCACACAATGCAGGTGGTAAAATCCATCATCTTTGATTCTCGTGATGATCCTTCAATGAGGCAGAACAGGAGATATTGTTCAGAGTTTGCAGAGGTAGAAATTGAAGCTTGAAGATGGGGAACTTCCAGGGATGAGACCTGAGTCCAGGTCTTCTGATGCTTCTATCAACTGGTCCTCATCTGTTGGCCAGAGCCAGAAGGAGTGACCTTTGTCAGGCCCTGTTGATTAGGTGTCCTGTGGCCTTTACCTCTGGACAGGGCAGTATTTCCTCTGATCCTCCTGGTTTTGGAGATTAATGGATCAGCAAATAACCATGAATTCAGGCATACTTTGTTGAGGGTATCATGGAAGTCACAAAGAAGGACGATTCCTGCTCTTACTTATGGAGTTCATGGCCTAAACAGGGAGGCAATACTGACAGACCTTTATGACGAGTAGCAATAGCATCACATTCAGTTTATTTGAGAGTTTATCCATTGTCAAAGCACATTATTACTTGGTGTTATAATCTCCTCTATAGCTGTCTGCATATAAAACATTTGGCCTTATGTGCCCTGGAAAGCGTAAATGTGAAGCTTTTATTATTACTTGCACTGGACTTATTATTATTATTACTACACACTACTTGAGGGTGAAGCTATGTTTTCTTTATCTTTTTTGCCTCTGCACATTATTTTGTGTGTTTTGAAGGAAATACAGAATTAATGTTTGCAAATGTTGGATGAATGAAGGTCATCTAAACTTCACAAAAAGTCTGTAGAGGGATTTTTTTTTCCTCTAAAGACAAGGAATCTGAGATGCAAGTAGGGAAAGTGACACACAATTAGTGACAGAGCTCCTGGGGCAAGAAGATATCCTATGCCAAATGTAAAAGGAAGACGGGAATTCTGCACTGGGAAGGTCAGGGAAGCCTTCATGAAGGAGGTGTCACTTTTATAGGCTCTTTCATGAATGGGTTTCAGAAAGGCACAGAAGAAAGAGGTATCAGTGAGGGGAACTGCATGAACAAACTCCTGAAGAGGCAGGAATGTACTGCACAGAGAAGGTTCAGGAACAAAGGGTCCAACCAGGTGGGCAGGGACCAGGTCTGGGAGGACCTTGAACATCAAGCTGAAGGTTGAGGCTAGGGCTGGGGCACCACCCAGACCACTTGCCACCTGAGGACACTAACTCTGGGCCTATGTCCATCCAGTGTGGGGGCTCTGTGTTGGTGCTAGTGAGTGTCAGATCTGGAAAGCATGGGAGCACTTTCACCCAGGACAGGACAGGGCCATGTGCTGGGCAGTGTGAGTCATTTGTCAGCACCAGGAAAAGGTGAGCAATCTGCCCAGACTCTAATGAGAAAGATTGGAGCCCACAAGCACATGTTTATTACTGAAGGTGCCACATTAATTATGGACTCTAAAAGGGGAGGGGGAGGTCATGGGCTCACGCTGGGAAGCAGAAGACTGCCATCCATCTGGAAGAAGTGGCTAGAGTGAGGTGCATGCTATTCTAAGCTTGGCCTCCAGGGCTCATGCGCAGCACCCTGAGAAATATCCACACAGCTCGTATTCATTCATTTGCTCAGCAAATATTCCTTAAACACCAACTAGGCACAAGGTCCCTGTGTAAAGGCCTGGGCTTGGTGCCCTGGAGGACCTCAGAATCCAGCTACTGTTGGAGACAGATGCACAATCAGATATTTGGGATAAAATCTGCTGGGATAGAGTCAAAATGTGGGCACCTAGCCTAGTCTGGTGGTGACCCAGATGGGTAGGAGTTAGCTACAGCATCCTTGTAAGGCACTTAAGGGGCTGATTCTTTAGCCTGCCAGTAATGAGAGCCACTGAAAGAATGGAGAGGGAAGTCACATGATCAGATACACTCTATTTCACTGCACATCACCACTGGCCACCCCTGCCTCCTGATGGGGTCTTCTCTCTTCTCTCCTTCCACCTTGCCTATCCTGAACTCCATCTCTTCAAGGACAAGAGCTACCCTATGGTACTTCTGGAATTGGTTTGTCCATGGCTGGGCATATGTTTGAAGGCAGGACAACCACAGGTGGGACTCATAGTACATGGACTAAGTGCTCATTTTGTTGCCTCCACCCAAGCCCAAAGGGCTACTGAGGCTCCCCTTGGCCTAAGGCATAAGGCAGCTATGCCAGATCAAGAGCCATTATGGGACCTTAGAATCAGAATGAGGGGACTGGAGCCTCCTAGAGACCACCTGGTGAGAAAAAGCTTAACAGCAGTCAGCAGGACTCTGAAAGACCCAAGGTGCCCCCCACAGGAGCTCTGTCATTCTGATTAACCTCTAGGCCTCAGCAAGCTTTCCTCTCTCTACCTGGTCCTCTTCTCCACCCTGCCCTCCCTCCTGCCCTCTCTTCTTGTTTCCACTGCCCATCCAGCTGGGCAAGGTTATCATTGTGCTTCCCAAATCCTTGGAAAACAGAGCCCTGATCTAGTGAGAGGAGGGAGCAGGATGAGGGAAGGAAGGAGCCCAGACCAGAATTCAGAAAGCAGGTCTCCAAGGTTCAGTTCAGTGTTGAGTGCACAGCCTGGTGGAATTGTGAATGAACAGATAAATGAACGAATAGAACACTGGATCTCAGCACAGTCACTTTCTAGCTCTGACTTTGGAAGGGTTACTTTACCATCTAGGCTCTTCTGAGTCTTCCACATCTGTGAAATACTGAGTACAAAGTGTCCTGCATAGAATTGCTGAGATGATCTGATGTGGTAGCCATGAGTCTCGCATAACACCTGACACTCAGGAAATATCAGGAGATTCCTAAGAAAACACAACTCTGAGATGTGAAAGTTCTTGTGGAAGGATCATATCCAAAGTGGGAAACTAAATCTACTTGATGGCGAAAGATCCTTTTCACAGCTGTGGACTTTCAGGAAGGTCATTTTTGAGACACTCATTTCCACTGAAATTGAGATTTAAAAAGGCTTAGTGACTTGGCAAAGGTCACACTACTGGTTCTCAAACCTAAGTTTCGTCTCATTCCATCATTCAAAGACATTCAGCAAACATTCATTACATCCTCACCAGATGCCAGGCACACTCAGGATTCTCTCCTACACCTGAGCTGGGTACAGGGCAGCGGCTCCCCAAATGCCCATCATGAAAGATCCTCTTATTCACCCTGCTCATCCCATTGGTGAGGAATAGAGCACTGCCTGGACACATCTACCAATCACCAGGCTTGGAAGGACAGAAGTAATTCTTAGGTACCTGCTTTCTGATTTCTGGCCTGGGGTCCTTCCTTCCCTAATATCTCTGCCTCCTCTAGCTAAGATCAGGGCTCTGTTTCCCAAGGATTTGAGAACAGCAATGATTATACTATCTAGATGGATAGGTGGTGGCAACAAGAGAAGAGGGAGGGAAGGCAGAGTGGATAAGGGGCCCAGACAGAAGGAAGAACGCTTGTTAAGGCCATATTATCTCCCAGGCAGGAGAAGTGTTCAGCAATGCCCTCCAGGAATATTCCAGGAGGTCCAGGTAAGGCTTAAGAAACCCCAGGTATAGAATGATGACAGAGCTCCTCCAGAGGGGTCTCCCAAGGTTGGCAGCAGGGTCCCCTGTCTGCTCTTGGTATTTGGATGTAGAGTTTCTACTTGCACTCCTTTCCATCTGTGGCTCCTCAGGGACTGTGTGGATAGGTGTGAGGCAGAGAAATGGAAGCAAGGGAGGGAGGGAGGAAAGGAGAGACAGTTAGGCCTCCCCTCTAAATCCCATTCAAACTACTGCCTCAGGGCAAACTCGTGTGTGTGTGTGTGTGTGTGTGTGTGTGTGTGTGTGTGTGTGTATGAGTCAGGGTTCTTCAGAGAAACAGAACCAGTAGAATGTGAATATATAAAGATTTCTTATAAGGAATTGACTTACATGATTATGAAGATTGATAAATCCAAAATCTGCAGGGTGGGCCAGCAGGCTGGAGACCCAAGAGAGCTGATGTTCCAGTTCGAGTCCAAAAGCTATCTGACGTAGGCCAGAAAGAGCTGATGTTGCAGATGAAATCTGAGGATAGCCTGCTGGAGAAGTCTCTTTGCTGCTTAGGGAAACCTGGTCTTTCTGTTCTGTCTAGAACTTCAACTGGTTGGACAAGGCCCACCTGCATTATGAAGGACAATCTCTTGACTTGAAGTCCACCAACTTATATGCAAATCTTATCCAAGAACACTGTCACAGAAACACCTAGAATAATGTTTAACCAAATATCTAGCACCCCATGGCCCAGTCAGATTGACACACGAACCATCACTCTGTGTGTGTGTGTGTGTGTGTGTGTGTGTGTGAGATGTTTGGTAGAGGAGTTGAAGGCATAGTGACTCACACATCCAAGCCAGGAAAGGTTCCTGCCATGGAATTTAGTCATGAGAAACCAAATCTCATTGAAAGGTCCTCTTAGCAAGTCTCAGGGGATTATCCTTAGATCTGAGTGTAAGTATGCACCCATAACAGTGTAGACTGTCTCCTAGTGGGGTCCTGTATGTTGGAGTCTTGTGTCATTCTCTGCCCAGGTCTGGATGTCAGGGGATGGATGTGGTCAGATAATGGTCACAGGGAGCCCAGGGCTCTCTCAGTCCTGGCCAAGGAATTGAGCCCCTGTTCCTCACATCTGCACTGACTACCACTTCTCCAGAGCTAATAACATGCCACTGTCCAGAAAAGCTCTCAGTGTCCCATTCGGGACTCTTTTTATGAGATAGCACAAGCACTAAGTGGAAGTACCATGTCAGAATACTCAGTGTCAGGCTGATACACTGATTAGGGGGCCGGCTGTATCACCTAGCCCAAGATGCAAGTGGTGTGTGTTTATCAAGCCAAAAAATGTCACCCAGAACACAGAGCAAACCCTGATATTCTCAAAACAGGCGTTAGCACCTAATTATCTAACGAGAAATGCCACCGTTTGCCTCGCTCATCTGGTCTTGCACCTGATGCTTTTTTACCTAAACTGCACCTCTCCTGCTGGAATTCAATCCCATTTCCTTTTCTCAGTGTCTATTATAGAAATGAGGAATAGCCGGCTGCCCTCCACTCTCCAAGGCCTCTCCTTTCTCCCTAACTAGTGCTGCCACCTGTACCACACTCATATTCCTGTCTTTGCACTGTCTTATCTTCCCCGTCATCTATTTGCCCATTCCTGTGCAGCACCACGCTGGTTTCATTTCTACAGCTTTGAACTCATTTTCGTATATGGCCAAACAAGGTTCCTGTCTTAGTTCTTATTTCTGAAAGTTGTTTTAGCTATTCATGCCCTTCATTCTACCATGGGACTCTTGGAATTGTTTTGTCAGATTTCTGAAATATACTTCTGGTTTCTGATTAGAACTGCATCAAATGTAAAGATTAATTGGAAAGAAAAGACTCTTCACAGTGCAGAGTCTTCATGTTCATAAATATGTTACATCTCTCCACTTGTTTGTTTTCATATAATTTTCTCCAAGGTTTTACACTTTTGTGGTTAGCTTTATTGGTTTGGGTTCTCCAAGAAGCAGCCTCTGAGTCAACGGTTCAAACAGTTTATTGAGAGGTACAAGAAATGTGGGGAGAAGTGATATAGGGGAGGAAGGCAGACAATAAAAGTTGCATTAATAAGCCAGCTTCCCAATGGATGACTGAAGCTTAATCCTGCAGGAACACTCTGAGAAACTGCAATATACATGCTGCAGAATTATTTCAACCAGGGGCAAGGGAGCTGGGATATTTATACCCCAACCTCCATCACTCCTTGATTAAGGGCTGCCCTTGGGAAGATGTTAACTCCCAAGTTCTTCCGTCTGGGGCATGCAGGCAAATAGGTTCCTACCTCCCTGCTGTGAAGATGAAGGAGCTGGTGTTACAAAGAAAAGGTGAGGACAATCAAAGTGGTATCAGCAGGGGATCCACAGCATCTGCCTTAGGCAGCTTGCAGGAGAGATTATCTTTCTCTAGGTGGAAAACTAAGGCAATGGGTGAAAACGACAAGCAGCTCAACAGAGGTAATTGCTTCCTATGTAGTTCAAGCTGCTGTCTGCGGTTGTCAAGGCAGCCATGCTAGCAGTTTTTGAGAAGAAGCTGATGGATAGGTCAAGGATGGGTAGAAGGGATTCCATCCTTAACAAGTTTGGACAAGAGCAGCAATTCACAGCCTTTTTCTGCAGAGGTCTCCTTGTAGAAAAATGCTACTAATCTGAGACCCATACAAATATAATTCCCAGCAGCTCTTTCACCCAAGAAGGGTATCAGAATGCAAGTTATAAACTATAACTTTAGATCCACTGTAATTTATGAGGGTTTTTTGATGCAATAAATCATTTGCAACCTTTATTACTTGGTTGTTTGCCCCCAGCTGTGCACAGCACTCACTCTGACTCCTGACAACACACCAGCTGTCCCAACCACCCCCCAATTGGGAGATTCAGAGCCAGACACTTTCTGAGGGTCTGACCCATGTCACTATTACTGAAGGTGCCACATTAATTGTGGACTCTGAAAGGGGAGGGGGAAGTCATGGGAAGCAGAGGAAGTCACGCTGGGAAGCAGAGGGCTGCCATCCATCTGGAAGAAGTGGCCAGAGTGAGGTGCATGCTACTCCAACCACTCCCTCATTGGGAACTTCAGGGCCAGATGCTTTCTTAGGGCCTGACCTATGTCACTCACTTGAGCAGGTGGACAGGCCAGGGGGCTATGTATGGGACCTGGCTCCCTGGTCCTCTGAGCTCCTCTTCCTCTCTTAGAAAATTGCTGGGCATGCTGAGCAATTTCATATCCATCCATTTGGAGTAAACATCACAATTCATTATTTGAGCCTGAACAATCCAGGTTTCGAGCACAGCAGGCTCCTAGAGGGGCCCGCAGCTGGACAGCACCAGATGGATCCTCTGTATAGAAACACTTTCAGAATATGGTTTCAAAGGGGTGACTTCTCTTTGGGAAGCTGAGACTGAATCAAGAGGCCAGGAGGGAAATCAGTTTCCTGTAAAGGGCAGAAAAAACAAGGTACTCTTGACCCCAATGAATCCATTCCATCAGTTGTCTTCATTCTGTCAATAAACTCCCAGAGCTGCCACCAGTACTCAAAGTGTCTCTTTCTAGATCCCTTCAGTGAAGGCTTTGGAGGCCATGGAGTAAGCAGTCAGAGAAGGACCTAATGGGTACAGCCACCCCCACCCACTTATGGGCAGAGAGGTAGACGCAGACCTTAGCTATCCCTCCTAGACACACATCTGTTCCTTGGTCAAACTGAATCTATTGTTGATAAAAAGATTCCCAGGCCAGGCGCGGTGGCTCATGCCTGTAATCCCAGCACTTTGCGAGGCCGAGGCAGGCGGATCATGATGTCAGGAGATTGAGACCATCCTGGCTAACACGGTGAAACCCCATCTCTACTAAAAATACAAAAAATTAGCCGAGGATGGTGGCACGTGCCTATAGTCACAGCTACTCCGGAGGCAGAGGCAGGAGAATCACTTGAACCCGGGAGGTGGAAGTTGCAGTGAGCCAAGATCACACCACTGCACTCCAGCCTGGGCGAAACAGCAAGACGCCATCAAAAAAAAAAAAAAATCCCATTGTCACAACTGATGCCTTTGCAAATACAATATGCCTGGGGGTCAGAGTAGGTAGGTAAGGTGTGTCAGAACAGACATTGGACTGTCCCTCAAGATTTCTTCAGCAAAACTTCTTCACTCTGAGATTCATTTTGGGGCAGAGATGCCCCATTTAATTCAATTCAATAAATATTGAGCCTCTGCTCCATGCCTGGAGCCAGCCATTATCCAAGACACTAGAATGAAACATCCTCAAAGACGTGACAGTTTAAATGGAGAAATAGAGTTCAGTGCATTGTGTGAGTAGAGTGATCCCTTTCCTCCCTTCTTCCTTCCTTCCTCCCTCCCTTCCCTCCCTCTTTCCTCCTTTCCTTCTTATCTTTCCTCTTTTCTTCCTTCCTTCCCTGCTTCCTCCTTTTTTTCTTCCTTCCTAATATTTCTGTAGTCTATTAGGTACTATCATGTGTCTACTTGCTGAGAACGTAGTGACATGTAAAACAAATTCCTTGCTCTTCTGAAGCTTGGATTCTAGTGGGGAAGCCAGAAAATTAAGAAACTAACATCAATAAAATAACTTACTGTGAAAGAAAGTAAATCAGTTAGAGGGTAATGTGGAGGGGGGGTACTATTTTATATATGGTGGTCAGAGACAGCTTCTCTGAGCAGAAGATTTTTGAGCAGATACCTAAGTAAAGTGAGGGAAGAAATGACAGGAAAATGCAGGGCGAGTTCTAAGCCTAAAAAAAGAGTAAGAGTAAAGGAACCAGCACAGCGGTTTTCAAAATAATGGGATGAGTAAGAGACACAAAGGAAGCTTGAGGTCAGGCTGTCTAATTTAAAAAGTGCAGAGGGAAGCAGGGAAGGGTCAAGAAGAGCTGGCCTCTGAGGGGTGGCCAAGAGGACTGTGCCTGGCTGGGGCTGGAAAGGGAGCTGGCAGGAGGAGGACCCCAAATGCAGGGAGCAGCAACGCCCAGGCCCAGAGGCTGACCATGCAGGGCTCCTTCAGGGCATTTCAAGCACTCTCTTCCTAGGAGCCTGTGCCTGATCCCCAGGGCTGCTAGGGTGGTCTGTGAAGCAGAAGATTCATGAGGAGAGAGAGCATGTCTGGGAATCAGGAGGCTGACTTTCTGGGACATTCCTTTCCCTTCTTACTCTTGGTTTCCCCACCCAGAAATGCAGGATGAGCACTCTTGCCCTCTCTGTGCACTGAACAAGCTGAAGGTCATACAGTCGTTGCCACGTGTAGTGGGAACTCTGGTTCTCAGTAGGCAGAGCCATACCTGCCTTCTCAGCCCCACCCCTGTAGGTGGTCACCGGAACCAGAGGGCCCACTTGCATGTCAGGACATTCTCATCCTCACCTGGTCTCTGATCTTGATAAACATAAGACTCAGATCTGGCTGACTCCTGGCAGGGCTTCCTAGGAACCATTCCTTTGTCTCTAAGTAGGGACACTCTTTGTTGGGACCCAGTGCCCGGCAACACAGTTGTAATGATAATGATATCAGCTAGAATGGTCAACTTCCAGTCTGACTCGAGCAATGTAAAGCTGGCATTTCTTCCTCCTCCTCTTGGAAATTACTTCAGAGCCAAGAGGCAAATGAGAGCCAGGAACACATGCTTCATCTTCACAAAGTAGGAGAGACCTGAAACCTAGAACCACAAGATAAATGGAAGGCCACCAATATAATGAAGGTTAAGTTGGAAGAAGAGCAGAGAAGATGTCCTCACAGTGGAGCTCAGAGAAAACTTTCAAAATACGTTTCTAGAAGATAAGAAGCCCTCCTTAAGATCTAAAACCTATACTCCCTGATTTCAAAACCAAGAACGGAGTAAGTCCATGGGGGTAGTGACAGGAAATATGCTAAATCTAATTCCATGAACAGAGAACATAGGTCAAGATAAAGTGTCATATAGTCAAGCCATATTTGCAAGAAACAGTATCCTTGTGACAGTGTGGCAGAGAGGCTTTGTCTTGTGAATAGCCACACAATTGCTCATGTTTACTGGCTTGAGAGAAGACCCTAAGCTGCTCATCTATAAAACCCGGAGTCCTGACAAGAAATTCTGTTACCCTAGAAGGCACCCCAGCCTGCGCCCAACACAAACCAACTACAGATTGCTGCTTCAGAATGAAACTCCCCTCCTTCAAAGGTGAGTATTTGAAAAACAGACAGCACAGAATCTATACAAAGACAATAAAAAGGATAAAGGAAAGGAGGAAAAAAAATAGAAGATGAAGAGTTAATTGAAAAATATTTTCACTGAACAGAGTAAATTGTGACTAAATATTTCACCATGATTTCAAAAAAAAGGAAGTAATGAGGCAATTACTTCAGTGAAGCAAAAGTGCTGAGCAAACATAAGAGAAACTACTACCTATTATCTAAAGTAGGGAATTAGAGAGAGAATTAGCCGACACTATATAAAGAGAAAGGGGTTTAAGAGTATTATATAAAGTTATAAAGAAAAATGCCAGAAAATTATAAATCTTCCAAATTACACAAACAAGGGAAAGGGGAAAACAGTCCACATAAAGTTTCTGAAAGTGTCAAACAGAAAATATGTCATAAAACAATGACAGAACTAAGACCAAATCTATGTCATCTGAAGGCACATTAATAAGTGAAAATTGCTTACTAAAGAAAAAGACCTCTGACTATATCACAAAGTAAAACCAACTCTGCTGCCTAAAAGAAAGGGATTTTAAAGGGTTACAAATAAAGGAATAGACAGTGGTATAGCAAATACATGCAGGGAAAATGAAACAGGTCATGACCTAAATATCAGAAAGGCTGGATTCGGATGCAAAGCATTAACTGAGACAAAGAATGACACTTTCTAATGCTAAAAGATACAATATTGCATGACCTCACTTATCAGAGAAAAGTATAAGGCTGAGAGTTGAATAGTGGTTACCAGAGGATGGGGAGGAGACGAAGAAGGAGGAGAGATTGGAGAGGAAAGAGGAGATGGTAAGAGATTTGAGAGGAAGAAGGAAGAGATGGTAAGAGATTTGAGAGGAAGAAGGAGGAGATGGTGAGAGATTGAAGAGGAAGGAGGAGGAGATGGTGAGAGATTGGAGAGGAAGGAAGGGGAGATGGTGAGAGATTGGAGAGGAAGGAGGGGGAGATGGTGAGGGATTGGAGAGGAAGGAGGAGATGGTGAGAGATCGGAGAGGAAGAAGGGGGAGATAGTGAGAGATCGGAGAGGAAGGAGGGGGAGATGGTGAGAGATTGGAGAGGAAGGAGGAGATGGTGAGAGATTGGAGAGGAAGGAGGGGGAGATGGTGAGAGATTGGAGAGGAAGGAGGGGGAGATGGTGAGAGATTGGAGAGGAAGGAGGGGGAGATGGTGAGAGATTGGAGAGGAAGGAGGAGATGGTGAGAGATTGGAGAGGAAGGAGGGGGAGATGGTGAGAGATTGGAGAGGAAGGAGGGGGAGATGGTGAGAGATTGGAGAGGAAGGAGGAGATGGTGAGAGATTGGAGAGGAAGGAGGAGATGGTGAGAGATTGGAGAGGAAGGAGGAGATGGTGAGAGATTGGAGAGGAAGGAGGAGATGGTGAGAGATTGGAGAGGAAGGAGGAGATGGTGAGAGATTGGAGAGGAAGGAGGAGATGGTGAGAGATTGGAGAGGAAGGAGGAGATGGTGAGAGATTGGAGAGGAAGGAGGGGGAGATGGTGAGAGATTGGAGAGGAAGGAGGGGGAGATGGTGAGAGATTGGAGAGGAAGGAGGAGATGGTGAGAGATTGGAGAGGAAGGAGGGGGAGATGGTGAGAGATTGGAGAGGAAGGAGGGGGAGATGGTGAGAGATTGGAGAGGAAGGAGGGGGAGATGGTGAGAGATTGGAGAGGAAGGAGGAGATGGTGAGAGATTGGAGAGGAAGGAGGGGGAGATGGTGAGAGATTGGAGAGGAAGGAGGGGGAGATGGTGAGAGATTGGAGAGGAAGGAGGAGCAGATGGTGAGAGATTGGAGAGGAAGGAGGGGGAGATGGTGAGAGATTGAAGAAGAAGGAGGAGCAGATGGTGAGAGATTGGAGAGGTAGGAGGAGGAGATGGCGAGAGATTGGTCAATAAGTGCAAGGCTACAGTCAGATAGGATAAAGAGGTTCCATTAGTCTATTGCATAGTAGGATGATTAAAGTAGAATGTTAGAGTATAATGCTATATTGTATATTTCAAAATAGGTGGAAAAGAGGTTTTAGAATGTTCTAATCACAAAGAAATAAATGATAACTGTTAATGTGATGGATATGTTAAATTCCTGATTTCATCATTACGTGATTTATATATATATGAAAACATCTTGTTATATGCCACAAATATGAACAATTGTTATGTGTCCTTTACAGTTTTAAAAAAGAAACACTACGGAATGAAATTTTAAAAGTTATGACTACTTATACACAAAATAGCCTAATATCAATATTTAGAAAGCAAAAGTAACAGGAGATACAAGGAGAAATAGGCAAACACATATCAGGAGTAAAAAGCTTTCATTCAACTCTCTATAATCAAAGATAAAATGGATGAAAATTAAGTTTATGGAAGAACAAAATAATATAACTTAATGAGTACATATAATTTATATATTTCAAACTCTGAACCCTCAAAACAGAGAAAGACATCTTTATTTGAGATGCAGCCAAAGTAAGAAAGTATAAAATTCATTCTCTGATTCTATTGCACTAAGGCTAGAAATAAATCATTAAGGCAAAAATTAAAAATCCCCACCACTATATGCAGAAAAAAATTTAATGTCTTTTAAAACAACTCTCTTAGGTCCAAAATTCAAATAAAGATGGCAGACTAGCTAGAGCATGCTAATTAAGACAACATGCATAAATCAACTAAAGTCATATCAAGAGGAAATGTTGTTTTACTAAATACTAATAATAATCAAGAGTATATAAAATAAATGAGATAAGCATCCAATTCTAGATGTTATAAAAATAGAAGAACCCTTAGAAAAGCAGAGGTATTTAATAGCTTAGAGCAGAAATTAACATACTGATTTTAAAAGAAAAATATTAGAATAAATCCAAGAGCTGACTTTGAGAAAAATAAAAAATAATCTAATTAATAAAAGAGAGAGAAAGCAAAAATCCACAAAATAAAATGTATGGAGCAGGGAGAAACCACAGGTATAGTGGAAATTAAAACATTAGTTTATTCAACTCTATGTAAATACATTCGAAAATTTGAAAGGAATAAATAACTGTATAAGTCATACAATTTACTAAACTGGCCCTGCAAAAGAGAAAATCTAAACAGATCAATGACAAAAGAATAAACATAAAAAGTTGGCTAATTTCCTCTCATGAAACTACCAGGCCAGAAATTACTACAAATGTAATTTTCTAAGCCTATTTTTAAGAGAAGAAAAAGAAAACTTTTAGCAATTTCTAAACAATCTTTATTTTCTAGAGCACAGAAAAAGAAGGCATTCTACTACATCCGTTTGAATGAAACAAGCCTAACACTGATTTCAAAACCCAGCTGTAGATCAACAACCTTATAAATATCTGTCTTGGTCAGTTCAAGCTGTTACAACAAAAATGCCATGGACTGAGTGGCTGGAACAACAAACATTTATTCCTCACAATTCTGAAGGCTGGCAAGTCCAGGATCAAGGTGCTGGCAGATTAGAGGGCTGGTGAATGGCTAATTCCTTCTCATATCCACACATGGTCCAGAAAGCTGGATTTTATGTACTCTTTTAATAAGGGCATTAATCTCATTTTGAAGACCCACCCTCATGACCTAATCCAACCCAAATTCTCTCTCAAAGGCTCTATCTTCAAATACCATTACACTGGGGAATAGGGTTTTAACATATGAATTTTTAGGGGACACAAACATTCAGCCCATAATATTGCAAAAATCCTAAACAAAATGATAGACCAGCCAAGTAGGATTTTTTCCAGTAATCCAAGAAAGATTCCACATTAGGAAAGCCATTGATACATAGACCCTATTAACAGATATAAGCAGAAAAATGACATGATTCACTATTATCTCCACTGATGCCAAATGATGGATGATAGAATTCAACAATCATTTTTTTCTTTTTTCTTTTTTTTTGCTTTTTTCTTTTTCAGACAAAGTCTCACTCTGCCACTCCATTGCTGGAGCGCAATGGTGTGATCATAGCTCACTGAAGTCTTGAACTCCTGCGCTCAAGGGATGCTCCCACCTCAGCCTCTCAGGTAGCTATGACTAGAGTCTTTTTTTCTTTATACTCACACACACCATATATGCAGTAAAGAGTACAAATCTTAAGTGTACAACTCAATGATTTTTCACATTTATATATGCATATACTTATATATGTGTGTGCATATATATATCATCTAGATATTTCTAGATATCATAAAGAATATTTCAACCTCTCTGGAAGACTCTCAAGAATCTTATAACATAGATTGGGTTTTTTTGGTCCTGTTTGTGAACTTCATATACATATAATCACTCAGCATATGTCTTTTGCCACATTCATTCATCAAAGTCTCATAGTTAAGTAAGAATATACAAATACTCCCTCAACATAATAAAACCTGTCTCTGCAAACCCCAAAGATTAATGAGGAAACATCAGAAACATTTCCATTAATGGCAAGAATATGGAAGATATCTGCTATCTCCATTATTATTTAACACTATTTTAGAAATACTAATTAATGCAATTAGACATAAAAACTATAAACATTGGAAATGAAGAGGTAAAACTATCATGATTTTCATAAGGGAAACAAAAAAAAAATCAACAAGGACAACACCACCACCAAAAACCTGCTACAAGCAGCAAGATAATTCACTAAATTGGCTTGATACGAAATTAGTATACAGAACTCAAAAGCCTTCATGTAAGCAAACGACAGCCCAATTGAAGGCATAATGGGAAAAAAGACACTAGTTATAATGGTAGGCAGCCCAAAAGTGGGGAAGAAATACATATAGAGATGAAATACCTAGCAACAAAAATCAGTGATAAATGTGTGAGATTAATATGAAGAAAACTCTGAAAACATAAAAGATACAAAAAAAAAAGAAAAACCATACCATAGACTTGGCAACTCTCAACATTCAAAAGATACAAATTCTTTTCAATCAGTGAATTTAATGTAAGGTAAGTGCTAGCCAGCTGTTTTGAAGTTTATATGGAAAAATGAACAAACATAAAAGCCAGAATGTTATAGAAAACAGGAGTAATGGGGTGATACTAGCCTTTCTACATAATCATACAATAAACATACAAAAATGAAAGCATTGTGCTATGGTATATGAATAGACTGACTGATCAATGGGACACAGTAAAGGCCGGAAAGAAACCAAAATCACTCAGGAAATTAGCACATTAGAAAGGACGCACCTCAAGTCAGAAAGGATAAATGGGTCGTTTAAAAAATGATGTCGGAAAAATAGGATGGAAATTCGAAAAAGAAATTATGTTTTATTCATATAACACCTATGTAAGAAGAAATGCCAAATGAATAACAGTTTTAAGTACAAAACTGATATCATAATGCCAGAAGAAAACATTTTTTCTTCTCATCTCAAAGTATGAATGGCCTAAGTACCTCAAAAGCCATAAAAGGAAAACTTTCTGAAAATCTCACTAACATGAATGTTTTTAAAGATCTGCATGGCACAAACTTTCATGAGTAAAATAAAAAGACAAATTAAAAACTGAAAAATATTTGCAAATCATGTCACAATTTCTTTAACACATAAAGACTTCATAAATCAGTAAGAAAAGTAAAACCTAACAGCACAATAGACAAAAATGAACAAAATGACATGGAACCATTTATTGAAGGAGAAGGTAAATGGGTTTTAAGCTTAGAGAAAACTGCTGAATTTCACTTACAATAAGAGAACCGCAAAATAAAACTATACTGAAATACCATTTGTCACCTATTAGATTTACAAATACCAAAACATTTGATGACACATTTTATTAGATATTACTAACTTACTCTCCATAAAGCTTATACCAAGTTCTCCAATGATGTGTGATCATGTGTTTTCCTACATACTCATCATTGTTGGTGCAAATGTAAATTGGCATAGCCTCTATGGAACTTAACAATAAGGAACAAAATTTAAAATGCATGTGCTCTTTTGATCTAGAAATTCTACTTCCAGGAATTTGTCCTTATGTATACTCCAGCATGAGTAAAATGATATCCTCTGTTTTTCATTGCACCACTGTTTGTAATAACAAAGAGCTGGACAGTAAGAAACCACTTAAAGAAGCTATCTCATTAAAATTATAGCCAAAAAGTGTCATGTAGTGTTATGAAGAGCATTACCACTTCTGTAATAAAAAGTGGGATGATATATGCCTTTTCTTAAGTATATGCAAACCATCTTGTCACTGCCAGGGAGAAAAACCTACCTTTCTAGAGGACAGTGCTAGAAGGAGACATTTCTCTGTACATATAATTTTGTACTTTCTAAACTTGGAAGAATTTGAAAGCCTTACTTATTCCCTAAGTAGGAAAAAAAAACCCTATTTGAATAAGTATTATAGTTTCTATTGATTAAAGCTTTCTATGTTCCAGCACCCTTCTCCATCATCCCATGTAATCCTGACCAAAAAAGCCAATGAATTATCCTTCTTTCCACAGATGAGGAAATTGAGGCACATAGAGTTGAGGTAACTCATCTAAGATCACAGAGCTAGAGGGCGCCTCAGTCAGGACTGAATCCTTGTGGTCCTATGCAAGAGCCCCAGCAGTTCCCACTCACATGTACTGCTGTGAACCACATTCTATTTGCAGGGTGTCTACAAGGTGGACAGTATATTAATATAGATCAGTCTTGTCCACTCTTAGAGGTCACTCCTTTCAGAGGCACATCCCATAAAGCCCCAAGCATGCCAAACGCTTCCTTTGGTTGGCTCTGGACTTCCTGTGCCCCCTGGAGGCAGGTGCACGGAAGGGAGGGCAGAACAAGGTAGCGCTGTCCTTATCTCCTCCTCCTCAGCCCTCAGAGTCACTTGGTGGTAAATCTCACATTCATAACCTCTTAAGTGCCTCTCACATGTCTCTCTTTCTCTCCCTTCCAATTGCCTCTAACTCAGTTCAGGATGCCATCAAATCATAACTAAAATTTGGCAACAGCCTACTCACTCAATGGGTGGTGGCCAGAATAATGTTTTCCCATTTGTATTATATATTATACATGTAAACATGTTTATTGTAGGAAACCATTTAAATGCCATTATGCAAAAAGAAGATGTCCTTCTAATGCTCTCCCTTGGTATGAAAGAGAATAGGACATGATAAAGGACAAGAACCTTCACACCCTATGCTTTCCTGGCCCATCTCCCACACAATTCCTACCTTCTGAATGTGTAGAATGAAGAATGACATCCAGTTTTGTGGTTGCTTTGAGGCATTTCTCTTCTCTGGACTTCACCCACACTCTCTCCTGTGCTTGGAATGCCCAGTGCCAGTCCACCTGGACAGTTTCTTATGTTGCTCCAGGACTTAGCTCAAGTATCTTTCCCTAGGGAAGCCTTCCCTGACCCTCAGTCTTACTGAAATTGTTCTCCATTTTTACTCTACAGCAGCTAAAGTGAAACTCAGTTCCAAAACAGATCACACATGCTATGGTATTGCTGATTTGTCTGTCTGTGGCCAATAATCTGTGAGCTCCTGAAGAGCAAGGGTTGTGTCTTGGTCATCTTGGTACATCCAGGGTCTGGCATAGTGCCTAGTACTAGTTTGAACTACTGAGTACTTGTTGAACAACTGATTGAATAAAATATATTAAAGACATGTGCCCCTCCCAGTACTGCTCTTTCACCTTCCAGACCAGCTCCATCAAGCCCTGTACTACTTTCCTAAGCAGCTAATGGCAGGTGCACGTCCAAGGACCACATGGAACACTGCTACATTGGTGATGCCCAATGTGTACACTTACTGGTAGTTACACCTTTGTAGTCCCCTCCTGCAGTGACTCACCTCAGCCATATGACTTTCTCTGGCCAGTGAGACACTGGCAACATGCCACAAGCAAAGGCTGGGTGGGTAAGTGCTTGAACACTGGTGCTCATCCTCTTGAAACTCTCCCTCCTGAAAGCCAACTGTCAAGTTGTAAAGAAGCCAGGTGGAAACTAGCACTCTGTGAGAGGTCACAGGGAGAGGGGCCTGAAGGAAGAGAGATCATCCTAGACATTCCACATTCCAGCCTCTATGAATTCATTGAATTCAGCCTCTATGAATCCCAGCCGAATTCATTCTCATGAATGACCTCATCTATATCTTATAGAATGCAGAAGAACCACCTAGCTGAGCCCAACCAACCCATTGAATTGCCATTGTTCACTTAAGGCACTATTTGTTATCATTTTGGGAATGATTCGTTATGCAGAAATAGACAACAGAAACAGGCCAATATGGAAACTCCCATGTGCCTGATTCCTGGCCCTACAATACAGCTTCCCTGGCAAGCTTGGCTGGTCCCTGCAGCTGCCCAATATACCACAAGGCCATTTTCTGGGACCAGGGCTGTCAGCAAAAGGAAGACCCAAGTTAGAGAATTAAGCCCCCAAATCAAAGCACAACCGTAAAATAGAAACACCCAAGAAGAGCCACAGCTGTATACAAATGTGAGTGGCCTTTGTCAGGGAGTAGAAAGGAAAGCCAGGCTCTGATGTTGCCTTTGCCAGGGAGAAGAAAGAAAGGCCAGACTGGGCTCTGATGTTGCCTTCCTCTGACCACCTACAAGCACACCTGGCAGCAAAACTGCATGAAGCTCCAGCCTCTCAGGCCTTTTGATCTTGGAACAAAACAAAATAACATTCCACATCAACCTGCACCCACCTCCATCCAGAAATGTAGGTGGTGTTAGACCAAAGGAGACCCCTGTGCTCTGGCCCCCTTCTGCTGCAGAGTGGAATCCACACTTTTTTCCTTTGTCCAGCCATCCCTCTGTGCCCGGCATTGTGCACAGACCCATGACTGCTGCTTAGGAGCAGCAGGAGATGAACTGCCAACCAAGAGAGTAGACAGTGCTCCTGGGAGCCACCGAGGTGAACCCTGAAAGTTGAGGAGCCCTAAAACAAGGATGCCCTTCTGTTGATTTATATACAGTATCCTCTTGTTCAAGACTAAGCTAGGTTTCTATTTTATACTTTATGGCTCTTGCTTCAGCTATAATTAAATCACTTTGTGAATATAAAATCTTTCTTGTCCAGTAGAAAGGCAGCTCCTTGAGAGCAGAGACTATGCCTACCTTGTTCTACATTGCAACTGTATTGCCCAGCACAGAGCATGGCACACACTGAGTACTTGGTAAGTAGCTGTGGAGTGAATACATGAAATAAACAAATGTCAAGCCCCGTGTCCTGCATGTAGAGTTTCTCATTATGATGCTGATGGTGCTGTCTCACACCTCTGTGCCTTTACATGTGCTGTTCCTGTGCCCAATGTCCCTCTTTCTTTCTGTCCCTCACACAGCCTTCTTACTAGCTCTGGAATGTTGAACTCATTTCATATCTCTTTGATCTTAGTTTGCTCCTCCAGTTTGCTCCACCTGCCTTAGAAAGAGGGGGTAAGGGTGAACTCTGATCATGCCTATAAAGTGCCTGGCTTCAATAATGTTAGTGGGCTTTCTCTAACCTCTAGCAAAGATTCCCATGACCATTTCTTGGTAACATGTTCTCAGCCCCTAGTGCTGTGTAGCCAGAAGTCATGTTTACCGTAAAGTAGTTAGGCAGAGATGGGAACCCATCAGGTGAGCTAGACTCATGCTTCTCAGACTTTATTGTACATACACATTACTTGGGAATCATGTTAAAATGCAGATTCTAATTCAGAAAGTCTGCGGAAGGAAGGGTGCTGAGATTTTGCATTTCTAGCAAGCACTCCAAGGATGGGATCCTGCAGGCCCAGGGAGCACTCTTTGAGGAGCAAGAGGATACAACACTAGTTACAGGACAAGCCAGGAGAGAGGCAGGCGCAGCCATGGAAGCAATCACGGGTAGCAATGCCTGTGGCTCAGGCTGCGTGGGTGACAGTACCCCTGGCTAGTAGGTGGTGGAACCCAATGCTAGTAGCTCTAAAGCCCTGCCCTAGAGGCTGCACAGCTGAACTGCAGAGAACGCCTGGAGCAGGCATTTCATTTCCCAGTTGATGGAAGTAGGAGGAAGCAGGGGAGTTTTCTCCTGGTGAGGTTGCTCTCAGAATTGGTGCCAGAAAGACATATATTCCTAGCTGCAAGCTTCTGAGCCTCTGCCTCTCACCCCTCATGCTAGGAGGCAGTTGAGAAGAACACTAATCATAAAAGGAGGCCACAGGTCACGTGTTATTCTATGAAACAGGAAGTCCTCCCTGGGCAATGTCCCTGACTGGGAGCTGACACTGTAAGAAAGGAAAGGGGAAAACTAGGGCCAGACTTCTCAAATAGCTCAGTGAGGCTTGTTGGAGCCTTCGGTGGCCCATGGCACATTCCTTGCAACGTCCTGGCAGCCCCGGAGGAGAAAAATCAGAGCCCACCCAGGTCAGAAGGGCCCTCCTCTCCTCTGGGCTCAGGAAAGTGGGGAGATAAGTGTTTTACCTGCATTGTCTCAGTGGTTCCCAATCTTCCTGGGGGCTTCTGAGGATTCTTGTTTCATGGCAAAGCCATCTGCAGACCCCTGCACAAGAGCAGCCACAGTGCTTAGCATCTGTTGATTGAAAAACAATGTCATGCTGGATAAAGAAAGTGTGGCACATATACACCAAGGACTACTATGCGGCCATAAAAAAGGATGAGTTCATGTCCTTTGCTGGGACATGGATGAAATGGGAAACCATCATTCTCAGCAAACTGACACAAGAACAGAAAAACAAACACTGCATGTTCTCATTCATAAGTGGGTGTTGAACAACGAGAACACATGGACACAGGGAGGGAAACATCACACACTGGGGCCTTGGAGGGTAGAGGGCTAGGGGAAGAATGGCAGGGGGTGGGAGATTAGGGAGGGATAACACTAGGAGAAATACCTAATGTAGATGATGGGGCAATGGATGCAGCAAACCACCACCATGGCACGGGCATATCTATGTAACAAACCTGCACAATCTACACATGTACCCCAGAACTTAAAGTATAATTTAAAAAAAAGAAAGAAAACAATGTCATGACAAAAGCCATCAGGAATTCTGGAATGCTGTTCACTGAATTCGTTTTTATTATAAGAACCCTGATGGACATATGAAACTGGCTGAACATCTATGACCAGTCGGCATTAATCCAGTGTGCAGGTAATGGACTTAAGTGGCCAGTGGTAATGCAGATCTTCTGCAATCATTCTTTGTCTCCCCTCCCATCTTGGTCTTTGTTCTCTCATTTAATCCTGAATCCTTTATCTCATTGAGTCTTCACAGCAACCCTTGAAAGTAGGTATTGCTACTCTCATTTTACAGACCAGGAAGCTGAAACTCTAATAGCTGAAGTGCCCTGTCCAAGGCCACTTGTCAAGGAAGAACCAGAATCAGGTTTGTAGCCCGGCTCTTTCTGACACCAGCCAACCTCTTTCCACTGTATTCCTGGAGACTTCCTTAGCCGTGGCTTAGCATGGAATCACTCTGGCGCCCTCTGGAGGTCACTCTTCCATCCTGCCCCATGGTTTCCAATAAAGTCCAGTTAATCACAAATTAATACCTATTGCTTTCCTTTTCTTTTTTGTAAGGTCTGGCACCCTGAAGAGACTCCTAAGTAAAATATACCTGACTATTATAAAAATGTGTCCAAGAATGGAGACATGTGCAGGGCCTCTCAGCCCACTCTCACCACCTAGGGAGAAGGGGAGGTGATGGAGGAGGAGGTGACAGGCCCCCTCCACCCCCACCCCATGCCCACCCCCACGCGGCCCCACAGCTGTCTGTCTGTGTCAAATGTTCTAAGCAGAGGTTGGGGGCTTCACTCCCCACACAAAGAGAGTTCAGAGCTGTCAGCACCTTTCCCACGGTACACTAGGTGCTGAGGAACAGGTGATAATTACAGCCCTGTCACCCTCATCACCTCTGAGCTGGATGGGTTTTTTCTAAAAACAAATGTTGTGCTGCCTGGAGATCAAAGTTGGAGCTTCAGTTGAGGAAATACACACATGCAGGCTGCTGCTCTTTTCCATAAAGCACAGGGAATTGGCTTGGAAAACACCTTGGAGATGGCTGGCTTTGCCTCCTGTCACCAGGGGAAAAAGATTGCAAGGGGGAGGAGGAGGCTTCCCAGCCTCTACAGGTGCACCTTCTGCCTCCCAGGGGAAGCGATTCTTCACTCGCCAGCATGGCAGGTCAGAGCTCCATCCCTCTGCCCTTTGGAGAAAAGGGATTTGCATGGCCCTTCACATCTTAGAAGGAATCTTGCATGTTGCACTCACCTGTACCTCTGAAGTCAACTCTCTTCTCCAACTTAAATGCGCCCCAACTCTTTGGATTTTTAACTTAAAAGGACTCCAGGCTCCTCAGTCTTCTCAAGGTCTCCCTGTCCTCAGGACTCACCATCATGTATCTGTCAAAGTCTGTGTTAAAAAGCAGCAATGAGACTAAAATATTCTGGAAATAGGTACTCAGATTTTCACCTTCAGAGTCACACACACTGCTATAAACCAAAACAATCTCCTATACAAACAAATGTAGTTCCACGTAGTATCTACTGTTAATTGAGTATTTTACTATATACGCCAAGCATTGTGATAAGCATTTACGCACATTACCCCATTTAGTCTTCATGCATCCTTATGAGATGGGTATAGAGACTGTGTACATCACCATAACTTTACAGATAAGGAAACTAAACCCTAAAAATGTTAGGAATCTACCGGAGTCTCAGAGCTAATGAAGTATTGAGAGAGCACTGAACTCCATTCCTGTTTGTCTCCAAAAGTCCATGCTCTTAACCACTCCTCTATCTTGTCTACCTCATACAAAGTCATGTAATGTTGTTTCACATAAAACTGTACATATACTCCAATACGGCTCTACTTCATTGCATTTATAATTACATAAGCATGCTCAGAAAGAGATACCAATAAGTCCCTGCAAGTTGTCATACAATCAAAATTTCTATTTTTAAACAAAGACCCTACAGAAATACGGTCCTCTCCCAGTGCAACTTACCTAATCAACTTTATTTACAACTATTTATCATTCTAGAAACCATCATTCAGATAAAAGCAAAGCAATGAATATATGGAAATACATTCGTGGTTTGCCTCAGCAATTCCATCTCTCAGAAAGCTGAGGTTGTGGGTAGGGGAAGGCATCTATTTGGAAGCTAATTCTGCTTTAACAAGGGGCAACTGCTTAGAGAAGGAACAAAGAGAGAAATCCTGAGACATAGTAGCCAGATCACCTCAAAGTTCATGCCAGTCGTGAAGAAAGAGCTGGGTATGGTCTTACCTGTACCTTAGTCTTTACAAAGTCAGATTGCAAAACCTTCAGAGAAAAGATCAGCTGATCCCATGACCTGATACTCTCATGGAAGACAGCCTGGGAGGGATGACTTTCAAAAATAAAATTCTGACAAGACAATTGCAAATGACTCTGATATAGAAGCGTGATTGCACAGGATGAATACACACGAGTGACACAGACTTCTAAGTATAACGTCAGGAAGGCTGAAGTCCAGAATGAGCTGAAGCCAACACTACAAAAAGTCTTCTTGGGTAGAGTCAGAGCAATGAGAACAGAAAGGCTAGATCCACCTCTCCAAGCACCAGCTGTACGACCTAGGGAGATTTTCTTAACCTCTCTGAACCTCACTCAGTTCCCTTGTCCATAAAATGGAAATAATAATTATTATACTGCAGGTTTCTTGTAAGGATTACATGGAATGATGCATTAGAAAAGCAAACAACAGGGTGGGTGTGGTGGCTCACACCTGTAATCCCAGAATTTTGGGACGCTGAACCTGGCGGATCACCTGAGATCAGGAGTTCGAGACCAGCCTGGCCAACATGGTGAATCCCCATCTCTACTAAAAATACAAAAATTAGCTGGGCATGGTGGTGCGTGCTTATAATCCCAGCTACTCAGGAGGCTGAGGCAGGAGAATTGCAGGAACCCAGGAAATGGAAGTTGCAGTGAGCCAAGATGACGCCATTACACTCCAGCCTCTGGGCAACAGAGCAAGCCTCTCTCTCAAAACAAAACAAACAAACAAAAATCTAGTACAGAAGACATTCAAAAATGTAAGTTGTAAACATATGAAAAAAAGTTCATCACGGGTCATTAGAGAAATGCAAATCAAAACCACAATGAGATACCATCTCATACCAGTTAGAATGGCAACAGGAAATAGCAGATGCAGGAGAGGATGTGGAGAAAGAGGAAAGCTTTTACACTGTTGGTGGGAGTGTAAATTAGTTCAACCATTATGGAAGAAAGTGTGGTGATTCATCAAGGATCTAAAACCAGAAATACCATTTGACCCAGCAATCCCATTACTGGGTATATACCCAAAGGATTATAAATCATTCTACTATAAAGACACATGCACATGTATATTTGTTGCAGCACTATTCACAATAGCAAAGACTTGGAACCAACCCAAATGCCCATCAATGATAGACTGGATAAAGAAAATTTGGTACATATACACTCTGGAATACTATGCAGTCATAAAGGGATGAGTTCATATCCTTTCCAGGGACATGGATGAAGCAGGAAACTGTGTTAGTTTGTATTATCAGCAAACTAATACAAGAACAGAAAACCAAATACTGCATGTTTTCACTCATAAGTGGGAGTTGAACAATGAGAACACATGAAAACAGGGAGGGGAAAATCACACACTGGGGCCTGTTGAGAGCTGGGGGACAAGAGGAGGGAGAGCATTAGGACAAATACCTAATGCGTGCAGGGCTTAAAACCTAGATGACTGGTTGATGGGTGCAGCAAACCACCATGGCACATGTGTACCTATAAACAAACCTTGATGTTCTGCACATGTATCCTAGAACTTAAAGTATAATAAATAAACACAAAATAAGTTTTAAATATATATATATACACACACACACACACACACACACACACACATATGTATATATATGTTGTCAGTCCCCTCCTGTCCCCCTAATAGTAATGATTTAAAGTTAACAAAAATCTGCCCTCTTCAGCTCCTATTTTCTTTCTGCCTCTCTGTCAAGGACAGCGATTCTCAGATTAGAACATCTAGAATAAACATTTGTAAGGAGAATTTAAGAATCCAGGTAACACACCAATTGTTAAAATGAGGTCAAGTCTCTTGACCTGAAAGAATTCTATTCAACAGTTTGAGGATATCACACAGGATACGGACCTGCAGTTGGGAACCCTTTAAAAATTGTCATGGATGGAGAAAGAGACAAAAGTTATGATGGGTACATAGCAAACGCTCAATTAAAATTTGTTCAAATGTTGAAAAGGGACTAGAAACAAGCAAATGCCTTGATTTTCCAAAAGAGATGCATTTGCTGGATGCCCATCCCAGGCACCATTCTCACTAAGTAGGTGGTTTGCATGCCCTCGAGAAGAGATGCTGTGATCCAGGGGGACCACCTTGGGTCCACAAAGAGCCCCTTATACCTGACATCTCTCATTTTCTTTTCTAATAGAGTTGTCAGATGAATAGATGAAAAACAGTACCTTTGGGCTCATGATCTCAGAAGGAGAAATGTGACTCAGATGATAATACAATCTGGAGCTTTATAATTGGAAGAATGACCACATCCAAGGAGAATAATCACTGGATCAATTTAATTGAATCAATACTTGGGGTCACCCCTGGAGTCCTAGGCAGGACTCTCATCTCCTCATAGATGAATTGCTTATCAGTTACAAATTGAACAAGGAGGGGCCATTCATGTGTTGAAGAGCAGAGTCCAGAACCTGTACCTGCACCAGGTGAATCCGAGGTCACAAAAGCAGTAACTTTTCTATAACACTGATTTTTCTCCAGATTCCGTAGTCACCTGGGCCAGAAGCATCTTCCTCTCATTCATTCCCTAAACCCATTCACTCACCAAATTCACTGGTTTTATGTAAATATTTTTCAATTATTTCCTCTGCTTTCAATCCCACAACCCCTGCCTTAATATAAGCCCTTGTCATACTAACTAATCATGGTCAGGGGTTGGGAGTCTTGTCAGAAAAAGCCATGTTCAAATCTCAGTTTATGCTTACAGCTTATGCTGGGCAATACCGGGCAAGTTGTTTAACCTGTCGAAATTCTGATTTTCTTGTACATAATGTGGGCATAATAGTTACACCGCCTCAGAAGTTGATACAAGATTTATGAGATAATGCTTGTAAAGTATTTAGCACTGTGCCTGGCATGGGATAAGCACTCAGCAAACATTGATTAATATGACTAGATAGTTGTGATAACCTCTCATCCGGTCTATCTACCTCCAGCCCCACCTGCCCCTGTATTATCTGCCTATCATTAGAGGGAAGATCAAATCCACAATGTTTCTTCCCAGAGCAAACGCCACCACAGGCACACACACATGCACACTCAGCACCCCCAGGATAAAGACCCAACTCTTTGGCCTGGCATACAGGGACCTTCTTGGCTTTTCTAAACTGCAGCAGTAGCTACTGGCTATTTCCATGGCACGGTGTTTATTTCTGATCTCTGAGCTTTTGAGTAAGATTTTCCCTCTGCCTGGCGTGCCCCTGCCCCTCTTGTCCTTCCAGGGACCTCCAACCCATGCATGAAAATCCAGGCAAGTGTCTCCTCCTCTGGGAAGCCCACAGGTCCTCTCAGGCTGCCCATGCTCTACCCCCATTATGGACATCTCAGAGCCTCAGTGCCCTTACCTGCAAAACGGTACTTAAAACATTACCCCAGACGGTGTCATATGAGAATTAAACGAGATTAAAATTCATAGCATTTCTGGAAGATTGGAATTCAATCAGAGTGCTGGGAAAAGCTCAGACTGTTTCACATGACGGATGGTAGGCAGAGCTGGAACTGTTTACACGAAGGGAAGAGAGTGAGGACTTAAAATGTGAGCCCCAGGAGGCAGGCGCCGTGTTCTATTCATTTTTGGATTCCCAAGCAAAGAGTGCTTTGCTCACAAAAGACAACAATTGCTTGCTAAATTAAAGTCTGAAATAGAAAATAAATAGCTATCTCAGGCCCCCTCTCCTTGCAATGCCTGTGGGTGGTGTTTGGCCAGGAGTTAGGCCATCATCACACATCTTCTCTTCCAAGTGAGGAAATCACTTTCTCAATGATTTTCCGTCATTCTGGCAAGGCAGACATGATCACACCACCTTTATATCTGGCTCCCAAAAGAGGAAAGGGATGGGGCTTGGAGATTAGAGGCCTCCCTAAGGTGCCCCAGACTTTCACCAGCAGCACCTGGCTTTCACTAAGGTTTACCCCACTTGCTCACACTCTTCTTCCTGTGGACCGAGAGAGCTGTGTGGACAAGCAAGAGAAGCGTGCTCATCGCTTGTGACAGCAGAGAGGGCACAGAAGCAGCCTGGGCTGTCCCAGACAGACCAGCCTGGCCTCTCGCCCTCATGCCTATGGGACATTTCATAGCTGTCACTGCACCAGGGCTTCCAAAAGAACCCTCTTCACCTTCTCAGGAGCTCTGAAAAACAGCAGCGCTCATGCTGCCAACAGGGATTCAGCCCTAGCTATTTCTTGGAGTCAGTTTCATGGATCCAGCAAACACTGTATCTACACACAACTAAACTCAGAATTGGGCCAATGCATGCATTGCCTATAGCCCTCACTTACTAAGCAAACCTGGGCATCTTCTTGTTCTCTCCTTGGAAGCATCTCCCCAGCTTCGTATAGTTTTCAGACCACACAGACCAGAAAATACATCATGGCAAGGCTGAAAAGGGAGAAACTTGGTTAAGATCACCCAGGGTCAGCCTTAAACCCAGGGCCTGACTCTCAGCCTAATGTCCTCGCCCTGATCCACACTACCTGCCTGGGTTGGCACTCATAGTGCTCACCCCTCAAGGATAGGCTGAAACTCAGGCTTGTTTTTGAAAGTCCTGAAACCTCTACCAGCCAGGTCAGGAGCTCAGCAAGTAACAGGGCTGCAGATTTTAATCATGAAAACTACATCTCTCTTTCTCTCACTTTTTGCCAGGTCCTGTACACTGACTATCTCTTTGGACTCCACAAAACTTATCACCTCCATCTTACAGATAAGAAAAGGAAAACTCAGAAAAGTGATGTAGCATGCCCAAGATGTTCACTGGAAAGTGAACATCTTCATTTCAGGGCTGTGGATGTGGCCAGATCAGACGCTGGCTTATAGTAGGAGGGGAAGAAGTCAGATTTTATCCAAATGACAAGAAGAAAACATCATTCATAAGCCCAGCTAGTGAATATGTTACAGGCAGGGAGAAAAGAGGATCCAGAGTTGAACGCTTCTCCAGGAGAAATAATGTCTGCTGCTCAGGGCAGAACAGCTAGAAGCCCAAGCCCTTCTTCTATAAGGCTACTTTGCCCACAGCAAAAGTATAGGTCAACCCAAGAGATCCAGAACAGCTGCAGAGAGATATACATGGCACCACAGGGCAGTAATGCACATCTGGGGTCCTCACCCAGAGGAGAAGCTGAGAAGCAGGCTCTCATAGGGCCTGAGCATCCCTCTGAACCTGGCGACGAGGAGGGACAGCTGGTCTCACATCCCACCCAAGCAGGACCAACTAGGACCAGTGTCAGCCAAGATGCCCCAGAGGCTCTAAGTGACCTTAGGATACAAATGAAATCAGCTAGTCAGCTTTTGAAATATGTGGAGCTTTCCTTCTTTGCATCATAATTTTTCTCTCCAAACACATCAACCCGTATGGGCCAAGCTAACCTGAAAACATTTGTCCCTGTGAGAGAGCAGAACTGGAGGGACCAGAGCTCCCCTAGAGGCTGGGCAAAGCCCAGCTAGGGAAGGTTCTGCCCACACACCCTGAGCACCTATGGTGTGTCAAGCCTCAGGTGCTGGGGAGAAGCTATTAGCAAAATAGAAAGGGCCTCTGCTGTCATGGAGCTGATCTTCCAGAGGAAGGGACACAGATGACACAGGGCTAAACAAAGACTATAGGATAGGGTGAATTCAAAGGAAGAAGTGTGTCCTAGGGTGGCCGTAGCGGCCTCTCTAAGGTGGTATGGAGGTAATCTTTGGGCTGCACAAGGACAAGGTGCTGCTCTAGGAAAGCTCTGAGGAAGAGAATTCTAGGCAGAGAACAGCAGACACAAGGGCCCTGAGACAGGACTGAGTTGGGCGTGCAGGAGGAACTGTCAGAATGTGGGCGTGGCCAGCACCTGGGGCACATGGGGAATGGGAGCAAGATGTGATACAAGGGCAAAGAGGCAGGCAGGCTCGGTGAGCGGGGCGGGATCCCGAGTGCCCATCTGCTGGCTGCACCCTCAGTGCTTAGCTGAACAGAACCGGAGAGTTCAGCTGGGGTTGACAAACACATGAGGGTACAGCCTGAGAGGGACTGAGCACTGGACTGGCTTTGGGCTTGAATGAAGAACAGCCCAGTGGGGAAGACAGCCACACACACAGAACCCAAAGCCCTGTCAACGCTGTCAGACTGATCATACATGCCTGGGGCTTTTCTCCCTCAGAGCCTCAGAGCCAGGCAGCAAAGAGCATTTCACTGCAGATCCCCTACCCTGGCTTCTTGCTCTTTTGTTTGTTTTTCTTTATGTGGGCCAGAACACGTGGAGAGTGAAGTTGGTAATTCTAGAAGCTTGCAGTTGCCAATGGGAGGATGAATTACTGAGGTGTTATGCTTGTTAATAGCACACTCCAAGTCTCAGGTGTTGACAGGGCTGCAGGCCACCAAGGAGTTTGTCCATTCAAGCCAACTACTTTCTAGGGACTGGCCTGGAATGCATTATGATGCTTTTGGGAGAATAAAAATGCCCTCATTCACCACCTCCACCCCACGACCCCCACAACACACACACAGATATTTAACTAGGAACAAAGGAAGAAGAGTGCTTGGCTCAGGCTGTTTTAAAAGTTTTGGAGAGTCCCATGCAGGACTTCTGCAGCCTCAAGCAGGCTCTTGCAAACTTAAGGGAAACTACCCAGTTGTAGAAGCCCTCACAGCCTCAACATTGCAGCATCCACACGCAGGACTCAGACAGAGGCACCCAGCATCTTTCCTCTGGGATGCACTCAGTAATTACCCAGGGGTAACATGGTGAGAACACCATGAAACTCCTCCTTCCCCTTTCTGGAGGCCATATACAGTGAACTTACTATGGCTCTGCTCCCCACAGTTAAACTGAAGATTTCCTGTTTTTAATAAAATACATGTACAACAATTTCAATAATTAAACAATCAACAAGTATTCATTCTATGGCTACCAAGGGCACTTTTCTAGGCACTTTGCATACTAATTCAAACAAACTGTAGAGCATGTGGAAATTACAGAAATCTACAAGGAAAGAAAAAAATTAAAATATTACCCATTAGCCTATCACCTAAGAAGCAGCAGAGTTAAAGTTGTATTTAGTACATTCCTTTCCAGACATTTATCTATACATTTTTAATATGGCTGAGATCATACTGTTAACTTAATTTTGTATCATGACTTTTAAATTTAACATTATATCATAATCACTTTCCCCAGTTAGGATTGCTGACATTAACCCATAGAAATTCAAGATATCCAGTTAAAATGGAATTTCATAGAAATTAACAAATCAATTTTGGCATAAGTATATCCCAAATATTACATGGAATATACACTAAAACAATTATTGCTTGTTTCTGCTGAATTTCAAATGTACCTGGTGTCCTGGTTTGAAGAGAAACCCCAAGTTTCTCTTCAAAGAATCAGTATGTCAGTATGTTCAGCTCTCTTATTCTTTAATTTTCTGTTTTAAAGTTTAACTTCCTTGTAATTCTAGTAAACAACCTTCTCCACTGGTTCTAATCAGTACTTCACATCTGTTCCCCTGGCTCCCAGCTCCATCCTGACTCATCCCGGTCACCTGTTCCAGTCACCTGCCAGAGTCACATTCTTTGACCTAGGTCACCCCAGCTACCTGCTCTGACCCACTCGTAACCATCCTTCCCACAAAAACACCCTGCCACTCCAGCTCAGACCCCTGCTCTCTTTAAAATTGCCAATCCGGAGTAGTCTGGCTTGTGTGGTCTAACCCTAGCCAATAGGGGAATGACACAGCAGTAGGGTCGACCCCCATCAGGCATAAGTACCCCTTCCCCGCCTTGTCCAAGCATGCAGCCACCATTGTTCCATCTGTGAGCTGCACCCTTCTATAGAAGTACACTGCCTTGCTGAGAGGATTTATCTTTGAGTGCTATTTCTTTTGCGGCATCAAAATTTTAGTTATAACACTGGATTGTATCTGACAACCTCTGGTTAAATATTCACAGGAGGCTACACCCCTAGACTCATCTTTGCCACCAGACCCCTTTTCTCATTCTGTTCAAACACACGGACCTTGAACAGATCCCACTGCACCTGCCACAGAGCCTTGGCACTTGCTCTCCTTCTGCCTGGACACCCATCCCTTTGATATCTGACTCCTTTGCTCATTCCTCTCAGGGCTCTGTTCAAATGTCAACTTATCAACAGGTATCCTCTGGCTACTGTACTGAAAATAACATTCTCCATCTCTCTTCATCCCTCATATCCTGTCTAACCAGAATAAATGCTTTGTTCACAGCATTTATTCTCACATGTAACATGCTATATTTAATTCCTTATTGTCTGGCTCTACCTCTTAGCCTATAAGATCCCTGAGAACAAGGACTTTATCTGTTTGAGTTTCATTTATCTTTTGTTTTACTGCCAAATACTCAGTGTGTAGAACAGCACCCGGCACATCATAGGTGCGCAAAGAATATTTGTTAAATGAATGGATACGTGAGTGTACATGTATGTCTCTGGTTATTGATTCTATCCTATTTGAATCATCAGTTCCTGAACCATACTGATTTAATTATTGTGGCTTCATGAGCACTTTTTAATATCTGATAAACCAGCTCTCTCGGCAATCTTTTACGATTTTTCTACTTGGTGATTTTTGACTGATTATTCTCCCACCTAAATTTAGAGGCATAAAAATGGCAAACAATTATAGATATGATAATTTGCCATTTAGCAAATATAGCATGCACTATGCACCAGGCCTGCGCTAAGCACTTTCTATGCATTAACTATGTAATCCTCACAGCAAACCTATAAGAGAGGTGCTATATTTACTGCACTTTCTGGATGAGGAAACTGAGATTTAAATAACTTCCGTGAGGTCACACAGCTAGTGAGTGGCAAGGTGGATATCTAAACCCAGTTTGGCTTCTGAGGCCATCCTGTGAACCACCCCCCTTGCTGCCTTCTTAATCATTTTCTTTTACTGCCATAACAAATTACCACAAGCTTAGCAGCTGTAAAACAACACATTTATTATCTCACAGTTCTATTAATCAGGAATCTGGGGTACAGGTTAGGCGGATCTTCTGCTCAGGCCTCACAGGCTGAAATCAAGGTGTCAGTGGGGCTACAATTCTCATCTGAGACTGGACTGTTCTTCCAAGCTCACCAGCTCCTGGGCACATGTCCCCTAGAGCATAGCTACTAGCTGCTTCCCAAAGATCAATAGAAGGGTAATTCTCTCTGACTCTCTCCTGCCACCAGTCAGAGAAAATGCTCTTCTTTTAAAGGACTTACCTGATTGCAACACGCCCCCTCAAATAATCTCTGTAACAGAAGTTCGACTAACTTGGGACTTCATTTGCATCTGCAAAGTACCTTCACAGCAGTGTCTAGATTCAACTGATTGAATAACCTGGTGCCATCTTTAGATTTCGGCCTACTATAGTCTTTTCATGTGGGCATTATTATTATTTAGGTGTGTCAAGGCCAACAGATCAGGAAACAACTGCCACTGAAAATAGTTGATTATATTCAGAGATGCTACATGGGAAGTGCCAGGGGTGGTCAGGAGACAGAGGGAGAGCGGGGCCTGAGAGCAAGAGCCTTGACTACGGCTACTGTGGGAAGGAACGAGCAAGACGGCAAGCAGGGCTAGGATTGGCTACTTTAAATAATTTCGCTGGAGCATAAGAACTGTCCTAGTTGTCCAGTACCTGGCCCTGGGGTGACGAGGGCAGGTGGCTAATGGCCCAGAGTGTGGGAGTCCAATAAAGAAGGTCATTCGGTGTGTAGACTCTGATCAGATTGGTTTACACTTGAAAAGCACCGTCTCAACCATGTTGTTTATTATCTTTAGGAATCGGTTAATCTTGGGAGGAGGAATCCTTCCAGAATCAGTCAAGCCTCAGAAGTCAAAGCATACATAAAATAAAAGGCATGGTTAACACACACAGCTGCCTCATTTGGTCAAGCTTATCCATTCCTTTCTCCCGCCTCCCATCCCCAAAGGAGAAAACAGCTCTTTGTCTTAGTTGACATTTTTTTTTTTTTTTTTTATTTCAAATGGAATTATTTATTCAGAACTTGAATTGTTTTAAATTTACACAGTGACTTAAGAAGAATTGACACCTTTATGATAGTCTTTTCTTTCAGAAACATAGTATACTTCTGTATTGATTCAAATCTTTTATTACCCTCAGTAAAGTTTTGTACTTTTCTTTAAATAAATTCTCACATTTTTGTTATGGTTATTCCAGGTATTTTATGGGTTTTACTATTATTATGAATGGCATTTCCCCTATATTTTCTAGTACATTCTACTATATATTTGGCTATTTTTTATACTTTACTATATTTACTGTACTTTTACTATATTTTCTAATTATTAGTAATCACTGAGATATCAGAACTGTATTAATTTTTTACAGCTTTATGGCATATAATTGAGATACAATAAACAATGTGAGATTGTTTCTTTGTCCCCACCACCTTATTTGCTGCAATTAGTTGTGTGTGGTCAAAGTACATATCTAAAGTGAGAATTTGCTAAGCTTGACATATGTCTACACCTATAAAACCATCCCCACTTGAGGACAGTGACCAAATCTATTACCCCCAAAGCTTCCTCATGCCCTATAGCAATCTTTCCCTCCCAGCCCTCCCACTCATTCTCAGGCAACAACTGATCTCATTCCTGTCACTACGGATTTTTGTATTATTTCATATTTTCAGCTACTAAATTGTGACAGTACTTTTCATCGCTTTTCAATTTATTCGTGAGTTTTCTAGTATGCAAAAAGATCATCGATATATAATAATTTTATCTCCTCCTTTCAAAATTATATTATCTAATTCTAGTTCATGCACAGTGGATCAGCAAGAATTTCCAGAATAATGCTAAATCACCACAGTGATTTTTGTGTCCTCCCTGATTTAATCAGAATGATTCCAGTGTTTGGGTGCCTGTTAAACTGTTGGTGTTGTTTTAATGAAAAACAAGCCATTATCCAGAATGAGGTCTTGGAACACAGAGAGCAAGTTCTGCCACGAGACAGCATCACTCCTTCTAATCCTGGATCCATCCACTCACTGGCCTGGTCACCTGTCTTGTCATTTCCAGCCTGTTTTAATCATTCACCCCTCTGTGTTTGGTATATATATATTTATTAAGTCACTTCTCACAGGTATAACTAGTTTTTACCTGTGTTACTCCATTACCAGACTACGAACTAAAGCAAAAATGGTACCTTTTTCATCTGATTGGGCAAAATATCTTGCACATACTCGGTATTTTATAAATGTTTATTAAATTGAATGGAACTAGAGTAACACTTATCTAAAAGCATATCTCCCAAACCTGCATATATACCAGTCCCCCTTCATCCATGGTTTCACTAGACGAGGTTTCAGTTACTTGCAGTCAACCAAGGTCCAAAAATATTAAATGGAAAATTCCAGAAATGTGATTCCTAAGTTTTAAATCATGCGTCATTCTGCGTAGCATGATGAAAACGCATGCTGTCCCTTCCTCTCCCAACCAGGACTATATTAACGCCCGCAGCCCGCCCCACTGTTCCCAGATTGCCTGTCACAGTATCTCAGTGCTTGTGTCCAAGTTACCCTTATTTTACTCTAAAGTGGCCCAAAGTGCAAGAGTAATGATGCTGTCAATTCAGATACGCCAAAGAGAAGCTGTAAAGTGCTTCCTTTAAGTGAGAAGGTAAAAGTTCTCAACTTAATAAGGAAAGAAAAAAATCGTAGGCTGAGGTTGCAAAGATCTATAGTAAGAACAAGTCTATCTTTGAAAATGTGAAAAAGGAAAAAGAAATTCATGCTAGTTTTACTGTCGCACCTCAAACTGCTAAAGTTTGTGCATAAAAAGTGCTTAAACTTTATCATAGGTGCCTATAAGAAAAAACATAGTATATGTAGGGTTCAGTACTACTGCAGTTTCAGGCATCCACTGGGGGTCTTAGAATATATCTCCCAAGGATAAAGAGGGACTAGTGTAGATTAGAATCACCTTACTAAATTAGTTGTGGGAAGAATGCAAAAATAAATTTTATTTTTAAAAGGTTTTTAAAATATTCATCCATGGGGGAAAAAAATAAGGATACATATTACTAGGTTTCATCCTATATTCCTTAAATTAAAATTTCTATCCTGGAAGCCTGGAATCTGTATTTTTAATAACCTCCCAGGTGATCCTTATCCAGCCAGCCTGGGTTGGGCTAATAATAATAATCAGTTTGGAGAATCATTGTCATAAAGTAACCCAGGAAAGCTAGGAGCAAAGCCCCCTTATATTATGAAATGCTAGTGCTAAAGGCATTGTGAAGATCTACTCTACTCCTACATTTTTCAGTGGGCGAAACCTCTGAAAAGCAAAAAGCTTTGCCTAAAACACTTGAGGTCACCCTTCTTAGTCTCAGAAAAGAGCTGGGTCCCAGAGGATCTGTTTCCTCAGTACGACTGGTCCTCCCAGGAACTTCACCACCCTTGGCAGGAATTAATGTCCCAGGATCTTGGAGGAATCTTTATAATCCCAGCACCAGCATACATAGCCATGAGCAACAGGGACAGCTGGGAAGCATGTGGAGAGTAATTCTTTTTGGAGGGATACAATGACTATAAACCAAACCAAAATTTTCAGTTGAATGCTTGAATTTGAGTTCTGAAATAATTCAAACTCTTGAGAAAGTTGTAAACAAACATGAAGCCAGACAGCAGGTGATAATTCTCTTGGCCACCTCTGTCAGTTACATTATTTATAAGATGGGAAATATATGTTGTGCATTTTTCTTCCCAGATAGTTCAGTGAAAACCACAAGGCAAAAAAAATAGTTCCAACCATTTGGTTTCCAACATCATCAGCCTTGCATTCCCTCCTGACTCACTTCCCTAGGTCTTCCAGACATGCCCACCACAGGGAAGATTCCCAAGCACTACTTGAAGGCAAAGACCCTCAGGACAGGAGAGGGAGCTGTGGATCATCTGGTGCAGCCTCCTTTGCTGGCAGTAAGCAGCAAAGCAGTGGCTAAGCTGAGATAAGGGCAATCTTAGGCTCTAAGCAGTGCTCGTGCCACCCTTAAGATTCTATGCTAAATTTTGCACACTTTATTTCTGGGGAAAGACCTTTGGGTTTCAACAGACTTGCAAAGAAGTCCCTGCCCACAGAGTGGTAAGAGTCACTTTCCAGAAGTGTGTAACTCCCCATGACCCCTATCCTCTCTCACTGCCTCTGCCCAGCCTCCCACACCTATTGCCTGAATCCCACCTTCCCACTTGTCCTGCTCGCTCCAGCTGTGATCTGCTCTCCATGCTGATGCCAGTAGGCTGTTTCTAATATGCAACCTGCCTGCATCACTGCCCTGACCACAGGACCAAACCACTGGGATAAAAACCCAAACTAAGGGCTGGGCGCGGTGGCTCAAGCCTGTAATCCCAGCACTTTGGGAGGCCGAGGCGGGTGGATCACGAGGTCAAGAGATCGAGGCCATCCTGGTCAACATGGTGAAACCCCGTCTCTACTAAAAAAACAAAAAATTAGCTGGGCACGGTGGCACGTGCCTGTAATCCCAGCTACTCAGGAGGCTGAGGCAGGAGAATTGCCTGAACCCAGGAGGCGGAGGTTGCGGTGAGCCGAGATGGCGCCATTGCACTCCAGCCTGGGTAACAAGAGCGAAACTCCGTCTCAAAAAAAAAAAAAAAAAAAAAAACCCAAACTAAGTATACCACACACGGTCCTCTACATCCTGGCCCTTTGTTGTCTTTGTGGCCTCAAAACTCACTATTTTGCTACTTTTCTTACCTAGAGTGAAGGCTGGGACCTCACTGGGGGGATTTGAACCCATAGGTTCCTGGAATCAAAGCACAAGCTCTTTGAATAACAAAACCATGTCCCATAGTAGCAAGGAAAACCCCTTCATGTCAGTCTTGAACCCCAATATATGCCCCAGCAGATGCTTTTTTTTTCCTGAGATGGAGTCTTGCTTTGTTGCCCAGGTTACAGTACAGTGGTGCAATCTCGGCTCACTGCAACCTCCACCTTCCAGGTTCAAGCGTTTCTCCTGCTCAACCTCCCGAGTAGCTGGGACTACAGGCACACGCCACCACGCCCGACTAATTTTTGTATTTTTAGTAGAGATGGGGTTTCACCATGTTGGCCAGGATGGTCTCGATCTCCTGACCTTGTGGCCCACCCTCTTCAGCCTCCCAAGTGCCAGGGTTACAGGCATGAGCCACTGCACCCGGCCACACAGCAGATGCTTTCTTAACCCCACTGAAGACCCTCAGCTCTGATGGTACACACAGGCTCTGTCTAGCAATGGGAATCTGAACACAGGCTCTGTCTAGCAATGGGAATCTGATATGGTTCATTCTAGCACTTAGAATTCAACTGTCATGTGTTAAGCATGAAGTTTGCCCCAGCCAATGTGCCAAGTGCTCAGACATGCTAGTTTTGCTGCCGCACTGAAACTGCAAAAGTTTGTGCATAATAAGTGCTTAGTTAAACTTTATCATAGGTACCTATGGTCTCATGAGAAAAAATATAGCACATATAGGGTTCAGTTCTATCTGCAGTTTCAGTCATCCACTGGGGGTCTTAGAATGTATCTCCAAGGATAAATGGGGACTAGTGTACATTAAATCACCTTACTAAATTAGTTGGGGGGAGAAAGAAAAAAGAAATTTTCTTTTTAAAAGGGTTTTTTAAATATTAGTCAATGAGGAAAAAAATAAGGATACATCTTATTAGGTTACATTGTATACTCCGTAAATTAGAACTTCTATCTTGGAAGCCTGGAATCCATAGGAATGAAGCACAGCTCTCAATTATTAGCCACCAGAAAAATCAAAACCACAGTGAGATACCACTTCACACTCACTAGGGTGACTATAATAGAAATGACAGAGAATAACCTGTGTTGGTGAGGGTGAGGAGAACCTGGAACGCTGCCAGTGAGAATGTAAAATGGCACTTCAGTCACTCTGGGAAATGGTCTCATAGTTCCTCAAACAATTAAACACGGAGGTATCATATAACCCAGCAATTTCACTCCTATTTACCCAAAAAAAAAAAAATGAACATGCATGTCCACACAAACACTTGCACATGAATGTTATAGCAGCACTGTTCCCAATAAGAAAAAGTAGTAACCATGCCAATATCCAACAACTGATGAATGGATCAATCAATGCAGTGTATCAATACAGTGGAATGTTATTCAGCAATAAAAAGGAATGAAGTATTGATACATGTTAGGAAGTGAAAATACCTTGCAAACATTACATTAAGTGGAAGAAGCTGGTCATAAAAGGCTACATATTAAATGATTCCATCTATATGAAATATCCAAAATAGTCAAATCTATAAAGATACAAAGATTAATGGTGCCCCAGGTCTGGGGAGCGGGGCAGGAGGATTATAGGTCAGCAATGGGGAGTGACTGCTAAAGAGGATAGAATTCCTTTTGGGAAAGATGAAGATATTCTAAAATTGATTGCAATGATGGTTTCACAACTCTGAATATACTAAAGACTACTGAATTACATCCTTGAAATGAATGAATTGTAAGGCACGTAATTCTATCTGTGGTTTTAAAAACACCACCCAGCTCCCACTGTCAATGAGCTCTTAGTCTAGGCAGCCCCCAGGGTGACTAACTTGTTTGGTCTGCCTAGGACTTTCCCAGTTTTAGCACCGAAAGCCTCACGCCCAAGGAAATCTGTCCCAGGCAAACCAGGACAGTTGGTCACCCTACTGGAACTGCTACCCACCTGTTCTCAGCAGGGACTTCAAGGGCAGAAGACAGCCAACTAGCCACCCACAGGCACTCTGAAGCCAGATGTAGCCATGATCTCTACACAGAGGCAAGGAGAGGCTTAGCACGTGGTCTTCTCAGGTAGGAGGGAGAAGTGACTCCTCCTGGACCTGGGCTGAACTGACCCCACAGCAGGCTGGAGTGAACTTGTAGCCAGATAGTACACTGTCCCCCGCCCCACAATCCCCCTTAGGTGCTGGCATAATTGAGGGCACAGGGCAGCTGGTTCCCACTCTGAGTCCTGATTTTTTAAGCTCACACAATTATTGTAATCCCACACACTGCTTCGTCATGCTCTTAGCCCTTCCTTAGAGATCTTCCCTCCCACTCTCAGCAGCCTGGGCCCAGGGCTTTCCAGACAGCAGATCTGGGAGGCTTAATGGTGTTTGATCCTTCTAAAGTACTTGTAATCACCTCTCTTTTCTATGATCCAATTTCAAATGTGACAAATGTAGTCCAGCCCAACCTGAGTGCCTCTAATTGCCACTAAAGGCTGACAAGGGGAAGGCTGGATAGTCTCACAGCCATGGAAGATAGAGCACTGGCCAGAGGTCAGGGTTCCATCCCCTGCATCCAGACAGGACTGGCCTGCACCTGAGCCCTGAACCTGCTAGGACAGAGATCACTTGAAGGTTCCTCTCTTTCTGCCGCCTTTCAGCAATGAGGCCATTTTCACAACTACTGTCAAACTCCCTTGCTACAGCACCAGGTAATTCTCTCTAAATGGGCCTGGGGTATGTATTATTTATTCTGAGTCTACCAAGGGCAAAAATATATAACAGCCATCTTTAAAATTTTAGTTCACAGTTCACTCTACATGTAACAGGCAGAGTTTTTCTTTTCCTTTCTTTCTTTTTTTAATTAGAGACAAGGTCTCATTCTGTCACCCAGACTGGAGTGCAATGGTGTGATCAAAGTTCACTGCAGCTTTTAACTCCTGAGCTCACTGGATCCTCCTGCCTCAGCCTCCCAAGTACCTGGGACTATAGATGCATACCAGCATGCCTGGACACTTTTTCAATTTTGTAGAGATGGGGTCTTGCTATGTTGTCCAGGCTGGCCTTGAACTCCTAGGCTTAAGTGTTCTCCCTGCCTTGGCCTCCCAAAGTGTTAGGAATGTAGGCATGAGCCCCCATGTCTGGCCCTGGAATTGTTTTAAAGCATACATCAGATCCTGTCACATCCCCACTCAAAGCTCTCCACTGACGTCCCACTACCTGTAGAACGAAATCCTGGGTTCTCTTCACAGCCCCAACCCTGACTATTCCTCCAGCATTGCATCCTACCCACTCCCTCAGCTCCAGCCACTCTGGCCTACGTGTCCTCTTTGAATGTCCCACGCATGTTCCAGCTTCAGGGCCTTTGCACATTCTGCCTCTCTGATGCTCCAAATTTGTCCCCCAGAGATTCCTGTGTCTCTTCCCTCTCTTCCTTCAAGTCTCTTCCCAAATGTCGCCTCCTTAAAGCAGGCTTCCCTGACCATCCCATTACATTAAATAGCCCCCTTCCATTACCCTTCATCCCTTTACTTTGCTTTATTTTTCTTCATTGCATTCATCATTAAATATTTATTTACTAATTTGCCAACACCTTCCTGCTCCCAGAACATAAGCTCCATGAAAGCAGGGATGCATGTATTCTGTCTAGAATAATGCCTGGTATCTATATCACAGGTGCTCAGATAATATTTATGACCATTTACTCACTCTCCTTTATGAGGTGTCAATCAATCTATCTCCACTTTACAGATGAGGAAACTGAGGCATAGAAAGTTCCTATTACTAGTCCGGCAAATATAGAATGTGAACCAAAACCTCTCTAATGCCAAACCTGGTGTTCTTTCTATCATACCACACAGCCTCTCTTCTGAAACACAGTCCTTTGTGAAACTGTGTGGGAGGGGAGCTTAAAAAGGGAAGAGACTCCTCAGAGAAATAAGGAACCTGCACCCTCCTTCTCCACCTCCAGTTCTCAGATGATGTTTTGTGACATTGAAATTGGGGCAATACCAGCTAGAAACACTTATTGATTTCAAAGCCAAGAACACTCCAAGTACAGTACTAAGGCAATTCCATCCTAGAATTGAAGTTTCTGGTGGCAAAAAAAAAGTTAAAGCAAATCTCAAGGTGACAGCAATTATAGTATTTAGACTAAGTCCTTTTTGGAAGAAGGCTGGAAAGTAATGGAGCAATGAACGAATCATTAATGTAAAGTTCAAAACCAAACAAAGTCAATTCATGACCTAGAACAAAACTTCAAAGAAGTTCCAGTAAATCAATTAGCTGTTTATTATTACACAGAGCAGTAAACATTATGTTGTGAGTATTTCAGAGACAATTAAAAGTATCAGGAGTATAAACATCTCAGAGCTCAACCAGACCAAGAATTAGCATACTTTTCTGCGAAGGGACAGATAGTAAATATTTTAGGCTTTCAAGCTATATCATCTCCATAACTACTCAGCCCTGCAGTTGGGGTGCAAAAGCAGCTGCAGCAATATGTAACCAAGTGAACGTGGCTGTGTTTCAATAAAACTTTATACACAAAAACATGTGGTGGACCAGATTCCAGCCATGGGCTGTGTATAGTTTGCTGACTGCTGATCTAGAACAATGTGATTCTGTGACAAATGAAGTAACAAAGACATGGACAGATAAAATGACTGCCACAGCCAGTTATGAAAGAGAAAAAGAGAAAATCATTCAACAATCATTCAACGAAGCTTTAGCAAGCATGTATTAGATCGAGGCTATTCTAAACAGAAGAGAGGCATTGGCAAAAGAAAAGAAAAAAAAAGAAAGAAAAAGAGGTGTTTTGGGTGAGATTCCTGAGACCTCAAATTCCAGCAAGGGCAGCAGACAGTAAAACAAATAAATAAATAGATAAATGAATGAGGGGCCAGGTGCATTGGCTCATACCTGTAATCTCAGCACTTTGAAGGCTAAGGCAGGCAGATCTCTTGAGTCCAGGAGTTCGAGACCAGCCTGGGCAACATGGCAAAACCCTGTGTATACAAAAAATACAAAAATTAGTCTGGCATGGTGGCACATGCCTATAGTCCCAGCTACTTGGGATGCTTAGGCAGGAGGATAATTTGAGCCTGGGATACAGAGGTTGCAGTGAGCTGAAATCGTGCCATTGCACTCCAGCTTGGGTGACAAAGCAAGACCCTGTCTCAAAAAACATAAATAAATAAAATAAGTAAATGAATAAGATACCGTCAGGCAGCAATAGTGTTATAACTGTAAGGAAAACAGGAAATGCGGCAGAAGGCAGTTTTGGGCATGGGGGTGGGTGAAGGAGTAGCAATTAAATTGGTTGTCAAGGAAGAATGGAGCCCAAACACAATGACAAAAAACTTGCCATCCATGGAGAGGCCACCTCTAGTAAGCACATGACACGTGCACTCAAGCTTCGCAGGTTGTTTGTTGCAGATGTGGAAACTGAAGCTGTAAGAGTTGAAGGGCTAGTGTGGTCCGGGAGGATCCCTGTGGTGTGGCATGGTCCGGAAGATTCCCAAGTCAGTTCTCTCTGGCTCCAAAGCTTAGACTCTTTCTTTCACACCCGCACATCTCATCATTTCACAGAAGGATGACTCAGAAATTCCCTCAGAAATATAAAACCCCATCTCAGTCTAAAGTGTCTGGTTTGGGGCTGGAACACATACTAAAATGCAGATTAAATTTTGACTACATATTACAGCATCAAAAACTGCTTTGATGACCGGATGCTTGAAATTATTAAACTTTGCACTTTAAAAAACGAACTAGTCTTTTTTCTTAAAATATTTCATATTTTATTTCTAAAGAAGATAAAAGAGAAGGTTTCAGACTGCTACTTTCAAGCATCTCATCTGCAAACAAAACCTTCATGCATAATATTTATTCCCGATAAATGAAAAACCAAAATGAAATTCACTTTTTCTTTTTTAATATTGGTTTTGAAGTTCTAGAGACACCTTGAAATGCTATATCAGAATTTTGAGTAGCTACATGCAGCTTGCTGATATGATCAAGGTGATTGTGAGGCAAACAATTCTTACTGTCTTTTTTAATTTCAACACAAGCATTCCTTATACATCCTCTCTTCAACCAGTAATCCATTAGGAGTAGAAATTGAACCAAATATGACTAATCGTAGGAACAGTTCCACCCTCTGGGGGGAGTTCACACCCACCAGAGTGTGGAGTGGTGTTTAGCTGAAGGACAGACCCCTACATATGCTCACTCCATATGCACCCGGAGCACCCCAACTGTTCCTTTTAGAGAGAAAAGAGTATTTAAATAAGCATTCTGTTCATTGACTGTCATGAGCTAAGAGACAGGGACCTTAAATGTCTTTAATTAGAAGGCCCAGCCCCATTGCTCAGGCCCAGGCCCAGCTGGCCATGAGTGAGGCTTAGAGGATGAAAAATGTAAGGAGGCACCACTCTCAAGGCTGACCCCACACTGGAGCAATTCCGAGAGTGGGTGCTGCCTTCAATATAGGAGTTAAAAAGAAATTATTTAGGCAGATAGTGAGGGTAAGGAAGTCCTCACTAAGGTTTTCCTTTTAATGAAAAGCAGCCCCAAAATCATTTTATTTTCTAACAAAGAGCAGCCTGTAAAATCGAGCTGCAGACATAGAAAGGGAAGCTGGAAGCTTGCATGGGTGAATGCCAGCAGTGGTGCCAGTAGGAAAAGGCTACCTGGGACTAGGCATGATCAAAATGGCAGCTCCATCTTCCCTTCTCTTTGCCAGCCACATGTGCAGTAAGGAGCAGGTAAGATGGCCTGACCAAGTGGAAAGCTCATTTGCATAATAAGATTAGGGTGGGGCTACGAGCCTTCCCCCGCCACCCGACCCCCTCTACCCTGTGCTATGTAAATGTCACACCTTGTCGAACCAATCTGTGGGCCCTATGTAAATCAGACACCACCTCCTCAAGCCTGCCTATAAAATCTGCCGCAGGCCAGCTTTTCCCTTTCAGATGTCCAGATGTCCCCTCTCTCCTTTCTTCTGCCTATTAAACTTTCTGCTCCTTAACATGTGTCCGTGTCCTTATCTTCTTGGCGCCAAATGATGAACCCCAGGTATTTACCCCAGACAACAATGCTGCCTCACTTATGTTTCATACCCTACTCACTTCCCCTAGGGCCTTGGTCTGTCCCCCTACACTATCCCCCACCCCCAACACACACACAAACTGCAACTCAACCTTCCCATAAGTCACTGGTTAAAAATAAAACAGCTGCTTGCTCCTAAAACCTCCCAAACCAGAGCTGCATTGAACTTGTCGGGCCTGTGTTGGGGGTTTGTGCACTGGGTACTGGTACTCATGTTAGTCACCACCATCTGTGTCTCTCTGATGTTGGGTCTGACCGTATCCTTATGATACCTTGGGTGTTAACAAAAAAGTTTTCTTTTTTTTTTTTTTTTCCATGAAATTCTCTTTTTTTTTTCCTTGCAGAAAGAAAAGGACTTTAGGAGGAAAACTCAAAACATCAGATGTTACTGATGGCTAAGACTTCCCCACAACTGAAACCACTTTTTAAATGATGGCTCTCTTGAGCCAGAAGGGATTTCCAGAGGCCCTCAGGTCCAGCCTCCCATCTCCAGCCAATTGTAGTTCAGCAGCTGCATCTCAGGCTGGGCAGCAGGAAGCTGGGCATGTCACGCTCAGGGAAGCTACTGCTTCCTCCTTGCAGTATACTGGGAAGTCTGTGTCACTTCAGAATGCAGGAAATAACATCAACCTTATACATTTGACAGGGTGTTAGGAAGACCTGAATAAACTATGAACTATATTGAGAGCTATAAAATGAAAGAAGTTAACTTAAAATCTCTAGGAGTAGGTGGGCGCAGTGGCTTATGCCTGCAATCCCAGCACTTTGGGAGGCCGAAGCAGGCGGATCACTTGAGGTCAGGTATTCAAGACCAGCCTGGTCAACATGGCAAAACCCTATCTCTACTAAAAATCAAATACAAAAATTTAGCTGGGCATGGTGGCACACATCTATAATTTCAGCTATTCAGGAGGATGAAGTGGGAAGATCGCTTGAGCCTGGGAGGTAGGGGTTGCAGTGAGCTGAGATAGTGCCACTGCACTCCAGCCTGGGCGACAGAGACTCTGTCTCAAAGAAAAAAATAATAAAATAGAATCTCTCTAGGAGTAAACTTTATATCCCTTCATTACTATCTCAGCATATAGTCAACTGTGTGGAGAAAGTTTCTCCCTACTTCTTGTAATTAGCTTCTCGTACTGCATATCTTATTTATCCTCTGAAGGTAGATAAAACCATATTGAATCCAAACTCCACCATTCTCAGCTGTGTGACTTTAGGCAAGTCGTCTAACCTCCCTGAGCACCCTATTTCCTTATCTGCAGAATGAGAATGCAATTTCTACTTCAAAGGGCTGTTATGAGGGTTCAGTAAAACAGTGCAGATTAAGTACTTGGAACACCAGCATTGCTCATAAACAGTCTTACTGCCAAAGCAAAACATGAGAGTTACTCAAGATCCATTTCATCCTCTTGTTCTTCTCCAGAGTCGACACTCCTGTTGCCTCTAGCTCTTCCCAACTCTCCAATCCCTGATTTTTAAACTAGTGATTTTTGAGTCCTTTAGGGTTCTCAATGTTATTAAAAATTAGGTGAAAATTTCAGACCCTCTCCACTGAAAAGTTCAATGGAAAACTTTTGAACACAATTTCAGGAGGCTCAGGAACCTTCTGAAGCCCATCCTTGTACCCCTTCCCTAGTGAGGCCATGGACCCCAGTTAGGAACCTCAGTTTTGAGAATTCCCCTACAGCTCCCCACCCCCTCAAGGGCAGCATCCCAGAAGCAGCCCTCTCTGCAGTTTCTGGTTCCTGCAGGCCTCTTACCCTGAGGTGGCTTTAGATGCAAATTATGAGCAGGCCCAGGCAACTCGGAGGAGCCTGGTGTTTAGGAAGAAAGAATCAAGCTGAGAAGTGCACCTCAGTACAGCCTGATCCTGGCAGAACAAAGGCCCAATTACCAACTTCAGACTTTCAAAATGTCAGATCTGGTTTATTGGAAGTCTTTCCCAGCTAAGAGGCATTAACAGCACTAAGAGGAGAAGTTGAGACAGAGACAGGAGCTACCATGGCTGGCAGAGAGGAGGCATCCTGGGGCTTACAACTGATGCAAGACAGGTGAGCCCCTAAGTAGGGCTTGGCCTGCTAGGGTTCTTGGCTTCCCCCAGGAAAGAACTCAAGGACAAGCCCATAGTAGGGTAGAAGAAAACAGCTTTATTGAAGCGGCAGTGTTGCAGCTTCAGTGGTGTTACCACCCTACGACTGCTCCAGCAGAGCAGGGCTACCCCACAGGCGGTGTGCTGAGGGTAGAAACTCAGGGCAGTTTTGCAGTCACATTTGTACCCATTTTTAATTACATGTAGATTAGAGGGTGACTTATGCATGCATTTCTAGGGAAAAGGTAGTAACTCCTGGGTCATCAGGTCATTGCATGGAAAAAGGCAGTAACTCCCGGGTGTTGCCATGGCAGTGGTAAACTGACACAGCACACTGGTGGGTGTGTCTTATGGAAAGCTGCTTCCACCCTGTCCTTGTTGTAGCTACTCCTCAACTTCGTCCAGTGTCTGGTGTTCGAGCCCTGCCTCCAGAGTCGAGTCCCATCTCCTACCTCATAATGACAGGTCCCTTGAGAGTATTGCAAAGACCCCAATGGACAGATCTAGGAACTCTTTCAAAAACCTATGCTCCTCCTGATGGAAAAAGACCTTTATGGTAAAATACCCATCTCTTCTGCACACAAGAGGCTGCTGACAGCAGGCTATCACTCTCTCCAGCTGTGACCATAGAGAAACTATTCATTTGGGAGCCCTGGGTTAGCCATATTGTGAGTTCAGAAAGAGGTTCAGCTGAAAGGTCCCCTAGAACCACCTAGGAGAGGTAATGGAAGTCAGATGGATGCCTGGGTTGGCATTCTACTCTTCTGGAGCTTATTTAACTTTTCTGAGCCCAAGTTTCCTCATCTCGGAGAGATGGGTAATTCCCATATCCTGCAGTTGAGATGAGCATTAAAGGAGGAGCCCTTTGACTCTGGACTGGTTTTATTACCTGCTGTAGCCAATAGATAATGGAGGGAGCAGCACAGTGTCAGTGTGAGCCTAGATCTCAAGAAAGCCTGCTTTTCCCCACGCTTATTCTCTCTTTCCCTCCCTCCCACTCTCTCAGCAGCAACCAGAGGAACCACCTAGCAGATCCCAGCCCCAAGTGCTAACCTATAGAATCATGAGCTAGATAAATAGCTATTGTTTTAAGCCACTAAATTTGGGGGCTGTTTGTATGAGGCAATAGATAACTAACACATTCTCAAATGTGTGCATGAATTGAAATCATTTGAGAAGCCTTAAAAAAATATTGATGGCTGGGCGCAGTGGCTCACACCTGTAATCCCAGCACTTTGGGAGGCCAAGACAGGTGAATCATGAGGTCAGGAGTTCAAGATCAGCTTGACCAACATGGTGAAACTCCATCTCTACTACAAATACAAAAATTAGCTGAGTGTGGTGGTGCACACCTGTAATCCCAGCTACTCAGGAGGCTGAGGCAGGAGAATTGGCTAAACCTGGGAGGCAGAAGTTTCAGTGAGCCAAGATTATGCCACTGCACTCCAGCCTGGGCAACAGAGTGAGACTTCGTCTCAAAAAAAAAAAATATATATATATATATATATATATGGCTAGGTTTCCCCCACCCCTATCCTGCAGAGTTTCCCATTTATTTGGCCTTGACTGCAACCTCCACATTGGGGGAGGTGGCAGGGAGGGTCTTAAGTTCCCCCAGGTGATCTCAATGTGTATCCAAGGTTAAGCACCACTGCCTTAGCTCCTCTGGCCTGGGCCATCCTGAAGCAAAACAGTTGGACTCTCCAGCCATGCAGAGGATTTGCAGGAGGTACACAAGTCAGTTACAATGTGAGCTATTATCAGATGCAAGGGCCCATGGATCAATGTCAGTGTTTCTCAAATTTTAATGTGCATCCTGATCACCTGAAGCTCTTGTTAAAATTAAGATTCTGACTCAATCTATCTGGGGTAGAGCCTGAAATCTTGCATTTGTAACGCACTAAGGGGATGCTGAGGCTGGGGTCTATGGGATCTTCCTTATACTCACTACTTCCAAACATCTTTGCAGACTTGGCAGCTGCCTTTTATCTAAACTTTCTCAGATGTACTGTTGTAGTCTAGAGGAGAATAATCTCCAGAGAGTTCCTTAGACTTGGGGTGGGCTGCTCAGCAGCCTCTCTGAGGGGCATATTGACAGGGCCTGGGGATCTTCTTGGCTATGTTATAGCTCCATGGAATTGATTCTAGAATAGGGGCCTCTGACAAATCTAAAGAAGAGCACTGTATTGGTTTGCAAGGGCTGCCATAATGAAAGGCCACAGACTGAGTGGCATCAACAACAGAAAGTTATTTTCTCACAGTTGAGAAGGCTAGAAGGGCAAGGTCAAAGTCCCAGCAGAGTTGGTTTCTCCTGAGGCCTTCTCCTCGGGTTGCAGGTGACTGAATTCTCACTGTGTCCTCACATGGTCACCCTTCTGTGTGTGTCTGTGTCCTAACCGCCTCTGCTTACAAGGCCACCAGTTGTATTTGATAGTGCCCACACTAGTGACCTCATTTTAACTTAATGACCTCTTTAAAGACCACATCTCTAACCAAATAGTCACGTTCTATGGCACCAAGGGTTAGGATTTCAACATGTGAACTGTGAGGAGACACAATTTAACCCAGAACAGGTATTCACTTCCCATTCTTCCCGTGTAGAACCAGCAGCAGGACCAACCCTACCAGTCCAGTGCTGCCTGGCAAAGCTATGGGCGGGAGGCCGCTTGCAGAGCTGTGAAGCACTGTCAAAGGCAGAAGGACCAGCACAATAAAGTCACATTTGAGAACGAAGAATAGGCTAGTGTGGCCAGAATGTATACAGAACACCTAAAGAAAAATGATATTTTCTCTCCAAAGCAACCATACCATAGCCTGAATCCGTAGTGTTCTAGGCAGACTGAAAGCCTGGAATAAAAATTGATTTGGACTGAGGAAATGGTCAAGAATTACTCATAAAACACCCAAGACCACACCAGGGAGCCACACAATTGTTGGGAACAGGACTCTTGGGATCAAAATGCTACCAAAACTTAAGGAGAAAAGCTGGTCTCAAACTCCTGATCTCAGGTGATCTGCCCACCTTGGCCTCCCAAAGTGCTGGGATTACAGGCATGAGCCACTGTGCCTGTCCAAAATGTTAAGAGAAAATTCTGAAGCTATGAGCAGTGGGGTTCAAACCCACATGGGCATATGTCCATTGAATCTTAAGTCTAATGCCTTTAACTACTCGGCCACCCTGGTACAGCAGTTCTTGCCTATTGAGTCAGCCCCCAGGACAGCCCCTTGGTATGGACAGCCACATAATCGGCAAGCAGAGGAGAAACTAAAGGTGATGCCAAGGTCTTAAGTCTGTCCACCTGGCAAAGAAGATCTCAGAGACAGGAGATGCAAGGGAGAAAATAAAACAGCAGCAAAATCACTAAAGCTAAATGCCAGGGAGCATTGTGCAGTAACTGCCAAGTAAGAGGTTCTAAAGTAGGCTGCAGAGTGTGGGAGACCAAAGAAGGAAAGGCAACATTGAGAGATCGACTGCGAGGCTGAACTGCAATCATTTGAATGTTCTTTGAGAGATGACAATAAAGACTGGAATTCCTGCTTAATTACTTGTGGCTGTTAGAATTTGTTTCTTAAAACATGACTCAGTGCAGAGGCTGGTATGCATGAGATCCTGGGTTCTGTTGGAGGGAGATGTATTATCTCTATATCTAATCTCCCTTTGCAGAGTTTCTTCTTTTGCACTTAGTAGCTACTTAATAAATGGTAGATTACTATTGCTATTATTACTATTACTGTCCACTAGCCTTATGCTCTGGGACCCAGATTCACATTCTTCTCAGATATAACTTGATGTTTTGGAAATCCTCCCTTCTACCATCTCCCGTAAGACTCACCTACAGACAGTTTTAGAATGACTGGAAGAAAAACTGGTTTGACTGTGTTAAAGCAAAACAGGCAGGAAGCCATTAGCATGGGGTTGTTTCTGTGCCCAGAACCTTCTTACAAGCAAACTAAAACTTAACTTAGAGGCCTTCCTTATAACTAATTTTCAATTGAGCTTCAGCCAATCACAGACAGTCAACTAATTGGTTATATAACTAGGGATCTTCCATTGGACCATACCCAAGGAAGGCAAATACTGCTGTAACCATTCAACTCATTTCTTTACTTTATTTCCGCATTCAGCTTATAAAAGCTCACTGCCATGACACTGAAGCAGAGTTATTTGACCCTCATTCAGTTTTGAATGCTGCCTGATTCATGAGTCCTTTAATGCTCAAATAAATTGTTAAATTTATTTTGTCTAAAGTTTTTATTTTAACAGCTGGTTACCATTTGTCTCCGCCTCCTGAAGAAACCCAACAACAGGTTCTATTCCAGAGACTTCAGACTCCAAGACAAAGCTCTCTCTACCCTAGCCACTCTAAGACATAGACTCCTGGGCATGGTAGAGTCATTGAAGGACCCACAAATCCATGGGCTTTTCAAACTTTGCCTGTGGACTGAAAAAATATGTTAGCCAATGTACGAGCTGTGTTTGAAATGTATATACTGCTACTAGAATCATAGTACTTTTTGTCATTTTCTATCTTCTTAATACATACTTTTATACAATTGCATTGTGTTGAGAAAAGACTCAAAGTATTCTTTATCTAAAAAGGGTTCTTATAAATAAATCAAAAAAAAAAATGCTGACAATCTTTGATCTAGAGAATCTATAGAGATTCTCTAGGCTGTGGAATTCTCCAGCTCTCACGTGGTAAATAGCAATTGAGTTTGTACTTTGAGTTGTTTAATAACAATATCTTGAAGCTAAGTGATACAATATAATAATGATAGCCTGAGGGAAGAAAGCAGTCTCTGATCACTACCTCACAGCCAGCTCTGGGCACTCCCACAGGGCTGGCTTCATTCTAGGTCCAGCTTTACCACTTGTTCGGTGTAGCCTTACACAATTCATCTCTCCACTGAGGGTCTCAGTGTCCCCAACTGAACAATGAGAGGGTGTGGTTACATGGCCTCAGAATTAAGCTATTAAGCATGGGCAGGGCTTGGGAGGACAGCAGCACTTTTTTGGCCTCCAGCTTACAAGGAAAGCACTCTGAATGAAAAG